>NC_041816.1:27517069-28717069 GCF_900964775.1 Scleropages formosus
TCCCTCTTCTCCTCCTCGGATGGACTGTATACTGGCAGGAACTAAGGGCACGCACGGTAAACAAGTTACAGCTGAGATCAGGGAGAACGAGCGACTGCACCCAATGCACATACGCACATTACAAAATCTTTTTCATACTACTGACCCAGCCATTGCTCTGGTTGTACAACAACTAGTACTGGAACATGTCAAATTAAAACTAAATGGGGTGGGGGAATAAATAAAATGGGAAAAAGTTACACAACATGTAACTTTCTCCCTTTATAAGCGAGGGAGGGGAATCAAGAGTAGTCAGGCTTACCTCCACAGTGATGTTGGTGTAAAGTTGAGAAGTCGTGTACCACAGTGCCTGTACCCTGAAACCAGGGGGGTTATTTACCAGTGCTGTTATGAAGGAGCGATGTTATGTGTTATTTACAGTGGCAGTGCGTGCTGGGGGTGGGGTTCCTCCTTACCAGCCTGTCCCCTTCCAGGTCCAGCGAACAGTGTCCTGTAAAAGGACAGGATGTTTATTCTACACATTAAAAACAGAGCAGCAGTACTTTCGTGGGGGGGGAGGGTTTCAAACCTACACTGACAGAGCAAAAGAGAAGCAACTGTTGTATAGTGGTATTTACGGGGGGACGGGGTATACATATACATACATAGCACTGCTTAAAAGGTGTGAGAGCCCTGTAGGGATAGTGACTTCTGTACAACAAAACAAAAACCGTAGAGCTTAAATTGCTCATTTATACTGCTGATCCTACTTAACTACTTGGTTTACCCAGTGCAACTTGGGATTCACTTACTTTCACACCCGCAATATTTGCAGGTTTCTACCACACACACACACACACACACACACACACACACGATTTTCTCTAAGCAACATGGGGAACTTGTCATTACACACCAGTTATGTCACATGAGAAACACAATCATTTAGTAACTTTTGTGGTAAAAGTAAGGGACACAAAGGGTTACCATACTCTGAATCAGCACTGGATATGTATTTTTTTTCCATAGACGAGTTAATGTTTACAGTTTTTAAGTTGGTCCTGAATGTACTACTGTAGTAGAAGGCAGCTTTCCCCACTATGAGCACAGGTCCTGTTGCCAGTGGTCGATCGGGGGGGGGGGAATGGGGGCAGAAATCTCACCAGTTTGTTGGGGTACCGCAGCAGTACAGGCTGGACGGGGACTCCTGGAGCAAACCCCCCTGAAAGACATGACAGAGTCCCTTAAGTGCTCCTCTTTGCTTTTTCTTCAGGGTTTGGTAGCAAGTGTTACCACAGACACCTCTGCTTCCCTGTTGCCCACATTACACCCTGTAATCACAGTACCAGAGTACACAGCGCTATTGATTTCTCTGAATGTTTACAACATTGAATTCAGTCAGATGCTTTGTCAGTTCCAATAGTAAATTAAGGGGGGGGGGGGGCACCAGTGTTTTGTTACAGCCTTGATATGGAAGGTGATAAAATGTGCAAAAGTAAGAGCCCTCCCCCATTAATCTGAGTAAAAACAGAAAGACCTGATCTGAGCAGCCCTCTAAAATACAGTTTGACACCAACAGGACCTGGTTACCTCTGCCTGCTTGATGGTCTCTCTCTCTCTCACACACACACACACACACACACACACACACACACACACACACTTTGGTGGTGGAATGACCTCCCCCTCTCAAATTCAAGTGTCTCAAAAGATGTCAAACTCACTTCTCCACCGACCTCCCATGTGCTTAGACAACATAGTGTATGGTTGAATTAACACCCTGTATGTAGCCACTCCTGTAAAGTAAACTGGTTCATACCATGGTATGAAGGAAACTAATTTGAACTCAAGAATCACATCTGCATTCAGATCCCTCCTCCTGAGGATGTAGTGAACTTTGTGGAGGTTTCCTTGCACCCTTGCCACTCACCATGCTTGAATTTGATGAGCGCCTGACCGTTGGTTGTGGTTCCTTCTGGGAAGAGCAGCATCTAACAAGAATAACAAAATTTTATTGAAGACCTCACCTCTCCGCACATCAATCCAGGAGGAGCTATGAATGTGCAAAGTAGTCTGGCTACCACATCCACACACCTGAGGCCAGCGACCATTGGACTGCAGTCTCTCACTGAGCTGTGCAGCGCAACGTCTTCTCGATTCTGGATCCTTCCGGCTCACTAGCAGTGACTGGTTGAACTCCAGCAGCGCTAAGAGGGAAGGAGTGACATGACATTGTGTCACCTGGAAAGATACTAGCAGTCATTTTGTTGTCATTGGTACCAGGGTTTGTCACCAGAGGGTGTTCAAGACCTCTGTAGTTGAACAGGTAGAATCATTGATTAGGAGGACTTGATGATCATGTTTAATATGATACATTGAGAAGTCTGATTCAAAATGGTCAAAGTTGTGAACTGCATGTTTTTTTCTTCTTCTCCCCTAGAAAGCACTCAGACAGGACAGCTGGTAGCATAGCAGTTAGAGGTACTGCCTTTGGATCCAAAGGTTGCAGGTTTGATCCCCACCTTTGACCGTGGTACCCTTGAGCAAGGCATTTACCCTAAATTGCTCCAGGAAGTTACCCAGCTGTATAAATGGGTAAATACCAGTTACAACCTTAAGTAATTGTAATATTAACATTGTAAGTTGCTTTGAAGAGACATGTCAGCTAAATTAGTGTAAATGTCAAAAATGAAGTGGAACTGTGTCAATTGTGACTGATAAAACAAAGCCACAACTGGCTTTTTTTAGAGTAGGAGGGTACGACTGGCAGAGAAATGGAGGGTGGGGTCTGTGCTGGTCAGTATGAGGACAGTCATCTCAGGAGATGAATTTCCAAACAGAAATTTAATCAACTAACAATAGATATACAGTTTGAAAGCAGGAGGAGACTGACTGCATGGAGTGACATCAGGGATCTTGAGTCTTTACAGACTCAGGTCGTACCGCGTCCTGTTAACCATGTCTTGCACACTCAAAGTAACCTCCACAACCTGGCATAAAGTCAAAACGCCTCTGGAAAAACAGGCAACCTGAACATGTTCTCAGCTGGTGGCGTGACAGTAAGGCAGGGCAGCTGTCGCCAACACCACGACGTGGTACTGAGAGCACCAGTCCTGAACTTGAAAACACTGAGAAGCTCAAAACCTCCACCGACATATGTATGAGGGCTGAAGAAAAGGGCACGACCCAAGATGGAAGTAAACAGAGATCCAAAGCTCCTTCAATACAGAGTAGACATTGGAGGTCCACCTGGACAAGTGAATCGCACTCTCAGACATAGACCAGTAGAGGTAAACTGGTCTCCCAGAAGGTCACCATCATCACAGAACTAGCAGTTTCTTGGGAAGAGGCACCAAGAAGCTTGAGAGAAGGAAAGGAAAGGAAAACATGCAGGAGGCTGAATGGCTGGTCACCTCCAGTTGATAGAGAGCTGTGGTTTTCTTGGACAGTCACTCTGGAGAATGTTTGGGGAGCTGGGGACAAGTGGTAGATAGGACAGCAGTCCAAAAGGTGGAAGACAAAGTCCCAGGCTGGCTCTGAGGGACCGAATGAACACATGCGGTCACCACAAATAAGCAGTGACCGATGACCACCTCTGTCCTGCTATCCGGAAGAACTGGGTTGAGGAAACAGCTACTGACTGACTGACAGATAGGCAGACACAGATGGTGATGCTGAGCCACAATTAGTCTACAGAATTGTTTTATTTTTTTTTTTTTTTTTAAATATAAACATTTACATTTATTTAGCAGACGCTTTTCTTAAAAGCGACTTCCAATGAACTCTATGTAGCGTTATCAACCCACATACCTTATTCACCACAGTGACTTACACTGCTAGATACACTACTTAATGGGTCACTCATCTATACATCAGTGGAGCACACACACTCTGTCACACACACAAATACAACCGAAGTTCCTTGAAGTATCTATTTTACTGTATCATTTAAATTTGTTTAAGAGGTATAATTCCATCAAAAATGTAATTTTGAAGCTTGTGAAATTAAAAAAAAAAAAAAAAGTTTCTTCCCATTAAGACATTTTAAACTTAACTTTGTTTTTTCTGGTACGTTCTGGAATTGAACAAATGCAGAAATTTACTGGACAGGTAAAACGTCAGACATACCCATCTTGCAGACTAAGTTTTATTTTTTTTTTTTTAAAAAAAAGGTCTCGGCAACTTCCTTCATTCTGCTACATTCATCTTGGCTCACCTCCAATGACAGGGAGGGTGGTGTTTTCTGAGCGGGACACTACGGTGGGCAGTCCAGCCACACACAGAATCAGCATGTCCAGGAAGCTGCTGTGAGGGGCTACGGCGAGCAGCGGCGCCTCCTTCGGTGCCGCTTGGCGGCCCTTGACCTTGACCCAGAAGAAGCCCAGGGAGAAGAACACCGCACGGCTGAGGAGCAGCATCATGGGGTGCAGCACCCAGCTCCTCCACCCCCGCACGGGCTGCGCCCTCTCCTCCGCCGAGAGGCCGGCGAGCCGCAGCTTCGCAACGGGCCACATGAGCAAGAAAAGCAGGGCGGCCAAGGCAACACGCACTGGGAAGAGCACCAGACCCATAAGCAGAACCTGCGGAACCACGTGGGACAGTCAGTCAGTCTACAGTAAAACTCAACAGGCGCACGCACACACACACACGTCATATTTCAGGAAGACTAGAGAAATATTTCAGATGTTCTCTTAATATGTCTCGAGTCCCTTTCCACAGGGACTCCGTTTATCCAGGATTATCTGAAGGTACTGGACACCAGTGTAGAATGAGATCATGTCACATAAGAATACCCATAATGCTGGATTCCTACAATAATATTTATCATCCTCAGCATCACTTGATCAGTGGGATGCTTTGAATAAACTTCCAAAGACTGAGTTACATTTTTGGATATTAGAAAGGGTCTCTCTCTCTCTCTCTCTCTCTCTCTCTCTCTCTCTCTCTCTCTCTCTCACACACACACACACACACACACACCGCTGATCAGCAACTGTAACCCTTCGGGCTGCATTATTTACCTGTAATTATTTGCATTTTGTCCAGATATTGATTATGGCTCCAACTTGTTGTGGAAACAGTTCCTTTGCTTAGGAAATTAACACTTAATAACTGGAGTTTTGTATCTAACTTTCAAGGACAGCACTTTTTAACAGACGTCACAAGCCGAAACTCCAGATTTGGGCCATTCTGTAAAGAATCCCTGAGCCTTAATCTGCGTCACCAGTAAAATATCACATGTGGACGCCGTGCGCGCGCGCGCATCACTGTGACCTCGCCCTTCGGCCACCGACGGATACCTCCGTTCGGATCGATACCCTTCCATCGATCCAGCGACCATCATCCATCCATCCATCCATCTTACCTGGAGCTTCCGCCAGGCGCTCAGCCGGAGCTCGTGCACGAAGGGGTTCGCGGCGCCGGCTGCGCGCGCCTCGTTGTTGTTCCGCCCCATTACGACACGCGGCGACCCCGAGTCTCGCGCCGCAGCTCCGTCTCCCGCTCGAGCGCCAATCGTCTCAGCTGAGGAACCCGGTGAGATGCGGTCGCTACACAGTAGCGATATGGACAAATAATTCACTCAAAACCGAGAGAAAACGCTGGAAACTTTCGCACAAAAGTTCTCTTCTCAGTACCGTATAAAACGGGGAGAAGGGAAAAGTGAAAGATACTTCGGAAACTGGAAGGAGAGGAAAAATAAAACATCCGAGGGTCCAAAGGTAAGACACACACAAAAAAAAAAAAAGTAGTATCCGGCTTCCTGGTTGCGTGGGGGCTTAAAACTCGCCCAGTGTGTTCATGGTGTACGAACACTGACCGTCCGTCCGGCTGCACTCAGGGGGCGCCCCCCACTCTTGGAGCTCTTATAGCCGGAGCCTCCCAAGGCCTCCCCACCCCAAACCTGCGGGACCAGTCCGTCCGAGACATTCTTGCGCGCGGCACGTGCGAGCGAGTGATAAGCAGCAGCACCTGGTCGCGGGCCCGCGCAGCAGCGCCCCTCGTGGCTGCCACGTGCCTCTGCCGCCTGAATGGCGGGGTTACGCAATAGGAGCCAGAAGAACCGGCTCCTGGCAGAACACTGCGCGTGCGATTACTTGGATTTTGCCATCACCATTATTATTATATTAATCTTTATTTAGCTGACGCCATAGTCCAAAGCAAGTTAGAGTAATCTTGTATTCAAAGCTACAGCATTTACAGATGCATTAATAGTTATGTAATTTTCCTGCAATAATTAAGTACCTTCACCAAGGTTACTATAGCAAAAGGAGGGAACCAGGAACCTTGAAATTGCCAAAAGACAGCCCTAAACACTACACCCCCTGCTGCCTCCAGAGCATGTGTGAAATGTACATTGTACACTGAAAATTCTCTGACATTTTCCACTTAAACTTGCTCAGGTTTCAGGTAATGTCTCCCTCAGGGTGTTATGTTTGCTCTGCCTGTTGCCATATTGCTTTGGGGAGGACTTAACACCCAGCATCCTACTCCACACACACACACACACACACACACACCACACACACACACACACACACAGAGCTGCACAAACCAGACTGACTGTAAAGGACTGTGTGTTGAGATACAGTACAAGACTCACTAAGGCAGTAAATACCACTCTGCCTAGACAAGCATGACCTCAGCAGGGCAGAACCTGGTACAAAAGGTGATTTACTTTTCTTGCATAAGACATTGTAGATTTCTGTTGAGATAAATGCAAAATATGCAAGTTATGCAGGGGCACATTTCTGAGAGCTTTTGTTCAATAACAAGAGTAAAAACCAAAACCACTAATGGTCTAATTGCAGGTTAACATTCAACATTACATTAACCCTTCTCAGACATAACATATTGCAACTTAAACATATAGCTCAACTGCACAAAAAGCATTTTAGTAATTGATTACCTTGAGTACTTAATGAAATGAGTGGTTACTTGGAGACGTCATGACATAAATACAGGGCAGCTTGGGCACATTTCAACAAAATATTTTTGCGTTTCTCCTCTCAAATAGTTATTAATATTTATTAATCACTGTGTAACAAATTCTGAAGCTTGAAAGTAGGGAAGATCCAGAAACACAACCCAGGTTGCAAGTTATCAAACTGTCAGAGGCAAACACTTATAAACAGCAAAAGGTAGGTTTTGTTTGATCATGAAAACTTTTATTGAGCAAGAAAGGTAATGAGGAACTCTGTGCACCAACAACAGCATCATTGTGAAATCAGCAATTTCAAGAATGCGTACGGAAAGGAATCGGGGCGTGGATACGTTTCTTCATTCTTTTTACAGCACCATACCTCCACCCATTATCTCCATCCTCTGAAGAAAAACATGTAAACACTTAGTATTAAATGGAAAATCTGTGAACCAGAGTGCCACTACTGAAGTGTGTTACCCAAGCAGGCTCACCTGAGGAGGTTCTATGAAGGCCAGCCAGTCAGAAGAATGTGTGGGTAAAAGCCCCATGGACTGACACTTGTATATGGCCAATGCTGACCCAAGGAGGTTGCCGATGAGATAGACGATTCCTTGAAGCCACTGCTGGCTGGAACTTTCTAGAAGCTTAAAAGCTAGGGAACGGGAAGCAGAGTTATGCAGTGATTGAAGGGTGTACCGTAGAGTAAATGTCACACCTAGATGCCCAGCGGGCACTGTAGGCTGCGAGGGCTACTTACTGGCAGACAAGGACATCAGCGCTTGGATGGGCCTCCAGGCCATCATGCAGACCATCATGATGGGGAAGATGGAGATGGTGTTGCCAGACATGTACATGATGAACAGATTCATGGGAATCTGCTTCAGGGGGCCAAGAGCCACATCCCAGCACCTCTGATGGAAAGAGAGAGGGGGGACGGACGGAGTCAGCACAGGACCGGACCAGGCCACCTTTCAGGACTGACCGAGCATGAGGATGAAGGCCACCAACATGTAGCTCTTCTGCAGTGACACTGTTGCACCACACTGTAACGCAGACTAGCTTTAAGGGAATTTCCTCTGTCTCCCACATGTACCGAGTCATACAAGACGTCACACATTCTGGTCTTACCTATACAGGTGCGCTCATGGTGACATCACCTGCACTCTAAAGTGGTTTTTATTGCTATTCCTCTATATAGCCTGTATACAGAGGATCGAAATGTAATTTCTCTGGAGACCATGGTGCAACACAGGACAGTACGCAGGACTACATAAAGTGCAAATACACAAGAGTACGAGACAAGTACAGGAGAATAAATACATAGGACATGGACTGTAAATTGTAAACCATCTGTAGTGCATCGAGTCGTGCTGGGGTAGCTATTTGACTGTGCCAGTTGAGTGCTGGGAGGCAGCAGGGTGTTCAGTAATCTGACAGCCTCAGAGAAGAAACTGTTGTGGAGTCTGCTGGTGGTGGCACGGATGCTCCTGTACCTTCTGCCAGATGACAAGAAGGCAAAAAGTCCACGAAGGGGGTGAGAAGGGTTGTCCGCAATACTGGTGGCTTTGCAGATGAAGCGGTTGTTGTATGATTGTTCAATTACTAACACGAACCAGATCACCGCAGAGCCGTAGCCACTGATTCACAAAGCAACAACATTTTCCAGAGTTCTTCTGTTCATTTTTGCATTGATTAGAAAAATACCACCACTTCTCTTAGAGTGTCAGTTTCAGCTAAGAATCTTGCAGCCATTAAAAGATTCTAGGAGACACTAGAACATTCTAGACAACAGACCCTAAAAAGTAGTGGAATATCTGGTGCTTGGAACCCAATGCCACAATTTGCCGAAATTTTCTAATTTCAGTAATGTGGAATATTCTTCTAAAACTAACATATAGTACGAACTAACGGTAAAAGTATGTTTAATCCAACAAAACTGAAAATGCAAAAATGATATAGTAAAATGTCTACTACATTGTGACAATGGATGAAGACAGAAAAAATTAGTCCAATTTTTAAGGATGCAGCCCAACGCTGTGTTGCAGAACAGCTTTACTTCTTTCACCAGAACGAACGAGAGTTTGTTCAATGAGTTTAGAGCTACAAGCTGGATGTACAACATTGAAGAGACAAATGTAAAAAACAAAATCCTGAATATAAATGAAAGAATATAATCTAAATTCTGAGAAACCAAAAAAAAAAGTATTTCTACATGGATGTTTTAGTTTCTGTTCGCGGACCAGCTATATGATGCTATTCTCATTCAGGTACAATTTCTCCACAGGCTATGAATGACTGAGTTACAAATATTACAAGTTACAAACATTTTTGTTCAAGTGTTAATTTACTTGTTTGTTTTTTAAAACTTCCGTTTGCAGTGGAAAAAACGTAATCTGTGTTTATCCACTGAGAGAATAGATGTCAGTAAAAAAAAAAGAAGGGGGGGGGGGGGGGGGGGGGGGAAGAGGGAAAAAATAAAATTGGAACAATGGACCCTCAATTCAATTCAGTCCCAACGTGCCAGGCAGTCCTTTGGGCACATCTTTGATCGGCATCTCATGGTGTTCGTTCACTTTATTTAGATTATCACCTTTTTTTGTAAACCAAAACATCCTTATTAATTTATATTTTAATCTTATAAATTTTGAATTGTTACAAATTCCAACCATTTATTTAATCTTGTTTTGTTAACATTACCCAGAAGAGAGACAAATGGAACACAACATCTTACATAACTGATTAGACAGAGGAAACAATTATTCTTATAAACTTGTGTTAATTCATCTGTTGAAAACCTGTTAAATCATCAGTAAAAAACTGAAGAAAAACCAGCTCCAGTAATAGCGCAGCTCCCTCATCTTTTCCAGTGGAAATGCAAATTAAAGTGTGTTGCCAAGCAGCACTAAAATGACCAGGCAGGTACGACAGGATTCAAGAACAATGAAAACAACAGATGAATATGTTTACATGCCAAAAATTCCCAGCAACTCTATCGGTGTGGTGGTGACGCTGGAAATGTACCATAGTAACACAGTGCCATGTCAAGAGAGTCCTAATCTCTTGCAGTTCTATCTGTGACTTTACAATTTCGTGAGTGATCTGGTTAAGCCTGGAAAACCTGTGTTACAATTATGTTGTGTTACAATTTAATTATACCTAATTTATATAATATTTACTGAATACCAATATCAGGGAATGCATACAAAGTTTAAAGAAATAAAGTTTGTATGCATCCCCTGATATTGGTATTCAGTAAATCTCTGTCTCATCATGCAAGACACCGGTGATCACAAATAATTTACATGTGGAATAAAGGCATTTCGGTTAATGAATTTAAAACTTGCAGAGTAGGAGTAGTTAGTTTACCCCTTGATAATATTAACTGATTTTGATCATAAAGCAAATAAAGGAGTAAGAGCACCACTGTGTGGACCATCATCAACACAAATAGTGCACTCAATATTGAAAGTACGTAAAACATCACAGTAAACACAAACAGCTCAGGATGTCAAACTGTTACCGTCCTCACCTTCTCCACAAGGTTTCTGTCAGCCTCTTGGACGCTTGTGTCAGGTACAGGCTTGTCTGAATATCCGATTGGGTATAAAGTGTCCCCTTGGCTGCTTTGCCTGTCACCACGACTTCTGCAAGATGGTACAGGAAACTGAAGTCACACCAGACACATCCAAAAATCATCATGAATGAGTATCATCTGAAAGACTTTGAAACTGCCTCCCACCAGCACATGCGCTGCAGGTTAATCCACCTATCCTTCCAAACACCAGCTATGAGGATTCCAATCCAGCTCAGTCTGCGTGGAGTCTTCCATGGGTTTCACAGTCTAAAGACATGACTTTCAGCTAATTGGTGACTCTAAACTGCCTATAGCCTGTGTGTGTGGCTGCCTTATGATGGACTGCGATAAACTCTGAAAAACCCATGGACCCTACCAAAGAAAAACAGTTAATGAAAGAGAGTGAGTGAGGCAGTGTGTTTTCAGTACTGCAGTTCTTCAGACCCTGAGATGGCCAGGAAACACACCAATTTGAGAGAAAATCTACAGCTACTGGAGAGTCTCAGTTCACATGCAGCACCATTAAAGTCCATCTGGGGATTTTTCAGGTCACCAGTGAGAGCGGTACTTGCCTTGTATTCCCCAGACTCAGTTCCAATGCCCACTTCATTCTTCTGGTGCCGCCTCCTCCTCGGGTGGACACTGCCACCTCCTCCATGCCCCCCTGGAGATGCATGGTAACCTCACGTGCTACCACCAACTTCTGAGCTCCTGATCTATAAAAAAAACAATGGACATAAAAGGTGACCATCACATCTGAAGAAGTGGAATGCAACAAAGTTCAGTGGTTGAACACTCTTCAAAACATGCTTGAGGACACTGTATATAATGAACATCAAAACTTCAGATAAGGAAAGGCACATCTTTAATATGACTAACTTCTCATTGATTGTGTCTTAGGCATCACGACAAGCGCATGCGCAGTGCGCCCCGCGCAGTCGGTACCGCATTACAATCTCTTCTTGACAGACTCAGCTGCGGAGCTATTAGAGGTTACTCAATTTGTCCGAAGAGAAAAAACTTGCTCCTAATAATTTATCTAAAAATGAACGAAGAGTTTTCTTCTAATTATTTTCGTTCGGTAAGTAATTTAAAAAACCGATAGTCTTACTGGCTAGGTAGGTACCACCATCTTTTAACACGATAGTTAGGGTACAACAATAGGCAATATTTACATAGAAATGGAAAACGAGATAGTGAAGGAGAAACACTCGCCGTTCCGTTCGTTCGAATTTGTCGTCGAGCTGTTCGCTGGACGTTCGTTCGAACCAGGCAATAGAGAAGTGCACTGACCTGTTGACGTCGACTTTAAAAAAGCAAATAAGTTGCAGTCCGTTCCTCAAGCAAATGAGTGGGTGATTGGTATTTTATAACATTTACAACGCAAACTGCACCATAGAACAGACGTCAGCTCTTCTTTTGACTCTTGCGCGGAATGATGACGACACGAGGCCGACCAGTGCAGCGTCGGCGCACAAATTAATCGTCACAACGTCCGCTCAATGCAGAGTCAGTGTGAAGCGGAAATTTACTCATATAGCAATGCTGTATATTTTACTTACTGGTCAAGGTTAGACCTTCGCGTAATTATTGACACCAAACAAAAAGGCTAATCACACATTTGTATAAATGTAACATGTAAATGTATTATTGTATTATAAAAATGAACATACAAGTAAAATGAATACTTTGAAAATACTTTTCCAGTTATAGTGACAGTTACATACATCGCACAGCAAATAAAACTGCTTAAAAATAGAAAACATTGTGAACGTTAGCTCCACTTTTAGTGATCCGTTTTCCCTGCTTTGCTTCATTACGGGGACTAATGTGAAAACTTCTAAAAACACTGCTTATTTCTGCTGTATTTGTATATTCCTGTAATTATGCGTGTCTATATTTGTGTATACGTGTCATCCTGTGTGTCTTAATGCCTAAAGTTTGTGAGTCCGTGGATGGCTCCTGTCGGAATTCCTGCGAGTTCACACTTCACTTGTACAGGCTTAACTGGGGACTGTGGTACAGGCACATGTAAGAGTCGCAGAGCAGGCGACGGGCCGGGTCGCGCAGGGACGAGAGCTCCAGTCTGCTCAGCTCCTTCTCGGACATGCTCAGGTAGCGGCTCACCTCGGGACAGGCCCGCACCTGCGGTACATTGAAGCCATTTTCCCCACCTGCAATACAAAAGTGACTCGCTGAAGTGTAACCAGAAGTGCTGGGATGCTGCCGCAGCAGCCAAGGAGAGCAGGGGAGGTCAAATACCGCAGCGAGTCTGACCCTTCATTTATGGCGTGGTACAAGGGACACGAAGCTGCTGCTGTCCATGGCAGCCGACATTCTGACTAACAAAATGCCACACACACAAATGTAATGGTCAGTTTGACATTATTAATTTAAAAAAAAAAAAAAGACAAAAAGTTGTTTTATATTTGCCATGATACATATGAATACTATTTTCCTGTGACGTATGATCTGCGCTGAGCTAACCTCTATATAAAGAGCCTTCAACATGTGTTCAGGATGAATGTTTCTGAACTGTTCTGCCTCTCTTACCAGTGCTGCAACAAAGCGTCTACTAAAATGTATGCCTTACTGACTCCGAATTCCATAACGCAACACTGCCTGGATTGTTGCGCGAGACATGTATTTTCAACCAGGTTCGCTGCTCTGAAATGTACTACCACATCAAGTGCTGAACCTAGATGTCAGTGCTCTGACCCTAAACCACACCGCTTCATCTGGCTACATCTGGGCTCTCAAAATGCATTTGACCAAAATGCATCATCGGCAGACAATACCATTATCTCCAACAACCCGTTTCTCACCTTCCCTGTCAGCCATGCTATCGAAGAAGAGCCAGTCTGTGGCGAGGGGTCCGTAGCGGACAAAGCTCACATAATGGCTAGTCTGGATACACGTGACTGCAAAGAGCGCCATTCGCTGGCGAGCACCATGTACCGGTCCTGCCCATGGACCACCTGGCACGCCCACCTTTCCCGGCGCGTGTGAGAGTCGCTTCCTGTGGCTGTGCACCTACAGAAGAGAAGAGGTAAGTGGATCTACCTGCGTCTACTGATGCAGTTTTCTCACAAGCAAGTGAGTGAGTGTGTCCAGATAGGTTGCTCTGTGTGGTGCAGATATTGGGAGTTTTCCGCTGATATGGCACAGATCCCTTACACAGCACGCCTGTTCGTTATCGCAGACAGGAAGGTGCGGCAGTTACCTGTGTGTTGCAGGTGTTGCAATACTGTTTGAGTCGACCAGGTGTGATCTCCAGGTCTTCGTAGCACTGAGTACACTCCCACTCGGCAACGGACTGACAGATACTGCACTCTCGCAGAGCTGTGGGAAGAAGATGAATGGAGCAGCGCTGCACACGTGGTCCTGCACAGCTTTTCGCAGAGCTTAACATTAAACATGCTGACTTGCCTCTCTCAAGTCAAACTGCTCTGTGTGAGATTTGAACTGGGAGTCTGCTGGTTAACACCCTCCCGAATTATATCGCAGTGCTCCTTTGTTTATGCACGTTTACAGACTTACAGCATTCCTGCCATCCAAACAGATAATGTGTATAAAAAGCTGTGTAATTTCAGATCAAAGTTTCGCAGAGCCTTACTGTCATCCAGCAGATCGGTGATATCAAGTGTCAGGGAAGGCAGGATGGCATCAAACATTTTGTAATCCTTTCCAAACCTGGGCATTAGCAGCAGCAGACAGGATGGGGCCTGGTGGTCATAGAGACACATCACACGTTACTATCGCAACAACATTTACTTTGCAAGTGACCATAGAAAGTGTCAGCAATGTTCTGCTACTTGTAATGATTTATGAAATTATACAGCTGAGCGGTTCAGGGTAAGTACCTTGCTCAGGGCTACTATAGACTCAAATCTGTGACGTTCAGGTCAAAAAGTGGCAGCTTAACAACTATGCTACCTGCTGCACCTGCTGTTGAGCTCCTGAACACCTCAACAGCTACTGACATTTATTCCCTTAGCTGACATTTTCCTCCAAAGCTGTTCATAGTATTAAACTACTCACAATTATGTGCCTGTTTACCGAGGCGGATAATTGTTACTGGAGCAATTTAGTATCAATGCTTTGCTCAAGGGAACTACAACAGTAGGTAGGATTCAAATCTATGACCTTCGGATCCAAAAGGCAGCAGCTCCCTTCACCATTATCAGCCACCCCATTTCTATTTATATTAGTATGCGCAGTAAGAGCAACTTACAGCGTAGTGGCTATCTGAAGGCTGCAGGTTCGAATTGTACCTATGCCACAGTACTCTTACTTAACATACAATTGCTCTAGGAAAGTTACTGGAGAAAAACGTCTGCTAAATTAATAATGTAGTAAATGCAGTAGTATTTTATTAGTCTAAAACAAAATCCGTGGTTTGTTTACGGTTATGTAGGCATGTAACTGAGGTCACCTCTGCAAACTTCAGCCCAGCATGGACAAAGGAGGTCTCGAGCAAGATCTGCACAGTAGCCACCCTCAAGGGCTGCGGAGTGGATGGGGACAGAGGGAGGGAGGCAGAACGAGGTGGAGGGAACAGCTGGTACAGGTGGCACTCTTGAGGTTTGTGACTCAGCGACCTGAGGGAGAGCAAAGGACACCGGCATGCAGGGGGTTGGATGGGCTGCACAATGGAAGCAGGTAGTTGAGAATGTACTACAATGCAAATGCAACAAATTTGAAGGCATGAGGGTCAGACAGTACTGGCCAGAAGTTTGAGTACACTTTGTAAAAACTATTGCTATACCCACCCACCCCCCTCCCAATATAGATCAACCGCCAATGTGTCTTCCAAGCTCTTCGGCAACAGGTCCCAGAGATGTAGGACATGTGTGCGCGGATATGATTCGCACTTCTGTCCAATTTGTCCCATACAGCTATTGCCCAAGTTGAACAGGTGTACTCAAACTTCTGACTGCTCCTCTACATTATTTAGATTAACATTTATTTAGAAGGTTGAGGGTAAGGCTCTCCACCACTTTAGCCTATGTGTCATCCAATAATTTCTTTCCACTTGGACAGAGAGGAGAAAATTTCCAAAGGGAGGAGGAGTTACCTAATCCTCAGTAGAGGTTCAACTCGTAACAGCTGGAACAGTTTATTGATGAATTCCTCTGGATCTGTTGGGGAGAAAGGAATTAACACAGATGAAGAAAGTAAAGGGTTGCTCTTCACACACACACACACTCATATGAAGGTGAGTTTGAATACACTCTCAATACACTGCCTTACCTTTCTCTTGGCTGGTAAAACCTGCGTCAGTGCTCTCTGCTTCCAGCAGCCGTCGCAAGGCCATGGTCTTACTCGCACAAACATAGCCATTCCTGGAAGACGCATCATTTACCAGTTTTTTTCCCCCCCCCACCTACCATAGATTCATACATATGAAAGAGACACAGATACACAAGATACATAATACCTACAGAATTGGATGTAACAAATAATTGTGCCTCTAAAGGACATGCATTTCCGGCTGGTCCGCACATGGGCACAGCCATTAACCCGCGTGCGCAGAAGTGACCTGACCTCCGCAGGGGGTTGACAATCTCGCAGCGCAGCAAGTCCTGGGCATGGTAGCAGTGGTGACCATCCTGGGGCGTGGCAGGCCACAGCAAGATCCAGTCTATGGCGCTCGAGCAGGAGAACAGACTGATGAAGAGCAGGGGAAAAAAAAATAAATAAACAACACAAACAGGCTCCCTGCTCTTTTTGTTATAACTGAAATGTTCACGACAAAATAAAGAGCACTCAACTAACACGGGGAGTAAGACACAGTAAATGGTTCAGCACTTCCGTGGGAACATGCTTATGGAAGAGACCAGAAAAAATGGAGACAATGAAGAGACGGTAATAAGATGGACTGGGAGGATGAATTCGGACTGAATACAAGACCTGTGTAAACAAATCCAGAGCCTCTACTTTAAAAATAAGGCGAAGCAGTTCCTGAAAAATTAGACTTCATAGAGAATTTTGCAGCGACTTAATTACACAAGGTGTCCATGAAGCTACATGGTGCAGGGTGTGAGTTCTCACCCCCTTTCATTTTTATAACCATCCTCAGCTTGGACAGGACAAGAGTGGGTGGGAGGGAATGAACAATGGGTGTGGCAGTTGGGTACCTGTGGGTACCTGTAGGTGCCTCTCACCTGAAGAGTGAAGCATCCAGGTAACACGAGTTGAGATGCCCCTGAATGCCTTTCTTCCAGCCGCTGTAGCACTCGCGAGCCGCTTCCCCGTACAGCGGGGGTGTATTGTCCTCTACTCTTTCGCTGGACCACTCTGCAAACGCTGAGGTAGATAGAGGAGGACAAGGGGTGAATAATTTATGTGCCATGCTTCGTTTTCAAAAAGGCCACCTTCGCCTTCTCTGTACCAAGCACTATTCTCAGCTCAGCTGCTTTCAAATTCATATGACCACCATGTGAGCAGGACTGTGTTACATAGCTTCCTCTTCAATTACATTTTCCTTTGTGCAATCCATGTGGATGTGCAATACATATTACAGTATACGTATGTATTTTTTAATCTAACTCTTATTTCTTTGTGTTCTTTCTGCTGCTGTTTTCTGAGGGCTGCCACACAGAATTTCATAGTATTGTGTACAATGATAAAGTTTCTTATCTTTTCAACTACTGCTGTTTTCAGTGAAGCGACTGCGTTTATACATTAAACTTTTCGTGTTTAAGTTATTGGCTCTGGAACTGGTGTCCCGTCCACAAAGTACCCTGCTCTGGTTCCTATGCTTCCATCTTACACCCTGGAGCACAACCCAACACAGGACAAGCGGCTACTGATAATGAAAAACTATTTGTCGAGCTCAGGTTTATACACACAACCCTTCATGTACCAATTTTTGAAATGCAGTTTAACTGTTTTGTGGTTTGTTCCCATAAAATTTAAATAAAGTTTTTTTTTTTTTTTCTAAATTTGATCACATAAGCATCTGAAGAAGCAAGGAAGTCACCTGCCTGTAATGATATTTTTTAAAACGTTTCCTCATCGTTCTATGTCCGAAACTGTAGAAGTCTACATTTAGAAAAGATTTAAAAGAGAAGAATTTTCATTAATTTATCTCACGCTTCTCTCCAAAGCAAATAGTCACCCATCTATATCTGGGTAATTTTACTGCGCAAGTACCTTGCTCTAGGGTACTACAGCTGGAGGTGAGAACCTGCAAACTTTGGGTCCGAAGGCAGCAGCTCTAACCACTATGCCACCAGCTGCCCTTTTCATTCCATTCTATTTTAGGTTTAATGTTTGTGTTTACTCTGAATTATGAAAAAGAAAAAAAAAAAACACAGATTTCTTACTTCACAGTTGCTATTTCTAAGGCTTACTGTGTCTATAGAACACCAACGAGGTATTCGTGAACACGGAGGGTCTCTGAAAATATTTTTTCAACTGGACGAAAGAAGAGAACAGAAGTAACAGTAATAGAAGAGGCTGATTTTCCACATCCACCGATAACCCTCAAGCTCCTCTGGAGAGCACTGCTGCACCATTCAGTAAAACCGATGCTCTGCAAGAAGAGAGGAAGCAAATGAGGAACAGAAGCATCACACCTATGGAGTTGCATCGTTCCACCTGGTTGGCCGGCATCTCGGGGGCAGGGAAGCGCGAATCTCGCCGACAGTTGCGCAGCTTTACAAACAGTCCTTTATTTGGCGGGCAGCGGAAGTGGCGCTCGCCAAGGTAACTTCCGTCTGTCGCTGCGGTCAACTCCTGGTCCTAGGTGAGGCGATTCATTTCTTGTTACTGAACAGCAGCCAAAAAAGAAGCGCGGAAGAGAGACAGAGAAAAGACAGAAATGGAGATGTTACCAGTTCCAGTCCAGCTACAAGCTCCGAGACGCCGTTGATTTTCCCAATCCAACGGATTACGCCATAGAGGGGAGGGTCATTCACCTCCACCATGGAGCCCACCTCCAGCTCCAGCTCCAGCTCGAGGGCTGGTCCTGTTCTTCCCCCCTGGTCATCATCGCGTTCCGGCTCAGGCTTGGTGGGAGACAGAGGTACCAGTGTCCGTGGGGAGTGACACAATTGGTCAACAGCACTAGGGGAGGTGGGGCCGCGGAGTTTGCTGGCTGGCGAAAAAGAAGGGCTCTGGCAAAGCTTGACACTGGGAGAGCGTGTCGGGGACTGGTGTATTCTTGGATCTTTGAATGGTGGGGGTAAAGGTGACAGCAGAAGAAGGCAGGAGCGGTCAGGGAATAAAAAGCACAAAGGGACATCAGTGTCGAGCCACCCGAAGGACACGTTGCAGTACAGACGCAACGGTGTCAAACTAACATCAGCTTTTATTTTAAACCTTTTGATGCATTTTAAATCCACAAGGGGTACATCTGAGGAACACCGAAGAGTTGTGCTTGTACCTCGAGGCACCTTGGCCTGTGAATGGAAGCGTCCATCCCAAATATCCATAGGGCTGTCCTGCATAAACAAACATAAAATTACATTTCTTCATTTAGCTGACACTTTTCTCCAAAGAAACTTACAATTATTACAGTTAAAAGATCAAAATTATGTACCCATTTATACAGCTTGGTCATTTTTACTGACACAATTTACCCTTGCTCAAGGGTACTACCCAGAGGTGCAGATCGATCCTGCAACTTTTATATCCAAAGGGATTAAATCTAATCATTACACTACCAGCTGTCCCACACACATATCCACAAATTAGTGATATGCACTGTCTCTGATCATAAACTGCTTGAAACAGCAAACTGGATTGTTTTAGAAAGGACTCCGGCAGGAAGGGCTACAGTATCAGACCTTGCTTCCCAGCCCCCCATGAAGAAACACACCCTCTGTCCGGCCTGCAGCGATGGACCCGGTCCGGGTTTGGGGTTGCAGTCAGCAGTCCGGGGAAGGATGGCACTGTGATTAAAACCACGGTCACGGCTGCGGTCAAGGATCATCTCCGTATTTCCACTGCTGACCCGAGAAGATGGCAGGGAGAGCTTGTTGACTGCCACAAAGATACCACAGCCTTCAGGGCAGTGGAAGAACTGATGTCCCTTGTAGGAGCCATTACCACTTCCTCTTCCAGCTACAGGTGACTTTAGAAGGGGGAGGGGTTCACAGGGAGAGAGTGGTTTTTAACCCACTTAAATCCACTGTACATAAAGTCAGTTTCACACCCAGAACCTGCCAGTTTTCTACCACCACTGTCCATTACCTTCAGCTGCACCCCAAAGTACACGGCAGTGCTTCCGCCTGTCAGCGGACCGCGATACCGCAGTATTCCTCCCACCAGCTCCACTGACTGGCCCACTTGCACCTGCAGCTCTGCCCCCAGGGGCAGGGTGGCTAACCGCTGGAGGCGCTGGGGCCTGAAAAACAGGAGAAGGCGGATTTCTGGGTCTGACACAGCTTCCAGCAATGCCGCGTGGTCCGTTGGAACTTCCACTAGAACCTGCCGCTCGATCTTCACGAGGGCACCAGAGTCCAACACCTGTAATAAAAGTGAAAAACTTTTAAAGCAACATTTCATGAAAATGTAGCATTGCCACTGTTATAAACCACACAAAGGTGGTACATTCTGCGTTTACTGCCGCCACCCCATTTGACGTAACATGCAGTGCGCTATATTACAAATGTAATTTTAATAAAGTTATCGAGGCAATCCAGTGAGACTCTATAGGTTATTATTATTTTCTTGTTTAGCAAACATTTTTAAAACACAAGGGGTTGGATATGGGTTTGAATCTGTCTGTCCTACTGCCGTACCAGTCTACTGTATTATTTTGTTTAAATTGCAGGACAGCAGCTTTATCCACTATGCCACCTGCTAGCTTCCAGCTACTCCTCACAATCTTGTACATTCACATTTATTCACTTAGCAAACGCTTTTGTCCAAAGCGGCAAACCCAGGCATGCAGCTGGGAAATCTGACTGGAGCAATTGTGGGTTAGTTACCTTGCTCAGTGGTACTAGATTGGGAAATGGGATTCAAACCCAGGTCCTTTGGATGCAACTTGACTGTGCTAACCAAGCAGTCAGTGCTGCCTGCTACCCCAGAATAGAAAAGAGAACTTAGCAGAGACACAATCTGCAGCAGGTAGGATAGTGGTTAAGTTCACCTTGCAACCTGAACCAACCTGGTTCAAACCCAACCCTACTGTAGTACCCTTGATCAAGGTTTTTACCCTTAATTTATCCAGTAAGATTGTGCTGCTGTGTGAATGGGTAAATCATAGCAAAGCTGCTTTATTGAGCCTGGACAAAGATGTCTGATGATGATGATGATGATGATGATGAGGAGGAGGAGGAGGAAGGTGAGGCCCTTACCTTCACCCACAGCAGCTCCCCTCTGCCCCCCTCCTGCACCTGACACAGGCTCCCGCGGGGCAGCCGGATGGCGCCCTCAAGGTGATCCTCGACCCTGTAGTCCGACTGCACGATGTACATTCTGGGAGAAGGGCGCCGCCTCCGGCCGCGATCAGCCGCTGCACACATGACGTCAGCGTTTGAGTCCGCGCCGCGCGCCTCGCGCCTCGCGCTCCCCTCTCATTCAGTCCATCTCGACCGGCTCGGTCGCCCGCGCGGTTCGTGGAGAGGCCGATGTGTCACGGGTTCGAGCGGCACACATTCTATAAGAGCGAAGGAGAAAGAACAGTTTCCTGAATTCAGTGTGGTTCAAAAAACGACCGAGCCGGTGACCGTGCGTGCGTGTTGACGGTGGTTTTACAAGTTACGTACGAAATAACTACGCACGGCAAACTGTAATATGTAGAAATGTATACTATAATAACATTTTAACGGTTATAACATCGTCAGTTTCTTTTTTTTCACATTCATTGCGGATCATTTCCTATCTCTCTTCTAGCGACTGCTAGGCAGCTTGTGACGCACCAGTCTGACAGACAACACGCACTTCCCCACTTTCTGACTTCCCCGCACAATAAAAACACACGCTTACACAAAAGCTGTTGCGAATTAACGTGTATTTTTTTTTTTTAGTTGTATTTCTAAGTATTAAAAACTTACTTTTCTAACAAGCGACTCGTTCTCCAGGTTTAGCAAATGAACATCCTGAAAACGAGGTAGCGCACGCCCCAAAACGAGACATGTATGACGGACAGTCTCAAAGAACCAATGGTGTTTGAGAAAAGTTTTGCCCTGAGTTGCGCAGGCCAATGAGAGCGGCGTATGGGCGTGGCTGAAGAGTGAGGGAAATTCCACAGTGTGTGAAAGCCGCAGCGGGGAAACTGCATTGGGGAGCGATGGTCGCGTGTCAGTAGGACCGTCAACTTTACACTGTATGTAGTGTACTTTTACCAGGTTTTGTCAACATAAAATAAAATAAATAGTTCACCTGACATTAGTGTTTTAAATGACGACAACGGAGGTTCCCGATAATTAAAATGGCTGGATCGCACCCGGGTTCGGCCCGTGTATGTGTGTGTGTGTGTTCCTCCCTCCCTCCCTCGACGTGCGGGACAGGAAAGAATAAAAGTCCCAAACGCACACTATCTGAACCACTTGTCCCATACGGGGGTCGCGGGGAACCGGAGCCTAACCCGGCAACTCAGGGCATAAGGCCGGAGACACACCCAGGACGGGACGCCAGTCCGCCGCAAGGCACCCCAAGCGGGACTCGAACCCCAGACCCACTGGAGAGCAGGACTGTGGTCCAACCCACTGCACCCCTTAAGTCCCAAACAAAGTTAGAGATATTAGCCACCTTATTTCCATGAAGAGCCCAATGGGCAGTAACTCCCAAGTTTCTCCAACACACACACACACCTGTAATGTTAAAAATCTGGTTATTATAATTCAGTACAAGAAACATCTCATTGTGGGCAAAGCACTTGAGCTATTATTACTGAAGCTGAAAATCGGCTCCGTTTTCATCGCTTTCCTAGTGATTTGGAGCTAAAGAGAGCTTCTCCACTCTGAACTGTGGTAAAACACGGGCCTGGTGGTGTTCAGTTCTTCTGTAGTGTTGTGAAGTGTTTGGAATGAAACTTACCCAAAAAAATTACTGAGAGAAATGTTAAAAAAAAAAAAAGAAAAATTAATCTGCAGCATATTATGTGGCTTGCGGAACCTGGGCTGTGGCAGAAATTTACATTCTCTCCTTCTTTCCTTGCCTTTCCTCCCTTAATCCATTTGTTTCAAAACAATCGGTAACACATATTCAATTAAACAATTAGTAACTGGAGTGTAAACATTTTAATTTATTATTCATTTATTCTCTTTTTTATTTTATTTACTTGCCCATGTTTTGCAATAGTCTATAATTAAAAGTACACAGCAAAAAGGTAATATGGGATTAAATTGCTGAGTTTTGAGGGCATTTAGTATAGTGGGCAGCTGATGATTAGAGCTGCTATTTTTAGCCCTGAAGGTTGCAGGTTCAAGTCTCACCTCTGGCTGTTGTACCCTTGAGCAAGGTACCTACAGTAAATTACTCTAGTAAAATTACCTAGCTGTGTAAATGGGTAAATAACTGTGAATAGCTTAAGAGTATAAGTTGCTTTGGTGAAAAGTGTCAGCTAAATGCATAAAAATAATGTAATATGTAAGTGCAGTCTCCTTTAACTGTTTTTTTGTGGCCCAATGAAGCCTGGGGCCTGGTTGGCATGGTGGCACAGCAAGTTGTGCTGCTGTCTCACACTGCCTGGGTGGTGCAAGTGGACATGGGTTTGATCCCCACTCAGTCTGTGTGGTGTTTGCATGTTCTCCCTGTGGGTTTCCTCTGGGTGCTCTGGTTTCCTCCCACAGTCCAAAGACCTGCTGTTGAGGTTCCTCATAGTGTGTGAGTGACAGAGAGTGTGTGTGTTCCACTGATGTATGGATGAGCGACCCATTGTAAGTAGTGTATCTAGCAGTGTAAGTCACCTTGGTGAATAAGTTGAGTGGGCTGATAACACTACATAGAGTTCATTAGAAGTTGCTTTGGAGAAAATTGTCTCTTAAATAAATGTAAAATACAAAATAAGGTGATGTGCTTAACACACCTTGAAGGAGATGAGTGTTGGAGTTCATACTTCTGAATTTGGTATCCTACTTATATTGGATGAGAATAATTTCACTTGAAATGTATTTTTATTCCACACACTTCCCAAGGTGGCAGCACTCGAAGAGCACAAATGGGACACTTGAACGACAGGAAATGACAGGAAAGCAAAATAAAAATGAACTCAGAAGGCAGTTTGTGAGTGTATTCACAATCTGGCAGTTGAGGAAAAGAAAACAGAACAAAAAACTTTCCAGCCAAGAAACTGTGATAAATACAAATCTCTAAGTCTCCAAGTACCAGTGGCTGCCTAACCCTCCTGGGCATTTAAGAGGGTAAATGCTCGGGAAAAATGAGGGAAAAAATGCAATATCTCAAAGTATAAAAATCCTGTATTTAATAATGTAATAAGGTTACAAATTCATGCATAATAACAGTACAGCATGCTTAACTCACAGTTTTGTAATTAGACAATAATATTAACATGAGTATTAACGGATCTTTAATGAATCAGTAAAGATACAGTACAAAACCATAGATTTAAAATTCACATACTCAGTGCTTCATAAAGACAAACAGCCTTTATCGTACAATAACGATCAACAATTATACATTTTATACCTAATAATAAAGTTATCATAAGAATGGTTGCCGTCATTACCCGGTAACACTATTTACAGGGAAGTATTGCACAATTTATCTCACAGAGATGCAGTTTTTACTAGAGGAGACACGTAATAGGCGGATAAATTATTTGCTTTTGTGATAAAAGAAACATGTTTATAAGCCATTTAAATAATCTGAAACATATTCTTATGTCACTCTTATTCCATCAAGACAAAAAAATTAAGTTTTGCAAGAAAGGGCTTAGAATCAGCAAAAACAATCTTACAATTATTCCATGTGTTTTTTCAGCGCTCTGATATATATATATAGAAATATATATATAGATATATGAGTTTTTTTTTTTTTACTTTCTTGGTCCTTGCTCACAGTTTTAATCCATGACACTTGAGGTTTTTTAAGTGACTCAAAAAGGTGTCCTTCATTTATCCTTGGATTTGAATCCACATACTTCAGGTTACAGTGCCCAGGCTCTTGAACTCAACGCCACATCTTCGATGTCATGTGGACGTTTTGTGTCATTCATGGACCAAGTGTGTCAGCTGACATACAGAAAAATACAGGGTCAAATTTTCAGTGGTCATCAGGTCACTGATCTGGGGTGTGTAGCGATGGTGTAACCAGCAATGGTTAACTTTTGATTGGTAACTCATCTGGGGTCAGCAGTGTCGGAGTGACTGGTTCGTGGTCCGTATTGAGGAAGTAAGTGGTGAGCTCCCCCTTCCCCTTTACCATGATCACTCCTCGTAGTGTCACACCGTACCCCAGAGACTGCACCACCTCTGCTGTCTCCTCAGTCACCTGTAGATAACAGCGCAAGCAAGGGAAACACACACTGAGACAGCTGGCATCAAGCATCAACACTCTTTACAAATTTTTTCTTTTTCTTTTTTTTTTTTTCTTAACCTGAATCTTGTCCAGGACCCCAGTGCTCTCCATCCTGCTGGCCACATTTACAGCATTGCCCCAGATGTCATACTGAGGTTTGTGGGCTCCGATCACCCCAGCAATTACCGGACCGTAATTTATTCCTATGAGGGGGAGGGTCAAAATGTATCATGAATAGATTTGGCGATTTATCAGAATATAATACAAGACACATTTCGTCCATGTGTGACCAGACATCAACTGAAAGGATACTGGAAGACCATACAGCTCAAAAAACAGTTAAAAAATCTATTAATTAAAATATTTCAATAACTGATTTTGCAGAGTTGGAAGAATTTATATTCTTTGCATTCTTCGAGCGTCCTCATCCTTTTCTCATTAAGATCATCGGTCATTTTTTTACCCCGTTAATAGGATACTGGGGCAAAATGAAACAAAAAATTTTACAAAATAACTTTCCTTCAGTAGTTCTGTTGATTTGTATACAACTCTACACACACATCACAAAAAACATTCAAAATTCTTTTTTTTTTTAAACAAAGCATTCTATTTACTTGTATCAATGTTACTACCACATCAAAATGATTTAAAAAAATTTCACATATGACACATTGAGCTGACAGCCAGATGACCACCTCTCCCCAATTCCTCATGATGAGTGTATAATCAACAAATGCTCATTGGGACACTAGTTTTCTACACAGTATTGTATAAAAATTAGGCAGATTTAGTAGAATCCACTGAGAAGAGGGAATAAAAAGAAGAGATTATACACACCAATTCGGAGTTTGAAGTCATTGAATGAGTGTGTGTTGATCTGCTCCAGCTTCGTCCTTAGAGAAATGGCAAACTCTACCATTGTTCTCACATGGCGACTAGCGACATTATACTCCTGTTGGGGGCGATGAAAGTATGGCTGTGACAAACATGTACCACAGCACTTTTCTTTAACTGAGAGCTTCACTCATGTTACTTCTATTTATTCTGTAAAGTCAAATTTTTTAATGAAGAGCTCATTCTTATATTGCTTTGTGACTACAGTGCATCCCAATACCAAGCTTTCTTCTCTCTTTGTCATACATTCCTTATTCTATTCCATCATCTCCTACCTTCTTCTCCATCCCAGCATCTGGGACAGTCAGTCCAACAGCTGCCATGTAGGTGCTGCCAATGGTTTTAATCTTCTCCACACCACTAAACTTTGGCTTAGACAGGAGCTGCAAGAGAGGATGAGTATTCAAAATTCCGTCAAGGCAAACCCAACAGCATTTTAACTGTGTTTCAGGACAATGGCAAGAATCTTTTTCTTCGTTCTTCATATCGTTACTGAAAGTGGGACACATGGACGAATGGCCCCTACCTCATCAAAGTCAACAATTATCTCATTGAGAAGGCGAAGACACTCCAGCCCGTCTCTGTTCTCGTTGCTCTCGTTGTAGAACTCCTTGAACTGGGGCACCGAGGCGAACATCACGCAAACACACTCACAGGACTGACTGTACAGATCCTACAAAACAGAACAACCTCTTTTTCACAGCAATAAACCTTTGAGAACTTCCTTCCTCTATACTGCACTCTTACATTCGTTGTGAGCTCCTGCTACAACCTTTTCCCACTTTGTGGCACCATTTCTCACAATCCTTCCTCTACTTGATGGCTGTTATTACCAAACCACCATCTCTTATTATTGTTCAAACATCCTGTGCTTTCTCTTGCCCCGTTGCTGCTGGTAGACCCCGGTACGCTCATTGCCAGGACACTGCTGATACACCCCCTGCTCTTGCCTGATTGTTGCGTTTTTTTCCAATGAAGACTGAAGCGACGTGGGCAGGAAGGACATTGTGCAAGAGATTCTCATTGATGTTCTCCATAGTTTCAGTCTCCTCTTTTTCTTTCACAAAGCACTGCTGCAAAAGGAACTCCATACGGCAAGCCAGCTCATCCTAGGAGATGAGACATAGTGGTCACACTGGTGTCCAAGTGAGGGAAATTCAGGGAGGGACAGGATCAATCATTGCATGAATCACACAGCTACATTACAGGAGAAAAATGGGCAAAATACGATTCGGAAACGGAGATGAACTACTCAGATCACGGCAGTGATAGAGGTTGGAAAGAGAGAGAACCAAAGGACTGGATGTATGCAGAGGCACATGAATCGTCAGTGGATTTACCTTTCGCACCAGTATTAAGGTAACAAAGTAGAACATGAAGAGCCAGACCCCTGCCATAATCTTGGGCTCCTTCAAGACACCAGGCCTGGGGAAAACACGAGGTTATGACATCATCTGTATCACTAATGAGGGAGACAAGTACATGTAGGAATGACGATGGGCGAAGAAGACCTACTGGCTGGTTTCGTTGTAGAGCTGGTGCATATAGTGGTCGGAGCGGCAGACGTAGACGTAGAGAAATAGGACGAGGTAGACCAGCAAAGCCATGGTGAGCAGAAGCACCTTGACCTCCTGGCATGTTCGAATAAACACTACCACACCCAACATGGCTAGCAGGCAGCAATACAGGTAGTACTGCAAGGACAGGGACACATCAGTACTGACCGATCATGGTAAAGGTGCTACATTCACACTTGTTCTATTGGCAGATGCTTTTCTCCAAAATGATGTACAGTCATTATGAACTAGTATTTAGCTACCACCTATCCAAGGTGACCTACAATGCTGGGTACACTGTGGAGAACTCCCTACAATCATACACCAGAGCAGTGTAACACACACACACACACTGATATGTTGTACAGATACACACACTATTTGGATTCTTTGGAGTGACCAATTGACCCTCACCTTCAGTTTCTGGACTGTGGAAGGAAACCTGAGGGCTTGGAGGAAACCCACATGTACAAAGGGAGAACATGTAAACTCCGCGGAGACTGAGCGGGCGTCAAACCCACGTCCAATTGTGCAGCCCAGTATGGTGTAATATAGGGTAAATATGTTTTTCCTACTTAGTGTGTATGGGGAGAATAGAGCTGGATACAAAGTGAGCAGAGAGTGATTTTTTAATATAGTTCTGTTTGTGTTTAAGGACATTCTTGAATAGCTTTGGGATCCCAGCGTCTACTTGACAGCTACACGCAACATGAACGAGTGTTAATAAAATACCGCGTTGCGACACTTACAGGTGCAGTGTAGAATTTGAAGGAATCTAGTGATGTTGCATTATGGGAGATATTGGCACAGCCGTGGTCTGGAAGAAAGAACTTGTGGGACAGAAAGAATGTGCATTATATTTCGCATCAAACAATTTGAGTGTTTGTGACTGTCAGACTGTAAAGATACATTTTCATTATATAATGTCTCTATATGTTAAATTATATCAATTGCACAGTGTACACACACACACACATTTTCAGAACCGCTTGTCCCTTACGGGGTCACGGGGAACCGGAGCCTACCCGGCAACACAGGGCGTAAGGCCGGAGGGGGAAGGGGACACACCCAGGACGGGACGCCAGTCCGCCGCAAGGCACCCCAAGCGGGACTTGAACCCCAGACCCACCGGAGAGCAGGACTGCGGTCCAACCCACTGCGCCACCGCACCCCCCATCTTGCACAGTGTAAATAATGCTTAATATTATTGTTTGCAAATTTGTGTCAGCAAGGCTGCGCATTTTATCGACGTAGCTACAGTATATCATATATATAGCAGCGTGTTAGATAATGTGCGGACATGTGTGAAAACACGGTAAATTGTAGCGAGGCTTACGAAGTTGAGAATGGCCATGATCAGTGTGATGAGCAAGCAGAGGATAACCAGGAAGAGCCGCAGTGCTGCCATTTTGGCGACTCCCTGCGACAGAGAGAGCACCCACTGAATGCCCTCCGACATCTTGGGTCTCCAGCGCTGCGACACACAAACACACACACACACACACACACACACACACACACACACACACACACACACACACACACACACACACACACACAGGGATGCACAGGTACACACACACAATTATATGAGCAGGAATGAGAGCAGCACCCACTTACATTTTTTAAATAATTATTTTAGCAGTAGTTCTAAAATTGTGACACCGACACATTTCAATAAGTTAATGCATAAGTAATCTAATTAATTAATAGTTACCTAATATGGTTTTCCTGTGTGCAGATCAGTAGTAAATACAATATTGATGATCTTAATGATGGCCTGTATAACATCAACAACAACAACAATAATAATAATAGCAATAATTTGGTTCTAAAATGTATTATTATTATTTATTATTACTATTATTATTATTATTATTATTATTATCATTCTTCTTCTTCTTCTTATTATTATTATTATTATTATTGTTGTTGTTGTTGTTGTTGTATGTGCCATACAAAAATCATGTAATGTGTTTTCTTTTTAATCAGGGTGTACAGTGTTTTATAAATCACCGGAAAAAATGCACATTGAGACGTATGGCAGCATACGGGACATGTTTACATGTTTAAACATTAATGCTGTGCGGCGCAAGAAAGACACGCACTGCTCTGAAACACAATTCCGAATTCAAGGGATCACAGTCTTACCTCCATGTGCCCTGTGAAGACGATGAGAAGAAGCACAGCTAACGCCACAAAGGTGATACCATAGGAGACACCCAGGGTAACGTTCCTGAGGGTCACAGAGAATCAATGTCACTGAGCGGAAATGTCCCAGAACCTTTAATATTTAGTATCTGACATCTCCTATGAATTGTTTGACAATGGAAGTCAGTTAACTGTACACGTAGCGAAAAGAGTTTCAGTGATCACAGGGGTCTGTAGGGAGATCTGCTGCTGAATAAATGCAATTTTAAAACAAAATTCACTTGCTATTATATAATTTGTTATGATCATTTTTATTGTTTTAATTTGTTAGAAAAATACAAAGCCAAGCTGTGACTCTCTGGATTGTAACAACTTTTTTGTGGGGAAAATTAAATTCATTCACACTTTTACAGCTTCCGAAAAACAAATGTTTTCAGTGTCTTCATCTATCTATCTGTCTTATTGGACTGTTTTTTTTTTAATTATTATTTATTTTTACATATACGTATCTGTATCTTTGTATCTAAATACATATATATAATATAAGGGGGGCGCGGTGGTGCAGAACGTTTGGCCGGGTCCTGCTCTCTGGTGGGTCCCGGGTTCGAGTCCCGCTTGGGGTGCCTTGTGACGGAATGCTGTCCGGTCCCCTCCCCCTCCAGCCTTGCGCCCTATGTTGCCGGGTTAGGCTCTGGCTTGCCGTGACACCGCTTGGGACAAGCGGTTTCAGACTGTGTCTGTGCATGCATGTATAATTTCCTACATTTCTTTTATATATTTGTCCCCGGTGCTGGATTGCGTGAACGTGTGTGAAGCTGCACTCACTTCTGGGAGGTGAGCATTTGGACCACAAAGAGGGTGATGAAAATCAGAGCCATGCAGCTCACAGACAGATAGAGCTCCATCATCTCCAGAAGGCGGTACTGAAAAACAGCCAGTTTTTATACAGTCAGCAGAAATATAACACGTTATATTGTACAGCACTTACGAAATGTATTCATCCCCTTGGACTTTTTCACGTTATTGTATTACTGCATGTAACTATGACTTATTCACTGCAAAATTTTTGCCACTCTTCAGCACAAAGTAGTCTGGGATGTCAAAGTGGAAAAAAATCCAGTAATTTTACTGAATTAATACAAAAGAAGAGACAATAACTGAATAGATAAATATCAGGAGTGAATACTTTTCATAGGCACTGTAATTACAATTATGCAGCAATACTTTTACACACAGACAGACGTAAACCATGTGAACAACACCAGCTCCAATCCCACCTCCTTCTCCATTTTCCAGGTGTTGAAGTACAGAGTCAACCAGTTGAGCTTCAGCTTTCTTTTCCCCTGCCTCGGAGAGAGAAACAAAAAGAGCAACGGCTTTTTTTATTATGGGAAAATATACACGAGTCGGTGAAATCCACAGCTGACTACTTTTTATTATACATTTGACTTTAAATGTTTTATAAATTCGTTTTTATTTTGAAAGATGTCAATTTTTTTCAAATGTAGTTTACCCATGAACACCGTGGTGACCACAGAGACGTCCCACTGCAGTGTGGTAAAGAATACTTACTCTTTGAGATCCAGTGTTTCTAAGGTGTCACTTTGTCCGTCCTCCAAGCCCTGGGGGGACACACTGTGAGAAGGGGGGTTGGGGGGTGAGGAAACACTCAGTGAATTGGCTGTCTGTCTGCATATCAAGAAAAAAAAAGAGGTTTTTAGAGAAAAGGATTTACCTGTATTCACTTGTGGGATCTGTCTGAGTGGTTTGCCCTTCCTGGAAATAATATAACATATTTATAACCACATTTCCAGTTATGCAGATGCACCAGCACAAATGCATGTGCACTAACAGCTCAATACACCACACAGCACACATATACACACACTTATGGCCTCATAAGGGAGTGGCCGGGGGGGGGGGGGGGGCACTGACCAGGTGCGGTGGCTCTGCATAGGCAGTGGAGTGAGCTGTGGGTTTGGTCTTAGGCTCCGCAGGCTGGTTGAGCACTGAGAAAGGGCTCACCGCCTTCCAGGACTGCAGGTACTTCGACATCCTGACCGAAGCCCTGAGCCTCCTGTCAAAGACCCTGGGAGCCTGAAAAAGAAATAGAGAGAACAGTATAAATAAACTGCACGAATTCTATTGTGAGCACATTCCTTACGTATTATATCCGTTTTCAAGAATCACTTGTCTGGGTCAGGGTTGCAGTGATCTGGAGCCTATCCCAGAAGCATTGGGGGCAAGTCTGAGTTGGGCACAGGACACCAGTCCATCACAGGGTAGACACACACACACACACACACACACACACCCTAAGGGCAATTTAGATTGACCAATTTACCTGAACAGCATGTCTTTGGACTGTGGGAGGAAACCAGAGCACCCAGAGGAAACCCACACAGACACAGGAAGAACATGCAAACTCTTTGCAGACTGAGCAGGGATCAAACCCACATTCTCTCACACCATCCAGGCACTGTGAGGTAGAAGTACTACTTACTGTGGCACCACATTGCCTGTGTATTACATCCTCAGACATTACTTTACATCAATTGCTCTAGTAAAATACAGTACCAAATTGTAAGTAAAGAAAATTATTAAAGAATTATTACGATTACTAATTATGAAAACATCAATAATAATAATAATAATAATAATAATAATAATAATAATAATAATAAGTAGGGGGTGAGAGGTATTTACTTCAAGGTTCCTCGGTGTGGCACTCTTTATCTTTGGATCTAAGACCAAGTATGTCTTCCTGCCCTCAAGGTAGGGGTCCCGACTAGCTCCATTGCCCTCCTCCACCTTGTACGCCCCACCCAGGTTGTCCAGCGTTTCCTCGGTGATGTGCACCCGCCTACGTTCACAGAAACATGAGAGCACGGCTGTTGATGGCGTCAAAAGGAATAGTCATCAGGGCCGCATCTTCAGACTTTTTAGAGTTTATTATATTAATGCATTAATTTTTTAACCAATTTTTTCACATCGGAAGCATGGCTGCAGGCTGGTGCACGGTTACAGCCTCTTTTTTCTAATTCCAAGCTCTGTTGTAGCAAGACGAGGATTTTCCCTCCATTCCTCACCCAGGTAGACCTCCGGACTCCATGTGATTGGCCAAGGTGACGTCATGCGACCAGACATCGTACTGCCACTTCTCCTTGCCTATAACACCGCAGAGCACGTTCCCGGAGTGCACGCCCACTCGCATGCTGATCTCGACCCCCGTTGCCTCCCGCAGGTTGCTGGAAGAGGGAAGAACATGTGGAGAGGTGCAGTAGCGGAAATCACGAAAAACACACGGAACCGTTTCTGAGAGCCGACTTGGGGCACTGACTTGATGGCGGTGCACATGTCCAGACCCATCTGCACACAGTTGCAGGCATGGGAAGGGATGGGATCAGGCAGACCGGACACACAGTAGTAGCAGTCCCCCAGGATCTTGATACGCAGGCACTTATTCTTCTGCAAAGGGGTTCAAAGTCGAGGAGAAGTTGGTAGAACAGACGCGGACTATGCAAATGAGGCTTATTCATTTCATATGTTCTAAAGAGCGACAGGGCATTGTCTCACCTTTGCAATGTCATCAAATTTACCAAAAAGTTTGTTGAGGACTGCAACCAGCTCCTCGGGCGTGCAGCTGCTGGCCAGCTTGGTGAAGCCCACGATATCGGCATAGAGGATGCTGGGAATTAGAGGAGGGAGAAACAACCGTTGTTGGATTTCACAGGGTGGAGTTAATGAACAGCAAAATATTTAGCAGAATTTCACCCTTGGGTTGTGTCCCCATCAAATCTGACCCACTAACAACTGCTGTCTATCACAAATACAGTTGTTTTCTTTCGTCTAATCCCCCATAGAGTTTCACAATGTCCAGCAGATCAGACATTCAAACTCATAAAATTAACGACCCCCCAGTTTTGCTCAATCTTACATGTTTTCTTCACATTGTGCACACATGTGGAGTGTCCAGTCACACGTGGACATGGGAAATGAAAGGGTGAGACTATGCTGAAGAGCAAAGAGTTGCATAGAACTCTTTGTAGTAACTAGGAAAAAAGTTGGTAAAAAAGAGCAACACAATGTTCGGTTAACATCTATACAGTGCTGCTGGAAAGTACGTGAACCCCTTGTGTCCCTTAATTTTACCACAAAGTGGTTATTTAATGTCGGGGATGCGGTGGTGCGGCGGGTTTGGCCAGGGCCTGCTGTGTGGTGCGTCTAGGGTCCGAGGCCTGCTTGGGGTGCCTTGGGGTGGACTGGCATATTGTCTTGGGTGTGTCTGCTCCCCCTCCAGCCTTACGCCCTGTGTTACCAGGTTAGGCTCTGGTTTGTTGCATCCTCGCTCAGGAGAAGTGGTTTTAGACTGTGTGTGTGTGTGTGTGTGTGTGTGTGTGTGGGGGGGGGGTGGTTATTTATTTAATGAGAATCAGGGTTTCTCATGAGACATAATAGGTGTGTAATGACAAATTCTATATGTTGCCTTGGAGGAAATCATATGTGTAGTAGAAACACACAAATAGTGCAGGTGTAAAAACAAGTGAAGCCCAAATTACACTGGTTACATCAAGTTGGTAAATAGAATCAGGGGTGCAAATCAGTCATTTACCCATTTTCTGAGTTTACTTTAAGATTTAACATTCAAATTTTATAAGTTTATTTAAAGATTTAAAGAAAAATGACCATCTCTATAGGGTTCACATACTTCCGAGCACCACTGTATAAGTGTATATGTGTATAAACTAGTGTACTGCAAATAAACTATAATAATGGGCCACCTGGTTTTGGACAGGAACTCCAAAAATAGAAAGCTGTCTCACAGCAGAGTCAGCATACTGGACTTTTATTCTCGGGAACCCGACTCCGCTGTATCTGCGTGGGATGTTACCTGACGTGCTTGTGCTGTCGGATGTACAAGCTGTGGAAGTTCTGCCTGATCTCCTCATTGGAGGGTTTCTTCGACAGACGCTTAATCTCCTCCGTTTTCAGCTCCAGGACAATGTAGCGCGGCAGCACGGAAAGCAGGAGATGCTCCTGGTCGGTGGGGAAGCGGGATGCGGGGCGTTAAGTGCTTGAGTGTGAGTGGGCGCGTGCGTCCACGGGGACGATCACATACCTGTTGTCTTTTCTGTAAGTCCATCTGCATGCGGACCTGGTTGAAGTTCTGCTGCTCTCGCATGGACTTCTTGTTGGCGCGTTCAGTGAGCCCTCGGTGGAACGCACCCACGCAGTTCACACACAGGAACAACACGGCATTGGCCACCAGCTGGAGGAGAAGATTCTTAGTATGAACCCAAACAATGACATTTTTCCAGTGGAAGCTGGTCAAACATCTTACGTTTACTTTAGCAAGTGATGAATTCTCTACGCAAGCATGGAATGCTCCTCAACGGGTTTGCACTGGGTGTATGAGCAGTCCAAATTCTGTCTTATCACCTTGCCAGAGATCTTTTAGGAGGGACACATCGCAACACTCTTTCACGCTCTTGAACTGCCTCCGATTATACAGAACTTTATCAGTCCCACTGGTCCACCCCCCCCCCCCCCCCCCCCCCCCCTTGCGTGAATCAAGCAGAAGTGAATGAGAAGGAGAACGTGGTACAAAATTATCAGTTTACTTTGGCATTTTACTAATTAATGTGATTCTGATAATTCCATCCATCCGTTATCAATAACTGATTATCCAGAGCAGGGTCAAAGTGGTCCAGAGTCTACCCATGGAGCACAGGGCATGATTCAAGGTACATGCTGGATGGGACACCAATTACTTCCTGATGATTACATCCCCCCCCCAAAAAATTGAAACTTGACATCAGGAAGGTTTAAATAAAAAAAAAAAGAAATTGGGGAATTTTTCGTAGTCTGCGACTTTGTGTTTTTACCTAAATTGCTCTGCGACTTGTGGACTAGTGAGTTTATTTTGGCTTATTTTGGACTTCAGACTCAGAGTGCATACTTGAGTGACTATTGGACTGCTTAGGATTTTTTGTACTGTTGTGTTCGACTGTACGGGGAATATTTTTGTCTGGTAAAGTTGACTTTAGTGCCTTCATTTGACTCATCAGGGTATAACAGGAGGAGTCTCATAGAAAGCGGAACTTTCAAAGGAGCCAATTTGAATATGAGATGGATATGTTGGGGTGTGTGTTGCTTTGTGTGTGTCAGCTACATTGTGGTTTCCACATCGCAGATAATGGATCATGTCTGCTGGCAAACCTTCCCTCTATCCTGCTGGCCTTACGTTCCTCTACAACCCATGTTTGCATGTGACCTTTAGCACTGCAGTCACAGACATCGTTGCAGTTGCCTCTCACCTGCACGGCCAGGTCCGTTGTGCCGGGCGCCGTGACACTCATGTAGATGCTGAAGATGATGATATGAGACACGCTGGTACCGATTCCAAAAATGAGAGCCCATAGCAGGGAGAGAGGAAGCACAGAGTAGACAGAGAATGAGAGGAAGAGGAAGAACGCGACCTGGAGAAGAAACAAAGACAAAGAGTGTATGAATGACTGGATCACATGGCTTCCGAGCTACAGTATCCTCTGAAACATGGTATAGCCCTCCTATTGTATCCCACAATACCATGTATAGTCTATGATACAACCACCTTGCGGCCCAAACCCCCATGTCCCCAGTGACCAGTGAAGCTGACCTGCTCCCAGGCGGACACCGGACCCCCTGTGAAGGCGAAGACCATAGCGGTGATGTACAGCAATGCCCAGACGAAGAGAGCCAGAACCCCACCGCAGCGTCGCATCACTCGAAACCATGGTAACGCCACCAGCAGGGCAACGCTCAAGCACAGCACCACACCCAACACAGAGAGAGCTCCAACATGCACTCTGACATCCTGGAATGGAGAGAGTGTGTTAGTGCCGTCCGTACACACTGTCTGAGCACAACGTGACATCAGCTTAACACATCTCAGACTTTAAAACATTCCTTGGACACTGAAGTAAATTAACACTGCACTTAGGGAGAGGTTTAGTACAGTATATACATACAATCTGACCACAATACATTAACAATCACCCGAGAGCAAGGGTGTGTGTAGTAAATACACTTCTTAGACACTACAGTACATTAACACTAAAGTAAGACACAAGTTTAGTAGAGTGTGCGCACGCTACCAGTGGAGAATACATTAACAACACTCTACAGGATGACCCATAAGCTACGGTACCCCTTCTTAGCTATGGATCTAGAGAAAAGCTCATTTGTCCCAAAGTGTTACTTTGCACAAAGAAGGTTTTCCGAATCTCTTCTCAAACTGCGTTATAGTCTATTGCATTATTTGTCCGGAATTTTGCTTTTGTTGGACTCAAACAGCCAACCACTAAATATTGTTTGCACTTGCAGTTTTTTTCATTGTTGTGTCACTCTTCTGATTGATACACATGTTCCTGGTAATCACTGGTTGTTATTAATATATTAGGGGTATGGTGACTAATAGACTACCCCGTACAACAGAGGATTAGTGCAATATGTATGTGCTGTCAGGATACTGTACATTAACACAGAAAAGACACTTCTTTGCGTGCTCGTTTGAGCCTGTGCACAATACTTGCACAACAAACTTGCACAATATTTCAGAAAATTCGTGTTTCTCACCCTATGTGTAGCAGCAAAGATTATGATCATAGTCACGCAGAAGAGGATGGTGAGCACCAGTCCTCCCACCATGGCTGGCGTTTCTCCCACAGCGTACATGCAGCCCCTGTTCACAGCACGCAGGATGTTGCATGCAGAGGCCAAGGTGGACCTGGCAGGTCGATGGCGAGGGGCACGTGCAAATCCATGTTGTCTAACACCCTCATCGCTGTTACCGACATTTAGAGTTTCATCAGGTGAATTGGCTATTGACCCATTCACAGCATCAGTCGTACTGCTGTCAACCCTGTCGTCCTTTAGTTTACAGCTGCTGGTGTATTCCACAGTACTGTCAACAGCCAGTCCATTCAGTCTGATTTTACTTGAATCATCAGTGTCCAAAACTTGGTCTATTCTAGATTCCATGTGTGTTAAGGATTCATTGCTCATGCTGGGATCTAAGTGTCCTGTTTCATTGGAGCCAGAATTATACACATTTTTGATGGTTGTGAGTCCAGTGCTGTTACAATTGTCCTCGATTTTCTTTGTAGGGGTAGTGGCAGTGGTCGCAGTGATGGTAAGGTCATGTGTCAAAGGGCTCTCATCTTTCCCGGATGCTGGTATCAGTTCCCCATTCATCACACAGTCCTCATCTTGATGGGATTCTTGTCTAACATCCATCCTGCAAAAGTCCTTCTCAGTGTAGACTGCAGCAGTAATGGTCAGAAATAGTTTTCAAGAGCTTTCACAAATCAAAAAATAAATAAATAAATTGAGCTGGCCTTCCTCAGGTCCAAGAGCGACATGGGAGCAACTCGGTACGTTTAAAGAAGGGGATCAATCCTACAGTCAAAAGTTTGTGTTTTTCTATACAAGTAAAATAAAATCCATTGTCCACCACCAGGATCCCAGCAAATGATTGTTTTCTTGTTTGGAAATGCTGGTGCCGTTGTGGAGATCTTGAGGAAGCTGTGAGCACTGGCAAAAAAGTGGCAACATGGGAAAACTTCAGGATACTTTACATAACGCAAAATTTGCAAGATACATAAGAGCATAACTCAGGTTTGGAACTCAGTCTGAGAGCTATGTCAACAGGGATAACAGAAGACCATCACAATCTAATAGCTTCAGAAACAGGTAACATATTTAGGACTCTCAGCAGGTAACACAGAGAGTGATTACAGTCAAGAAGAAAACACACACAGTCTACAACCACTTGTCCCAAGTGGGGTTGCAGCAAACCAGAGCCTAAACTGGCAACACAGAAAGTAAAGGCAGAGGGGAAGATAACACTCCCCAGACAGGACACCAGTCCATCGTAAGCCACTCCAAGCAGGCCTCGAACCCCAGACCCATCACACAGCGAACCCTGGCCAAACACACTGGACAACCACATCTCCCAGGAGCAAAACAGGCAAAGATTATTTGGAGACTATCACTGCCTAGGTCAACTTTAAGACCCTGGTTATGGCCTACAAATGCATCAATAGAACGTCACCCAGATATCTACTAGACTTGATCATCTTCTGCACCCCAACCAGACTGCTTCACTCTTCCACATCTGCCCGCTTGGTGGTCCAACGCATGAAGGGTAAAGTACAGAGGTTCTCGGTTCTGGTTCCATTGTGGTAGAATGGCAGAATGATAGAATGACCTCCCTTCTCACTCAGAACTACTGAATCTCTGTCCACATTTAAAAAGGGTATTAAAATTAATCTCTTCTGGACTCACTTCACCCATGATCCCTTAAGTTCATGTAAGACGTAAATGTTCATGCAGTATAACTTTAAGATCATGCCCGTATAAACCTTTATGCAGCTACTCCTGCAATGTAACATAAATGTTTTTTATGTATCTAAAAAAAAAATTACTAGTTGATCAGGAATCGTCAATATTCAGATAGAGTTTTATGCAGCTACTCGTGATGAACATTGGTTCATATGGTGGAAAGAAACAAACTAACTGCACTTAAGAATCACACGTCTGCGCCTATGTCTCTCTTTCTGCTAATGTAATGTACATTGCTTTGGAGAAAAGTGCCCGATAAATGAATAAATGTAAATGTACAATGTTGACAGAGGTCAAAGGCCATCAGTTTTGTTTGCAAATTCAGACGAACAATGCATGTCCACACCTTGGACTTCAGGGACATCACTGACCACTGAAGGACAGATGTGGTTTTCACACTGCTTTACAAACAGCTTTATCACATCTTTACACAACCCTAACCCTAACCCCTAACCACTAACAACTAACCCCAAACCTTCCCACTAACCATAACCTGAACCTCTAACACTAACTCTTAACTCTAATCCAAACCTTAACCACTAACCCTGACCCTAATGACTACTAACTTTGCTCATACTTCTGACTTTTATTCATATTGCCCTTTATATGAGTGCACACCTATTCCAACTCCTCTAAATTCGTAATGAAAGTAACACTATCCATTGCTTACCTTTCCCTTTACCGCTTGGTCTTTTCCTCTGTCTAGTGTCTCCGGACCCCTTTTCATTCACTTCTGCTCTCCTCGTGGGACCTCTCTTTTTCTCTAGTCCACCTTTGCCCTCTCTGTCTTGTGCTTCTGCTTTGTCTCTCTTTTTATTTCCAGTCTTTTTGAAGCCCTTCCAAAGCTTATCTGTGACCGACACATAACGTGGGAGACTGAATGTGTGTCGGAAAAGTGGCGCCTCTTTCGCTGGCCCGGGGCGCTCTGCCGATCCAGCAGTACCTGTTCTCTTGGCTCCGCTCTCCCTGTTCTTGTAGATGCTTCACACACCTCTTCCTCCTCCCTCTGCAGAAGCTATCGTTATTACGGCTTTGAACTTCACCGCTTTCTCTTCCCTTCTCTTACATTTTCCTCACCTCGTGACATGCCAAAGTGTTCTCTCCTATCCCAGCGAAAGTAAACAACTTTAATTAACACACACACATTTTCAGAACCGCTTGTCCCATACGGGGTCATATTTTTTTAATTCATTTATTTATTTACTTATTAAAACGTGTTTTTAATTAACAACAGAATAGCACTGGGTCACATGGTGTGTTCACATCCAGGAAACAAGGGCAAAAGGTAACCAAATCACAGGTCTTTATCCAAGACAACATAGTGTTGGATAATCGGGAATGATTTTCACGCTTTATACAGCAGGGTTTTACGCTATCAATTCAGGGTCAGTCCCTTGAGAGGAACTATAGCAGGAAGGGATTCAAACCCAGCACCTTTAGACTGCAAGGTGACAGCCCTAACACAACTTGCTGCCATCCTACCTTCTAAGAAGACACACCTGCTAATTTCCAAAAGAAATTTAAATTGCACTGGCAAAAAGGAAGTAAATACAGGGGTGTAATAATATTAAGACATAAGGGAGCGCTTCATCGGTAAGTCATGCAAAACATCGGGCTGTACATGCCCTGCTAATCATTTCCATACAGGTCAGCTTCCTCAGCATCATCCCACAAGCAAAACATGGCGTACAGGGAGCAGCGCGTAGGTGTGTAGTGCCACCGCAGCACAGAGGGCAACAAACCCAACATCATTTACATATATTCCCTTGGGAAAACAGCAGACTTTCACAGAGCCCGAACATGGAGCAACCTGAGCTGCACGGGGCAGAACGAACAGTAAGGTGCGGGAAAAATGACCACTGCATGGAACACTTACTGCAGTGCTACACAATTCGCTTTTCACAACGTGAGTCAACAGGAACATCTGGGCACCACCAGCTCGGACCTGTCAAATGTATCTGCTGTACATTCTCGGGGAGGGTGCGTTTCAATAAGTTTCTTCAGGCCAGACATGTAAGGCCTACAGAAAGTTCTTTTAATACAATGTATTTTCTGGAGGAAGGGAAGCTCTCATGTGAGTCATAGATACAACAACAACAATGAAGTAATGTACTAAATAAAAATAAGAAAATATGTATGAATATATTATTTGATCACTGAGGGCTAGCAGATTCCGTACAGACTTTTGAATCTGCACCCAGTATAGAACAACAAAAACAACAACAATAAAAACAATTATAATAATATATCCAATAAATTATTATTATTATTATTATTATTATTATTATTATTATTACATGTACATGTTCGTGTGAAGTTTGGGAGAAACTGACAGTCTTACCTGTTGTCGGTCCGCCGAATGAGCTCCTAGAGAACAAACAGTGACGCGGACAAAACAGAGTGCGATGCACTGATTTATGTTTTCAATGTTGTAACTCGATTCTACCAGTGAAATGTGTGAAATCTTCGCGGGCGATCAATGTATCAGTGTCGCTCATCTGTCTCGCGGACAGATGCGTGTATTTTTAGCGCAGTCGCTGTCCGTCGGTTTTTAATAGTAACAACGGCGCGAGGCAACGTTCCAAAATTAATCACGGACACATATAATTACTAATAGATCGGGTATCAGTAAATCGGGTCAGCGCAAAAACACTTTTTTTGTGGTCACTTCCTTCCTAGCAGTAAACTTGAGCTGAGTTGTGTGTGTCTGCAGCTGTGGTTCTGTATGTCTGTGCATCCATGTGCCCCTGTGTCTGTCTGTACGTGTGTATGTGTCTAAGTGTGTGTGTGTGTGTGTGTGTGTGTGTGTGTTTGTGTGTCTGTACTTCTGGCATTCTGTGTGAATGGCTGTAGGTGTGTCTGTCTCTGTGGCTCCCTGTGTATGTGTGTGTACCTGTGTGCCTGTAACAGTGTGTATCTCTTGTGGAATGGAATGTGCGCACAATAATTCCAGCTTCTCGTTTTTACCCCAACCTGACAAACCGGATCTGCAGTTCATGCTACACAATGGCCGAGATGATGATGAGGCGCACCTGCATGACAGTGAATTTTTGCGAGTGTGTGTGTGTGTGTGTGTGAGGTCCTCTCAGTATCAAAATGAATAAGAAAAGAGGAAAAGTGACAGGAAGTATTTCAAAATATGCATTGTTACTCCAGCAGTTCTTGCCAGTTATCAACAGTCCTTAATTTTAATAACTGGTTATGTATCTTTAATCAAGATGTGGTGAAAATGTCATACTGATCCTGCTGCAGTGGGTGGAATCAGTGGTGGAGAACAAATGGGTGGTTCAGGCTGTGTGTCTGCTGTTAATCCTTCATTCCTTCATTCTTCATATTCTCATCATTGTCATTGATTTCATTCTCACATTCGTCATGCAGAATTAATCATATTGGCACTATTATCTGGTGATCAGTACTTCAATAAACCCCAGGGGACCAGGTAGGACAATGGTTAGAGCTGCCTCGAGACTTAAAGGGCCCAAGTCTGAATCATTTACATTTATTCATTTAGCACATGCTTTTCTCCAACGGAGAAATCCCACCTCTGTAGTAACCTTGATCTAGGTAATTGCCATGAATTGACACAGTAAAGTTACTCAGTTCTGTTCATGGGTAAATAATTGTAAGTACACTAACACAGTAAGTTGCTCTTGAGAAGAGTGTTAGGTGAATGAATAATTATATGTTAATCTAAACCTCGCAAACACAACTGGGGTGAAGAACTGAACCAGGGGATCTGACCATAGTTTCCTTAAAGGAACAAAATTAATTTAATCCCATATTACTGGTTGTTTGTACATGTCTGAAGTTGAAAAATTATCTTACAATTTTGGATAATCAACAATGATTTATCCATTTGTATGGCAAGGTGTTACCGTATCAATTCAAGGCAAGTACCTTGACCAAGGGAACTAGAGCAGGAAGGGATTCAAACCCATCATCTTTAAACTGCAAGGTGACAGCCCTAAATAGAGCACTATCAGCTGGCCCACACCAAAAAGCAAGCAAATATTGGGATATAATAGGACATAAAGGAGCTGTTCTTTGGGAAGCCATGCAAATCACAGGGCCGTACACAGATGGTGTTGATTCCACCGAACGCAGCCTTGTTTAGGGATATAAAATGAACACAATCCCAAGTTCTGAGCTGATTGCCTCATATTTTTTTTTATTTAGACTTGCTTTCCTGAATTCTGGGATTGCATGATTGAAGATGTTCTAAGAGTCATTAGAGCCATGAAATCTGCTCCAACAATCACGCAAGATATCTTGGTAAAAAACTTGATTACTTACATTATTATAGATTGCTTAATATATCAGTTAGATAAATGAAAACATTGATATGACAGGACATTTAATTTTCATAATCATTATCGTATCATTATTATTGTCATTTCTCACCGGGGAAGTGACATAAGCACAACACTGTATATTTTCTCAGGCACTTTTCATATACTAATAGAACTGACAAAAAAATCTGATTATATTTAAAGTCAAAGAGCTGCAGAAACGGAGAAAATTGGATTTCAACAGTTTTTTTTTTTTAAACGGAGCTGTCAATATTAAATGTAAATAAGGAATAAACATATTTTAAAAGGACTGCAAACAGATTAGAAATATAAAACAAAAACGCATACTAGATACATGCATATAGTAGTTTCTGTAGTCTGAAAAAATAAATGAAATATCTGCTGGCTTTTGCTCTCCCGAACATTTACTACTCCCTTCCCACATGCTTGTGCAGCTTCTGTTACATTAGAGCACTTTGCTGCCCCAAATGGCAGAAAAGAAGAACTGCAGGCATCAAGAAACTAAAAAAATTGAATGGTGAAAAAAAGCTGTTTAAAAAACATAAATAAACGTAAAAATGTTGGGCTATTCATCAGTTTGTAAATCTGATGTTCGTAACACAAGGTACAAGTGTTTGTGTTTCCGAAATATAGCTGCACAAACTGATCCATTATAAATAAAAAACATGTAAAATTTGTTCTTTATTAATTTATAATTCACTAATTTTTTTAAACAATCTTCGTATTGACAAACAACATTTATGTGCACAATCTGGCCACTTTCCTACTTCAGACAGTACAATCACTCTCTCTGGTATTTCAAGTTGAAGTTAACAATGCGTTTAAGTAAATCTCTTTAAATAACAAGGAGTCCAGTGTAGGAATGATTTAGCTTTATTTGGAATAAACATCAAAAGTCATTACAGTTTATGATTTGTTTTAAAGCAATTTGACAATTGTACTGTGATTAATAACTAACTTATACATTTTAGTCAAACTACCACTTTTGTATGTCTGTAACAGAGTCAAGTTTATGTGACACTATTGTTATTGAAAACATCAACAAACAGAAAATCCCCTCCTATTTATTTAAAAAAGTCTCAGGAACTTTTTAGTGAAAAACAATACAGTAAAATATGCAGTACAAGATTAGTCAAAGGAAACTTTACTTCAAACAGTAACATTATTTTTCCGCTTACTTCAAAGTTGATGAGAAAGAGAGCATGAGAGTCTGTAACTGTTGGGATCTACAAGATGTTGATGCGATCCTTGTTCCCTAAAGTAGAAACAAAGGAAAAAGCACTGGTGTTTTCTTGTCCATGTGCAGCTCAGACAGACAGTCCTACAGGTCAGTGGATCAGACTCACCTGCCTATTTGGAGCAGATGAAGTTGAGCTTCTGAGTCTCAGGCAGACTGACCCACTGATGTCCTCCTCCAGATTGGACAGCCCCAGTGTTCCCACAGTGTCCAGCTCCACTCCCGTTACCCGGAACCCAGTTCTGGTAGCAGGCCACGCTTCCGGTGACCCAGAACCAGAGTTTCAATCTGCAGGAGAAGCGCAGACCCAACCACACATGGGAACTGGTGGCACTTCTAACCATCCTCTCCACCCAGTTCTGGATCTCCTCACTGTAGACAGACACCAGGTCCACATTGTTCTCCCTGCAGTAGCTCTGGGCTTCATTCCAGGTCATGTTCTCTTGTACCAGGATCAAGGGAACTGAAATTGAAATGAGAGGTAACTATGCAAATATTTTATTCAAACTTGTTATCCTTACTGGCAGACTCTTCTTTTTTCCTTAATGTAATGAGAATATGACAGTCCAGTAAAATGATAATTACAGTTTTATGCAAAGCTTGGACAAGCACCTGCTGCATCAAACCATATTTCACACATCTTCAGAACCGCTCGTCCCATACGGGGTCACCGGAGCCTACCCGGCAACACAGGGCGTAAGGCCGGAGGGGGAGGGAACACACACAGGACGGGACGCCAGTCCATCACAAGGCACCCCAAGCAGAACTTGAACCCTAGACCCACTGGAGAGCAGGACTGTAGTCCAACCCACTGCGCCACTGCGCCCCCCGGACTATATTTGCAATTGTTCATTGCTATTTTCTATGTTCTCATTTTTGAAAGTTCACGAATAAAAAGTTCACAAATAAAAACTGTTCAATAACATTTGCAGATATGTTGTTTTTCAACAGTTTCCTGTAGCAGTTGTTTACTACTTTTCACTCACACACTTAACCAAACATGTAATTTGGCCAGAGATGCCCAAACTTTTCCCTAAAACTATATTTCTAAAGAGGCACTAAAGCAGTTTCACACATTGCCGGTCTACACTTGGTATAAATACACTGAAATTCAGATGACTCACTGTGGTAAAACTCACAGTGACCGAATGCTCTGCTGAACCTTAGTCTCACTCACATTTTCAAATGGCGATACCTGCAGTAATCTTGGTTGGTGATATTCCCCCCCACTGGAGTAGACCAATTTGAAAAGTAAACAGAAGCATCCACAAAGTATTGTGTCTACAGTTCTTGGCCTAGATCAAACTCAGCTCACCATCATAACATAGGAACGGGTGATTTTCACCACACTGTTGATCGTCCCATGTTCCACTGTGTGTCTGTGTGAACCAGGCTACAATGCAGTTCTCATTCCCATTGTCAGGTTTTTCTGGTGCCCAGTAGCGGAAGGAGGAGTTTCTCCGGTCTGACCACTGCCAAGGGTCTCTGAAGAGGCCGATCCACACTGTGCTTGACACCAATGACTTCATCTGCTGTTGATCAACCTGGGTCCTCACACTGGCCAGGTCTGTGTAATTCTCTCTGCAGTATCTCTGAGCCTCTCTCCATGTCAGATATGTTTCTATTAATATGTAGGGGTTTGTGGTACCTTGCGCTCCTGTAAAAAATGCAGTGACATTCAAATTCATATTTACCATCTGGCATACATGTCAATATGTTTACAGTAAAGCATAGTTGACAACTTAATGACACAGGAGCTGGATTCATGAATGAAAACTTGGTGTCAAGCCTCTGAAGCAACCAAATTTCTTTTATAAAATTTTGCTTTAATATTTATTTAAAGTAATGGTAATGGTATAAGTGAAAGTATATGAAAATTAAGTGCAAAACTATTAATTATGGATCAAAGCATCTACTATACAGTCCCCCCTCAAATGAAATGCTTTATTTGGCCAGTTGAGTTTTTCCTTGTGCATCATTTATTTTTGAAATGTGGAGTTATGTTGGGTCCAATGATTTTGGCCAGCAGATGCGGGGTGGTGATGGACACATTTACACCTCACTTCTGTCTCACCCAACTAACAGCTGTTTGTCTCATATCAAACTTGATTTGTTTGTTTCTAAATGCAAGTGTTGTTTTCGAATCTGGTGGTGGTGCAGTCATGGCAGGGGATGGGATTGATTGACATTTGCCCACTGCCCTCCGCTGCCTTAGCATAATTGTGACGACCAGCTGCTGACAGGTGAGAGAGAATCAGTGAAGTCTTTTAAGCAGCTGGTCTGAGAGACTTTTGCAGATTATGAGCAGGGAGCTGTAGGTTTGCCCTGGTCGGAGTAAGAGACTGAGCATTTATTCTACTAGTATCCCGTAGCTTTTCTCCATCACTTTGCCTTCATGTTGTGTTTTGAAAGGACCCATAGTGCCAGGTGGTTTGTTTGAGAAATACTGGTTATTGGGACAATGGGATAGTGACTCAGGACAACAGGGTTCAATATATTTACTCTGGAACTCTTAGACTGTGTGTCAGTAAGAATGAAAAGTGAGGATGGTCTTAGTCCCTCTCTGTCTCTTGCTCCAGAACAAGTCCTTTCTCCCTGTCAATCTGGGGTTTAAATAGGGGTGTCTATGTGTTTATGGTAACTATGTGCATGCATGTAGGTAGCATGGTTACCAGCATGGCAAGTAGGTTGCAGTTTCATGCAACAATAAAAGCACAAACTTAGCTCCAAGAAATAAATTTTTCACGGTAATTTTTGTCTTTTTAAAAACTGATATGGTCAGACAGCTTACCATTGTAACAAACGAAATATGCTGTGGAGTTACAGGGATAGTCATGCCATTTCAAGTTTTTCAGTCTTCCACAGTCTTCAGTCCCACCGATCATCCAATCAGGCTGATTTGCTGCCTTGTCCCACAAGCCAATATCATTTTCATTATAGGAAGGTGTGTCTGCCAGGGACCACAGCCACTTCCATGAGTTTCCCTTCTCCAGTCCTATCCAGGCTGGTCCAGTATAACCAGTGAGGTTTACCCTGTTAATCACTCTGTTCATTTCCTCTGGGTTGTCAATGGTAACCAGGTCAGTGTAGTTCTTTCTGCAGTAACTCTGTGCTTCAGTCCAGTTTTTACTCATGTTCACAAAGTGGTACTGATGAGGTAAACATGAGGACAGAGGGCAGAGTCCTGTATTGTACAAAGACACACAATTACTTGAGTCGCTCAGTCACTCAGAATGAGGCAAACGGTGCAAGTTTGTAAAACCCTGTGATAAACAAACACAGGCAATGTGAAAAAAAAAAAAAAAATTGTTGCCTTTTTGCATTTTTTGTAGTTCAGAGATTAGGATTTTGAACACTTCATACGCTGAATCTTTCTCAGTTTTTCAAGTTATTTTTAATTAGTTGCTACTACTACTTAATTGTGTAATGTTGCTTTTTCTTCTGCATCATATTTAGGATTCTGCTTTGTTTGGTATAATGACTTTTGTTCGCTGATGATGATGAACGTACAACATCATTTCAATATTTGAATGCAATACACTGACACATGAGGTTGTGGCCTTGTCAGGAGCTGAGTTCTGTTATTTAAAGCACTGTACACATGTTCCCAGTGCACAGTTTGTTCCATTGGTGAACAAACTGGATACGCTCTGTTGAGACTGCAGAGGAATCTTTTTGGATTTACGTATTTATGGATTTTACCGCACCTTAACAATAGCGGACCAGAAAAATAACTGGAGTTCTGTAACAGCTGGATGTTCACAAAATTGAACTGACTAGGGAAGCTTGTGGAAAGCACACAAAGCCCCGCAATTTGGAAACGTGCAGAAATCTACCAGTTTCATGCAAATTATAAGAATGAGAGCAAGAATCCAAATTTGACCAAATTTATATTCCTGAATCGCTGCAGGATTTGTGTCCTGGATATTATTGCATACAGTGAGTTTTCAGGTACGAAATATTGATTTCGACAGTTCATTGGACAGAACTGGTTTTATATGTGACTGAAAATACTGACCTGCAAACAGCAGAAGGAAGGTGACACTTTGTTCCATTTCTACGTCGATCTGCTATAGTAAGAGCAGTCAAAGATACACACACATCAAAATCCTTTAGAAAGACAAGACATTTTATTGTTCATGCATTCCTTTCAGTTACACGGACGGAATTTTCCTGTTTTGTTCAATAGCATTGAAAGCATTCTCCATATCCAAAATATGTAATTAATAAAAATAATCATTACTGATAATAACTATCGTTACAGTAGTATTCTTTCATAAAGTTCGCAAACGAATTTATGAGAAATCCATGTGAGGATCATCTTCAAATTATTATCCAAAAACGAAAAGTCATTGTATGGATGTGCAATACACACACACACACACATTTTCAGAACCGCTTGTCCCATACGGGGTCACGGGGAACCGGAGCCTACCCGGCAACACAGGGCGTAAGGCTGGAGAGAGGGAGGGGACACACCCAGGACGGGACGCCAGTCCGTCGCAAGGCACCCCAAGCGGGACTCGAACCCCAGACCCACCGGAGAGCAGGACTGCGGTCCAACCCACTGCGCCACCGCGCCCCTCTGTGCAATACATATTATATTATATTATATTATATTATATTATATTATATTATATTATATTTATTTATTTATTTATTTATTTATTTATTTATTTATGAGGGGGTGCGGTGGCGCAGTGGGTTGGACCACAGTCCTGCTGTCCAGTGGGTCTGGGGTTCGAGTCCCGCTTGGGGTGCCTTGCGATGGACTGGCGTCCCGTCCTGGGTGTGTTCCCTCCCCCTCTGGCCTTACGCCCCTGTGTTCCCGGGTAGGCTCCGGTTCCCCGTGACCCCGTATGGGACAAGCGGTTCTGTAAATGTGTGTGTGTATTTATTTATGTATGTGTTCTTTCTGCTGTTGTTTTCTGAGGGTTGCTACACAAAATTTCATTGTGTTGTATAGAGTGACAATAAAGTATCTTATCTCTAAAAGACACATAATAAGAAAACGGCATGCAATTCTCCTATTGATGGAAATGTGTCTTGGGGTTCAAGACCTTCTGAGTTGTGTGAATGCTCTCACAGTCTAAGGTTTGAATCCCCTTCCCACCATAGCACCCTTAAAGAAAGTATTTTTCCAGTAACCCAAGTAAAAATTTTGCAGCTGTATAAGTTTGTAACTATTGCACAAACATAACTTTGAAGAGTGTCTGTTAAATGATTAAACAATAACGAACCACATCATAAAACAATATCTCTCTTTCTGCTAATGTAATGTACACATTGTATTGTCTATATGTAAGTCGCTTTGGAGAAAAGCATCTGCTAAGTGAATAAATCTAAATGTAATGTATTTTCTTGTCAAGAATTCAGACCAATGCAACTCTGAAATGATCTTTTGTTTTACAAAAAGGTACCCTCCCCACATTTTAATAGTTATTACAGACCTTTACTACTTTTATAGACATTATGGGGGTGGGGAATGTCCCCTCAATATACAATATGTCCCTTGTAGCATTTGTGCATAACTACTTCGAGTACTATTTCTAATTTTCTTGCTCTCCAAATACCTGTCAAGCTCTTGATCCAATTACCACCGGTGTTGACATTCCTTACTCCGAATAAAGGCAAGATTATTTTATCACTGATACACACAATGTTGTTTTATTTAACTGCGTAATATCACCTCATTTACTACTTAGAGAAATGCAAGAATTCTTACCTCTGAAGATGATGTGTCAAGTTAGTGTGGTCAGTGTTAGACTTTCTGGGATCTGTGTGCAAACACAAGCCGATCACACATGCAAACAAGTTCTCTTGTAGTTACAAAGAATGGAAGAAATTTGTTTATGACAATTTATTTTTAGAATTCAGCATTGACTTGGACTGATGAAGCAATTGTGTTCCAACAAAGGATGATTCATATACCAGTTACAAATACCTTTCCAAATATCTGTATTAAATATATGCCTTTATAGTGCATCACGGGCCCAAAATTTCCTGGGAATGTTGCATTATAGAAGGGCGTTCGAGTGCAATTGCCAGTCGCAACTAGGATCTGAAATGCATATTTATGTGTCAGTTTGCATACCTGATTATTCTACGTTGTATGTGTCAAATGAATGTGTAGATGTATTGTGTTTCAGGTATTCTGTGCTTTGTATGGATATGGTGTGTAATCTTGTTTTAAATATGGTTTAATCTAAGAGGAGTGGGGCTTGTAACGTGTAAGGTGGGCATGAGTGTAATGAAGCAAGAGAGAGGAGCGGTGAGAGGGATAAGGCCTTGAGACTGAAGATGAAGAGTTGTACAGCCCTCTGTGTATTGTGTTGTGTTGTATTATATTATATTGGGGGGTGCGGTAGCGCAATGGGTTGGACCACAGTCCTGCTCTCCGGTGGGTCGGGGGTTCGAGTCCCGCTTGGGGTGCCTTGCGATGGACTGGCGTCCTGTCCTGGGTGTGTCCCCTCCTCCTCTGGCCTTGTGCCTTGTATTGCCGGGTTAGGCTCCGGTTCGCCGTGACCCTGCTTAGGATGAGCAGTTTTGGACAGTGTGTGTTGTATTCAGTTTGAGCCCTTTTGTTTAGATGTAATTCCAGTTTGAGCTTAATCTTCAGTTTGATATACATTTTAAGCTTACATTTATTCATTTAGTTGATGCTCTTCTCCAAAGTGACTTACCATATTAAACTACTTACAGTTACTTTCCCATTTATATAGCTGTGCAATTTTACTAAAGCAATTCAGGGTAAGTACCTTGTTCAAGGGTGCTGGAGGTGGGGCTCAAACCTGTGACCTTTGGGTCTGAAGGTAGCAGTTCTAAAGACTACACTACCAGCTGACAATCTTAACATGGTAAACATGGTAAACATAGTAAAGTCCTTAAATGAAATCTCTTAAAGAATGGAAATCCAATATCTACTTATCTTGTTGTACAGTTTACTGCATGTTTCTTTGCCAAAATGTAATGGTTGTAGTTGTCCTAAGATGTATACAAGAAGTTATAAAGTGTAAGTACACACACACACACACACACACACACACACACACACACACACATACACACACACACACACACACACACACACACACACACACACACACACACACACACACACACACACACACGCACACTGTGTCTGAAACCACTCATCCCAAGTGGGGTCGTAGCAAGCCTAACCTGGCAAAACAGGTTGCAAGGCTGGAGGAGGAGGGGACACACCCAGGATGGGATGCCAATCTGTCATAAGGCACCCCAAGCAGGACTCAAACCCCAGACCCCACAGTACCATTTTAAAGAACAACAAATGAAAACAACACAAGTGAGACAATTCATATGCAGACATGAGCTAAATTGCATAGTTTCTGGAGTTTAATATAAAAAAAATGGGAAATGCTTACCATCATAACAAACTAATAATCGTGGCATATCACTGTGAGTGTTGTTACTCTTCCCAACACCCTACATCTGAGCACAGCTCTCAGTCCCATCATTATTGTTTGGTTCCAGATGTCTTTTTATTGCTTTTTTGTTTTTTTTTTTTCCCCGAGGACCACCACCAGCTGTTGACATCATCATAACGGCCAGTGGTCCCTATATGTGGGACAGCTGGTAGTGTAGCGGTTAGAGCTACTGCCTTTCGACCCAATGGTTACAGGTACAATCCCCACCTTTAGCTGTAGTATCCTTGAGCAAGGTACTTATCCTGAATTACTCCGGTTGAATTACTGAGTTGTATAAATGATTGTAAGCATGTAGTAATTGTGACCTTAATGCTGTAAGTTGCTTTGGAGAAAAGTGTCAGCTAAATGTGTAACGAATGAGGTTTACAGTGTGTTCACGTCCTCTGTGTTGCCAATGGTGGCCAAATCACTGTAGTTCTGTCTGCAGAAGCTCTGAGCCTTAGTCCAGTTCACAAAGTGATATTGATGATGGAGGTGTGAATAAAGTATGCAGAAGAGCTCTGTGGAGATGAATACACATATTTGCAGCAAAGAATTTACAGTTTTTTTCTTCCTCTGTATCATACATATTGTTACATGTAACATAAACTTCACAAATAGCCTTCATAGAAACATTACATTGAATAATTATAAACCCTAGAATGCACATTAATGTTCAATAAACAATTATTCAGCTGTATAAATGGGTAAATAATTGTAACTTAACATTTGAAGTCATAAGTGTGAGCTATATGAAAACCTCCAAACTACACATCCAGTCCCTTAACCAATATAATGCCTGCAATCCTCCAAACTATTCCCTTTGGTGATTATCTTGTCAATCTTAGAAAACTGTAACCAGTAGAGTATTGCCCATTACTGATCTGATGTCTGATACTTCAGCAAGCTCAACTAGTCTTAGTGAATCTGATGCCTTACAACAGCGCTGCTCATCTCAGGGAGGCTAAACACTGAGTGTGTAGCGAGATCTGCTTTGTCCTTCTATATATGTGTTTACTGTGCATGTTCAGTTTACTTTTGCTGGATTTCAGATCCCTTGTTTTTCAATTTCCATATTCATGAATTCAGGCGAAATGCGCTTCCCTTATTTGAATAACACAAACATGATGTTTTTGGAACAGAAAAGAAAGAAACGTCACCTTTGAAAGGTTAGTGTCTCTTAGCATCAGGATAAGATCAGATTGCAGGAACATATATTTGTTAGACATTACAATACAAATGTTTTCAGTTTCATGCACAGTGCATGGAAGTAATTTCTTTATGAGAACTCATCAGAGCATCACAAACTCTTTGTCTTCCGTTAGATCTTCTCATCACAGTGACCGGTCCATAACTGCTTTGCTGTCATCATTACTGAATGTAAGGGATCTCCAATTACAGAGAGGTTCTATTCAGTTCTGTATCTCCAGCAATTAATATCATCTTGCTTCTTTGAAACTCAACAATATGAACTTTACAGAGGATCAGTCAAATTACGTCTCAGAATGCCTGCCTTGAAGACGAGTGACCAGCAGCTCATTATGTGAAAGTAACAAAAAGCAGCTAGAGTTTAAAACACCAACCTTTAAAGGGAGTTTCACAATTTAAAAAAAAAAAAAAAAAATCTTAGTAGCTCTTTGTAATCGTCAGTATAATGTATTTTTCACCACAACTTCTCTGCTACAACAAATTCAATCTTCTTGTTCCTTTTATTAAAACGGGTACGACATGTGAAAAAATTGTTTTTGGATCCTTCTTCCTTGTTGTAGATAAATTTCTTCAACATGATTATAGATTACAAGCAGAGGCCATTAACTTTTTAGTAACTTTGCAAAACCCTACATTTCGGCCGAATTGTCATTCTTTCGAATTTCCCCTTTAAAAGGTTGGCTGTCCGAAAACAGTGGTGCTGTCGATGTCATCATATCTCTTAGTGAAATATGGTATTATACTGTACACTTGATGAAATTTACAATGTACACATGTTCTGCATTGGATGAGGTTTAAAACAGATTTGACTACAGTCAATGAGGGGATGCTAATTTTTATTATATGTCTTTAACGGAAGAAAAGCACATCTGATGATGACAATACATTTAAAAATTTTCAGTAGTTGACAGATGACAGCTGAACAGTGCAATTAAAATATATACACTTTTATTCCATCTTACATATGCAACTGGGACCAGTTGAGTGTCACTTGTATATTTATCAATGAAGCTGCAAATTCTGCTGACAGGGTCATATGTAGATAAAAAGAATAATTCAATACAGAATGTAAATGATTTTGTCAGCGGCTCATGTCTCACATCATCTGTCTTGGGGATGAAAAATGAGATCAGAAATCAGTTTTATACACTGGACAGAAAACAAGTGAAGAGAAGGGAACTCACTTTGCAACACACAATCAAGCCACACAGATACTTTTACATTAATAATTTGTCATGATTTGAGAAGGAACCGTGAACACTGAGCATTTTCATGTTATGTTACATTTTCCTTCATGGCCAGTGCTGTCTTCCTCACTCAAGTGGAAAATCTGTCCATCAGGTTGAATCCTCCAGCGTAGCTGTGTGTCCTCCGACATCGCTCGACCGATCAGCTCCTTACGCAGCTGGAAAACACAAAGGTCCACAGAAAATTCCTTCTCTGAATATCTGCTTATTTTTAATCCTTTTGCAAACATTGTAAAAGTCAACAAAACATGAAATTCCACTGGAAAAGCACAGGAGGTAAGATCTCATTTCATAGCAGTATGACTTCAGTTAAAAATGTCATGAGGAAAATTTACTGTAGAGTTTCTGTGAGTTGAAGAACAGCGATGGATACAGTATGTTAAAACTAATGTTGTTGGATATGGAGGTTGGAGGTTCGAATCCCACCTAATGCTGTAGTTCTCCTGAGCAAGGTACTTACCCCAAACTGCTCCAGTAAAATTACTGAGCTGTTTAAATGGGTAAATATCTGTGAATAGCTAAACACTGTAAGCTACTCTGGAAAAAAGTTTCAGACAAATGAATAAGTTTTATATCACAGGATTACATTTATTCATTTTGCTGACACTTTTCTCCAAAGCAACTTACGGTGTTAAGGTTACAATTAGCTACTCATTGAAACAGCTGGGTAATTTTAGGGTAAGTAAGTTAGAGAATGGTACTACAGGCAGAGAGGGGCTCAAACCTGCCACCTTTAAATTCAAAAGGTGATTGTTCTAACCACTACACTACTTGCTGCCCCAGCTAGTCATTAGCTGATTCTGTTGGCAGCAAATGATTACAAGGTATTCCTTATTGAATTTCCATGGGGGCAGTGCATTATTATCTAATTCCTCATGATTTTTGAGTTAAAATCTTGTTCAATACTGACCTGCTGTAGAATCTGGTCGCTGAAGTCAGGATCTTTTAAATTTGCAGCAGAACTCAGTTTCACCTTCACCACTGTTCTTTTTCCTTCGTACGGTGGGGGCTTTTCTGTATGACAGAAAAAGGAAGATTCATATGAAACGTCTTAATTAGGAACCATCATAAACATCACTGTGAGCACTTAGAGGTGCTGGTAGAAAAAAAAAAACAACTTTTTTTAACTATTGGCTCCACACTACTAGCAGTGCTTTTGTTTAATTTCTTTTTTTTTTTTTTAATTTTAGTACATCACAATATCAGGGGACTGAGAGTTGATGTGTTGAAAGATGAAGGTAGAGGAGAAGGAGAGGGTTCTGCAGGGACAGTTAATGTGCACACTTTTTCTCTCACATTATACCACAGTAAAAAGCGATAGTTCTCTTCATAACTACAGCTCTTAAAAATTAAAATGTTAGACTGATTTAAACTCACCATCATAACATATGAACGGGTGTTTTTCACCACACTGTCGATCATCCCACGTTCCACTGAGTGTCTGTGTGATCGAGGCTACAGTACACTTCTCATTCCCAGTATTATTATCAGGTTTTCCTGGTGCCCAGTAGCGGAATGAGGAGTTTCTCTGGTCTGACCACTGCCAAGGGTCTCTGAAGAGGCCGATCCACACTGTGCTTGACACCAATGACTTCATCTGCTGTTGATCAACCTGGGTCCTCACACTGGCCAGGTCTGTGTAATTCTCTCTGCAGTATCTCTGAGCCTCTCTCCACGTCAGATATGTTTCTATTAATATGTAGGGGTTTGTGGTACCTTGTGCGCCTGTAAAAAATGCAGTGACATTCAAATTCATATTTACCATCTGGCATACATGTCAATATGTTTACAGTAAAGCATCATTGACAACTTAATAATACAGGAGCTGGATTCATGAATGAAAACTTGGTGTCAAGCCTCTGAAGCAACCAAATTTCTTTTATGAAGTTTTGCTTTAATATTTATTTAAAGTAATGGTAATGGTATAAGTGAAAGTATATGAAAATTAAGTGCAAAACTATTAATTATGGATCAAAGCATCTACTATACAGTGCCCCCTCAAATGAAATGCTTTATTTGGCCAGTTGAGTTTTTCCTTGTGCATCATTTATTTTTGAAATGTGGAGTTATGTTGGGTCCAATGATTTTGGCCAGCAGATGCGGGGTGGTGATGGACACATTTACACCTCACTTCTGTCTCACCCAACTAACAGCTGTTTGTCTCATATCAAACTTGATTTGTTTGTTTCTAAATGCAAGTGTTGTTTTCGAGTCTGGTGGTGGTGCAGTCATGGCAGGGGATGGGATTGATTGACAGTTGCCCACTGCCCTCCGCTGCCTTAGCATAATTGTGACGACCAGCTGCTGACAGGTGAGAGAGAATCAGTGAAGTCTTTTAAGCAGCTGGTCTGAGAGACTTTTGGGGATTATGAGCAGGGAGCTGTAGGTTTGCCCTGGTCGGAGTAAGAGACTGAGCGTTTACTCTACTAGTATCCCGTAGCTTTTCTCCATCACTTTGCCTTCATGTTGTGTTTTGAAAGGACCCATAGTGCCAGGTGGTTTGTTTGAGAAATACTGGTTATTGGGACAATGGGATAGTGACTCAGGACAACAGGGTTCAATATATTTACTCTGGAACTCTTAGACTGTGTGTCAGTAAGAATGAAAAGTGAGGATGGTCTTAGTCCCTCTCTGTCTCTTGTTCCAGAACAAGTCCTTTCTCCCTGTCAATCTGGGGTTTAAATAGGGGTGTCTATGTGTTTATGGTAACTATGTGCATGCATGTAGGTAGCATGGTTACCAGCATGGCAAGTAGGTTGCAGTTTCATGCAACAATAAAAGCACAAACTTAGCTCCAAGAAATAAATTTTTCACGGTAATTTTTGTCTTTTTAAAAACTGATATGGTCAGACAGCTTACCATTGTAACAAACGAAATATGCTTTGAAGTTACAGGGATAGTCATGCCATTTCAAGTTTTCCAGTCTTCCACAGTCTTCAGTCCCACCGATCATCCAATCAGGCTGATTAGCTGCCTTGTCCCACAAGCCAATATCATTTTCATTATAGGAAGGTGTGTCTGCCAGGGACCACTGCCACTTCCATGAGTTTCCCTTCTCCAGTCCTATCCAGGCTGGTCCAGTATAACCAGTAAGGTTTACCCTGTTAATCACTCTGTTCATTTCCTCTGGGTTGTCAATGGTAACCAGGTCAGTGTAGTTCTCTCTGCAGTAACTCTGTGCTTCAGTCCAGTTCTTATTCATGTTTGCAAAGTGATATTCATATGTGAGGCAAGAAGAAAGTCTGCATAGCCCTGTGATTTTGAGATATGTGGAAACATATTCAGAAACATGCATAAATAATTATACATAGATATATCAAATATAATGCCAAAATGTCCTTATATACTCTAGATGCTCTTTATAAGTTAGAAACACAATGTATTTAACACAGAGATGTTGTTCTGTGTTAGATTTGTGTGATACTGGGAACACTGGAAACACTGACCTGGACGGAACAGCATGAGGAAGATCATGGTTTTCCTCATTCCTACAGACATTGTCTGTTTGTAATGGAACCACTTCTATACAGCAGTGATCCAGCTGCAAAGTTTGGCATGAATTGCAGAAATAGGAACAAGAGAATAACTACAGTGACACATCATCAATTTCACAGTCCAAGCACATGAAGGGGCAACTGTGACAGTTTAACAGACTGCAAACAGACAAAAAAAAAAGAATCTCAGTTAACTCCGAAATAATTTGATCCTGATATATATGTCAGGTATTTCTTATGATAATTATTTATTGAGTTTGTATTATAAAATTTTATGCCATTACTTTTCTCAACTGATAGCATATTTTAAGTAACACTATAGGTATAAAAATGCAACAAGAAAGTCATATTCATGCAGACATATATTTGTGAAATGTAAAACACTATTCATATTAAATTTTTTACATACTTTTCAGAATGGTTTGACTTCATTCATGAATTCATGCACAGTGAAAGCAGCAACATTAGATGAACTTAGGCATAAGACACAAAATATTCTGGTTCAGCTTTATCAAATAATAGAAAAGAGAATGTAGAGAAACTTATTGAACCACCAAGCAGTATGAACCATTTGCGAAGAAAAATTTTTGGTTAATTATATAATCCAGTCAGCAAGTATTGTACATTGAAAAAACTCCCGTTAACACAGTTTGACAGTAGAAGTTGCAGCATTATTTTTATTGCTATTGTTCTGAACATTTATTTTAGGTCAATATGTACAACGTACACAAAGGACAGCAGTACTGCATCCACACAAACCTTACCTACGGAGAGCGATGCATCCAGCGAATCACAAGGGTGTTCAGATCTCTTTCACGTCTCTTACGTCTCTGTCCACAGTGACATCGGTCTCCTTATTAATATGGAATACTTTGTGTGTAACAGCACTCCCTACACATCATAAAACTGCTTCATCAGAAGTCTCCCTCTCGGACTCTGTTTCCAGGTTGTAAATGCAAAAATAGTCCCGTTGCCCGGAACCCAGTTCTGGTAGCAGGCCAGGCTTCCAGTGACCCAGAACCAGAGTTTCAATCTACAGGAGAATCAGAGACCCAATCACACAAGGGCACTGGTGGCTTTTTTAGCCTTGTTCTCCACTCAGTTTTGGATCTCCTTATTCTGAACCAAGACCAGGTCCACTTAATTCTCCCTGCAGTATTTCAGGGCTTCATTCCAGGTCATGTTCTCTTGTATCAGGATCAGTGGAAGTGAAATGAGGGGTGATTATGAAAATATTTTATGCAAACTTCCGAGTCTTCCTGACAGTGTGTTGTTTAGGGTCAAAGGAGTTGGGTGTTGGATGTGTTGGCAGGGTATTTAATGTTTTTTTTTTTTTTTTTAACTGAAGAAACCACTATTTTGCATGTGATGATAAAAGTACAACCAATATTTTAATTGTTTTTACTCTCCCTACCCTGTATTGTTCCCTCAGCTACCGGTGTATAAAAGTCAAAAAGTAATTTGACTGAGACATTAAACACCAAAAAACCAGTCACCACCAGTTTTAGGGACCAAAGCTCGTCCGGTTACTTCACTTGACTGGTGGAACTTACCATCTCAACTCAACTCACCATCATAACACAGAAACAGGTGATTTTCACCACACTGTCAACAATCCCATGTTCCACTGTGTGTCTGCGTGAACCAGGATACAGTACAATTCTCATTCCCAACATAACTATCAGGTTTTCTTGGTACCCAATAGCGGAATGAAGACTTTTTCTGGTCTGACCACTGCTTCCCTTAAAGACGAGTGATTAGCAGTTCAGTATGCGATGGGGAATGAAAACAACTAGAGGTTCAATTACCAGCCTTTAAAGGGAGTTTCTTCATTTTTTAAAAATCTTAGTAGTTCTTTGTAATCATCACTGTAATGTGTTTTCACCACAGCTTCCGTGCTACAACAAATCCAGTTTTCTTGTTCCTTTTATTAAAACGGGTACGACATGTGAAAAAATAGTTTTTGGATCCTTCTTCCTTGATGTAGATAATTTTCTTTGAAATGGTTATAGATTACAAGCAGAGGCCATTAACTTTTTGGTAACTTTGGAAAGCCCTGCATTTAGGCTGAATTGTCATTCTTTTGAATTTCCCCTTTAAAAGGTTGGCTGTCCGAAAACAGTGGTGCTGTCGATGTCATCATATCTCTTAGTGAAATTTGATATTATACTGTACACTTGATGAAATTTACAATGTACACATGTTCTGCATTGGATGAGGTTTAAAACAGATTTGACTACAGTCAATGAGGGGATGCTAATTTTTATTATATGTCTTTAACGGAAGAAAAGCACATCTGATGATGACAATACATTTAAAAATTTTCAGTAGTTGACAGGTGACAGCTGAACAGTGCAATTAAAACATATACACTTTTATTCCATCTTACATATGCAATTGGGACCAGTTGAGTGTCACTTGTATATTTATCAATGAAGCTGCAAATTCTGCTGACAGGGTCATATGTAGATAAAAAGAATAATTCAATACAGAATGTAAATGATTTTGTCAGCGGCTCATGTCTCACATCATCTGTCTTGGGGATGAAAAATGAGATCAGAAATCAGTTTCATACACTGGACAGAAAACAAGTGAAGAGAAGGGAACTCACTTTGCAACACACAATCAAGCCACACAGATACTTTTACATTAATAATTTGTCATGATTTGAGAAGGAACCGTGAACACTGAGCATTTTCATGTTATGTTACATTTTTCTTCATGGCCAGTGTTGCCTTCCTCACTCAAGTGAAAAATCTGTCCATCAGGTTGAATCCTCCAGCGTAGCTGTGTGTCCTCCGACATCGCTCGACCGATCAGCTCCTTACGCAGCTGGACAACACAAAAACTTGCATAAAATTCTTTGTCTGAATATCTGCTTATTTTTAATCCTTTTGCAAACATTGTAAAAGTCAACAAAACATGAAATTCCACTGGAAAAGCACAGGAGGCTAGATCTCATTTCATAGCAGTATGACTTCAGTTAAAAATGTCATGAGGAAAATTTACTGTAGAGTTTCTGTGAGTTGAAGAACAGCGATGGATACAGTATGTTAAAACTAATGTTGTTGGATATGGAGGTTGGAGGTTCGAATCCCACGTAATGCTGCAGTTCCCCTGAGCAAGGTACTTACCCCAAACTGCTCCAGTAAAATTACTGAGCTGTTTAAATGGGTAAATATCTGTGAATAGCTAAACACTGTAAGTTACTCTGGAAAAAAGTTTCAGACAAATGAATAAGTTTTATATCACAGGATTACATTTATTCATTTTGCTGACACTTTTCTCCAAAGCAACTTACGGTGTTAAGGTTACAATTAGCTACTCATTGAAACAGCTGGGTAATTTTAGGGTAAGTAAGTTAGAGAATGGTACTACAGGCAGAGAGGGGCTCAAACCTGCCACCTTTAAATTCAAAAGGTGATTGTTCTAACCACTACACTACTTGCTGCCCCAGCTAGTCATTAGCTGATTCTGTTGGCAGCAAATGATTACAAGGTATTCCTTATTGAATTTCCATGGGGGCAGTGCATTATTATCTAATTCCTCATGATTTTTGAGTTAAAATCTTGTTCAATACTGACCTGCTGTAGAATCTGGTCGCTGAAGTCAGGATCTTTTAAATTTGCAGCAGAACTCAGTTTCACCTTCACCACTGTTCTTTTTCCTTCGTACGGTGGGGGCTTTTCTGTATGACAGAAAAAGGAAGATTCATATGAAACGTCTTAATTAGGAACCATCATAAACATCACTGTGAGCACTTAGAGGTGCTGGTAGAAAAAAAAAAACAACTTTTTTTAACTATTGGCTCCACACTACTAGCAGTGCTTTTGTTTAATTTCTTTTTTTTTTTTTTTAAATTTTAGTACATCACAATATCAGGGGACTGAGAGTTGATGTGTTGAAAGATGAAGGTAGAGGAGAAGGAGAGGGTTCTGCAGGGACAGTTAATGTGCACACTTTTTCTCTCACATTATACCACAGTAAAAAGCGATAGTTCTCTTCGTAACTACAGCTCTTAAAAATTAAAATGTTAAACTGATTTAAACTCACCATCATAACATATGAACGGGTGTTTTTCACCACACTGTCGATCATCCCACATTCCACTGAGTGTCTGTGTGATCGAGGCTACAGTACACTTCTCATTCCCAGTATTATTATCAGGTTTTCCTGGTGCCCAGTAGCGGAATGAAGAGTTTCTCTGGTCTGACCACTGCCAGTAGTCTCTGTACAGACCGATCCACACCCAGGTTTTACTTGTAAACATGTTGCGTATGAGATCATTCTCAGTCTGGTTCCTCACACTGACCAGGTCTCTATAATTCTCTCTGCAGTATCTCTGTGCCTCCGTCCAGGTCCTATTATTTTGATTAATGAAGACGTAGCTCTGGTTGGTTTGTTTTCTCTCTGTAAAAATATAATTGATTCATTAATTTACTGCTGATTGATAAATTGGGGATACACACACTGCATATGTTCAGACAAAGTTGGGCAACAAAATTTGTTTCCCAGTTCAACAGGTACCTGTGCTTTTACTCCTTGTGAAAAGCCCTGTGTTTAGTTACCTGTGTCAGGCTGAATCTCAGTTCATGCCCATCTTGAGTGTTGAGTGTTGTTGTCATGTTTCCCTAATATCATTCACCATCATCATTGTAAATGATCGTTATACTTGATTTTAGTTTCACCACTATGTTTGTGTCACTCCGACAGTTGTGTCACTAGGGCTTTGTCCAGGGTGTGTGTCCCTCTCAGCATTAGGACCATGGTTCTGTGATAGGCTCCGGATCACCATGGCTCTGCCAAAAAGTGCTTATTGACGTTGTATTTAGAGACGATTTATGTGAAGAGTAGTGAGGACATCTGTGGTCAGAGGACGGCTGGTAGTGTAGTGGTTTGAGCTCCTGCCTTTGGACCCAGATCTCACCTCTGGTGGTACTATGCTTGAGCAAGGTACTTATATTTACATTTATTCACTTAGCAGACACTTTTCTCCAAAATGACTTCCAATGAACTCTGTGTAGTGTTATCAGCCCACACACCTTATTCACCACGGTGACTTACACTGCTAGATACACTACTTACACTGGGTCACTCATCCATACATCAGTGGAACACACACACTCTCTCTGTCACTCACACACTATTGGTGAACCTGACCAGCATGTCTTTGGACTGTGGGAGGAAACCAGAGCACCGAAAGGAAAGCCACAGGGAGAATATGTAAACTCCACACTGACTGAGCAGGGATCAAACTCACATTCTCTCGCACCACCCAGGCACTGTGAAACAACAGCGTTACTCGCTGTGAAACCATGCCGCCATGCCGTACTTACCCCAAATTGCTCCAATAAAAATTACCCCACTGTGTAAATGGGTCTGTTTCCTGCCTTTATTTTTCAATTTGGACACCTTGAATTCTCAAAATTTGCCCTGAAATTTGTCAGATGTGGATACATGTCTCCTGTCGTAATGTTTTTATTGTTATTTTTCATATTTTTTTTTAAAATTATGTTTCACCCAATGGGGGTGAGGTGGCGCAGTGGGTTGAACCACAGTCCTGCTCTCCAGTGGGTCTGGGATTCGAGTCCCGCTTGGGGTGCCTTGCGACGGACTGGCATCCCGTCCTGGGTGTGTCCCCTCCCCCTCCGGCCTTACGCCCTGCGTTACCGGGTAGGCTCCGGCTCCCCGCGACCCCGCATGGGACAAGCGGTTTCAGATGATGTGATGTGTGAATAAGTGACTGACTGTAAAAAAGCAGTAATGAAATCGGAGCACAAACGTTACTGTACAATTGTATGGATCAGTTCTATTTATGGCAGATGAGGTTTACATTAATGTTCAAAGGAATACATTAATTAATGTGTGTCCCTGTTTTTCACTGAATAGGACAGTGTTACATTCCAAGAGCCGGGGTGCGGGGATGCAGCAGGTTTGGCTGGATCTACTTTTTGGTGGGTCTGGGGTTCAAGACCTGCTTGGGATGCCTTGTCACAGACTGGCATCCCGTCCTGGGTGTGTCCCCTGCCCCTCCAGCCTTGTGCCCTGTCTTTCCAGGGTAGGCTCCAGCTCACCACGACCCTGCTTGGGACTGGCAGCTTCAGCCTGTGTGTGTGTGTACATTCTGAGATTTTCAGGTTCTTCTCAATTACAGCTATTTCCATTTCCATCATTTTTCACAGTACAACAATACACAATAAACAATATTATCTAATTATCTTTCAAGTCTCACTGTTACTGATTCTCCAAAATATCAACCTTCTGTGATTTACACAATAAATATCCCAGTACTCACCATCATAACAAACAAAGAATCCTGTGGGAGATTTATAGGCACAGGGAATATCATTCCATTTCCCGTTGTCTTTCATCCCCACACAGTTGGTATTCCCATCCGCAGTGTGAGGTGCTCCTACGCTGCTGTCCCAGTTTGAGAACCCAGTCTGTCCATCACTGTAGAGACGTCTCTCTTCCAGGGACCACTGCCACTTCCATGAGTTTCCCTTCTCCAGTCCTATCCAGGCTGGTCCAGTATAACCAGTGAGGTTTACCCTGTTAATCACTCTGTTCATTTCCTCTGGGTTGTCAATGGTAACCAGGTCAGTGTAGTTCTTTCTGCAGTAACTCTGTGCTTCAGTCCAGTTGTTATTCATGTTCACAAAGTAATATTCATATGTGAGGCAAGAAGAAAGTCTGCGCAGCCCTGTGATTTTGAGATACATAAAAACATATTCAGAAAATTGCATAAATAATTCACCATAAGGTCACATGTTTCATGGTTCCGATACGAGTTCAGTGCTGGTATACCGTAAGTATTTTTTAATGTGCTCCATACTCTGTATGATCTTGAGAAGCCATAAAGACAATGCATGAAACACAAAGATATTGTTCTACTCTACATTTCTGAATCATCTCTTTATTATAATTTGCAGCTATTATATTTCATTTGTGAACACATGTTTAAGGTGTTCTCGGAACTAGTGAGGAGATGAAAAATGGTTTGAGGTTTATTGTGCTTCAACAATGTTCTCTGATTATATCTGTGAGCAAAGGACACGTATGATACTGGAAACACTGACCTGGAAGGAACAGCATGAGGAAGATCATGGTTTTCCTCATTCCTACAGGCATCATCTCTTTGTAATGGAACCACTTCTATACAGCAGTGATCCAGTTGCAAAGTTTGGCATGAAATGCAGAAATAGGAAGAAGAAAATAGGTAAAGTGGCACATTTTCAATTTTACAGTCCAAGCACATGAAGGAACAGCTGTAACAGGTTAATAGACTGTAAACTGACAAAAAAAGGGACTGCAGTTCAGTTACTGCTAAATAAGTTGTTCCCAGGGTGTGCAGTGGTGCAGGAGGTTTGGCCAGGTCCTGTTCTCTGGTGGATCTGAGGTTCAAGTCCTGCTTAGGGTACCTTGTGATGGAGTGGTGTCCCATCCTGGGTCGGTCCCTCCCCCCTCCAGCCTTACACCCTGCATTGCCAGGCTAGGCTCTGGTTTGCTGCGACCCCACGGGGGACAAGCAGTTTCAGCCAGTGTGTGTAATTAGATCCTTAAACATGTCTGTTATCTCTTATGATAATTATTTATTCAATTTTTGTGTACTTCAGGTTGAGGTCAGTTAATATTTTGATATTCAGTGCCAATATTTTTCTCAGCTACAAGCACATAGTTAATAACAGTATAGGTATTAAAAAAAAATTACATTCCTCCAAAGTTTTAATCAGGAAATGTGAAACAGTAAGGTCTTATTAAATTTTTTTCAAACTTATCAAAATGGTTTGTCTTGATGAATTCATACCCAGTGAAAGGAACATTAGATGAGCTTTGTTGTAACAGACATACAAAACATGCAGGCTCAGCTTTGAGAAAAAATGGAAAACAGAAAGTAGAGAATCTAAAAGAAACACACTGCTATTCGAACAATTTGTAAAAAACAATTTTTGGTTAAATATAAAATCCAGTAAGCAAATATTGTACTGTACATTGAAAAACTCCCATTAAGATAGTTTTGCAGTTAAAATCACATCATTGCCCTTATTCTTACTGTTATAAACATTTATTTTAGGCCAATATGTACAATGTACACAAAGAACAGAAGTACTGGACCCACACAAACCTTACCTACGGAGAGCGATGCATCCAGCGAATCACAAGGGTGTTCAGATCTCTTTCACGTCTCTTACCTCTCTGTCCACAATGACATTGGTCTCCTGATAAATACGGAATACTTTGTGTGTAACAGCACTCCCTACACACAATAAAACTGCTTCATCGGAAGTCTCTCTTTCTCTGACTCTGTTTCCAGGTTGTAAATGCAAAAAGAGTCATAAGGTTAGCAAACACAGCGTGTAACACTGAATAGTGCATACATGGGCTCATCTCTTTAGAGATGATTATAACTCACTAAAATTAATGCACATTGTTTAATATAACAGTTGTGTAGCTTCTGATCTACTATTATTTGCAGAAGTCCTTTGCGAAAATGTGCAGTGGAAGGTACGATGGAGGTGGTGTGAGTTACTGAATCTCCCCCAACTGCATCACCAGCATCACTGCACCATAATAAAATCATAAACCAGGTCCTGTGGAATTCAGTGGAAACTGTGGGATATGATCAGAACGTCTGATTATTTATTTCATGGGTCAAGTACCATGTCTTTCATTGCCCTTAAGGTCTCTTTGGATCTATATTGTTCTTTCAATGTAGCATCAATATTTACCTATCAGAACACAAAAGAACTAAAGATATAACTATCTCTGTCATTCTGGCTCACAAGTCACATGCTAAAGAATCATTTTTTACGGTTTCTCCGTATCATTTTCGTAAACCACACATAAAGGGACAGCATACAGAATGTGGGGAGTTATGGTGATTCATGACTCTCTGTTGCTCTCTTGTTGGAGAGCTTTTGGCCGGTCCTAGGTTTGTGTGCGTGTGTGTGTGTGTGTGTGTGTGTGTGTGTGTGTGTGTGTGTGTGTATGTGTGTGTGTAGGTGTGCTCTGTGAGTGCTGCTGTCTAACAACAGGGAAGTGCAAAAGAGCTTGTGTTTCGACACTTCTATCTCCTGAGCTATCTTTCTGTAATGCCACTGATAACTTCAGTTAATATGGAACAGTATACTGTGGTATTTTAATATATTATTATTCAAATAATTCTTTATTATTCTACAAGTCTGCAAGATCCACCCTTATCTCATGACAGACTCCAAGCAACTCCTGGTGGAAACCATGGTGAAATCCTGCCTGTTTTACTGCAACTCGCTCCTGTCTGGCCTTTTGGCCTCTACCATCAAACCTGCCCAGCTGATTCAGAACACTGCTGCAGTATTTGTGTTTGACCTACCGAAGCTGGACTGTAGCATTCCAGATAAAATTCAACGCTCTGGTAGCAGGTACAAAAGCGTCAATAGATCTGCTCCCCGATATCTACAAGGCCTGATCACTCACCACACCACAAACACAATGCTATGTTTCTCCACCTTTGCCCGCTTGGTGGTCCCACGTACAAAAGGTCCAAAAGCAAAGGCACAAAGGTTTTCGGTTCTGGCTCTGATGATGTGGAACGAACTCCCTCTGTTACTCAGAATTGCTGAATCTCTCTCTACATGTAAGTGTCTCAAAATTCACGTCTTTCAGACTCGCTTCTTAAATAGTTTTTTTTATAAGGGGAGGTAATATTTTCTCTAGAAACCAATAACCTGTGTCCGTCTTTTAATAATTGCATGAGAATGGATTTTCGTCCTTCTGGGTGTTCATGACTTCAGTGTTCTGAAGTTTTTGTTCTGGTTTATTTTGTGGTGATTAACAGTTCTAAGAGAGCTATTTCAATCATCTAAAGCATTTTAAAAACTATTATATTTAATGAAGTATAGAAATAAACATACAATTAATAAGCAACACTTTTTTTTAGATTCTTGTCCATACACCATGATTCAAGTAGGACTGTGTCCTGAAGAACTGTAAATATAGAGTAAAAATGGATTTTTACAGCAGTAGACACTACCTTTCTGGAAAAAATAAAAAATAAACAAGAAGGAGTCCAGTGCTGGAATGATTAAACACAACTTTCTTCAGAGAACAAATCAAACTTTATTCCAAATTTCATTTTATTTAAAAACAATTTAGGAGCAGGGCTATGACTAAATCTGTTTTTTTAATTTAACACTTTAGCCATATTATTGTTATTGAAAACATCAACAAATAGAAAGTATCCACTGCCACACCCACGCTGCCGGGGCAACAAGGCACACCTGGAGCATGACGCCGCCAGAAGCATAAAAGGAGGTGGCTGTGTAGGAGCTGACGCGGAACCTTGTTCAGCCTGATGACTCCTGACCTCGCTCGCTGCCTTACCACTCTCCTAGCCCTCACGCCCTCTTCCAGTTCCCTTGCCCTACTCCTAGTTCTCTCTGACTCTTTCTGATCTACGACCTCTTGCCTATTTATGGACTTCACCTTCTGGATTGCCTATTCAACGACGTCTGCGCCTCGGAGACTTTTTTTCTGTTCTGTGACTACGTTTTCTGGATTTACCATAATAATGCCACTTTTGCTCTGCACTTGGGCCTGCCACTTCCTTCTGGGACCAGCCATGACATCCTCCTAAATATGAAACATTTTTTTTTTTTACTGAAGACCATAACTGTTGGGATCTACAAGATGTTGCTGTGCTCCTTGTTCCCTGAAGAAGAAACAGAGAAAAAGCACTGAAGTGATTCCTTGTACATGTACAGCACAGACAGACAGTCCTACAGGTCAGTGGATCAGATTCACCTGCCTATTTGGAGCAGATGAAGTTGAGCTTTTCAGTGTCAGGGAGACTGAGCCAATTCTACGTGATTGCAGCGCTGGAGACCCCGATGATCCTTAATTTCCATGGATCTCCCAGCATGACCTGGTCTTCAAGTGGAGCATGGGAGAGCTGGTATCGTGGGGACCACACTGCGTAGAGACCTGTTTGATACTCCCCTGCAGGGCCACTTCGGTGGAGGGTGCTGATTCTCCACTACAGGTGGATATACCCCCCGATTACCAGGACTTGGCGGAGGTGTTCAGAAAGAACGAGAAAGGAGCAGGCAGCGGTGTGCCCTCCTCGTCGGCCGGGGATTGCGCCATTGACCTCCTCCCGGGAGCGATGAAGGACGGGGGCCTCCATCCCTGCATCGATTATTGAGGTTTGAACCGCGTCATGGTCAAATACCCGCACCCGTTACCTCTCATCACAGCAGCCTTGGAACATGTCCACCGAGCACAGTGGTTCACCAAGCTAGATCTGCATAGTGCGTACAACTTGGTAAGGATACGTGAAGGCGATGAGTGGAAGACCGCTTTTAGCACTGCCCTCGGCCACTACGAGTACCTCATCATGCCCTTTGGTCTTGCTAATGCGCCCAGTGTATTCCAGGCCTTTGTTAATCACGTCCTTGGGGATCTTATCAATCATGGTGTCCTACTCTACCTGGATGACACTTAAACACCTAACTTTACCCATGTGCCTTTTTTTTAAAGAAAGATTTCCCAGGCCAAGAGGAATTATGACATCGGAAACCGGGAGCCCCTGGCTGTGAAGCTGGCCTTGGAAGAGTGGAGGCACTAGAGATGGCCGAGCTCTGGTTCCACGTATTTAGACTCTTTTGTTTACCGGAGGAATTAGTGTCAGACAGGGGCCACAGTTCACCTCTCGTCTGTGGAAGGCGTTCTGGCACAAACTGCGCGTGTAAGTCTAACGTTGGGGTACCATTTGCAGGCGAATGGGCAAGTGGAGAGACTCTAGCAAGATTTCAGCCAGTTCCTTCGCAGTTACTGCATGGACCTGCCCTGGCAGTGGGTAAAATACTTACCATGGGCCGAATATGCACCACATAAAGCCCTACCTCATGAATCTACTGGCTGCTCTTCCTTTCAGTGCCTACACCAGCTGCTGCTGAACTCACTGCTTCCACCGCACTTGCTGGACGGGGAAAGCCCCACCTACAGGGTGTGGGATCTACTGGACTCCCATTGGCAGAGCGGCAGTACCTGGTCGACTGGGAGGGTTATGGGCCGGAGGAACAGTGCTGGGTGGCCGCGCGGGACATCCTGGACCCCGACCTGATCACGGATTTTCACCGGGACCACCTTGATTGACCCGGGCCACAGCCCCAAGGACGTCCGCCTGGTCGTCGCATGGCGGCGGGGGCCACTCGTGGAGGGAGGGTACGTCATGCCCTCCACCTCGGCAACGAGGAACACCTGCGGCTGATCAGGGTCTTGGCAAATACAAGGACAGCCCGAAGCGCAGGAAGACGCGGAACCACGTTCTGTCTCACTGCTCACTAACGCTTCTCGTATCGCCTTCCTTACCTTTCCTGACCTCCCTGTCCTAGCTCCCGTTCCTCGACCCTCCTCCTCCTGACTGTCCTCGTCTTCCTTGTTTCCTTCGACTCATTGCCTGTTTTTCGACTCATGGTGTTTTGGATTCTCCTCGTAACGACGTCTGCTCCTCGGTAACCTTCGCTAGTTTGCTGACCACAACTCTTGGATCATCCCCTCATCCTATGCGCCTCTGCGCTGCACTTAGGTCTGATGACCCACTTCCTGGATGGAAACATGACACCTACATATGACCCTCATCAAACACTCCATTTTACATTTAACCTCTACAAGATGTGGTCACACCCTGAAGATGCTTCAAACAAGAGAAGCGAAATGTTGGAACCAATGTTCCACATGACGTGGTTTAATCCAGTGAACAAAACCTCTAGTCAGTTGACACCAATCATGGAAGCCTACGGATTTTGATTAGCAGTTCAGTATGTGATGGGGAATAAAAACAACTAGAGATTCAATTACCAGCCTGGATCTTATGCAGATAAAAAAATAATTTAAACTAATAGATTGAGATGTTCACTTATTTTCAATAGAGAATCAAAATGATTTTGTCAGCGGCTCATGTCTCACATCATCTGTTTTGGGGATACAAAAAAAATTTGATATCAGATGAAATCACAGAAATCAGTTTTATACACTGGACAGAAGACAAGTGAAGAGAAGGGAACTCACTTTTCAACATACAATCAAGCTACACAGATACTTTTACATTAATAATTTGTCTTGATTTGAGATGGAAAAGTAAACGCTGCCCTCAGACCCACACCCTACAATATCACAGCAGAAAATCAGTCAACATGCTGCACAATGTATCATACTGTACTATACATAATGCTGGAAAATGAGCTTTTCATGTTATGTTACATTTTCCTTCATGGCCAATGCTGTCTTCCTCACTCAAGTGGAAAATCTGACCATCAGGTTGAATCCTCCAGCGTAGCTGTGTGTCCTCCGACATCGCTCGACCGATCAGCTCCTTACGCAGCTGGAAAACACAAAACTTGCATAAAATTCCTTCTCTGAATATCTGCTTATTTTTAATCCTTTTGCAAACATTGTAAAAGTCAACAAAACATGAAATTCCACTGGAAAAGGACATGAGGCTAGATCTCATTTCATAGCAGTATGACTTCAGTTAAAAATGTCATGAGGAAAATTTACTGTAGAGTTTCTGTGAGTTGAAGAACAGCGATGGATACAGTATGTTAAAACTAATGTTGTTGGATATGGAGGTTGGAGGTTTGAATCCCACCTAATGCTGTAGTTCTCCTGAGCGAGGTACTTACCCCAAACTGCTCCAGTAAAATTACTGAGCTGTTTAAATGGGTAAATATCTGTGAATAGCTAAACACTGTAAGTTACTCTGGAAAAAAGTTTCAGACAAATGAATAAGTTTTATATCACAGGATTACATTTATTCATTTTGCTGACACTTTTCTCCAAAGCAACTTACGGTGTTAAGGTTACAATTAGCTACTCATTGAAACAGCTGGGTAATTTTAGGGTAAGTAAGTTAGAGAATGGTACTACAGGCAGAGAGGGGCTCAAACCTGCCACCTTCCGGTCCAAAGGTAGCTGTGCATTATTATCTAATTCCTCATGAAGTTTGAATTAAATACTGACCTGCTGTAGAATCTGGTCGCTGAAGTCAGGATCTTTTAAATTTGCAGCAGAACTCAGTTTCACCTTCACCACTGTTCTTTTTCCTTCGTACGGTGGGGGCTTTTCTGTATGACATAAAAAGAAAGATTCATATGAAACGTCTTAATTAGGAACCATCATAAACATCACTGTGAGCACTTAGAGGTGCTGGCAGGGAAAAAAAAAAAAAAAAAACTTTTATTAACTTTTGCTTCCACAATAAGGGGGTGCGGTGGCGCAGTGGGTTAGACTGGGTCCTGCTCTCTAGTGGATCTGGGGTTCAAGTCCCGCTTGGGGTGCCTTGTGACGGACTGACGTCCTGTCGTGCGTGTGTCCCCTCCCCCTCTGGCCTTACACCCTGTCTTGCCGGGTAGGCTCCGGTTCCCCGAAACCCCGTCTGGGACAAGCGGTTCAGAGAGTGTGTGTGTGTGCCTCCCTCCACCCTACTAGCAGTGATCTTGTTTAATTTCTTTTTTTTTTAATTTTAGTGCATCACAATATCAGGGACTGAGAGTTGATATGTTGAAAGATGAAGGTAGAGGAGAAGGACAGGGTTCTGCAAGGACAGTTAGTGTGCACACTTTTTCTCTCACATTATACCACAGTAAAAAGCAACAGTTCTCTTCGTAACTACAGCTCCACAAATTAAAATGTTAGATTTATTTCAACTCACCATCATAACACAGGAACGGATGTTTTTCACCACACTGTCGATCATCCCATCTTCCACTGAGTGTCTGTGTGATCGAGGCTACAGTACACTTCTCATTCCCATCATAACTATCAGGTTTTCCTGGTGCCCAGTAGCGGAATGAGGAGTTTCTCTGGTCTGACCACTGCCAGTAGTCTTTGTACAGACCAATCCACACAAAGGTTCCAACATTAATCATCCCGTGTATGAGATCATTCTCAGTCTGGTTCCTCACACTGACCAGGTCTGTGTGATTCTCTCTGCAGTATCTCTGTGCCTCCGTCCAGTTGCTGTTTTTTTTATTAATGAAGATGTATTTCTGGTTGGTTTGTTTTCTCTCTGTAAAGATGTAATTGTCTCATTAATTTACTGCTGATTGATAAATTGGGGATACACACACACTGCATATGTTCAGACAAAGTTGGGCAACAAAACATGTTTCCCCGCTCAACAGGTACCTGTGCTGTTCTTCCATGTGAAAAGCCCTGTGTTTACCTACCTCACAGTACTTGCACTGAGTCTGCATGAAGTTCACACTTTCTCACACACACATTAACTGAAACCACTTGTCCCGAGTGGGGTTGCAGCAAACTGGAGCCTAACCCGGCAACACAGGGCATAAGGCTGGAGAGGGAGGGGACACACCCAGGACGGGACACCAGTCCATCACACGGCACACCAAGTGGGACTCAAACCCTAGACTCACCAGAAAGCAGGCACAGGCCAAACCTGCTGCACCACCGCACCCCCTTTGAGGTAAACTGCTGACTCGAAACTGCCTCTAGTCAGTATATGAGTGTGTGTGTGTTTGTGACAATACTGCTGATGGCTTGAAGTTCCAGGTTCTGTTTGTTCAAACTAAATAAAAAACATGAAAATTATTGATGCTGCAGTCATTCAGTAATGACTCTCGTTTGTGTGTGAGTGGATCCCCTGTGATGGACTGGCGTTCTGACCACGGTGTGTGTGTGTGTGTGTGTGTGTGTGTGTGCGTGTGTGTGTCTCCTCAGCTTTGGGCCCAATGGTTGTGCGATAGGCGCTGGATCACCATGACTCTGCTACCAAATGTATGCTGATGTTGGATTTATGGATGATTTATGTGAAGAGTTGTGAGGACAACGGGGGTCAGGAGACAGCTGGCAGTGTAGTGGTTCAAACTCCTGCCTTTGGACCCAAATCTCACTTGGGTAAGTAATTGCAGGTAGATGAACATTGTAAGCTGCTCTGGAGAAAAATGTCAACAAAATGAATAAATGTAAATATGTGTAGGAGTCAGAAACTGAAAGGAGGTGAAAAAGTGCTGCGTAATGGTGCTCATTTTAAAAGAGTAATAATAACAATAACGATTGCAAGGTCTTTCAGTACGGACAGCTTGAATTCTTGAAATTCAGCCTGAAATTTGCTGAATTTGGATTCACATCTCCTGTCGTAATGTTTATTATTATATTTTATATTGCACAAATGTTACTGTACAATTCTGTGGATCAATTCCATTTCTTATATTTGTGGCAGATGAGAGCTACAGTAACGTTCAAAGGAATACAATAATTAATATGTGTCCGTTTTTTACCGAATAGCACAGTGCTACATTCTGAGATTTTCAGGTTCTTCTCATTTCTGTCTTTTTCCAGATACAAGGTATTTATCACAGTAGAGTATTACAGAATAAATTAAATTATTTTTCAAATCTCATAGTTGCCAATGCTCCAGAATGTTAACTTGTTTTATGCAATGAATATCCCAGTACTCACCATCATAACAAACAAAGAATACTTCGGAAAGCTTATAGTCACAAGGAAGATCATTCCATTTCCCGTTGTTTCTCATCCCCACACAGTTCTCATTCTTATAATAATTGTTAGGTTGACCACTGTTCCAGTTTGAGAACCCAGTCTGTCCATCACTGTAGAGACGTCTCTCTTCCAGGGACCACTGCCACTTCCACAAGTTTCCCTTCTTCAGTCCTATCCAGACTGGTCCAGTATAACCAGTGAGGTTTACCCTGTTAATCACTCTGTTCATTTCCTCTGGGTTGTCAATGGTAACCAGGTCAGTGTAGTTCTCTCTGCAGTAACTCTGTGCTTCAGTCCAGTTCTTACTCATGTTCACAAAGTGATATTCATATGTGAGGCAAGAAGAAAGTCTGCATAGCCCTGTAATTTTGAGATATGTGGAAACATATCCAGAAACATGCATAAATAATTGAACATAGATATATCAAATATAATGCCAAAATGTCCTTATATACTCTAGATGCTCTTTATAAGTTAGAAACACAATGTATTTAACACAGAGATGTTGTTCTGTGTTAGATTTGTGTGATACTGGGAACACTGGAAACACTGACCTGGACGGAACAGCATGAGGAAGATCATGGTTTTCCTCATTCCTACAGACATTGTCTGTTTGTAATGGAACCACTTCTGTACAGCAGTGATCCAGTTGCAAAGTTTGGCATGAATTGCAGAAATAGGAACAAGAGAATAACTACAGTGACACATCATCAATTTCACAGTCCAAGCACATGAAGGGGCAACTGTGACAGTTTAACAGACTGCAAACGGACAAAAAAAAAAAGAATCTCAGTTAACTCCGAAATAATTTGATCCTGATATATATGTCAGGTATTTCTTATGATAATTATTTATTGAGTTTGTATTATAAAATTTTATGCCATTACTTTTCTCAACTGATAGCATATTTTAAGTAACACTATAGGTATAAAAATGCAACAAGAAAGTCATATTCATGCAGACATATATTTGTGAAATGTAAAACACTATTCATATTAAATTTTTTACATACTTTTCAGAATGGTTTGACTTCATTCATGAATTCATGCACAGTGAAAGCAGCAACATTAGATGAACTTAGGCATAAGACACAAAATATTCTGGTTCAGCTTTATCAAATAATAGAAAAGAGAATGTAGAGAAACTTAACGAACCACAAAGTAGTATGAACCATTTGCGAAGAAAAATTTTTGGTTAATTATATAATCCAGTCAGCAAGTATTGTACATTGAAAAAACTCCCATTAACACAGTTTGACAGTAGAAGTTGCAGCATTATTTTTATTGCTATTGTTCTGAACATTTATTTTAGGTCAATATGTACAACGTACACAAAGGACAGCAGTACTGCATCCACACAAACCTTACCTACGGAGAGCGATGCATCCAGCGAATCACAAGGGTGTTCAGATCTCTTTCACGTCTCTTACGTCTCTTTCCACAGTGACATTGGTCTCCTGATAAATATGAAATACTTTGTATGTAACAGCACTCCCTACACACAATAAAACTGTGTTATCACAGCTCTCTCTCTCTCTCTGACTGTTACCAGGTTGTAAATGCAAAAAGAGTCATAAGGTATGCAAAACGGTGTTTAACACTGAATAGTGTATCCATGGCTCCTCTTCACCAGCATCACTGCACTGTAATACAATAATAAACCAGTTTGTACAGAATTCAGTGGAAACTGCGGGATTTGATCAGAATCTCTGATTATTTGTTTTATGGGTCAGATACCATGTCTTTTATTGACTTGCATTCTGTTTGGATCTGAATTGTTTTTACAATGTAAAATCAATATTTTCCTATCATAATACAAAAGAACTAAAGATATTACTGTCCCTGCCATTCTGGCTCACAAGTAATACACACACACTTTCTGAACCGCTTGTTCCATACGGGGTCGCAGGGAACCGGAGCCTACCTGGCAACACAGGGCGTAAGGCCGGAGGGGGAGGGGAGACACCCAGGACGAGATGCCCAGTCCGTCGCAAAGGCACCCCAAGCAGGGACTCGAACCCCAGACCCACTAGAGAGCAGGACCCAGTCCAACCCACTGCACCACCGCGCCCCCGTGCTCACAAGTAATATGCTAAATAATCATTTTTTATGGTTTCTCCACATCATTTTTCTAAGGTACACAAAGGGACAGAATAGTGACCACGAGGCTTCACCCTGTCAATAATTTTCTGTATATTTACTCCAGATTTACATGTTTAGAACCCAAATGTGCTGAAGCCCCAGAGGGTCATGTTTCTTCTGGTGTGTTTCTTTGTCATAATGATCTATGAAATGTACCTCTCTTTGTGCACATGTTCAGCTCATGCTGTAGGCTTTTTTCAAGCATGTTCAGTTGTTCAAAATTTTATGATTGAGAAGAGGCTCCTTCAATTATTGAATGGTATTTCCAGCTAATCTTGGACCTTTAAATATCTCACACTGTGAAATCTTAAATTGCATGAAGAAAGGAAGTCAAAACTAAACATTTTGTTTCTTTTTAATTTCAAGAATCGATAACAAAAGCCTGAAAACATTTATTGCAGAATTAAATTCAGAATGAGTTTGTCCTCATTCACCATTGTGTTTGGGTGGTAACTTGTGGAAAAGTCAGCAAGACTGAAAGATACAGGCGAACCCCACTATGCGTCCTCTTGGTATCAGCATTTTCACTACAAACGCCTGTTGAAAATAAATATCCTTCTTTGCTCTCAACTCTGATCACTCCCGCTGTATTGCATTTTTATCAAATGTGAAAACTGGCTTATAACAATGTTTTCTTATATTTTCTTACTCAGATAAAAAATTGTAGGTATTTTTTGAGTTTGTAAGACTAGAATTTTTTTTGTTTGTAAGTTTCTTCTTTTATAATTTGTTTTCATTAATGAGGTGTTGCTTGAAATTCAGTAACTGATTTTTCCTTATGGCTACATTATTTGTAGTGTGAGCTGTTTGATTTTGCTACCCTCACCAGAAGAAACAGAGTGAACCTGACTGACTGACTTACTGACTGGTGGGCAGTGAAATCAGGACAGGGAATAGAGGGGAATTTCAGAGAAAAGGGGAAACTCTTGAAAGTTCAGTGCAGTTAAGATTATTAAAGGACAATGATTTCTGATATTTCAAGGCACCTGGTCTGAAGAACTGGAATGGAGACAGAACAGGAGAAGTTGGACTCCCTATTGTTGAGCAGGGATGTGGGTTTTTGATCATGTTTTTTTTTTTTCTTTTCACCTGCCGATGTATTTCGTATTAAAGAGGTGAAGTACCATTTTATCTGACATGCATTTTCTAAATAAAACACCTTATGTGAAATCGCATTACTGAGATTTTGCCTGGCCTGTTTAACGACAGCTGTTCACATGTCCACTAGTCATCTTTTCAGTACAATTTAAATAATCTGGTTTCACTCATGTGCAACACTGTTTGAGAGATGAGAAGTTCAAGGATATTGAATTTTACTTGTACTTCTAAAGATGCATAAAATTAAATTCTTTATGAAATAATGAAAAAGAGAAAATATTTGTAATATCTTTAAACAGTAGAAGCAAATATCATTGTCAAAGATGAACAACATGCAGTTGAGTGTCACTGAAACAGTAAATGCTTCACTACTGTAATAATAAACTGTCTAGAAATATACTAACATGTATTTATACTCACAGAAACATGTGACTTTTCCCACATTCAGTTAATTGTGATTAAGGTCCAAAATGAATTGAGTTTTATGAATCATTGTCAATGTATCAAGGCTGATTGTTTTGTAATGTTTGCTTCACGAACAATATACAGCATCAGCTGTAACTCAAAAGCATTAACATATCACTGTGCTGAATATTCACAACAATCACAGGAGTCTCTTTCAAACCTTACATTTTGTGGAATAAAAATTCAGGTCAAACAGGTATTTTCTTCTCCCCTCTCTCCTTTTGTCTCTGTTACAAAATGTACTTTATCCAGTTCTCTTTTCTTTTTCTCTCCGTTCCTCCCAGTATTCCTTGCACGTCTAAATCCATATCCTGACCACACATGCAAACATGTTTGTGGAACTTGTGAGAAACACAAAAACTGACATTTTTGTGGCCATGAGATTACTAAAAGATTTATTTATAGATTATTTATAGATAGATGAGATTCTTGGATCACACTATTCTAGATTCCAAGATGACAAAGTTGACCTTTAAAAACCTTTAAATTTCTCTCTGTTCTTTTTTTAAAAAATGCATTTGTAGACATGTTCACTTTCACATTCGCTAATAAAATCTATTTTTCCAGAAACCCACAAACTGATCATAAATATTTATGATTAAAATAATGAAGTGTCTGAATGTCCTTCAGCTCTTTATATCTTTGTAACCCCTGTACCTTGAAGTGTGAATGCACCTGTAATGGTCACTGTGTCTGTTTCTGTTTTACTGCAACTTGCAAAAGAGTTTTTTGTTTTCTTGGTTTATCGGGCGAAAAAATTTTCATACGGAGGTTCACCATTATGACAAGGAAAGGCCATTTGCAGTGCTATTGTGTGTGTGTTTGTATGTATGTAAATGTGTGTATAATCTCCTGGTGGGCACACAGTGATTCTGAGTCAAAGCAAACTTCATATGTTGACATGCGGAGGTGTCAGAAGGAACTTTTGAACACTGTTTTCTGTGTTTCTGCTTTAGGGGAGTAAGACGAGTGCCTTCTTGCATCTTTGAAGCTCTCTGAGATTCAGGTCTGTCAGTGGAACAAGACATATTAATACAGCAAAAAACTCTGATTTGTTATTGTTCATTACACAGAAGGGCCCTTGTCTGTTTGTTTTTGGTAATGACTGGTTAATTTATTAATTTATTAGGAAAATTTATCTTATTATTACAACGGAGTAAATTACATGATAACTAATTCTCTGTTGATTTTGAACAGTAGCAGCTGTGCAAAGAAAGAAGAAAACAATCAAATATTGAATAATTTTCAACATTTCACTCGGAATATGATCAATCATGATCAGCTAAAAACTACACAAACAAAATACAAAATAAACTCACAATCAATGAGTAAACTAAATGTGAAAACCAAGGTAGAGCGCTAAGCAAATGCTTCCAAGGAAACTGAATACATGTTTGCCTACTGCTAGGAAAAAAATCAAATCAGGAAGTTCACAGCAGAAGACGTGGGCAAACATTCAAATAAGAAAACTTGACAGTGAGACATTGTGTCACAAAAGTTTGAACTATGGACTTTCAAAGATTGAAACATTTTTTGGTTTTTAATAATTTAATAATAGTTTTTAAAAATGTGTTTCTATGTTCGGCTGGAATTGAACACCTGCTCCATAGGAACCAATAATATATGGACATTTAAAACCATACTTGGATTTTTTGCCAGACCTAATACACACACCCCTTGTCTACAACCGCTTGTCCTGAATGGGGTTGCAGTGAGCTGGAGCCTGAAGACTGAAGGGGGAGGGGACACGCCTCGAACAGGAAGGCAAACCTAAGAGTAAAAATTGAAATATTGCATTGCCTTGACTACAACCAAAAGTTTGTTCTCGTATTTGTTTAACCTTTTTTTAAACATATTAAAATTAAATGTTGACTGCTTAAATCAGAATGAACAATTGACACATAATTTCAGAAAAAACAGCCATTCAGAAAAATTATAAAATATGCTTGGGGTGGGCAGACTGTGGGGCACGGACCCCCCCATACACTTTTTCCTCATGATAAGAGGACAAGGTAAAGAAAACATGAGAAAGATAAAATATTAAAAAACAGTACAAGTGTCATAATTATTATTTTCATTTTAAGAACAGTGTTTTTTGACCACAGAGGTGGAAATTAGAGGAATTCATTCATAATTTGTAGAGTAGCTGTTTCTACATGTGTGGTTCCATTGGTCTCCATTGATGGTGTTTTGTAGTCAGATGCTATTATGATGAATATAATGAACAATATCTGAGACTTTTAACATTGGTTTTACAACAATTAAAAGTTAAGTCTGCCTGAACCCTCTGTCAGCGAGGAGATAACTACATTCCACACCCACAGACACCAGACATGTCAACCCCTCAGTGGTTATCAACCTGTCACATACAGACAAACGGTCAAGAGGGTGGTGTAAAACCACAGTTGCCCTCCTGCCCTGTGCACTGTAACTCAGTGGCCCCTGCTACCTGACCATGGCCTCTGTGATGGAAGAGAGTCGCCTGGAGGAGGAGCTCACTTGCCCGGCATGCCAGGAGCTCCTGCGGGACCCCCACCTGCTACCTTGTGGGCACAGCTTGTGTCTGGCCTGCATTCAGGAGGCACGAAGCCAGAGCGTGGGCGGACGCTTCCGTTGCCCTCGGTGCCGAGAGGAGCACGGCCCAGCCGCTGTGCTCCAGAAGAGCTACGCACTGGCTGCCCTGGCCCAGGGGCTCCGCTGGCACGGAGGGGTACCCGTACCCTGTGATGCCTGCCCAGATGAGGCACCACCCGCTGTGCCCCCTGCCGCCACCAAAACCTGCCTGCGCTGCGAAGTGTCCCTGTGTGCCCACCATGTACAGCCCCATCTGGAGCGGCCTGCCTTCCGCAATCATCCCCTAGTGGAGCCCCTGGATGACCTGGGCAAGAGAAGGTGCCCTGAGCATGAGGAGATGTTCCGCTACTACTGCCAGGATGAGCGGGTCTACATCTGTGGTGACTGCATCCTGGAGGGCAAACATGGGGGGCACCAGGTGAAGACCCTGAAGAAGATGGAAAAGGACCTCAAGGTGAGATCTGCGCTTGCTCATAAACACATCTCTGCAGAGACTAAAAAGCAACTTACAAAGATAAGGTTAAAATTATTTACCCATTTATACAGCTGGGCAATTTTACTGGAGTAATTCAGGGTGAGTACATTGCTTAAGGGTACTACAGCCAGAGGTGGGGACCTGCAACCTTTGCATCCAAAGGCAGTAGCACTAACCACTAAACTATTAGTTATTCAGAGTAACTTCACCAACCTCATTTCAGAATTTAATTTGCAAAATATTTTTTTGTTTTTTTCCATACCTCATTTATAAATGTACGTTATTCAGTATTTATTTTAATCATTAATTTAAGACAATAAAACAATATCTTTTGTATGTTTCATAATTTTTAATTTTTCTTTCTTTCCTGTTTGATAAATATACAGTAACATAAACTATATTCATATTCTACTTTGCCATGAATGTTTGTTTTTGCTTGCTGTGACTGTACATTTTCCTTTGCGGGTTTTCATCTGTTTGCATTTTCATGTGTATAAGTATAAAAGTATATGTCCATGTGATCTGTCTTATCAGAATCTATATTTTAGAAGTGTATGTTTCAATTTTGTGCACCATTAGTTTGTGACAAGCAAAGAGATTTTGCCTGCTAGGGTTCATTTACAAGTATTTTTCCACGTGTGTTTCAATGTGCTCCTAGGTGGTTCTACAGGGACGTCTACAGAAAGCGGAGGCAAAACTAAAAGAAAACGAGAAAATCCTGAAGGAACACAACAGCGTTGATCGTAAGCTCACGGTGAGCAAAAAGCTTACCACAACCTGATCCCTGTCCGCAATCCAAAGAATTTCTATAGCTGCAGCCTCACGCATAACACCATAAAGCTTCATTAACACTAAACTGTCATCCCCAACTCTAGCTGGAACCCAAAGCCCTAAACCCAAACTGTCCTGTGCAGCTAAATTGCCAGAGCAGTTGCAATCTTCCAAATATGACAGAGTCAAGAGCACTTGAGGGAGAGCCTATCAACAGACAGTCAGATGTTCACCCCAAACGCCACACAAAGAGATTAAATTCACTCTTCCCCTGCCCAAGCTCTTATCAGGCATCAACATTTAGCTAACCCCTGCCCTTCCCTGACTGCCACCCCCAGCATTTGGGTTGAGCAGACATCTGAAGGGCTTCCTCCTGGAGAATACCTGCATGGGGCTGCTGCTGAATGGAGTGTAACACCTGTAGAGCAGAACTGCTGTTTGTTCACTGGACCTTGCCTTATTAATGGACCAAATTAAATAAATTATATTAAAATTAATTTGTCGTCTGTTGCTTTTTGACCCTCAGATTTATTGTAACCCAGCAGTGCTCTGTGAAAATTAGATGCGGAGTATGTGGGATGTGGTGTAGGGGTAAGGAACTGGAGACAAACTAGCTGTGGTTAAGCAAGTTGACGAGGAATCTCTGAGATGTTATTTAAGATGCCGTTGTAAAGAAGGCAAGTGCAGCTCAACACTTGGATTACTGGAGAGATATTTGCAGATTTCAGGAGATCCAAAGGTTCCACTGTGTTCAGTGGCCACTCCTGGAAAGTGGAAGTGAAGGGAATGTACAAGTACCTGGAGTTCCACTAGCATAACAGCCTGGAGAAGACATGCATCATTCAGACCCTGTGTAAGAAAGGTCAAAGTGAACATATTGTTTCTGTCTCTATGTTGCTGTGACCAAATGTGATCAGAGTAGCTAAAAACAATATGTGTTACATTCAAAAAAGAGCTGCTCTGGTCACAAGGCTGCTTAAATTTTGGTTCTGCTCTAGGGACCCATAAATTTGATATTTTCCCCTTCCATTTTGATTTTAAGAAGTCACAATAGATAGAACCAGTAATGTCTCCTTCCAAGAAAAAAGAAAGGCCAAAGTCAGCTTCACTTTCTGAGGAGACTCAGGTCTTCAGGAGTTTGTAGATCAGCGGAGATGTTCAACCAGCCTGTTGTAGCTGCTTCGTTCTTCTCTGCAGTTGTATGGTGAGACGATAGAATCACAACAAGTGATACCAGCAGACTGAATAAACTACTCAGGAAAGTTGGCTTCATTCTAGATGCTAGACTGGCCTTTTTGAAGGATGTAATGAAGAGAAGGTCAATAAATAAACTCTTACCCATCGCAGACAATAATCCGCACCCTCTGCACACCACACAACTCTAGTTTTGCTGCTCCATGGAGTGTCAGTTGAAGTCATTTCAACCAACAATCAACAGCTCAATGACATAGTGAGTCCTTATTCTGCTGGAGTTTACCAACATCTTATTCCCCAAGCAGCACTGAACTATCAGCAGCCTTTTTCCTTTATTACATTTTACTTTTTTTACTAAATTGCATACTGTGTATCTATCAATAACATTAACACTAGGAACCTTAATAGATGTTTACAGGTGTAAAACTGGGGGAAAATGACAACTTCACTGACACCTCAGTTTTATGTTGGTTTAAATCTCAAACTATGGATTGTGAGAGATGTATAATTTCCTGCAGGACTCCTCCTGGGCTGACACCCAGGTGGAGCGTCTTGGGGCCAGCCTTGGGGCCCAGGTGGAGCGGCTGATGGGATCCCTGAGGGACAGCGCTCATCAGGAAAGGCAGCAGGTCCTGGCGCGTCTGCAGGAGGACCACAGTAGAGTGATGAGGGACCTCCAGCAAACCCGGGGCATCCAGCAATACCTAGGGGCTCTCCTGGAGGAGAAGGACCCTTTTCTCCTCATCTGGGTGAGAAGCTCTGTTCGGAATATGCCTAACCAGTTATTGAGCTGTTGAGAGTAAATGTGTACATATATATATATATATGTACACATTTACTCTCAACAGCTGTTTCAACATACAGGTACACTAACCCACCTATGCTACACATGCATGCAAAGTTGTTTTAAAATACACGCTGGGCTCCCTCAGATGCTCAGATTCGTAGCTACTCTATAAATACGCACCGGTTTTCAAAAGTAAGGTAAAATGTACCAGATTTCTTTGTTCACACACAGCTAGCCTGAAACCTAATTCCAAGAATGTTGGAACATCCTTAAAGCAACCAATTAAAAAAATCTTTCTTTCCCTACAGGCATATCAATCTGAGGATAAAAAGTAAGTTCTCTTCCATAGTTTTCATTTTATCCCAGCACTGAAGTACAGCACATGTCTCATTTTTAATTTTGAACAATCTGTGTATAATTTTTTTTTAATACTACCTGGGTATTAAGTAGCATAGAGATAGCAGGGTGTACAAGTGCCACCTTTAGACACAAAGCACCCAGGTTTGAATTCCAACTCCTGTTGTAGTTCTTACCGTGAATTGCTGAATTGAAACTTACCCAACTGTTTAAAGGGCAAATAACTGTAAGAAGATTAACACTGTAAGATTCTTTGGAGAAAAGTATCAACTGAAAAATTGTAGGGTCCGGTGAAGGTGTGTGTTGTCTGTACTGGGTTCTAAAAATGAGTTCCAAATGTGCTGGTTGGGAATTTTAGTTCTGGTTCTCGTCCCCTGTGGCCCCAGGATCAGCTCAGAGCTGAACACACCACTCTTCAGCCCTCAGCCCATCTGCCTGGACAAGAAGCGGACACTGGAGAACATAGAGAACAAGTACCGCCATTTCATCTCGGAGACACTCAGGTGTCTGGAGGAGCTAAAGAAAGACTTCTGTGAGTGATATGACCGCAGACATGGATCAGAATGAGAATCTCAACCGCAGGCCTACAGAGCAGATAAATAGAACTGAATTTTATTATCAGTGAGGGGGGCCACAGTTTCGGCCTCTGTGGTGTAACGGAAGGAAAATTATGCATATAGCGAGAACTGCTAACAGGCTGCGCTGTGAAAATGTATGCAAACTGATTTTAAATTTACATTTACATTCATTCATTTAGCAGAAGCTTTTCCCCAAAGCGACATACATCTCATATAAAACACAATTTGTGCACTACATTAGGAGAAAAGAGAGACAAAGATGCAGACGTGTGATTCTTAAGTAGCTTGTTTCTTTCCACGATAAGAACCAACGTTCATCACACAAGTACCTGCATAAAGCTTTATCAGAATCTTGACGATACATTTGAAATTCGAAAAAAGGTGCTATTTTGAAGTGTGTAGACATACATGGTTTTTCAAAGCGGCCCTTGCATACTGAGAGATGTGATAAACAAAATAACCTTCCATGAGCATGTGCATTTCTTATATGTTCCCCATGTCTCTCTTCATTTGTCTGTCTGTCTGTGTCTGTTGGTCTGCGCAGCCACGTCTGTCTGACTTTCTCTGCCTGTCTGTTTGCGTCCGTCCTTTCTCTCCATCTGTGTATCCTCTGCGACCCCCCCCAGTTCAGAATCAGCTGACCTTGGACACGAACACGGCCCACCCTCTCCTCAGCATCTCCGACGACCTGCACTCCGCAGCTCGCGTGAAGGAACGCCTGCCGTACCCACCCCACCCCAGTCGGTTCGACCACTGGTGCCAAGTCCTAACCATCCAGAGCTTCGCCTCCGGGTCTCACTACTGGGAAGTGGAGGCTGAGGGATACTGGGACATTGCCGTTTCCTACCGTAGCATCGGACGAAAGGGGAGGGACGGCGCAGCCTTTGGGAACAACGGGAAGTCCTGGAGCCTGACGCAGCAAGAAGACGGGACGCTATCAGCATGGCATGACAAGCGCAGGACACCCCTAAGCGCCAGGCTCACCGGTAACCGTGTGGGTGTGTCTCTGGACTGCTGCACCGGCACTATCGCCTTCTGTGAAGTGGGAGACGCACCCAGTCACCTGTACACCTTCAATAGTAACTTCACACAGCCTCTGCATCTCGGATTCGGACTTTACAAGGCAGGGCTCAACAGCAGGATCTCCATTGTGAAGATGTGACCAGTGACCGACGTGCCGATATTAAAAAATTATATACATACTATACGCAGACAGGAAAACACGAGCGAAAATGCATGCAATTATAATACAACGCTGGCAAAGCGCAGTGCTTCATTATGAATGTTGCTATTGTGCCTCTGTCTACAGAAAGAATAGAAAATAACACCCAGAAAGTCCACAGTCCTGCTGCAATTGCATTCAGCTGACTAACTGCACTCACAATTGGTCCCTAAACACCTTTGTGTGAAAGTCATGAATCATCACTGACTTCATATTTGTAGACTGATATTTACACAGAATGACAACGAAAGAGAAGAGTCTTCCAGTCTTCCGGCAAGGACACCAAAGCAAGGTGAAAAGCAAAAGAAACCCTTCATCCAAACTTAGAAATTGTAGCTCTGGAGTCTGCTTAAAAAAAAAAAAAAACGTGCATATATAACTCAGTATTTCTCAGGAATAGTCCTCAAAATGTAAAATTAATATTTGTTAAATGTATTTATTGTTTTTGGCTGAACAAGAGTGATCTATGAAGGACATAAATAACTGAAACGTTAGGCTTGTAACATAATGTACTACTTAAAGGAGAAAAGTATCAAAACATAAATGATTACAATAGATATTGTAGTATGGGTATTATTCAGTATTTTACACTTACGTTAGTCATTTAGAGGATGATACTTTCAGTATAACATTAAGATTAAAACTTTAAGAATAAACTTTAATATTGAGTGTGCCAATATTTTACCATCATTTTTTTACGATTAAATAAAATCAAATTAAACATATCAAATGCACAGAAAAGAATATTTACATTTATTCATTTACATTTCCAAATGCTCTTTCCATCATCTATTTCACATGTGTTGGAAATTTTCTCAAACTGAAAAACAGAAATTCATTTTATCCATTCTGAAGTTTTTCTTCCAAAGCAATATTTTCCAGGTGAAGTTATTTCCACCATAGCCAAATATTTTATGCTAGAAAATGTGGGGAAAATGCTACAAATGTGTTCATGCTTTAAATAATGCCTTGATCATCTGTTACACCCCAGATAGACTGCTATGCGTTTCCACATCTGAGAAAGGTAAACCAAGAAGGTTCTCGCTTCTGGCTCCTCGTGGTGGAACGACCTCCCTTACTCACTCAGAACTGCTGAATCCCTGTCCACATTTTTAAAGGCTCTTAAAACTCATCTCTTCCAAACTCGCTTTGCCCATGATCTGTTAAATTCATGTAAGGTGTAAATGTTCATGCTCTGTAACTTTATGATCCGGACAAACCTTTACACAGCTACACCTGTATGTACGTAAATGTTTATATATGTATCTCAAAAAAGAAAAAAAAATACTAGGAAGGTGATCAGAAATCGTCAATGTTCGGATAAAGTTGTATGCAGCTACTTGTGTGATGAACGTTGGTTCATGTTGTGGAAAGTAACAAACTAACTGTACTTTAGAATCACACATCTGCATCTATGTCTCTTTTTCTGCTAATGTGATGCACAATTTGTCTTTTCTATGAGATGTACGTCGCTTTGGAGAACGTACATGTGTTACACAAGCATGTGAAGATTATTTGGAAAGGTAGGAGAAACAACGAAAAAGGTCAGAAACAATGTCAGACCAACATTAATACACAATTTACCAACAGTGGAAGTGTATGAACTTATGAAAATGAATAGTCGGATGATGGGCTTGCCTTTCACCGGAAGGTTCTGCAGGTGGAAAGACCAGAGTCAGTCATCTTAAAGAAATAAAGGGACACTGGATGGGCAAGATGAGGAGCGGAGCATTTGTGGAGACAGCAGGGGTCTGTGGGAGGGACATGGGAAAGGAAGGGCGGGGGAGGATGGGGAGAGAAGTGGCCAGGGACACTTTCTGGAGCCCGATTAGACAGTGGGCTGAGTTCTGCTGCCAGAGGAGAGCTGTGAGAAAGGACAACAGACCGGCTTCAGGACGACTACCTGTTTGTGCTGTTTAACACTCATTCAGGTATGTTTCTCTTTTTTACCTTTCAGAGTTTCACGAATGTATAACTGACAAAATTCCATGCATCAGCTGGGGTCGTATTTTCTTATGGTGTACCAATATTTCTCAATATATTTCATTATAATCTGTTATGTCCTGTTTAGTTTCATGAAGTGAATGGAAACATTCACAGTAACTCACACCTTTACTAGAAGTGAACTCTACAAAGCACTGATAGCCCATGTCGTGGAGTGACACATTTAACTGAGTTTTATTTATTCATACTTCTTTTATACCTTAAAAATGAGTTATGTGTTATTGTTTCAATGCTTTATCGGGGTAAATAATTGTACAGAACTGTGCTGAATTCTACATCCTTAAAGATTCGTTTCAGTAGGGATTTGCCTGGTTTAGGAAAGATAGTTCGATACTACCATTATAGGGTTTCTTCATTATAAACCATATGAGACTGCAGTAACTTGATAGAACAAGAGGAGCTGAGATGTTATGAATGCTGGACAAGCCCTAGAGTATCCTCCCCTGTGACAGCCTAGTGCTGAGTGAATTGTATCAGGATTGAAAAAAGATGTCAGAAAAACCCTAGGCAGAAGATCAATTTAAGGTGTTTTTACAAAGTTATTTTTTTTTTAAAGTGGAATACCAAGCTGAAAAAACTGTGGTTACTGATTGAACTCAAAACCAGTAAAATAAAGTAAAATCAGGAAAAAAAAGAAAAAAAAAACAGGAAATCAGTAAAATGAGTATAGTGTCCACAAGGTCAAAAATAACACAAAATTAAAAGGAGAAAATGTAGAAGTTCAGAAGCAATGCTCACTATGAAGAAAAAAAATGACTAAGAAGGAAACAATCAGTGTGGGACAGGAGGACACTGAAGTGAACTGCTGGCAATAATAAACGCACGAGAGATACCTGCAGGGGCACATTAATATAAAAGAGTGTAACGGAGAAGATTCTTAATGGGAATGTGTGGGGAATGAGGGATGCTCTTGATGGACTGCAGAGGGAGGGAAGGAATCGGTGAAGGACAGATGGTCTCTCAGCAGATTCCATGCTCCATCTTTCACCCTTTGGGATCCAGCTGGTCCTGGTTCTGTTTGTCAGCCAAAGCATGATCTCATCTTCTATTCTTTTTCTCCCTTTTTTTACACTGCCCTCCAAAGCACGTCTTCTTTCTCCTCCTCCAAACCAATGACACCCTTATCATAAGTGTGGTCTTTCACTGCTCGGTCAAACTGAACTTGATTTCAGCCTATGTTGACGGACTTCACTGCCTGCCACAGGGATCACATGCCATTAACACCTTTTTCCAGTCATATACATAGCAGCACATAAGGTCCGAAAAAGAAAGAAGCTAATCACTCCCTTCTGTTGATGTTTCCCACCACTGGAATTCAAGTCCATGTCTTATCGGTCATTATTAGCGTGTGTTGTTCGAGTTGCATTGTTTCCACTGTACAACGTTCTTGTTTCACTAAGGCTTCTTTGGTTCTGCAGCCCCAGAGAAGAAGACTTTAGCCATAACTTGTGTCTGCAGCATTGCCTTGAAGATGGACAGCTCCTTCATCTTGCATCCCTGGTATACATGAGGTAAAAGGTCAGGAGGTCAAGAATATAAATCTGACTTCAATGGACCCATCATCATCATAATCCAAAGGAAAAAAAAATCAACAGACTGGTGGAATTCCGCTGCACATGTGCAATGCTGTACTCCGCATCAAACATATTAAGCATTACATATTTTTTTTAACATCAGCTTCTGAACTTGTTTTTCATCCTCAGATAAGTCTCACTGAGGTCAGATTGTGGTGTTTTTGCTCATCAGACAATTACCATTGTGCATCAAAGGAGAACTGCAGTGAAATAAATTCAAAGAGTTGAAGACAAAGACCTGTCAGCACCATGACCTGCTTTCCTTGCCATACCCGCATCCTGCCACTGTTTCTGGTGCTCCTAGTGCCTCATGGGGCCTGGAGCCAGAATGACACGGAGCCCATTGTGCTAGAAGGGAAATGTCTGGTTGTGTGTGACTCGACGCCTTCCTCTGAGCCAGCAGGCAATGCACTGGGCATGTCTGTGCGCTCTGGGACTGGTCGAGTGGCCTTCTCCGCCATTCGCAACACCAACCACGAGCCATCGGAGATGAGTAACCGTACTATGACCATCTACTTTGACCAGGTGAGAGATCACAAGCATAAAGTTGATTAAAACTGATTGAAAGATGAGCACAAGCTCAGCAGTAGAACAATGGTCCAGCAGGTAAACATCCTGGGTCATAGTACAATCTGGACATAGGTTCAAATCCAGGTCAGGGTATGCACATCTTCTATGCTCTCCCCATATTTACCACATTAACCCAAAGATGCGAGTAGAAAAAGGCAATATAGACCTCTGCCTTACTAAGAAAACCATGTAAGTGTTTGCTATGAGTTGAATTTGACTCAATAGCACTGACTCTTACCAAAAAAAAAAAAAACTCCACATCAGAGAAATTCCACCAGATTAAAGCAGCACACCTATGACTTTGCCTGTCCTCTCTCAGATCCTGGTGAATGTGGGGGCTCACTTTGACCCAGCAAGGAGCATCTTCGTGGCCCCCAGGAAGGGAGTATACAGCTTCAGCTTCCATGTGGTCAAAGTGTACAACAGACAGACAATACAGGTGAGACTGAGGCACGTGAAGACGATGACAAGAACAAGTTGATGAATGGAATGCATCCATTCTCTTTCATTCTCTTTCTCCCAGGTTAGCCTGGTGCTCAATGGCTGGCCTGTGATCTCCGCTTTCGCCGGTGACCAGGATGTGACACGGGAGGCTGCCACCAATGCAGGGTTGGTTACCATGGAGAGGGGAGACAAGGCTTATCTGAAGCTGGAGCGGGGGAACCTCATGGGTGGATGGAAGTACTCCACGTTCTCTGGCTTTTTGGTGTTCCCTTTGTAGAGATCTGGTTATGTTGACTATAGCATCTCCATGAGGTTGAGAAAAACAGATCTAAGAAGAGGTGAGACAGTGAGGTATAGACTGGAAGAGATGCAGAAGCGGAGAAAAGACAGAGAAAAGCAAGAAATTCAGCAAGAAACTGTGAGGACAAGACTTTCTTGGACTTTCTAATAGTGAGGGTGACTTTAACATGCCGACCTCAGCTGTAGATACATATGAACAGAAAAAATGAGAAGAAAGGGCGTGGAGAACACCTCGGTAATAATGGGTTGCATGTTTGCTAATGTGCATGCGTGACGGGCCCTCTGTTGACATGTTTGTGAGTAGCGTCTGCGTGAGTGTGTCTTCACAACATTGCCCAGTTATTCCGACAACAGTCACACACTCTGCTCTTCAGACTTAATTAATTTCTGTTATTTGTAGATGTACTTGTCTCACCCCAAACATACAGCTTGCAAAGAAGAGGATGAAGGGTTTTGGCCTTTGCTAGGCAAGCTCTTCACCAGTAGAACTTGTGGAACAAGGTTCTTGATCAGAAGGACATTTTGCCTGTTGTACTGAGATCCCTATTGATATCCAGCTTTAATGTGGTCCTTCTTCAATGTCTACTTGTATGTGTGTATGAGTGTGTTTGTATGAAAGGGGGTTAAGAGGGTACTCTCATGATGTTAGTCTATAATACTCAAGATCCTGAATTTTTCTGGAGAAAACTATGAGTTAGCAAAGAATACATCCTTTGCAAATCAACAATTTTTGGTTGAGTCACATTTAATTAAACTGAATTAAGTGAAAATACATCCTTTATCCCAGATTACGATGGGCCATCTCAGTGCACATACCATGCAGTAGTGACACATTGCTTGGCACCATTCAGTGTGAACAGTTTGTGTCACATCTCATGGTACTACAGTCAAAAACAACATATTTGTCATTCCACATCGTCTCCCACCGTATCACGGAATTCTGGGATTATGAGGGTTTCAGCCAGATTTTAGTTACAGATGTATGGAGGCTATAGTTATTTTGTGTAATTTCGGGGAACAGCTAGTACTGTGGTGGTTTGAGCTGCTGCTGCCTTTGGATGGAAAGGTTACAGGTTTAAATCCTGCCTCTAGGTGTAGTACCCTTGAGCAAGGTATTTACACTAAAGTTGCTCTAGTAAAATTGCCCAGCTGTATAAAAGGGCAAATAATTATAAACATCTTAATATTGTCTTGATATGTACGTGGCTTTGGCGAAAAGCATTTAAATGAATTGATGTAAATTTTCATCATGTGAATTTCAGGTTGTTACAAATAATTTCTATTATATGTACAATTAAATCACAAATTCAGAGATTTGCAAAAACAAATACAAATAACTTCCTATGTACAGAATGGGATGTCAGGATGCCCATAACAGCGTATCAAACCTGCTGGTTGCTGTCCTGTGGTCAGTTGCCTGCCTACCGGTGCAGGTGCACATGGCTCCAGGTGGACAGATGCTGCAAGAACTGGTCAATGTGAGCCGTCTCCCTCGCACGTTTCTAAAATGGTGAGCAGGATGTCATTAAATATAGTCGTAGCCCACTCGGGGCATCTAGGGGAAGGAACAGGGGGTGGGGATCCACGGCAACTTGCGGCCACGCCACCCTGCCGGCCCGTGGACTCCGTTGGCAGATGGCAGCTCTGGCGTTGGGACGCAGCCCCCGCTGCCCTGCCACATGCGATTAGCTGCGCTACTCTGCTCTGCTGCCGGAGACGTGCCACTCAACCTGCAGTTCCTCATACAACCCCCACGCGTGAAGAGGGAACGTGTTGGTGACGGCCACGAGGGGCGTCCAACAGCGACCGAGTGAATTTTCTGCAGGTGTCACTAATACGTTCATTCAAATGTCCAACGCATTGTTAGTAAAGCAAAGAATGACACTGTTCTAATAAGTGTGGATGGGTGTGCCTGGTTGTTTTGGGCTCATCGGTGTGTTCTTCTCATTGAGCGTGACCTTTTCAGTAACATTTACACCATGTCCGTAACATTGCCTTGATGTGTACTTTCATTACAAATAGACCATAACCGATTTAGAAAGGTGCAAAATCTGAAGTAGCATTTTCTTAACGTATGAGGAGGCATCATACAAATTGGTTATGACCATATGCGTGGTAAGATTTACAGTATCTTAGTTACATTCTCGTGATATGAAGAATTGCAAATAAAAGAACATGGCCATTGTAACAGCTTTCCTTTGGTTTTTAGGTGATGCCCCATTAGCAGCTCATGGCCACGGTAGCGATGGTCACTGCTCTAAAACACTAACGTGGAAAAAAAAATGCATCATGCAAAATATAGCAGGACTATTTTCCCCATCATAAATCACGGAAAATGCCTTTGATGCGACTGATATGAAATAAAAAAAAAATTAAAATGCATGCAGCACTATTTAGCTTTTTCTCCTTTTTTGCTGGGCGCATCTTAAATTTTATTTGATCAACTTTGAAAGATACTATGGATGAAAGGGCAGAAATAAAAACTTTGGTAACACTGGAAAGAAAATGTTCACCTTAGTTTATTGCAAATTTAGTTGACACTTTTCTTCGAAGCAACTTACAATTATTTACTCGTTTAAACAATCTTACTGACACAATTTTTAGGGTAAGTACCTTGCTCATGGGTACTATATTCGGAATGGGCATTTGAACCTGCAACCTTTGGGACAAAAGGTAGCAGATCTAACCACTACATGACCATCAGGCCTGCAGTTCAACATCAAACTCAACTCAATTCTGACCTCAATGTATTTTTTACAGCACTCTTCACGGAACGACAGAAAACACTGAACCAACTGCAATACAGTTCAATGACAAATTAAAACAAATATGGATAAAAGACAAAGCCATCTACAAATACATGATCTAACATACAAGGGGAAGGGGACACATTTCTGACACAAACCACTGACACAGAATTATTGCTCCTTATCCAGTCATTTGAATATTTTACGATGCTCTTTGTACATTATGGTAGCTCTTTGAATCATTAAAACACACACACTGCTATAGCAGGAGGCAATGCCAAATGTGTGTCTCAGCCCTGAAGAAAACACACAGTACTGTCAGATATGCACTATTCCTATTCCAGCTACAGGATATCCTGCAAGAAACACAATATAATCATAGAAAAAACATGAAAATAGACTTTTTGCCATTTTTAATGTTAAATAACTCACTGAAATGTAGTTCTCTGAGGGTCTGGGATGTGACTGTTGGTTTCAAATATCATGGTCTCAGTAAGGCACTGTATACTGGTATACTGGTAACACTGGCACCGGTATACACTGTATACTGGTAACACTTGTCATAACGTTTTCATATTGTGCATATGACTTATGCAAACTGACCATGTTTTTAGTAACATGGCTCAGCAGCAAACGAGGTACCCTACTAAATGAACGTCACCAGCTGACTACAATAAAAAAACCAAACACTACCAGTGTTTCCATGTTACCTCCCCAGTTTAAAACACTACTATAACATAGTAATGCGGAGTTTATGTCGATACAGGGTACATAATGAAGAGCACAAACTGCTGTTTGATTTTCACAATCATAACAAAAAAGACAACCAAACATTTGTTCACTATTATTAAAAAAATATATAATTGCTCCTTCTATTTCCCTGATTTGTCAGATGTCTGTCCTCCAATCATTATCGACCCCCCCAAATTTCCACAAGCTAGTACCTGAACATGAATCCCTCTCTAAGAGCTGTTGTCAAGGAAACCCAATAACCATAGAGAAAAGACAGGATTTTTGGTGAAATGATAGCAGAAGAGTCTCCATTATGAGTGCCCTCCCAGTATAGGAGTCTTAGGTGCCTGGAGCACTTCTGTCTCCATTAGCCCCGCTGTTCTTTGGTGATGACTGGCTGATGGCATCGGGAGCTGTGCAGTGTCTGATGCGAGAGCGCTGGATGGTCATCTTGTTATTATTGCCTATTTGCAGCCCAGTGACGTTGGACATGAAAATGGAGACTCCAGGCCCTGGGGGAAACAAGGAAAATGACACTGGTTTTACTTCACCCATCATGACATCTGTGTGCACCACTTCATTGTTTTGATGGAAGACTACAGACCAGGGTTGACCAACCTTTTTTTAGCCAAGGGTTATTATGATGAATTGCTTTGAGGGCTATGCGTGCAAAAATCACAGTAAGTGACATGATGTATGACAAATTTCAAAACTGAAAAATTGTTTTACTGTATAATACAACACAGTTACTTTAACTGCTTTACCAATACTTATTAATCAGTCACAGATCTTATGCAGACACACACACACACACACACACTCTGTCCGACACCGCTTGTCCCAAGTAGGGTCGCGGCAAAGTGGAGCCTAACCCGGCAAAATAGAGTGCAAGGTCATTGCATTATATCCAAACTGAATAAATCTAATAATATTGAAATATAAATATTCATCTTTCCTACATGGCTTTACTGACCTTGACAGTACACAGGAACAGCTGCTTGGTTGATAACACTCTGCTGTGGATGACAAAAAAAAACAAATAAGTAAATAATGAAACAATTCCCCTGCTATGCTGGCGAACTGTTACTGGACCATAATTCTAGCTATGAAATTGTATCAGTTTGAACTATGGTGCCAAATGGCTAGGGGGGTAACAATGAATCTACATTAGTCCTGGAGCAGTGTGTTAGGGAAATTTACACACACACACACACACACACACACACACACACACACACACACACACACACACACAGATGGAGTCTGTTCCTGTGCACCATGCTGGGCCTGAGAGATGCCAACCTTCCAGCAGAGTAAACACACAAAATCCAAACACAAATTCATGCGCCAAAACAAATCTCACCACTAAACAACAACCATGACTGGTGGAAGCTTTTATGTCAGGCTTACTGCTGAATCCTTAAGCCATAATGGTAATTATTATCATCATTATTATTTTTTTATTTACACTAGTGGGTGAGTAATATGACGCAACAACCTTTTCTGTTCCACCAAAACAGATGGAACACATTTAATTATGCAGTAGGAGAGTAATTCTGCTACCGCAGTAATGACATATGGCAATGCACAGCTAACTCTCTACCAGAGTCCTCAAGTACACATAATTCCCTACCTGCCAAGGTCCTGCAGGGCTACTAGCTGGAGGCATCTGGTTGTAAACTATGCAAGGATCCATAGACAATGTTCTTGCTGGAGGAAGTGCTGTGGAGGAAAGGTCAGCTATGAAAAGTCCAAACTCTACAGCTGCACTTAGGTCCAATTTCCCTCTACTGATGTTTCACAAACAAACAGCCACCAAAGCCACTAGCTTTCTGGTTACTACTCTGGAATGAGTAATTCCTCACCAGACATGCAGCTTCCCATTTCTTCATCTTATTTTGTTCTCTCATACTGACCTTGCACTCTAACTGATTCTCGTATCCTGGTAAGAAATCCAAGATCTCCAATGCTAGGACCTCAACAGTCCATAAAGAAAGGAAGATGTGTCTATTTTTATTTTCCTCCATCTCCTTTCAGTATAAATCACTACATCTGGATTGCTTTTCCACACTTTTAGATTTTCCTTCGTAGTCCCTGATGAGTTTTGAGAAGTTACAAGTGAAAAGGCTGTTTAGTTGTACCTTTGGATTTGGAGGTAGGGTCACCAGATCTTTTCTGAAAAAAGAGAGACAGCATAGGACCTCAGATGTATTTCTGAACATCTGCTTGCTTGATGGGAAGTGTAAGCCAGGGAGAGCTTGGCTGGTACCTGTGTGGGGTACAGGTCACTCCTCATGGGTTCAGGGGTTGTTGATGCCTTGTTGGATCCAGCTGTGGATAAAAGCAGCAATGAGCACCAGATGTCCACAGCTTTCAGAAGGAATACTGCATGCTCCTGACAAGAGTGCTCACAGATAAAGGACACACTGTTCACTGAAGCCACAAGTGTGGTAGTTTGAGGTCAGTGGATCTCTAGGGCTGCTTCTACCCAAATGAAGCACCAACTGAATCCATGGACTCCATCTTGTGTCCTTTCCCAGGGAACTATACTCTCACAGCTCAACTGACTCAGAGGAGTCAATTGTGGGTAGGCGTCTTTAGACAGTCAACACCACACCTTCATGTGACTCTTTACCAGGTGCCTAAAGCTGAGTTGGCTATCTCATGAAGGTACAGAATCTGTGATAGCCAACCCTACAGGACTGACAACAACAGTGCAATTTCTATAAAAGGGTTATCTCGCTAAAATCCAGTGATTCCCTCTCGTTCTGTTTATTGTCATGATTGGACCCAATAAACTAATTTTCTGAGCTCAGAGCAGTAAAAGCTGTAAAACATGCACAAGAGCCCTCCAATAGACTTATTCTATAGAATAACAATGTGAACCTCTTAAAAGGACATGGAAAAACTGCACCATTATATAACTGCGTAGGGTCTATGATGTTGAGGGCATCAAGGCGTTTCCCCAGTTCAATCTCTGGAGAGTCCTGGAGGGAAAAAAAGTTATTGAAATAGTATATTTATATGTTTTTTGACAATCCTTTACTTTGTCAATCAACAATAGCAGGAAACAGAGTCAGTTCATCAAGAAAAACTGGGTGGCATGGCGGCACAGCAAGTACTGCTGTCTCATAGCACCTGGGTGGTGTGAGAGGATGTGGGTTTGATCCCCACTCAGTCTGTGTGGAGTTTGCATGTTCTCCCTGTGTCTGCGTGGATTTCTTGCTCAGGTTCCCCCATAGTGTGTGAGTGCCAGAGAGAGTGTATTCCATTGATGTGTGGATGAGTAACCCAGTGTAAGTCACCTTGGTCAATAAGGTGTGTGGGCTGATAACACTACATAGAGTTCATTGGAAGTTGATTTGGAGAAAAGTGTCTAAGTAAATAAATGTATATGTTAAAAAAACAAGCAATATACACACATTATGTTTTCTTAAAAGAAACCTAGAGTGGTAAACTACAGTGTTAGTACTTATCCTATATAGCTGGGTAATTTTTTGCAAGAGCAGTTCAGGGTAAGTACCTTGTTCAAGGGTACTATAGCTGGAGGTGAGATTTTAACCTGCAACGTTTGGGTCGAAAGGCAGCAGCTCTAAACATTATGCTACCAGCTGCTGGTGTTTGTATACATAGCGATACATAAATATAATTGCCAAAAACCTATTATAGTCTAGTTAGAAACAATGAGAATCAAGGAAATTCAGATTTTCAATTACATTACTGTTCATTACAAACTAAAAGACAAACCATGGTCTTTTGGTGGTGGGGTGGGGGTGGTTGAAGTGTAGACAAGTCGGTAGACCTTTGACTTGCTTGACAGAGCAAAATGTTCGATTCGGTAGTGTGGTAAATTACCAGATGAGTGGCATATATGGGTGGGTATGACTGTAGCACTTACCAAAAATGTCAGCACCTGGTGGACAGCATCTTTTACACCACTCTTGTGCCGCTCCTGAAAGGCCTCTGTCACTTGAAGGCATTCTGTCCTCACAGCAATACAACATTGTCATAAAAACTACGCCAAAATGGTGGGAACGTAGAGAGAGTGAATAAAATTGACTGACTGACAAAACAAATGGCACAGTATGCTGCAACTGATGACACAGCTTCACTCCAGCCTGAGATCGATACTTACTGATACTATTGCTCTGTGGTTAAATGATCCTTCATACCAGTTACTCACCTTGGAAGGAAGGCCTTTTGCTAGGATCATTGTTCCAGCATCTTTTCATGAGGCTGATCATGTCCTTCAGGTGCTCAGCCAAATTGGGGTCCACCATTTCAAGGCTGGGTCGGTCTCCCTCTGGGACCCGAAACCGCACAATTGTGGAGCGAGCGGCTGGTTTGGGAAGACAAGGAGAGAGAAGTAGGTGTACACTGATGGTAAAAACATGGGCACTCGACACAGTGTGCGTCGTGTCCTGCTGAGTTGGCCACTCACAGGGATAGGGCTCCTGTCCAGTGATGATGGACCAGAGAAGAATGGAATAGCTGTGAAAGGAAGAGATACAGACACCACTGAGCTACAATTCATGCCAGTCACTCTACCCTTTTGTCTGTGATAGCATCGGTCCATAAAAGTGTTACTCTGGTCAAACAGGCTATGAGTACATTTATTTATTCATGACGACAGTATCTATTCATTTATCAGATGCTTTTTTTCAAAGTGACGGGGGGAAATATTGTAACGACCACGCGTTACTGTTTTAGGAGGGAAACTCCTAATTGTAAATCGCTGCATTGTGGGGAATAATGTTAAATGTGGGTGTGCAACCACTGGGAGCACTTAGGGGGAAAACGATGGGGTGACCGTGCCAACGAGTGTGTTGGGAGAGAACCTTAGGGTGCTAAGCAGGCTGGCTGTAGGAAACAGGGTCCTTAGACTAAGAGCATTATTTCCCTAGTGCTTGTGTTCAAATAAATTGCTTGTAATGAACGCTGCCTCTGCATCCTTCTTTGCCCCATCCAAGCCCACACTGCTGTGTGCCACAATATTTTTACTAATAGCTTCACAAAACAACTTTAACAATTAAGCCTTAATAAATTCCTATTTAATTCCACAGCCACATGTTGGAAAGTCATCATACATATTATATATCCCCCCCAGTAATGCAAAACACACACACGCATTGTACTGTTATGCTATTGTTCTGCATCAGAAGAGTAAAATCTCAAAGACGGACTGCGGTGTAGTTAAAGGGGGAGCAGAACGTGTGTATTTAAGTTAGACAAAGTTACTAGCAAATGGTGCGACTTAGGTGTTACAAGCGTTTTTTGACACTTGCTGATTCACAGTAGAACGGCTGCATCTGGGAAGAAATACCACGCTGAAAACATCTCCTGAATCCAAGTCTCCATATCTTGACATTGTGTCTCTGAAGACATGGGACTCACTACTATCACACTTGGATGGTAATTTTTACCAGAGTAATGCAGGGTAAGTACCTTGCTGAATGGTAACAATAATGTATTGATTGAATTGGTATTAAATTTGTACCTGGAGTGTCAGGCAGCGAGTGTGTAGCTGTGTGTGGGCGCATGATGGTGTTGGTACCTGTAGACATCAGAGGCTGGGGTAGGCTTGTAAGACATGTCAAAGGCCTCGGGTGGCATGTAGCTAATGGTTCCACCTTCGTCGGTCGTGGAACCTGTTGAAACACTTTGGAACAGCTTTGCCAGCCCGAAGTCTGTGAGCTGCAGCAGGAAAGAAGCACAGGTGTATATTATGAAAAATATTCTAAAATGTTTTCTTAGTCCCTCACACTAAGCAGGGCTAGACAATGAATGAGTGTCCAGGATAAGTAATTTGCTTACATCTTCACAGTCGTACAGGTAGAATTGCTCCGATAGACAGGTGTACAATAAATTAAATGTTAAGAAATTTGATGCAAAACATTGACTGTTCCCATAATAAAGAAACCGTGCAACGTTGTGCATTGTGTCGTATGCATTTTCTCTTCAAACTCATTTTCTTTCTAGGAGACACCCAAAAAGGTCAAAATTGAAGAAAAATAGCTGCTATATGTTGCTATTTTGGCTGATTTCCTTTAAGCAGAACTACGTAGTCAAAACATCATTTAAATTACGGCTGGCAAAAAGAAGAAGCCGTCTACGTTTGGAGATTTTTTTCCCTTCTAACTCCTATAGAAAATGTGAGAAAATGAAATGCAAATAAAATGTACCAAATGAAAACGAAAAAAAAAAAACATATAGATATATATCTTCATGGAAAGAATCTCCTCGTGAACCGGGGCACAGAGACAGCGACCATGGTATGTACCACATGCAGAAGTGCCCCTCACTTGGTTGACAAAAAAAGAAAAAAAAAATCAGGTTTTACACATCATATTGCATAAAAAAATGTAACTCATAAAAGTTGTGAACAATAAATATTTTTGTTGAGTTCCTGCCCGTTAAACCTAGACATTTATTTATTTATTTATTTTGAAAAAGTTCCAAATTTGGACAGGTGCAAAATATAATGGGAGAGGAAAATGTTAACTGTTCCTGTCTTATGGACAACTAAACACAAAAAATTAATGCACTTAGTATGTTAAAGGAGGGGTGAGGTGGCGCAGCGAATTTGGCCAGGTCCCACTCTCTGGTGGGTCTGGGGTTTGAGTCTTGCTTGGGGTGCCTTGTGATGAACTGGCGTCCCGTCCTGGGTGTGTCCCCTCCCCCTACAGCCTTGTGCCCTGTGTTGCTGGGTTAGGCTCCAGCTCGCCACAAGCAGTTTCAGACTGTGTGTGTGTGTAGTACGTTAAAAAGCAGGGACACCCAAAATGCCACAACTCAATGTTTTTGAAGTTCCCAAAACTCACCTTGGCATTAAGGCTATCATCCAGGAGCACATTGCTGGGCTTGAGATCAAGGTGGAGAAGAGGTGGCGAAAGGCAGTGGAGGAAGTTCATGCCCAGGGCCACCTGATGAGCCAGACGGAGGGTTAAGGGAAGGGGTAGAGGTTTATTTAATACCTCCAGGAGGGAAGCCAAGGAACCTCTCTCCATGAACTCCATCACTAGGCCCTGCTTTGGGAAGCCATCTCTACTGATGTGGTAACCAGTGCCATTATACACCCCCAGGATTCTCAGCACATGGGGATTGCCTCCATGGCGCATCAGGTGCGCTTCCTTCAGGAGAGACGAATTGGAGCTGGAACAGTAAGGCAGGATAGAGTTGAGGTCAGATAAAGTGGATGAAGAAAGACTGTTGTCTATGACAAACAAGCCTTTAATTACAGTGATCTTTCCCACTCAAAAAAGTCAGGGGCTGGTTGGAAAGATAGTACAGCTGGTAGTGTAGTGTTTAGCGTTACAACCTTTGGATCTAAAGGTTGCAGGTTTGATCCCCACTTCTGGGTGTAGTACCCTTGATCAAGGCACTTACCCTAAATTACTCCAGTAAAATAACCCAGCTGTACAAATGGGTAAATAATTGTAGGTAGACTAACACTGTAAGTTGCTTTGGAGAAAAGTGTCAGTTAAATGAATAAATGTAAGATAATCTCCAAATGGTCTATATTTTCAATCATGGACCACAGTCATGGAAGTGTAAATTGTTAATGCAAATGGATATTTTGCAGGAGAAGTTGAATGTATTTTACTTACACTGATGTGTTTATCATCTCCAATTATTCCATATCCTGATATCCAGTTTTTCCCACTTATCCGGTCTGCTATGACTCAAAACATTTATTGCTAATCCGATTTTCATTTATCCAGTCTTTTAATTAATTGGTTTATTTATTTTAAATAGCAAGAACAAAAAAAAATACAAGCAAGAGTACATATAGCATTTGCACACATATCAAAAACATTACAATACAAATACACATTACGAAAAAAGTTTGAAGAAAGTAAACAAGTATATACAGCTTTCAAATTTCTTACGTTTTGAAATAGCTTGCAAATAGCTCTTTATGTCTATTTTAGATTATTCAAATGCAGGACTCTTCCCTGACCAGTTTACCAATTTGCGAATAAAACATAATAATGTAGCAGTGTGTGTGATATAAAACACATATAATCAGTGGGATTAAATTCATCCCTGCAGTCTGGTAAAGGTTCAGGACATTCAGTCCGGCATGATAAACTGAGAGTACATTTGAAAACTGCACCAGCGGCTGTGTAAGAGAGACTGGGATACACTGCATTCTGGGAACTGCTTACCCACACTCTCAGTTGCATTACATTTATATTATATTTAGAGTATTTATTTCACTGACAGGGGGTGCGGTGGCACAGTGGGTTGGACCACAGTTCTGCTCTCCGGTGGGTCTGGGGTTCGAGTCCTGCTTGGGGTGCCTTGCGATGGACTGGTGTCCCGTCCTGGGTGTGTCCCCTCCCTCTCTGGCCTTACGCCCTGTGTTACCGGGTAGGCTCCGGTTCCCCGCGACCCCGTATGGGACAAGCGGCTCTGAAAATGTGTGTGTGTGTATTTCACTGATACTTTTCTCCAAAGTGACTAAAAATTATTTACCCATTCATGCAGCTGGGTAATTATAACTGCAGTTCATTCAATTTTAATGTTACACAACATTACCATTTGATATTACACATCAATTAGGGTGATTCTGAGTTGGGATGGTCTGGGAATTAACTTGAATTTTTCCCCACGAAAAATAATGGAATTCCTAATTTTATTATCCAACGATTTTTGTTCCCTTTTCAGGAACAAACAAGGGCCAGATAACGGGGTATGAGAGTAAATTGATCTTGCCTGGTGCACATCTTAAAAAGGTTCATAAAAGTTCATCCGCCTGTGCTGTAGCGTGTATGTGTGTTTGGCAGTAAACAGTGTATTACCTGACGTGCAGCAGTTTGACGACCACGTCCATCCTCCATTCTGTGTGTTTGACCTTGTAGATCTGGCCAAACCCTCCAGAGCCAATGTGCTGCCAGGACTCCAGGCTGGAGTCACAAATGAGGGCTGGCATATCCATTCTTCCCTAGCTGCTAGGATCCAAAACAGTTTTATTATCATTATTGATGACAATAATTTATGTATTAGTTAATCCATTAATAAATCATGTTTTTATCAATTTTGTCAGAGTGGAAACATCACCTCAAAAGCAGTTAAATAAGGACGCTTGTCCAATGTGACCGACAATGTTAGAAAAGCATCTTGACAACTACACCTTTATAGGATGTTCCTAGTGGAGAAACTCACAATAACTACTGTTCTCAAGGTACAACAGCAGGTGCAGGGATTCAAACGCAAAACCTTCAGGGTACAAAGCGACATCCCTAACTTAGGGCAGCAGGTGGAGTAGTGGTGGCAGGTTCTGCTGTAACGCCCTTCAGCGAGACCCAACCGCTCCAGTAAAATGACTCGGCCGTATACATGCATGGGTAAATCGCTGTTAACAATGTAAGAGAACTGAAGATACGACCAAATCACCGCAACACCTGCCTCCCTGCTCACACAGCTCAACGCACTGAAATGTAAAGGATGTGGCGCAAAGTGTATAAAACAGCACCCTGACAATGAAGTCAAAGAATGTGAACACAGTGCAAACACATCTGGTCAACGAAATCCATCAACAGTTTACAGAATGGATCCTGACACATTTAGGACTGAATTGAAATATTCAGTTAATGAACATTCAAGTCAACAAGACAAAAGAAACAGACTCAACCTGTTGGATACAACATGATTACAGTAAAACTACAGTAACCGGTAGGAGTACTGTATATAAAGTTATATTTGTAGCCCGGCTTATCATGAATTTTCTGATTTTATGATAAAAGAAGTAATAATTTGTCGCAGGAATCTAAGAACGATGTATAGAAATTTCTGGTGTCTTTTGTCTCCACTTCCTGATTTTTTTACCCGTGACCGTCCCTCCGATCACTGACTGAGAAAGAGAATCAATCATGTTATTTATGACACGTATACCTGACCTGTGTCTTCAGCAGGAGGTTGCCGACTAGAGCAGGTACGGTGTACGAGTAGCCTGGAAAGGTTCCGCGACAAAACACGACATGATGAACTTTATTTGTGAAAAACCATGGCGCTAAATCGGGACGGGAGCCGCACGCGCTTCCTCAGACTTTAGCGGGGAAGCTCTCGAGCCGCGGCTGCGCTGTTCCGGCTTCGTCTGCTTTCGCTTCTGAAAAACACGCGGCAGTGACGTCTGAGGGGCGGGGTAAGAAGGGGGCGTGGCCTCAGTTCCGGACTCACCGAACAAAACATTACACTTCGCTGTCACTCCGTTTGTGTCACAGATGCTCCTAAATGTATGACGTCAGTGGTATCAGCGGTACGAATGGGACACTCGACACAGACCGGTTTATCGTATCGGCATTTCTACAGGTTTTGTTAAAACTGAAAGCATGCTTTGTTCTCGTATTTCGCATATATTGTGCTTTTCTTTTTTTTTTAGACAACAATCAATCATTAACCAAAAAATTAAAAATCCCTCTTCTGTATAAGCCTGGGACTGTCAAAAAACATGACGATATTTTTTAAGTTCTCCGCTACGCTGTACATTTTTAGACAACAACATGCAAACTGAAATAGTGACATTATAAAACTAAGAGGGCTAGTAATGTTTCAAAAGACGGTTTTTCTTTCATTTAACTGAAATGAGCGATTAAATGCCTTTAACTATATGCATAAACAAATAAATAAAATAAAGAAACCGTAAATCTCTATCTTGTGCACATACATAAACTAATTCCAGCGTCCGATTTGGAAATCTTTGCTTTTCAACTGTTTAAACCTGTAAGTAAGTATGTAAGTAAATAAATCTTCTATTAAGTATATGTAGCTCTACAGACATGTGTGATTAAACAATATGTTCGAAAATTTTATGCAAAAACCCAGAAATATGATAAAGTAGTGAAGTATCTTTTATGTACTAGCACTGTGAATGCAAAATAAACAAATGAATACAACTGAATGAAGATTTGCAATTTCAGTTTCGGTGGAGCAGTACGTGTCCGTATTATTGTAGGGCAAATCCGTCCAAAGACGCGTGTTTCAGGCGAAGTGGTGGCTAATACTATTGCACGTATTTATAGATAGAACGCCATTAAAAATTAACTGGATAGCAAATAGTATTTGTTTGCTCTACAGTAATTGCATCGCTCCGGCGCAAAAGCGACGCTTGGCGGTCCATCCATGGCCCATGATGGGGTAAAAAAAAAAGACATGTCGTAGTGTTTAAGTATGTGACATACGAGGAAGTTACCCCAGTTTAAAGGAACCCAATATTTTAATGGCAGGTGACGCTAAAGGAATTCCCCTCCCATGTTTGTTTTAGTTTCAGAAACACCGCAGTGCCGCGGGGGGCAGTCTGGGGGTAATGCGCCGTACTGCTTTGTATATATGCTCATCAGTTTTTTCCTTCACGTATTGTTCATGTTTTTTGACGTTATTATTTAGCAATTTTTTTTCAGCCAAACATACAACGTGTTTGTGTATTAAGACGCAAAGAAAAATACGGCTCACTTTGATATGAAATAAAGGAAGGTTTACTGTCCCCCGTACCTGTTTTTTATGGAGCCACTAGAAAGTGGAAGTATCGAACTATCTCGGGAAGCGCTGTATTGCGCTTGTATTATGAAGTTTACGGTCTCCAGAAAGAGTTTCAGTTTAATCAAAAAAAACCCCCACGCTTTACGAAATAGCCGACGTTTCCCTTATATTCGCATTCTCTGGCTGTATGGCGTCTTACGCTGTTCTTTTTTCTCTTTTTTTTTTTAATAAGAACACGAGCATCACGTATGTAGGAGACGTTTGAAATAGAGTATAGTTCCTTAAAGTTGTGGCGTCAGCAAGCGGTGAGTCTGCGGAAGGCGCGGTAGGAGCTGCGATCGAAACCTCTGCTGCGTCTCCTGCGACAATTCGCACACGAAAAGTGAGGTAAAACAGCCCAGCCAGCATTTCTTCCACAAGGGGACCTCTGGGTTGCTTAGGTGACGTTTTATCGGTTTCACTTACTTTAACTTCAATGTGAATTAATACTCTCAAGAAAAAAAGGCGCTAAGTTACGAGCGCGCTTCTTGCGGCCGGAGCCACCTGTGTGTGTTGCATTAATATATAAAATCGCGACGGTCGGTGCCTTATGTTTGTCACTGACGGAGTGTAGTTTATTAACGAATGTGTTTTCTTCTTTGTTGGCAGGGAGCTCTTTATGACTCTCACACCTGAACACGCCCCCGCGGGACTGCCATGGCATCGGCGCAGTACTTTCCTCTGACGCTAGGCGGCGACAGAGAGCTGGTGGTGGATGAGTTCGCGTGCCCTACGGGGGTGCAGAGGCTGGTGCAGTCCCTCCAGCCCATGGTGGAGCGTGTGTTCAGGGTCAAGTTTGTAATCGGGGGCGAGGAGGAATCATTGTTTCCTGGAAACGATCAGACTTGGCTGAAGATGACTGGAGACAAAACGGAAGTGGAGGCGGCCAAGGTTTCTCTCTCTTTTTTTTTTTTTTTTTTTTTTTTGGAAACTATGATGTAATACTCAGATGTCACAGTCAGATGACTCGTTTCTGGTTGTGACCATTCATCTTCGCTTCTGTCCCTTCTCTTTCGCTTGCTGTCATCGTTGTTGTGTTGGTCCTACATGCTCCGGTGCTCTTGTTGATCCTGCTGCTTTACCAAGCTTATTTGCATGTCGACACTGTTACATCAGTCATGCTCATTTGCCTAGTCGCTGAATTGCTTCTGTGTCTATAGCAGGGCTGCGAAGTCAGTACACAAAACCTTCAACTCCGAATTAAGTAACCCAAAAATTGCTTCCGACTCCACAGCACTGCCCACAAGTTGCACATTATTTTGGGGGTCGACTTATCTGGTGAATATAGGCCTAAAGATTTCTTATACCTCTAATTTTTGAGGGTCGACTTATACACCGGCATATGTGGTACATTTAGTCGGAGTACATTTTTACCAACTCTGACTCCAGCAACCCAATGATTGCTTCCGACTACGACTCCGACTCCACAGCACTGGTATTTGGCCATACTTGCTTCCTTCCTGTTAGACTGAATTGTGTAGCTCTGCTCATTTCCTTGCATTTCTTTGCTTTATTGGTCTTCATTGTCTTGTGTTTCGGTCATCTTGCTGACCAGAACCGTTTGGTGCTGTTTTTCCACCTGTTGGCTCTGCCAGACTTGCCTTTCCAGGCTTCTTTACTCCTTCTTGGACTGTCTTGCTCATATAGACAAACACTGCCATCCTTTTTTTGGTTCTTTACTTCTTCTTGCTTTGCCATCCTCCTTGTGTGATCGTGTTAGACATTCAAAAATTTGCTTGAGCCCTTGTTATGGTTTTATTGTCTTATTCTGCTTCTCTCTGCCATATTTCAGCTTTTTGTGAAAGGTTTGGTGAACCAGGAAGAGCAGCAAGAGATATCGTACCCAGAGGCCTTAAATTGTGTGTTTTGTGGTGCCAGAGGGTTGTTCATGGACTGCCTGATCAGGAATACCTCTGCACTCATGGTGGTGAGGAACCAAGGGTTTGGGGCTATAAAAACGGGAAGCTGCACTGGTGCAAATGGAGAGGCAATGAGGTAGAATTTCTCTTGATACTTCACATGACATGAGATGTTTGATGGTGCACGTTGGCCCTGGAAAAGTACATTTTTAGGTCTTCTCGATGGAAACAAGATGGTTGTGTACCAGTGCCCTTGTCATGGACAAAATTTGACGCCATTGGTTAACGCGTGATCTGTATTTGGCGTGGCTCATGATCACTTGAAGTGAGATCAAATGCTTTAAAACTCTTGGAAAAAAACTTGGCTGACTTATTATTTATTTGCTCTCAAGTTTGTCTGTTTCTGTCTCTCCCTCTGTTCTCCAGACAGTTTCTCAAGGATCCATGCTTGTTTCTGGTCTGATGGAGCCTGTGGTCCAGGCCTATTCCCTCATACTCACCCTGTTGGAGAATTACAGGGCTAGTCAAGGACAGAACATTGAAGCTGGAGTGGATGTGTTAGGAGATTGCCTTGATTCCCGCCGGGCTTTCAAGGTTCTGGTTGAGCAGTGGTCGGACCGACACACATTGGACCTGCTGCTCTTGCCTAGGCCGGTGAAAGAGATTCTGCTGAATGTGGTAAGAGAGTCCAGACTGGTCATTGAGGGAGAAGGTCCAGGGTTTGCCTCTGTAGAGGGATACAGAGAAGCAGGAGAGGCAGAGAGGTCTATGCTGAGGGATGTCCTAAGATGGACACCTTGGGACAAAGAAGGATACGTACAGGGTCACACCAACTTGGAGAATCCATATCTCTACAATGGAAGAATGATTGGATTTTCACAAGTTCCACCATCTCATCAGCCACGGTGTCAAACCGTCCAGAAGTTCAGTGGAGAAAAGCAACACTTGGGAGAGAGAAATGTTGAGGAGCTGAAGGAGTCGGCAGCACTTGATTCATCCTGTCAGGTTGTCCCCCCAATCCATGACCCCCTACAGAGTCCACAGATGGAAGACAGAGGTTACAGACATGGACCTCAAGAGCTGGGGGAGGAGGAAGGGCTGGCGCTGTCAGTGGGCAGTGCTGAGGAGTTTGGACTCCAGCTGAAGTTCTTTACAGCTATGGGGTACAGTGAAGATGTGGTAAAGAGAGTCTTGGCTAAGACTGGTCCAAAAGAGGTCTCCCAGATTTTGGACCTTGTCCAGCAGGAGCAAGATAAGAAGGCAGAAGAAGAGCGGACACATGTCCCGACAGGTCACTCGCACACAGGTGTGGGAAGATGGGGGGAAGAGGAAGATGCTGCAGGAGATCCAAGCAGGGAGCGAGAGGAGGACAGTGATAAAGAGCAGAGAGGTAGGAATAAAGGGCAGAGGGGGGCAGCAGAGCTGGTGACAGGGGAAGGGGAGGCTGCGTGTGAGGAAAACGCAACAGCGGTGGGGAAGGATGACTTTGTTCTGGGAGTGCTGAAGAATGCCGCCGCCAGCTGTGGATACCCAGAAGAGAGGGTCATAGAGCTGTACAACAACCTCCCAGGTCTGTCCACAGGAGACCTGCTCAAGGAGCTGCAGAAAGAGGCCATGAGGGGAAGAGGGAAGGGGAAGGAGTTGGGACGAGGAGTTGGGGGTGGGGCAGGGAGACATTGGGAAGCTCGCACATCTCCTGCTGTGGAGCACAAGAGGGGAGCAAAGGGCAGAGGGAGACATGAGAAGAAGTCTCATCGCGCTTCAGAATCAGGTGACGTGAGTAGCGATGCTGTGAGTATGGATAACCCGCCAGTCCTGCTTCCACTAAGCCCAGGAAGTGATGTCAGGGGACCCCCCAAGCCCACATACCCTCCAGGTGTTCCACCTGCCTTGAGCGCCTGCTCCCCACTCTCGGTGAAGTCCCAGGATCAACCCGGCCTGGTGAACGTCACCCCAGCAGTTATGGTAACGGGTGAACAGCGATTCCTCGATAGCTTGTTAACGCCCTTTGACCTGAAGCTGACTGATAGCCCCGGGGACCCCAGCCTACGGCGCGTGATCATCGATGGGAGCAACGTTGCCATGAGGTGAGTCGAGGGGGTATGGAAATGGGCTGAAACAGTTCAGTGAAGACCCGAGATGTAGAACATTCAACATCTCGCCCTGTTATACTAGGACCAAATAAATATACACTTCCTGAATTTATTTACATTTATATGTGAGCATATCAAATGTGCAATCGGGAAAATAAATCCTTAGTGAAATGTAGGGGAAAAATAATGCAACGTTTATCTTTTCTTGAGTAAACAATTCTGATTTCACACTGAAAATGGATGGGGAGTCAGTCTGCTCGGTACGAACTCTTTATAGCTTCTCCATTCCCCAGTGTGTGCAGGTTTTCTACACACTATTGCACTCTTATAACACTTTCTCATAAGTCTTAAGTTTGTTTTTCTCAGCCTGTAGTGTAGTGGTTAGAACAACTGCCTTTGGACCCAAAGGTTGCAGATTTGAGCCTCACCTCCAGCTGTAGTACCCTTGAGTAAGGTACTTACCCTCAATTGCTCCAGTAAAATTATCCAGCTGTATAAATGGGTAAATAATTGTAACCTTCACATTGTAAGTTGCTTTGGAGAGAAGTGTCAGCTAAATGAATAAATGTCAACGTAAATGCATTTACGCAGCAACAGTGTACTGGAACTGATCTTTTTTCAGACGGTTCGAGGTTCTTTGGAATCTCAGTGATGGGTCACCTCAAAGCTGATATTTCCATTTATTTATTTAGCTGACACTTCGCCAAAGCAGCTTACAATGTTAAGTTACTTACAAGTGATTTACCATTTATACAGCTGGGGGTTTTACTGGAGCAAGTTAGAGTTAATCCCTTGCTCAAGGGTACTGCAACTAAATGTGGGATTTGAACCTGCAACCTTTGGGTCTAAAGGCAGCAGCTCTGACCAATACACTACCAGCTTAAATTTTTACGTTTGATTTCATACACATTTGAAAAGGAAGTACGGCTGCGCTGATGTTAATGTGCCCGTGTGTTTTCTGCTTGTTGCCTAGCGCATTTTCTGTTTTGCCTTTTAATACACCCTGAAACTTGCATATCAGGGCGTTCTGAAAACAAAAGCGGTCAAGGCCTTTAGGGTCCCATCCCTGCTTTTGTGGAAAATTACCAGATACCTAAATACATATACTGTGTATTCTAAAACACTCTGTATTTACATTTATTCACTTACACATTTCTCCAAAACAACTTGGGAATGTTTACCCATTGATACAGCTGGTAATTTTTACTGGAGCACTATAGATTAAGTACAGTGGTGGGCAAACTACGGCCCGTTGGGCTGTTTAATCCGGCCCGTCAAGTATTTCCAAAATTGTCCTAAAGACCGCATCATTTCGCATTTTTCCTGCAATACCCTGCGTTTCAATTATTGATTCCACTAGATAGTGCTGTTCACCAACAACACTGTTCCCACTGAAATTGAATAAAAGTTTTCTTTACTTTTTAGGTAATGGGTTTAACATGTAATTTTTATTAGTTCACCCTCCTCCCATCTGCTACTGGCCCGGCCCGTCTGTCAAATTTTAAAACACAGTGTGGCCCTTGAGTCAAAAAGTTTGCCCACCCCTGGGTTAAGTACCTTGCTCAAGGGTACTATCGCTGTAGACAGGATTTGAACCAGAAACTTTTGGATTGAAAGGCAGCAGCTCTAATCACAGTGCTGTTCAGTGCTTCTGTGTAGTTCACCATAATCAGTAAAAGGAAAAGAATAATATCTTTAGAACAACAGAGTACACACACACACACACTGTCTGAACCGCTTGTCCCATTCGGGGTCGCGGAGAGCCAGAGCCTAACCCAGCAACACAGGGGGTAAGGCTGGAGGGGGACGCCAGTCCGTCACGAGGCACCCCAAATGGGATATTATAATATGGTCATAACGATAATATAACTGTGAAATGGAACTACACTTCAGCACAAGATTATATCTGTAAAATGTATGTCAGAGACAGGGAGTTGATAGGAAGCCTTACAGAATAATCCCCTAATAATCTTTACCTTCCTGTCCACCCAGCCATGGTCTTAGTCAGTTTTTCTCATGCCGTGGCATCGCCTTAGCAGTCCAGTTCTTCTGGAACCGGGGCCACCGCAACGTCACCACCTTTGTCCCCCAGTGGCGGCTGAAGAGACATCCGAAGGTCACAGGTGGGCTTTTGAGAAACAGCGACAGGTGTAAAATGTGTGTGTGTGTGTGTGTGTGTGTGTGTGGGGAGGGAGACAAAAAGGGTAAAGGGATCTTCAGGTTCCTGAATGTGTGATGTTGCCATGTGGTTACATTCTGCTGCCAGACAATTAATTTTCAGTTCTATTTATTTTTATAGAGCGCTCTTCTCATGCATTGACACAGAGGGCTTGAACACAGGCATAGGGCGAAGAAACAAATACACCTGAACCTGGAGAATCTAGAGAATCTGGAGAATGTCTCTGTTGAGCCATAAACCAGATTGCCAGACCCAGTCCTCACTGGACCAGTTTCTCTTACTGTGAAGTGTTGGAGTGGATCTTTTGCAGATTATTCCAGGTTCTTTGGAGACTCGCTGATGAGGCGTAATGAAGCTTTACCATATTTTATTTTGCACAGATTTTCACTCAATGTTAAATTTCAGCAGCTGCTGGGGTCTTCTTTCATTGGCACTTAAGGGGGTTGGAAAAAATGCAGACGTGACCATCTCCTTCTTTCTTTGTGTTTCAGAGGTACACTTATTGGTGAAATTTAGTTTTTCAGATGGCCTCTAGCAGTGTTAACTCGGTAATATAGGAGCAGCTGTAATACTTTTGCAGTACTTAAGTATAGATTTAGTGAAATCAGCTTTTAAACACAGTAGTAAATAATTTTAAAAACACAGCCAGACTTTGAAGAGATGGGTTAAACACAAAAAAAAAAAAAAAAAAAATTCAGGTGTTGATTTAGTCCTGCTGAAACAAAGTGCATAAATAGTGTCATATGGGCAGTTTCTGAGTGTATGGTTATTTCCGGTTAAGTTATATGTATTTATTTGACACTTAGACTACAATTATTTATCCTTTTATACAGCTGGGTCATTTTTACTGGAGCAATTAGGTTTAAGTACCTTACTAGAGGATACTGCAGCAGGAGGTGGTATTTGAACCTGGATCTATTGAGTGGAAGGCAGCGCTCTAGCTATTACGCCACTGGCAAGAGTTGGGAGAATGCAATAGTCATTAAAAAAAGTGCAGTTGTACATTTAGGGTTCTTTAATGACCTCTATTGCCCTTCCAGAGCAACACTACTTGACTGAGCTCCAAAACCTGGGTCTTCTCTCCTTAACTCCATCAAGAGAGGTGCAAGGAATGAGAATCAACTCCTACGATGACAGGTGGGTCTCACCCCATCCTTCCATTCAGGCCCCTTTTTGTGCACCATGTGTGGCTCTTTTTCAGGCTTTAATTTTACAGGAGGCAGGATGATAGTATAATTCAAAAAAGTGCTTAATTTTCATAGAAACCTCAAAAACAAACTTGTTTTGGTTTTGCATACATAGGAACATTGATTAAAATGTCTTGCTTGTGTCAGTTTGAGTAATTGGGAAGTATTAAATGCACTATATTGGGTACATAACCCACACACACACACACACATATATTATCTGAAACCGCTTGTCCCAAGCAGGGTCGTGGTGAACCGGAGCCTAACCTGGCAACACAGGGTGCAAGGCTGGAGGGGGAGGGGACACACCCAGGACGGGGCGCCAGTCCATTGCCAGGCACCCCAAGCAGGACTTGAACCCCAGACCTGCCAGAGAGAGCCACCATGCCCCCCTGTGTACATAACCAACATTTCTAATAATATTTTTGGGCTCAGGAGGTTTTTCGGTTTTAAAATGAGATGTTACATGGCCTTTAGGATTGTTAGGAAACAGTTGCTGCTAAAAGACGAATAATGAAACGTTACTATATTAGATCAAAGCATGAATGATAACCACCATCCCCTATCCCCCGCTCATCAGATTGAAGTAAAGGGAGGCACAATGGTACAGCAGATAACCGATTTCATGCGGGCTCTTTGACAGGGGGTCGGATCTGTTCCTGTTCAGTCTGTGTGGAGTTTCCATGTTCCTCCCATAGTCTAAAGACATGTTTCAGATGCCTTAGTGATTCGAAAGGGCCCATGTTACTGTGTGTGTGTGTGGGTGTGGGTGTGGGGAGTGCACCCTGTATGTCCGAGAATACCAAAATGACCCTCACTTAGGGTTATCAATATGATCAGTACTGAGGGACTATGAGAAAAAGTAAAACTACAGTCTTTAGAAGAACTCCAAGAATGTAGTTCAAGGAAACGGCTCTCAGAAAGGGAAAGGTGTAAACATCAAACATAAGGAAAACTCTTATGTAAAAGGGGGGGGGGGGTGATTTTTGAGAAATTAGGTTGCACTGCCCTGTACTATTGATGTTAAGGTTACAGGTTTACATCCCAGAAGATGCCATGCTGTGTCCTCTTGACCAAGATTAAATTGTTTATTCCATTAAAATGTTGAATGTAGCTGTATGAACACATAACATGTAATACAAATTGATGGAGCATTCTTGTCACATTTAAGACATGTTGAGGTGTCTACAGGATTGCCGTCCTGTACCATTCGCTATCAGCAGGGTGTAACATTCAGCCATAATTCTGATAATCTAATAAATAAATTTGTTTCACATTTTCAAGGGTGAAATTCGATTAGTGAATAGTTGTAACTTATCCCAGTTTTTATATACTTGTCTAATTTCTGTAAATATACAATGCATTTACTAGTGCTTTTTGCCAGAACAACTTGCAATTATTTACCCATTTATGCAGCTGGATAGTTTTCCTGGAGCAACTCAGGATGAGTCCTTTTTTTCCAGAGGTACTACAGCTTGAGGTGGGATTTGAACCCTCAGCTTTTGGGCCCCAAAACAGCAGCTTTGACCATTACACTACCAGTGGTCAGAGCTGCTTAAAAGTATGTGAACCCTATAGGGATGGTCATTATTCTTGTTCAAAATATTAGATAAAATCTAAATGATAAATCTTAAGATATAAATAATTATAATTTACACACCCGACTCTACTTACCTACTTGGCTTAATGAACTTTGGGTTCACTTATTTTTACACCTGCACTACTTGTTTCTACCACACACGATTTCCTCCTAAGCAGCATATAGAACTGATCACTACACACTTATAATGTCACATGAGAAACACTGATTAAATAACAATTCTATGGTGAAACGAAGCAACGCAGAGGCTTCAAATATTTTGAAGCAGCACTATAGTTGGTGACATCTTTGACATGTAAAAATATCTTTCCCACATTTAATGTTATTGCAAATGCTGGAAAGCAGTGATTAAAAAGGGTATGAAGCATACTGTAAAGTAGGAAAAAAGGCACTGAAAGGATTTTTTCATGTCAGCAGTAATGATTGTGATACTAATGGTGCTACAGGTTCCTGCTCCATCTGGCTCAGAAGACAGATGGAGTGATTGTGACGAATGACAACCTGAGAGACCTTTTGGACGAATCGCCAGCCTGGAGAGACATCATCAAGAAAAGGTAGAGAGAGAACTGAAGGGGAGGAGAGGAAGAGCTGTATGTCCTTTGCAGAGTAGAGATAGGAGAAGTAATGAGAAATGGAGACCAAACCAAGGGAAGTGGTTCAGATAAAGAAAAAAAAAAAAAAAAAACATCTAAGTATCGTGCCCTGCGGAACACCTCTTGAGATTGTTAAACAAGCCGAGAAGGAAACGCACTAAACCACCTGGTATGAATCTTTATCAGGCAGATCTTACTATTTCAGTGGTAGTGTTCTGATACCATGCTGTGAGGTAAGGAGAATGCGGTGGCTGTGTCAGATTGAAGCTTTCTCAATGAGCTGAAGGTCGCTATCAGATCAAAGAGCTTCTGATGCTGCAAGAAGGGCAATTTTAGTAGAGTAGGTGATCTTCAGTGTAGGCTGATCTCCTGGAGATCACTCTGGCTAAGGAATGTGGATAATTGATTGTTAATGACATATTCAAGGGTTTTTGAAAGAATAGAGGTGGGAGGCTGGTCTGTAATTCTGGACTGAGTCTGGGTGAAGAGAAGATTTCTTCATCAGAGCTGAGGAATGCCCACTTTTGAAGGAAGATGGGAGGCAAAGGGAGGAGACTGAGGAATTAAAGATAGATGAGATGAAAGGAATGTTCAGAAACTTGTGCGGTTTTGCGCATCTCCTTTATCTTATCTCTGAAGACTCGCTATGATTTAAGTATTGCCCTTCTGCTTGGACCCTGAAGGGTCCTCACTCTCCTTTAAAGACTGCTTTTGGCTGGAGTCTCTGTTGTTACACACTAATCAACCCTGGTCACGCAGGTGTTGCTCTAGAAAGTCTTCACCCTCCTGGTCTCGTACTCTGCTGTAATGCAAGTTCTCTCACAGGTTGCTCCAGTACACATTCGTTGGTGATCTCTTCATGGTGCCTGATGACCCGCTTGGCCGTGGAGGACCCCACTTGAAAGACTTCCTCCGATCTCAGGACAGGTATGCCCCAGGTGCTAGGGCTTTGGATACACAATAAACCCCAGACGTATTGAGCTTTGGATATACCAAGAACCTCAGACACAGGTATTTTAACAAGTATACCTGCCTGGGTTACCTGTTCTGTATCTTGTACACCTTGACATTTGCATTACTGGTGGGATGTGTCTAATCAATGCCTCAGATTTAATTTATTTCTTTAGCTGACATTTATCTCCAAAGGGAGTTACAGTGCTGAGCTGAGTAATTTTTTTTCTGGAGCAATTTAGAGTTGGATTCTTGCTCAGGCTACTACAGCAGGAGGTGGCACTGAAACCCCAGTCCTTTGAGTGCAAAGTGGTAGAACTAACCACTACACCACCTGTACTCCCTTTTTGTTTTGCTGCCTGTGGCATCAGGAGGTGTGGTGGCGTAGTCGGTTGGACCGGGTCCTGCTCTCTGGTGGGTCTGGGGTTTGAGTCCCGCTTGGGGTGCCTTGTGACGGACTGGCATCCTGCCCTGGGTGTGTCCCCTTCCCCTCCAGCCCTACGCCCTGTGTTGCTGGGTTAGGCTCTGGCTCCCCCGCAACCCCATAGGGGACAAGTGGTTCAGACAGACAGTGTGTGCCTGTGTCATTTATATTCAAACAAAAGAATCCTCTAAATGATCGAGTAATGTGAATTAAATAAGGCATGCAGTTTTTTTTTTTTTTTAGTTTTACTGTGATTGAGAGCCTATTTTAATTACAGAAATGCACTTTTTTCCTCCATCATTACAAGTTTTGCACCCCTAAAAGAATTTTATTCAAAACTGCTTTTGTGCTCCGTTTACTCATTTAGACCCATTCAGTTCTTTCAGTCAGGAGCTCAGTGAAGTATGACTAAGATGGGAATGGGAAAAAAAAAACCCAGTAAAGCCTGACAAAGCCAGATGGTTCAGGTATACAAAGAGCTGGAAACAATAAAACTGAATTTGTGCCAGGAAGTTAAGACATGGAAGGTATTTTTCTGAACACTCTTTCCTGTTTCTTTCGGTCTTTGTCTCGCAGATCTCCAGTCCCTGGAAGCCACACATTTTCAGGACTGGGATCCCCCTTCCCTCCCCTTCCCCCACCCAATGCCCAGACAGAAGTCTTGCAGTACCGAGATCGGACAGTTGGGTTTCCACTGCACAGAGGAGGTCTTCATGGGTTCGAAGGAGGGAGGGGCCGGGGTCAAAGCAGAGGAAAGGGGAGGGGCGGAATCAGACCGGAGCCAGTACATATGAGTGGAGGGAAGGAGAGGAGTGCGGCTCAGACCTCAAACCTCAGGGAGCAGTTGTGTCAGGTGTTTAAAGGGGAAGACAGTGTGGTCACAATGGTTCTGACCTGCAACCCCAGCATCACTGATACCAACTCGCTGTCTGATATCATCCTGCAAGTCCTGGAGGAAAGGGCAAGAAACAGTTAAAGTGTGAAGGAGAAATGGAGGCGATTACTTAGGCAAGAGTGTGGTTATGGGAGGAGATGACAGAGAAGGGTCCAGGGAAAAAAAAGCCAAGCAGCAGGAAAAGACTCTTAGATGGTTGAAATATCAAAGTTGTTAATTTGGTGTTGGAACTCCAGGAAGGGTTATGAAACAGACTTGTGCGAGCAGACACCAGGTCTTACTTTTATGTTAAATAATTATAAAGGTAAAGTTTTTAAATAGTAAGTTAATAGCTTAATTTGGTTGGATATTCAATATGTAATGTCAAGGGAAGGACAGTCTGGGGGAGAGGGGTATTCAAAGAATTAATATAAATTATTTTGTTTTAACTGAAGTGTTGTCTTAATGGCTGTAATATTTGTTTTAAGAAACTTCATACTGAACATATGCATTTCAGATGTTTGTCTAACTTGCACCAGTCTAAGTGATTGCATTGTCCTTCGTGATCTTTTAAAATTGGTGCTTTACGTTGTTGATCTAAAGAAAGGAAGGAGCATTTTTCACGATGTACCAAATGATGGCAGACACCCTTTGTGATTGTTCCTTTCACCAAGGTGCATATTTTGAATTTAAATGTTTGTTCTCATAAGGTATCCCTTGTAAGAGTTGACAGCTTGTTATGTTAATTTAAATTTCTCGGTGAAATTATCTTGCAATTCGATGATTTTTTTTTGACTACATGAGGAAAGGTTGTGCGTGCATGTGTAATATATAAAATATTCAGTATCCAGAGGATAAAGATGGTCAAGATTTCTCTGCAGATCATCAGTGGGTGTTGGTATCATATGTTAATACATGCCAGATTCTACAGACAAAGATCCGAAACTCGAGTGCAAAAATGGTTCTTTTTACGATTCAGAATTGTCAGTATTTAAATAAAGTGCTTTATTTCTATAGCTTTTTTTTGGAGTGGTGATTTGCATACAGCCTCTTTTGAACTTTTCCTTATCACTGCAGAAAGGGGTTTATAGCTTCAATGTTATGGTTTGGGTTTAGGTATGGATGTTTATTTCAGGGCTTTGGGGTAAATTCTAAAATAGAAGCCCATAAAATTTGTGTGGTTTTTTTTTTTTTTTTTTTTTTTTTTTTTTTTTTTTTAATCACTATGCAGTGGGTTCAGTGTTCACACTAACTGAATTGGGGCAAACATTTTGTCTGGTGCCCTTAAAAAAGCCTATATTTCTTCAGTCCCTTATTTAGTATGTTAGAATCAGTTTTCATGTTAAAAGGCTTGCGTGTATCTGTCTCCCCCCCCCCCCCCCGCTTTGGTCTAAATGTCTCTCAGTTCAAATCCACCTGCTTCAGGCATAGTTGTGACTAAATTCTACAGGTTTCAGTGCCCTGTACAATACTGTCCAGCATGGGCACCTCTTAATATCTTGCATATTTATTCTGAGTTAGTATTTGGATCAACCCCTGAATGACAATATGTAAATGTTCTGAGTGACTAAGTGGTTATACTGATGCTGCACTGAACATTTACATATTGTAACGACCTGCGTTACTGCGAGTTCGAGCGGAGAATGTTTATTGTGATTAGTTGCATTGTGGGAAAGATGTGAATGAAGTGTGCAACCACTGGGGGGGTTTAAGGGGATAATAAAGGGGTGTCTGTGTTTTGACTTAATGTGTAATTGCTTCTCATGGTTTTTCCCCAATGCAAGGGTCTTCTTAAGGTGTTAGGGGTTAACTTTCTTGCAGAAGGTGCAATTAGGAAGAATGTTTGACCAAAGCAAGATGGAAAATGGGTTTGTAGAGGACAAGGTCCCTCTCCTTAATAGGGAAAACATTAGCGCTAAAGGTGGACATCCTCCCCACTTTGCTCTACCTTGTGCAGGTGTACCCCTTGCCCCGCACAATGCAGAGAGGCCTCACGAAGGACGTTTTTGATCTTGTGTGGGGGGGGGGCAGGTATGAGTATGTGAGGTTGGAGGTCATGTACCTTCCAAAGGAAGAGGGAGGGAGGTATGTGCCTGATATTCCTCTTAAACTAGATTGTCTCTTCCTCTCCCAGTTATGTAACTGACTGGCAGCTCCGATTATGCATCCCCACCAGTACTTTGTGGGTCTTTGGTTGGCCCTTCCAATGTGCCAGTTGGTGAAGTCTTGGTCCAACACCGGGCCTAATGCCGAGACACGGCCCGCCCATTACAGCCGTGTCGAGGCAGAGACCCTCCTTAAGCACGGGGCCTTGTATAAGGCCTTGGTCAAGAGGAGAGGAGCTCGAGCTCTTTTGGGACTTGAGGAGGGTACCTGGGCCAGGTTTCAGCCAAAGGGGCTTGATCACCATCTGCAAGATTTGAACTGGCGTTGTATACACAGTAACTTACCGGTCAAAGTAGTTCTGTATAGGCACAAATTGACCAGCCACCCACTCTGCCCTCGACTCTAGTGTGGCGAGAGTGAAACTCTTGCACATGCCTTTTGGGACTGCGGGCAGGTGCGGGATGTCTGGCATTTGGTGACTCGCCTGTGCAGGAAGATCAATCCGCATATGGTACTGATGTACAACAAAGTCTTGAGGGGATGGAACCCTAGCGTTCAGAAGGCAGCAGTCGCCCGGATGTGGCTGGTGATTAGCATGGCCAAGCAAATGCTTTGAAACGCAAGAACCCAGCTGGTCCAGACAGAGGTAGACTTGGGCGTCCAGGGTGTGTATCATAAAATCCGGGCTGACCTAACGTTTAGGATGGAGAAAAATGTCACTCAGTGGGGTTGCTCGGAAGCCAAAGAGAGGTGGAAAGGCTTCTTTTGGCTATGACCCCACAGGTTTGTGAGAGATCCTCCATCCTGCGGTAAGTAACACACGTCCTTTCGCACTTACAAAACACCGTAACCCCTATTTTTGGTGCATGTAAGTGTTGCGTTTTATGGTGTGTTATATGTCTTATGTTAGGTGTAGGATTTATAATTTCTATAGCACATTTTATTTATTTTGCGCTATTTTAAAAATTTATAGCACTGATTGGACTTTTAAGTAGTCACCTATAAATGACAACGTGTGGGTTGTGTTTGTATTTTCTTATTTATTTATTGTTATTTATGTATTAATTAACTTTAATGTAGTGTAGATTTAGTTTTGTTGTGCGGTGCATGTTGTGTTTTAACTCTGCATATGTACTTTATCGTTCACCTACTCTACTAAAACAACAATAAGGGAGACGTTGCGAAAAGGGAATTGCCCAAAAACGGTAAGTAAGGTGTATGGTAACACCCTGGGAACAGGCCAGGGGACCGCCCATCTTGAGCGGTAAATGTTTCTGGGTAAGTTTTCCTTTAATTATTTATTAAGCATGGTTTTAAGCCTTGGGGTATGTCTTTTAGTGTTTTTAAGGTTCTGCCATGTGGTTCTTATATTAGTTGGTCTTATTGATTTTAGTATTATTTTAAATTTTATTGTTTGCATGGCAGTTTTTAGGATTAATTTATTTATTGACTAAAGATTTTAATTATCGGAAATGATGAATGGAGAAATTTATTTCTGTCGAGTAAGACAGTGTGTGGAGCCAGCCACCTTTGGGTGGGTTGGTGATCCATTCTGATCCATGAGGAGGAGAGAAAGGAAAAGGGGGAAAAAAAAAAAAGCCTAATCGCTTCTCAGCCTTTCGGCTAAGATCAAAATGTACCAGCATTTTGTTCCCCTCTGCCTGTCTTTCCCATTGCGGCATTTGGTGAATTCGTGGTCCAATGTTGGACCAAAGGCCGAGTCTCTGCCAGACCACTATAAACAGATGGTGAAATGGAGTAAGATCATTCCGGCAGACACTGACACAAGTACCCTCCTCAAGCACAAAGTGTTATATAATGCTTTGCTGGAGAGGAGGGGAACGCGAGTGATGTTGGGCCTTGTGGAAGACATTTGGACTTGAATTCAGCCAATAGGCTACAGGATTTAAACTGGCAGTACCTCCATGAAAGATTACCCGTAATGGAGAAACTTTATAGGTACGGGTTGACTGGACGTCCCAACTGCCCTCGACCCCAGTGTTTAGGTTCGAAAACGATCAAACGTGTTTTGGGATTGCGGTTATGCCGGCACAGTCCGGTCACTGGTCGAGCCCTTGTGCAGGGAGTTAGATGGTGAGATGGCGTCGACTTTCGATGATATCATGAAGAGACTGTCCCCCAAGGTAAACAAAGCAGCCTCTGGTAGGATATGGTTGATTGTGAGTTTGACAAAGAAAGAATTGTGGAATGCACGCATTAACCTTGTCCGAAAGGGGTTGAAAATGGGAGCCTATGGTATTTTTTTTGAAAATTCGAGCTGACCTGAAGTTGAGGATAAATTTATGTGATCGCCTGGGGCTACCGCGAGGCAAAGGACAGATGGAAAGGCCTCATGGAAAAATGTGCTTGAAGCTCCAAGGATGGACATCTGCTTTATGGAACTGCATCTTTTTAAAACATATTGTACTTTTTTGTATCCTACCCCCTTGTATATCTATATTTCCCTTTTATATTTTTTCTATTAATTTGTGTGGATTTTATCTGTATAGCATTTTATTCACAGATTTTAGTGGCCTTGTTTTATTAGGTTATTTTGTGCACTTCTAACTTTTTTATATTGATTAACTTATTATGTGTATGTTTGCTTTGTATTTATTTGTCTGATTTTAGGTTTTGGGGGGTATGGTAAAGTTTTATATTGTATTTTAGAAGTATTTTATGTGTTTTGGAAGATGCATGTATGTGATATGATGACTCAGGTTAAGCTGCCATTGGGGGACAGTCCTTTCATGGGTATGTTGCTGTGGGGAAGACGTAGGTCAGTTATATATTCTTAAGCCAGGAAGGGGGATTGTTATGGGAAAGAGACTTTGTTATTGTCTTGACAATGCATTTTATGCGATTGCTTTTTAGTAAGCTTTGTTGACCAACAGTAGGAAATGTGGTTTTGGATTTGTTTGACTGTAAATTTGTTGATGTTTGTTTTTAATTGTGTATTGTATTAATAACTTCATTAAATAAAGTTAATTTAAAAAAAAGCGTATGTCTTTGAAGAAAGGGGGTCCTCGGATCGACAGCATTATTTCCCTGTGTACCGGTGTTCTACTAAAATGTTCGAAATGACCGCTACCTGTGTGTCCTTCTCCCTATCCAAACCCAGAGTGTCGCGTGCCGCAATATTAAGATGATATCTTTGTCCAATCTTATTCTAATAATAGCGTACTATTTTCTGATTATTTAGTACTTGGTTCCATTCATTTTCAGATGCTTTTCTCCGGTAACATACAACTCAGAGTAAACAAAAGTGGATTTCAAAACGAAGATACAGACACGTGATGCACGAAACAGGGTCAGTTGTCAAATGCCACCATCTCTGCCAATTTCTGTATGACATTAACATGGTCAGCTGTGCCTACAGAGCATACCGGTGATTCTGACAAATGATGTAACGCAAGTTTCTGGAACAGCTAGGAGAATGGGAGAGAAGTAGGTCCTGAAGAGATGCATTTTAAGACCCTTGCTGAATTTCAAAAGGGATCCTGCTCTCTGGGTTTTAGGATGCAGATCCTTTGTTCTAATCAGAGCAATTTTGGGTAGGCACCTTTCAGCTGGGAATGGGATTCGAGCCTGGAATGCAGTATTACACCAATTTTTTTTTATATAAGTATGACAAATCAAAAACAAAAGAATATTTTGAACTAATTCCTTTTATTCTGAACTAATTATTTTGAACTAATTCCTTTTATTTGACAGTGAGTCTTAAATTACCTACATTTAGAATAAAAATAAATATACTGGCAGTCCTGCAATAAATTCCAGTTTTGTGAAGCTCAAGAAAGTTTTTTTTTTTTTTTTTTTGACTGACTCAGAGGTTATGATTCAGTTCTTTGGGAATTTTTGAGGCTATACTCAAAAATCGAATTTGTACTAAGTCCGAGCAGTTAGGTACGGTTTGTATCTAACATCAATTACGCCAAATGTTTGTCTTAGGTCAACGCCAGTACTATATACTTTTTCCAATTACTTTATTATTTCCACTTTAATTTAAGTTGTGATCGTTTTCCTTTTCGTTGATGCATCACCATTACTTACATCACACTTAAGCTTTGGTGCCATGATTACAAGGGTAAAACAAAAAAAATTAAAGCCAAAGACAGTAACACACACAAGACACTTAACAGCAACATGGTCCGGCTGAAAAGAACAAAGTCTTTCTCCTACCTCGGGCTCACATGGCCATGAGCCGATGAACTGCTTTAGATGCACGATGATTTGATGCACGTTGCAAAGTAGTGCCCATTTGTTATTACGAACCATTGTATGCAATTTTTAATAGAATAGGGTTTACGGAAGGGGGGGGTTCATAATTACAGGTTGCACGTAAGTCGGACGTTCGTAACCTGGGGACTGCCTGTATGAAAAAGTATAATTCCATTAATGCTTCAGACCAGTTTGAGGTTTTCTTTTTTAAAAAATACTCAATATGAAAAGAATGGAAGTAAACAAATATGTAAATTCATGAATGTATGGAGGAACATTACTAGGAAAAGTAGTGTGCCTGTTATTTTTAGATCAATTCACCACTACAACAGTGCACCATGAATAAGTGTCCCTGCAGCAGAAGTTACTTGTAACATGAAATATTGCAATTTTCTGAAGGCAACATCTTTATGTTTCACAAGTGTCTTCTTCTTCCTGTTTAGACAAACTCAGGACCATCAGGAAGATATGAACTCATCCTCAAGTGAGTTTACTCAATGAATGAATTAAAATTACTCAACAGCATCATAAGCTAAAGATCCAGTGAAGTTTAGAATTGATCACTTTGTCAGTGTTGGCTTTATTAAATTGTTTTTTAATAGATTGGAGAAATTTCATCTTGAAGATTTATAACTGACGCATACATGTAAGTTTGTGTGAAGTAATGTTGCAGACACCTTAAGACAAACTTCTGCTACAATCTGGCTATAAGAGAGAATACCATCACCAATCCTACTTATAAAACACACACCCACACACTTTCTGAACCGCTTGTCCTATACGAAATCGCAGGGAACCAGAGCCTTCCCGGCAACACAGGGTGTAAGGCCAGAGGGGACACAGCCAGGACGGGACGCCAGTCCGTCACAAGGCACCCCAAGCGGGACTCGAACCCCAGACCCACCGGAGAGCAGGACCCGGTCCAACCCACTGCGCCACCGTGCCCTCCACTTATAAAGCACCTTTTCCAAATATATTCAAAGTTAAGAAAATTAAAAACTAAAAAATTAATCTTCACTTTTTCTGTTCACACATGTCTGTGTTCAGTGTACAGATTTAAAATTTTAAAGAACCCACAGCAAAGGAATCTAAACTATATGTAATAAACATTCAAACATCTGCTCACATTTACACGGTGAACACAATCCAGGTACTAACCACAGGTCCTTGGATCAGACTAACAAACATTTGTAGCAGATGAAGTTGAGCTTCTCAGTGTCAAGGAGAGGGACCCACTTATAACCTTCTGAAGATTTCACAGCTCCTGTAGTTCCACAGTCTATGGCTCCTGTCTCATTGCTGGGAGCCCAGTGTTCGTACTGAATGGATTGTGCGCTGACCCAGAACCAGAAGTTTAGGACACAGGTATAACGCAGACCCAGCCACACATGGCCACTGGTGGCATTTTTCACCGTCTCCTCCACCCACTTCTGGACATCAGCATTGTGGACAGACACCAGCTCCATATTGTTATCTCGGCAGTATCTCAGGGCTTCATTCCAAGTTTTATTCTCCTGGACCAAGAGCAGTGGATCTAGAGGGAAAATTGAAAAGGTAACTAAATTAAATTGGGTATCATGTATCTGAGAAATATTGAAAATCTCTCATGTTATTGCATCGGCACAGTGATCTGGAGCCAATTTCAGAAACATGAGGTAATGGTTATGATAAACTGAACATGTTACTAAGCAATGCTGTTTAGGAATTGCAAGACCTGGGCTATGAACATCTGACTTATGTACAACCTGTAGTTACGAACCACACCCCCAAGCAAAGCCTATAATATTAAAAATTTGAGTTATATTCAATAGTTTGAAACAATAAATGAGCGCTACTTTGCGAGACACATTCAAACATGACACGTCAATAGCGGTTCGTCAGCTTGTGAGCGCATGAGCTTGAGGTAGGACAAAAATTTTGTTCTGTTCAGTCAGACTGCCAGGCCAACGACCTTGTTGTGAACGTCCACACCTGCCCGAAATCAGAGCAGCGGGGTATAAAGAAGCCACCCCTGCATACCCTGTTTGTAGAATCTCATTTGAAAAACCCAACTCTCCAGTTCATCGACCCCTGTAACCCTGCCACTCTGGAGGCCTTGCATTGTCATAGCAAATTCAGGAACAGTGAAGGGTTTTAGTCCACTACAGTCATCAGACACTACCCCCTGGAAGGAGGACACCGGGTTAATGAGTTTCTTTCTTCCCACAGTGCTATAGTATCTTGCACACTTTTCAAAGGTGCATGTGTTATATAAGAAATTTATACAGTTTTCTTTGCTCCACAGTACTAAAAATCAATCTGAACCCAATGCGCCGGTATGAAAATGGGTTCTTCAGGACCTTTGTACAGGAGCATCCATGCCACCATCAGGAGACTCCAACAGTTTTTTCCCTGAGGCAGTCAGATTACTTTACACCTTGCTACCTCCCAACATTCACCTGGCACAGTCAAACGGCTAACCCAACATGACTCCATATGCTACAAAATGCCCAAAATTCACAGCCCATGTCTGTGTCCAGGTCCTGTCCTGTGTATTTATTTACTGTCTTGTACTAATGTTCTGTGTTGTACCATGGTCTCCAGAAGAAAGACATTAAGTTCCACTGTATACAAGCTATGAAGAGGAATGACAATAAAAACAACTTGAACATGAAATCTAATGAACATGGGGGGAACAAGATTTTACACAAAGGCTAAGCAAAATTCTAAGCCAAATCCAACCCTAGAGTCAAGGATCTGTGAAGCACCGTTGTCCCTGATAGGAGCTTCATGAAAAATTGAACATGTTACTAAACATTGGTTAATGCTCAGTGAAAAAATTCACATTTGAGGGGTAGAAAAGTGTGCCAAATTGGGGCTAAGGTGAACATTTAAAATGTGAAATTCTGAGGATTCTGCAGTTAAATCTGGTGAGAATAAATTCAATCAGCTCTACTGGAACCTTTAGCTCATGATTTTAAATGCAATTTTTGAAAGTAAAAACTCACTTGTGGAAGAGCATTCCGTCAGTTGTGACTCCATCTGCAAGAAAACAAACTGGTGTTGCATTTTGGAAGCAATATTTCTCACACATAGCTCATTTTACTTACTGACTGCTACTTTGAATTGTCATATCTGAGAAATATTGATAATCTCTCACGTTAATGCAGCGGATATCGGTCTGGAGCCAATGTCGGAAACATGAGGTTCTAGGCTACGGAAGTGCTCCAATCCATGAGGGTCCACACACACTCATACTAGGGACAATTTAAAATACAATTCAATGAACGATGGTGTTGGAGTGTGAGATGAAACCTACAAGAACATGCAACTTCACAAAGAATGAGCCATATTTGGATCCACATCCAACCCTAGAGACAAGGATCAGTGAAGCACCCATCTTAAAAATCTGACATTCTGAGGCTTCTACAGGTAGATCTGGAGAGAACAAATTTGATCAGCTCTACTGGAACCTTTTGCTTATGATTTTAAAGGCAGTTTTTAAAAGTAAAAACTCACTTGTGGAAGAGCTCATTCCGTCAGTTGTGACTCCATCTGCAAGAAAACAAACTGCTGTTGCATTTTGGAAGCAATATTTCTCACATATAGCTCATATTATTTACTGACTTCTACTTTGAATTGTCATGTATCTGAGAAATATTGATAATCTCTCACATTAATGCAGCGGCATATCGGTCTGGAGCCAATGTCAGAAACATGAGGTTCTAGGCTAGGGAGTGGTCCAAACCCTCAGAGGGTCACCACACACACTCATACTAGTGACAATTTAAAATCAGCAATTCATCGAAAGATGGTGTTGTCTGACTGTGCGATGAAACCTACAAGAACATGCAAATTCACAAAGAATTCTGAGGATTCTGCAGTTAAATCTGGTGAGAATAAATTCAATCAGCTCTACTGGAACCTTTAGCTCATGATTTTAAATGCAATTTTTGAAAGTAAAAACTCACTTGTGGAAGAGTTCATTCCGTCAGTTGTGACTCCATCTGCAAGAAAACAAACTGGTGTTGCATTTTGGAAGCAATATTTCTCACACATAGCTCATTTTACTTACTCACTGCTACTTTGAATTGTCATATTTCTGAGAAATATTGATAATCTCTCACGTTAATGCAGCGGAATATCGGTCTGGAGCCAATGTCGGAAACATGAGGTTCTAGGCTACGGAAGTGCTCCAATCCATCAGAGGGTAGCCACACACACTCATACTAGGGACAATTTAAAATAAACAATTCAACTGAACGATGGTGTTGGAGTGTGAGATGAAACCTACAAGAACATGCAACTTCACAAAGAATGAGCCATATTTGGATCCACATCCAACCCTAGAGACAAGGATCAGTGAAGCACCCATCTTAAAAATCTGACATTCTGAGGCTTCTACAGGTAGATCTGGAGAGAACAAATTTGATCAGCTCTACTGGAACCTTTTGCTTATGATTTTAAAGGCAGTTTTTAAAAGTAAAAACTCACTTGTGGAAGAGCTCATTCCGTCAGTTGTGACTCCATCTGCAAGAAAACAAACTGCTGTTGCATTTTGGAAGCAATATTTCTCACATATAGCTCATATTATTTACTGACTTCTACTTTGAATTGTCATGTATCTGAGAAATATTGATAATCTCTCACATTAATGCAGCGGCATATCGGTCTGGAGCCAATGTCAGAAACATGAGGTTCTAGGCTAGGGAGTGGTCCAAACCCTCAGAGGGTCACCACACACACTCATACTAGTGACAATTTAAAATCAGCAATTCAATCGAAAGATGGTGTTGTCTGACTGTGCGATGAAACCTACAAGAACATGCAAATTCACAAAGACTGAGCCATATTTGCATCCACATCCAACCCTGGAGTTGAGGATTGGTGAAGAAGCCATGTTAAAAATGTGAAATTCTGAGGCTTCTGCAGTTAAATCTGGTGAGAATACATTCAATCAGCTCTACTGGAACCTTTAGCTCATGATTTTAAATGCAATTTTTGAAAGTAAAAACTCACTTGTGGAAGAGTTCATTCCGTCAGTTGTGACTCCATCTGCAAGAAAACAAACTGGTGTTGCATTTTGGAAGCAAAATTTCTCACATATAGCTCATATTATTTACTCACTGCTACTTTGAATTGTCATATTTCTGAGAAATATTGATAATCTCTCACGTTAATGCAGCGGCATATCGGTCTGGAGCCAATGTCAGAAACATGAGGTTCTAGGCTACGGAAGTGCTCCAATCCATCAGAGGGTAGCCACACACACTCATACTAGGGACAATTTAAAATAAACAATTCAACTGAACGATGGTGTTGGAGTGTGAGATGAAACCTACAAGAACATGCAACTTCACAAAGAATGAGCCATATTTGGATCCACATCCAACCCTAGAGACAAGGATCGGTGAAGCACCCATCTTAAAAATCTGACATTCTGAGGCTTCTACAGGTAGATCTGGAGAGAACAAATTTGATCAGCTCTACTGGAACCTTTTGCTTATGATTTTAAAGGCAGTTTTTAAAAGTAAAAACTCACTTGTGGAAGAGCTCATTCCGTCAGTTGTGACTCCATCTGCAAGAAAACAAACTGGTGTTGCATTTTGGAAGCAATATTTCTCACATATAGCTCATATTATTTACTGACTTCTACTTTGAATTGTCATGTATCTGAGAAATATTGATAATCTCTCACGTTAATGCAGCGGCATATCGGTCTGGAGCCAATGTCAGAAACATGAGGTTCTAGGCTACGGAAGTGCTCCAATCCATCAGAGGGTAGCCACACACACTCATACTAGGGACAATTTAAAATAAACAATTCAACTGAACGATGGTGTTGGAGTGTGAGATGAAACCTACAAGAACATGCAACTTCACAAAGAATGAGCCATATTTGCATCCACATCCAACCCTGGAGTTGAGGATTGGTGAAGAAGCCATGTTAAAAATGTGAAATTCTGAGGCTTCTGCAGTTAAATCTGGTGAGAATACATTCAATCAGCTCTACTGGAACCTTTAGCTCATGATTTTAAATGCAATTTTTGAAAGTAAAAACTCACTTGTGGAAGAGTTCATTCCGTCAGTTGTGACTCCATCTGCAAGAAAACAAACTGGTGTTGCATTTTGGAAGCAAAATTTCTCACACATAGCTCATTTTACTTACTCACTGCTACTTTGAATTGTCATGTATCTGAGAAATATTGATAATCTCTCTCGTTAATGCAGCGGAATATCGGTCTGGAGCCAATGCCGGAAACATGAGGTTCTAGGCTACGGAAGTGCTCCAATCCATCAGAGGGTAGCCACACACACTCATACTAGGGACAATTTAAAATAAACAATTCAACTGAACGATGGTGTTGGACTGTGAGATGAAACCTACAAGAACATGCAACTTCACGAAGAATGAGCCATATTTGGATCCACATCCAACCCTAGAGTTGAGGATCCGTGCAAAACAAGAAACTGGTGGTTGTTAGAAGCAGTATTTGTAATACATAACTCATTTTATTTACTTACTTTCACTTTGATTTAGTCTTTTGCTTCTCGTGAATGATTAGAATGGCTAGGCTTTGATTAGTTCACCTTGGTTTTGATGAACTTTTCTACGGTGTTTCAGTATGTCTGTTTTCTCTGATGGTCGATAATTGCCTTTCTTTCATTAAAACAATAAATATACTTCTTTTTGTTGCACACAACTTGCACTCCTGTTTGTTGATATGAAATAACCTGGTTCAAACTTTGTTACACACAACAACAACCGGAGACAGCCTTGGGCTCGTAACAGATTAAATGCTTGAAAGAATGGTTCAAAAAGACAAAATTGGCTTTATGTATGTATATTTATATACAAATGAGATATGCCTGGAAAGGGCCCAGAAATTGAGCCAGAAAATGAGTGTATTAAACCCATCAGGGGCAGAATTCCTACATACACCTTGTAAATATCGATGACTGTTTTTAATTTTACTTTAACATTTTGGAAATATGTGTCGCCCTCGGTAACGAGCAACACCTGCGGCTGACCAGGGTCCGGGCACATAAGGACAGCCCGGAGCGCAGCAAGATGCGGAACCTCGGTCAGCCTTTCTCTTTGCTCCCCTTGCACATCGGATTGTTCGCTTGCCGTTTCCCTGTCCCTCTCCCTGTCCCTGATTCTGCTCACTCTCTTCATCTCCCTCAACCCATTAGCTGATCCTCGACTCATGGTTTTCGGATTCTCCTCGTAACGACATCTACTCCTCGGTGACCCTTGCTAGTTTCCTGACCACGACTCTTGGATCATCCTCTCATCCTGTGCGCCTCTGCGCTGCACTTGGTCTGATGACTCACTTCCCAGAGGGAGGCATGACACTATGTAATAACTTTCTGAATGATACTCACGTGTGGATGAGTTAATTTCTTTTTCCAGATCCACTGAGGTAGGAATTACCTGAGTAGTACATTTTTCTGGAAAAGAAGCATGTACTTTTAGCCATTTTTTTCCCCATATATTCACTTATCACTTCTATATTCTTTATTTATTCTCTTCACTTATCTGAAGAGTGAGACTCGCCACTGGTTGAGTTGTTTTCTTCAGAATGATCAAAACTGTGTATTCTGAACATATCAGCTTTAAAAAATTTTCAATTTCAGCAACATTCACTTTTTCTCACATCTGCCTAATGAACACATGTAATGTGACTGGAGGAGACAATGACAGTAACACAGATGCTGTTTAATGTAACGAGGGGTCGTGATCTCAACAGCAGAGTGACAGTGAAGTGCACCATGTGACTTATGAAACAAAGTGTGAATGTGACAGAATAAACATGAAACAAAGGGATGTAGTGAGTGTTTATCAACAAGTTCCCCCAGTGACACAGAAGGACGAGAGCAGGACTTGGACAAAGCGATGTGACAACATCAGGACTGAAGCTCAGGATGAGGAAGAGAACTCGGATGATGGGAGCAGACAAGACAGAAGATCAGGATGAGAGAAACACAACAAGTATGGAAACTTGGAAAATAGATGAGAGACCAAAGGAAGTCCGGTCCCTTTTATACCTTCTTCTTCTCCAGTTGAATCACTAGGAACAGTTGTGCTGGATTCTGCCAGCTGATCTGGACCCGGAGCTCCGGTGGTTCTGTTCATCACTCCTCCTGGCACACATAACAAAGAAAAAACAGTCAGCATGATAGGAAACATAATAAAACAAGAGACACACCACTGTCTGAGTAGATGAGAGACCCAAGGAAGCTCAGTGTTCATCACTAACATCATGTAATGCTGATCAAGGATCCACAACCACTCCAGCCTTCTGCTTGACTTTAATACCTTATTCTGCGATTGAAACCTGTGTGTGGATTGTTACTACAGCTAATCGTCATGACAACACTATTATGTTTATTTTCACTGTTTTATTGTCATATATACCCTCAATGCATCTAGGAATAACAATATTTACTTCCATAGCAGATAAATGGGTACTTTTCATTACATTGTTGATCATCCCATCGCCCCTTATCTGTCGCTGTCATCCAGGCCACAGCACATTTAGTTGCATTGCCATTGTCCGGTTTCCCTAATTTCCATTATTGTTGGTTTCAATAATGTAGAGTTCAGGGGTGGAGCACCTCCATGTTCTTTAGGGTAATGACTAAATTTCTTGTCTATAATTAGGATTTTAGGATCTGAAAATGTCCTAAATTAACATTTGACAGAATGCAGAGAGACAGAATCCTAAAATGAATGCTTAAAAATAGCAATGGATTCCTGTTTTGGTGCTTTTTTCTCAAATAAAAAAATAAACTCTAGAGTGTTAAAGGACTAACTAATTAAAGGACTCAAATGGAAAGTTACAGAGTACTGGTAAATGTTACTGTTCTGAGGTTGTATCCTTAGAAACAATATTTTGGTTAATACTTATCCTGGTGTGCGATCAAAAAGTGTGAAATTCATATTTATTACAAATGGTCCTTCATAAGAAAGTCAGGTCATAATCACTATAAATAAAAAAGGACAATAAAGTAGGATAGTGGATTGATTGTCCTTCAGTTCTGACTGACTGTATAAACCAAACAAATCTTATATGCCATGGACATTTTTGTGGTTGATCACTTTTAAATTACATGATTACAAGTTAAGGGGGTGCGGTGGCGCAGTGGGTTGGACCGGGTCCTGCTCTCTAGTGGGTCTGGGGTTTGAATCCTGCTTGGGGTGCCTTGTGATGGACTTGTGTCCCATCCTGGGTGTGTCCCCTCCCCCTCCAGCCTTATGCCCTGAGTTGCCAGATTAGGCTCTGGTTCCCTGTGACCCTGTATGGGACAAGTGGTTCTGAAAATGTGTGTGTGTGTGTGATTACAAGTTGTGAATCTGACTCAACTCACCATTGTAACACAGGAACGGGTGATTTTCACCACACTCTTGATCATCCCACGTTCCATTGAGTATCTGTGTGATCGAGGCTACAGTACAGTTCTCATTCCCAGTATTATTATCAGGTTTTCCTGGTGCCCAGTAGCGGAATGAGGAGTTTCTCTGGTCTGACCACTGCCAGTAGTCTCTGTACAGACCGATCCACACCCAGGTTTTACTTGGAAACATGTTGTGTATGAGATCATTCTCAGTCTGGTTCCTCACACTGACCAGGTCTGTATAATTCTCTCTGCAGTATCTCTGTGCCTCCGTCCAGGTCCTATTATTTTGATTAATGAAGACGTATCTCTGGTTGGTTTGTTTTCTCTCTGTAAAGATTGGATTAAAGGGATACATTTTCAATATCAATTGTCCCAAAATTCCCTCTTTTTAACGCACTTCTCTCCTGAACATGTCAGTTTATGCTAAACATTGACATTTATTAATTTAACGGACACTTTTTCTGCAAAACAACATATATCTTATTGCTTATTGCTATAGAATGGCGCCGCGAATGAATGGCCGCCTCGGTGTGGAGCTCCATAGTTGTTTTACTGTTTTTGTTAGTTTGCCCTGTCTTTAGCTATACTCCCACAGTCAGTTTTACCAGGGAAGAACTGCTGAACATTCGGCAGCACACACCACACCCAGGTTTTTACCGGTTTTCGATTATTCTGACGTTTTGCTGGACATCACTGTAGTCGGAGGTGCAGCGGTGCTGCTCAAGCGCTTCAAGACGCACAAGCGTGGAAAGCGAGCCGCTGGCGCACTAGTCAAGCTCCGAAAGCGCGGCTTTAGAACAGCGCTGCCTAGTATCCATCTGGCAACTCTCCGCTCCCTACCCAACAAAATGGACGAACTTCTCCTTCTGTCCCAAAAAAACAAGGACTTTTTAAACTCTGCTGCTCTGTGTTTCACGGAAACCTGGCTGAATGAAGCCATTAATTCCGGACAGCGCGCTACATCTGCCGGAATTCCAGCTGTTCAGAGGGGATCGCGACGCGGAATCAGCGGGGAAATCACGTGGCGGGGGGATATGCTTCTACATCAACGAAAGGTGGTGTACAGATGTGACAGCGTTGAAGAAGATGTGCTGTCCCGACCTAGAAGCGCTCTTCATCAACTGTAAGCCTTTCTACTCGCTGCAGGAGTTTTCCTCGTTCATCCTCGTAAGCGTTTACATTCCACCGCAAGCGTGCGTGAACGCAGCGCTGCAACAGCTGGGCGACCAGATCACAGACACAGAGCAACAACACCTGGAGTCTGATATAATCATTCTCGGGGACTTTAATAAAGCAAATCTCTCCCGTGAACTGCCAAAATACAGACAGCATATTTAATGTCCCACCACAGACAGTAATATTTTGGACCACTGCTACACCTCAATAAAGGATGCATATCACTCTGTCCCACGGGCAGCTTTGGGGCTCTCTGATCACTGCCTGGTTCATCTTATTCCGACCTACAGGCAGAAACTGAAATCAGCTAAACCTGTAATAAGGACTCTTAAAAGATGGACTGAGGAAGCAGAGCAGGACTTACAAGCCTGCTTCGAGTGTACGGATTGGAGTGTTTTTGAGGCTGCTGCTACCGATCTGGATGAGCTCACAGACTTTGTAACATCATATATCAGTTTCTGTGAGGATATGTGCATCCCTACCAGGACTCGTTTAACATACGAGAGTGACAAACCGCGGTTCACTGCAAAACTCAGACAGCTTCGTCAGGCCAAAGAAGATGCCTGCAGGAACGGGGACAGAGTCTTGTATAAACAAGCCAAAAACACACGGACAAAGGAGATCACAGTGGCTAAGAGGAACTACTTTGAAAAGCTGAAAAAACAGTTTTCAGCCAATGACTCAGCATCAGTGTGGAAAGGCCTGAAAGACATCACCAATTACAAGACAAGACACCATCCTTCAGCACCGTGTCAACTCAACGATTTGAATGAGTTTTATTGCAGGTTTGAAAAACCCTGTCTCACACCCAACACCCATTCAGACCCTCTCTCCACGCATCAATTAACACCTCCAGTAACCCCCCCCCTGCACCTTTGATCTGTGAAGAGGAGGTGTGTCGGGTCTTCGTCAAACAGAAGACAACAAAAGCACTAGGCCCAGACGGTGTCTCACCGGCCTGCCTAAAAACCTGTGCTGACCAGCTGGCCCCTATCTTCAAAGATCTTCAACAGATCACCGGAGCTGTGCGAAGTTCCTTCCTGCTTCAAACACTCCACCATCATCCCCATTCCGAAGAAACCCAAAATCACAGGACTTAATGACTACAGACCTGTCGCCTTAACGTCTGTGGTCATGAAGTCACTTGAAAAACTGGTGTTGGACTACCTGAAGGACATCACTGGACCCTTGCTGGACCCCCTGCAGTTTGTTTATCGAGCAAACAGGTCTGTGGATGATGCAGTCAACATGGGACTGCACTACATCCTGCAACATCTGGACAAACTAAGGACTTATGCGAGAATCCTGTTTGTGGACTTCAGCTCAGCCTTCAACACCATCATCCCACACCTCCTCCTATCCAAATTAACCTAACTCTCTGTGCCCACCACCATCTGTCGGTTGATTACCAACTTTCTGACAGACAGGCAGCAGCTAGTGAGGCTGGGAAAATGTTCATCCAATACTTGCACGATCAGTACTGGCACCCTCTAGGGATGTGTGCTCTCCCCACTACTCTTCTCCCTGTACACCAATGACTGCACCGCAAAAGACCCCTTTGTCAAGCTTCTGAAGTTCGCAGACGACACCACACTCATTGGCCTCATCCGGGATGGTGACGAGTCTGCTTACAGACAGGAGGTTAAAGAGCTGGCTGTCTGATGCAGTCATAACAACCTGGAGCTGAACACGCTCAAAACGGTGGAGATGATTGTAGACTTCAGGAGAAACACCTCAACATTATCCCCACTCACCATCATGAACAGCACTGTGGCAACAGTGGAGTCATTCAGGTTCCTGGGCACCACCATCTCACAGGACCTGAAGTGGGAGCCCCACACAGACCCCATTGTGAAAAAGGCCCAGCAGAGGTTGTACTTCCTTTGCCAGCTGAGGAAGTTCAACCTGCCACAGGAGCTACTGATGCAATTCTACTCCGCAGTCATTGAGTCTGTCCTCTGCACCTCTATAACTGTCTGGTTCGGCTCAGCTACGAAGTCAGACATCAGAAGACTGCAGCGGATAGTTCGGACTGCTGGAAGAATCATCGGCACATCCCCCCCAGCTCTCCAAGAACTGCACTCGTCCAGAGTCAGTAAAAGGGCGAGCAAAATCATTCTAGACCCCTCACATCCAGGCCACTTCCTCTTCGAACCTTTGCCATCTGGCCGGCGCTACGGAGCACCGAGCACCAGGACAGCCGGGCACAAGAAAAGTTTCTTTCCTCAGGCCGTCTACCTCATGAACAGCTAAATCCCCTGTAGAGAGTAAACCAGTGCAATACACAACGCTATTTATATTTATAACTATTTATCACATCATATCTCTTACTCACACTCCGTTGCATTTGTATAGAAAATACCTGTACATACGTACAATGTCTAGTGACTATTTTTGTATATTGGCTACTTTATATTTTTTATATATTTTTTATCCTTCATTCACATACTCTATCTTCTCATCTGTGTCTTGTCACTGTCATTCTGTCTGTGCTGTGGAAGTTTCTGTCACCAAGACAAATTCCTTGTATGTGTGAACATACTTGGCAATAAAGCTCGTTCTGATTCTGATTCTGATTCTCATCTTGCAGAAAAACATTTGTGCATTTCTTTTCTACTTTAACTGTACAACTCTTGTTCAAGGTCCCTGATTTAAGAACACCATCCTGTATATACAGGAAAATTATTGCAGGTTGCTTTGAATAAACATATTAACAAATAACAATTAGCTAAGCTGATAGCATAATGGTTAGAACTGCTTCATTTGGACCCAAAGGTTGCAGGTTTTATTCCCACCTCTAGCTGTGGTACCTTTAAACAAAGTTTTACTAAATTATCCCAGGAAAAAAATGCCCAGCTGTATAAATGGGTAAATAACTAAGTAGCTTGACATTTTACCTTACATTGGAGAAAAGTGTCTGCTAAGTGAATAAATGTAAATAACTTAAAAAAATCAGTTTGTAAATTTTTTAGCTGATAAAGTGGAGAAACAGGCAACACAACTGGACCAGGGAATTGAAAAGACCAGAAACAACCCAGGTAGCTCAAAGTGACTCAGATTCATTCCCTCTTAAAAGCTGTGTGGTTTTCATGATGAGTGGGGGTGCAGGGTGTCTGTTGGTGCCCTAGAGAGGGGGTCTCTGGTTGGCAACGTCTTGCATGATGTTTGGGGACATACCTTATGCCTCGTAAGCTACGAAATGTCACTGCATTTTAAAAAATGTTATCTTAACTGACTGGTGATCAATATTCATTATTATTTACATGAAAATAAGTGAAGCTTTTGAATTTTTACTGCATCTAATTGCTGTAATGGTGCAGTGAAAAATACTGCTGATGCACATCTTTTGCATCTTGTCTTTGATCAGATCCAGTCTGTGAGGAGTTTACTGCTGTGTTACCTGTATTTCCATATAAACATGTGTAGCATGCCGAGGTGGCCAGGGAAAGGGGCGGAGATGGGGACGAAGTGGTCACAGCTAGGGTTGATTGCACTCCCTATTTCTTACCCTGTGTCCAGCAGTGAGAGAGAGACACGGAGGAGGAAAGCAAATCCACGCAGATGAGCATGAGCACAAATTCGAACCCCAACCTGAACCCGAGCCCGGAGACGACGCTGCCCGGACCGACCTGAGGCTCCTAGCCCCCCGACCCACACGAAGCCCCATTCTACCAGTTCCCTGTCCCCCCTTTTCCATCCCCTTCCTTCTCCCCGAACTGAGACTAAATAAAACCCCTTCACAGACAGGCACCGCATCTGTTGGCTCCTGCCTCGTCTGTTGCAACATGATTCCAAGTAAATATGATTTTTATGCACCTAAATTAATTTTTTTTTTTTTCCGTGCTAAAGGATTTAAAAAGATGAAAAAATATTCAACTGATCCCTTTCTGCAGAGCAGCTGGTAATGATTTACTTGTTTATATAGCTGGGTATTTGTGCTACAGCAAGTTAGGGTAACTGCTTGTTCAAGGGTACAACAGCAGGAGCTGCAACTGAGTACAAGGTGGTAGACCTGATCGCTGAGATTCAGTTTGAAAACAATAAAAATGTTATCCGAAACACTTTTGCAGGTTATTTTCCCAGCAATGGAAATGTATGTGTGTCATATGTTGCATGATACAATTTCAGAAAATATACTGTTCAAATTATTTTGCTAAACTAAACATTTACTCCACATGAATGTTTTTTTGAGATTATGTAGCACAGTACTCACCATCATAACAAATAAAGAATCCTGTGGGAGTTTTAGAGGCACAGGGAATATCATTCCATTTCCCGTTGTCTCTCATGCCCACACAGTTGGTATTCCCATCCGCAGTGTGAGGTGCTCCTACGCTGCTGTCCCAGTTTGAGAACCCAGTCTGTCCATCACTGTAGAGACGTCTCTCTTCCAGGGACCACTGCCAGTTCCACGAGTTTCCCTTCTCCAGTCCTATCCAGGCTGGTCCAGTATAACCAGTGAGGTTTACACTGTTAATCACTCTGTTCATTTCCTCTGGGTTGTTAATGGTAACCAGGTCAGTGTAGTTCTTTCTGCAGTAACTCTGTGCTTCATTCCAGCTCTTATTCATGTTCACAAAGTGATATAGATGAGGGAAACATGAGGACAGTGTACAGAGTCCTGTAACGTAACCACACACACTCATTTGAACACCTTTTGCAGTGAATGTAAGCATTAAAAGATAATAAATACAACAAAGCACACGGACCTGAGAACAGAAGAAGAAATATTCTGCATTCCATGATTCTCGTTTATGAGCCTACAAAGACATACAAACGAAGAAAAGATAAGATCGTAAATTTCATATCACAGATGCTTTATTCAGTCACATTTAAGAATTTTTTTTTAACATTAAAATTTTTGTAATGAGCCAATACTGAAATATTTTCTAGTTAGAAATATTCTAACTGGAGCACACACACACAAACAAATAACATATAATAGCTGCAAACTTTCTCTATCCAGTATTTATTACCAACAAGGAGTCTAAGCTACAGAAGACTTATCTAAACCTTACGTGTTTGCAGGGATTTTTACGCTGAATCTGTTAGTTCTCTTTGTGTCACTTCTTCATCTACTGAACCTTGTTTTCACTCTGGATCCATTTTATTCTCTTCCAGTTCTTCCAGTTCCAGTATCTTCCAGTTTTTTTTTAGGCTTCCAATGCAAACATTATGAAGATATATGCAAACACTTCCCCAGAACCCCAAGGAAAAACAATGGCTGATATTATACGCGAATGTGAGAAGCCTGAAACCATGTTTTGACAACAATCTAGGAAAAGGGCAGCATCTTATTTTCTTACTCTGGATATGGGACAAATTTTTAAAAAGACTTTTTTACAGATTTTCTTTAATCTTCAACACTGCAAGGCTGTAATAGCATAACCAGAGATCTCAGACATTGTCGCATTCTTGCAGTCCTAGTGGTTTGTATTTCAGTATTGAAAATGTAGCTTCATGAAGGAAATGTCATAGATAAATTCATTCATACACTAGTGTAGTGCTTTACAAACATCAGTGTTGGTGAATAAACTCCCATCAAGCTGGACTTCTGAGAAACCTTGCATTTCAATGCAAAGGGAAACAACATCCATATGTCCATCCTAAATGTTACATGTTTGTTTCGAATGAGGTCACAGAGGTCAGTTTCTTGTCTTGTAATTCCTCTTTACAGAGAATAGGTGAAGAACTAGGGATCATTTCCCCACAGTAGCTTCACACCTTTTTAATCATGTCTGATCTGTATTTTGAGATTATATTTATACACTGTGTAGCAAGAGAGGAGCCGGCACAACAGGTAAGATGCGGTGAAGGGGTTTTACTTTGTAGTGGGCGGTACACAGGGATCAGTGAGGGGAGGAACGGAGGTGTAGGGAATAGGTGCAGGTCAGGGTCACAGGGGGAAGGGTGCGGAGAACAGGGCTGTAGGCGATCTCGACTTGGGTCGGCGGCAGAGGTCGTCGGCCACAGGACGTCCGTAGGCTCTCTCTCTTCACTGTTGGCGGCCGGGGAAGAAATAGAGGTGGTGATTATTTCCAGCTGTTCCCGCTCCGTCCCCCCTTCGGAACGCCCCGGCGTGCTACACACTGAAAAAAGTTTGTTGGATTTACTCAAATGAATTATGGACATTGGTTCCACATAATTTGTTTGGGTTCACAGTATCCTACACATTCACATGGTTTCAATAGAATAATTTTATGTTAATCAGATGTATTTTAATAAAGTGTACATGCTCTAATTAAGTTATCCTAACATAATTCAGTCATGTTGACTTGCCTTCATTCTTTTATATTCAGACACATGTCTGAATCATGTTATTTTTATTCAGTCTAATAACATCCTCTTTACATCATTATCTTTGTTCAGTTTTAATGGTTATGTTGTTACTCAGTATTTTCCATTTTATTTTCAATAAAACAAAGAGCTTTAGACTCAAAAGCTCTATTTCATTAAGTGAAAACAGTTTAAATTACATCTCTTTAACAGGCCAATTGGCAACTGTGTGACATAAAAGCAACTTGTACCTGAAAATATGTAAAAAATGAGCTGATGTATACATACACAACCATTTTACAGCTTGACATATTAACTATTCCGTTATGAAGGCCACAAACATCATAAGAAACATTTTGTAAAAAAGACCATAAGCAACATAAGTTACACCTCACATTTCTGCATAAACATTAAACGTCATGTCTCTATAAACAAACAGAACATAACAGAATTAATAATTTTACTTAATAAAATAACTTTGTTCTCTCACACTCTTCTACATAACTTGAAACCTCAAAAGTGTAGCACAACTTTGTGGGGTACTGTCACGCAGTATGCAGGGGATCAGGAGAGCAGACTCAAGTGCTGATGCTAACTCGCTTTATTTGTATCACCCAAGGGGTTGCACCCAGAGAACAGAGCAGAACAATCAACCTCGGAAGAAATAGGTGAGAAGAACATGTCTCAGTTGGAGGTTCCGCGGCCAGGTGCGTCGCAGTGGGTGCTTTCATACTGGGTTGTCACAAGGGCGGTCGAGGTGGTCGTCGAGCACGCAGTTGCTAGACTCGCAGTCGTCGGGCGTGCCAGTACCCGTGACAGTAGACGCGCAGTCGTCAGGCATGCCAGGGGTACCAGTACTCATGATAGGTACTAAAGGTTGAGAGCATACATGAGACTAAACAACACTGGAGTTGCAAAAGCCACATTCTTGAGGTCCCGAAGCACAAGAATCACACCCTCAAATAATAGAGAGAAAAAGCAGCAATTAGCAGCTCGCTCGCTTTGAAGTTGCTCCCGTGCAAAAAAAAAAAAAAAAAAAAACTCGCAGAAGGCAGAGACATAAATATATGAGGAATAAACTTGATATTTCTTGAATACAAGCTAAACGCATGGGCACCGTTTCAAAAGAAGTCCATCTAATTTTTTTCCCATAGAAATGAAGCTGTGATAAACCTTAGTGGAAGCATGCATTCGGAAGCAGTTCAGACTCGGAACACACTGAAGCCAACATTTTCGAAAAGAAACTTGCGGTTTTCTCCTTTTTTCGAGAAAACGAGAGGAAAAAACATCTATCCCTGTGTCAACCGCATAAAATTTTTAATTAAATTTATTATTAATTACATGTCATTCATATATATTTAATAAAGTGATAGAATGTTAAACTATATAATAAATTATAACTCTATATAATACAATTTACTCTATAAATAGATATATATTTCTAATAGATCCTCCCTTTTTCAGGTCAGTTTCAGCAATACACTGACCCAAGAAATATTATTCTCATAGTCCTAACACAACTGGATTAAATATACATAGATGGATTGTTCACAATGAAATTAAGTTGAAACAAATGCAAAAGAATTGTGTTGCATCGACTAATTTTAATTAAGTAAATCTGAACAAGCAGTAAAAATCCAGTTGAGTGAACATGTCTGTTAGAAGTCTAAATAGATTGGAACATTTTATTGCAGCGTGATCATACCACTTTTTGATGACTGTGATGAATTTCACTTGGACTTTATGCAATATAATTATGTTCTCATCTCAAACATAAATGTATTAAGGTGATTGTAAATGTATTGTTTTAGTATTTTCAGTAGAGCTGCTTTCCATTTTTTTTCAGTGTATTATACTTATATTTATGTGTTATATTTAGCTTTTATTGTGACAGCATGGCCGCACAGGGAGTAGTATTGCTGTCTTACAGTCCCTTCATGGTGTAAGAGGATGTGGGTTTGATTCCCCCTCAGTCTGTGTGGAATTTGTATGTTCTCCCCATGTCTGTGTGGATTTGGTCTGGTTTCCTCCCACACTCCAAAGACATGCTGTTCAGGTTCACCCATAGTGTGTGAGTGAAAGAGAGAGTGTGTGTGTTCCACTGATGTATGGATGAGTGACCATTGTAAGTAGTGTATTTATCAGTGTGAGTCACCTTGGTGAATAAGGTGTGAGGGCTGGTAACACTACACAGTGTTCATTGTCGCTTTGGAAAGAAGTGTCAGCTAAATAAATAAATAAATGTAATTCACTCTTCTGAAAATGCAATACAAAAGCTAACTACCAAGGCCTCCTCAGCCCAACTAATGTTCTCAAACTTCCTCAGTTTCCTTTTTTGATAGGTTGTAAAATGTTTTAAAGTTGGGTGACGGAATAGTTTTGAACTTTAAAATGTACTTAGATTCATCACATCTCCCATTGAGGATCCACCCCCACACACCAGTTCACGATCACACTCAACGACCATGGTTACTGAAGACACAGATGGTTCAGTGTTCTTGCTGTGTTTACCTCGCCTTAAATCTCCGCTGTCTTTGATTCCTGTCCTTGTCCAATCAAGTCCAGCTGATGATGTCATCTTACTGCTTTGTCCCAAATTTTCCTTTTGTGATTTTCTGTACGTTTTGTACAATCTCCTTCTCTAGCAGCACTAGCACACAAACTCTGCATCTGAGTTCAGCTGCCCTGGAATTCTATTACCATTTATCAGCACTCAGCAAATAAAAGTAATAAGGTTTTATTCAGCACATCACCGGACAGCATTTCAGCAATCGGACCAGTGCTGAGAAGGCAGGGCTCCCCAAACAAAAACGTTACATTTCTCAAACAAATTTGGAGTGGATGTGAGCTGCTAACAACATCATATTGTTCACATTCATATGTTTACCTAACATGATTTGCTTATTGACACAAAGCTAGTAGTTCCAAGAATATGGTGCTTAGTATGAGGGCATGGCATTTTTATGAGGACAGAAGAAATGCAAAACATGAGCATATCACAAAGGACAGGGAAATAAGGGGAAAAAAGAAGCTGGAGCCAGACTGTCAGGCTGCTGGTATAGAGGTGGCCATGTGGTCTGGAGAGAGTAAAGACAAGCAGAATTCACAAGCCAAAGGTGTTTTGTAAAGAAAATCAAGAAGACAAAAATGGGAACCTGGTCTCTTAAAGGCTAAGCACAGTGTCAGTAAAAAGGCCAGGAGGTATGGTTTGGACCCAAGTGCGGGTAGGTTTCTTTCCGTAACAATCACAGAAGCAGATGAAATCGATGGGCGTGGGATTTTTAAGGAACAAACGTCTTTTCAGGGGCGAGGCGAGAACGCAGAACATGGTTAAATAAGCAGAGGTCAAAAGCCAGGAGAAACAAGAACAAAGACCAGGGAACAGGGTGTTGGGAGCAGAACGCTGAACGCTGAACGCTGAACGCTGATGGCTTGTGCTTCGGGCAGCTGTGGGAAACATAGTCCTTTCCCCCACACTGGGCACAGTAACGAGGGTCTACACAGTCTTTGGCCAGAAAGCTGGTCTCCAAACACTGCTGGCACTTCATACTTTCACAGTTTCTACTGGTGTGTCCCCGACCGACACAATGGCAGGAGGCAGGAGGAGGAGAGACTCTGATAAAAGAGGGTGGCTGAATCCATCTGTCCATGCCGGGTCAGAACGCAGGTCCAAAAAGCATCTGGGTCCATTCCAGGTGCCCAGAATGTCCCACTCTCCTTTGTGTCCAGGGAAGACTCTGATTAACCCCTCCAGGAAGGCTACCATGACATCCACCTACAGGAGGGAGTTGAAGATGTGGGCAGTCCCTCCTCCCTTATCAGTCCTCTACAAAGGCTCAGTGGAGTAGAAGAGTAGCGCCACATGCAAAGCACTCATCCTACACGTCTCCAACACCTTTCGATACCATTCATCGATCGCCAGTGTGACGTCAAAGAAGGATGACAGCTCATTCTGCTGGATACAGACAATGTTCTCCACTGGAAGTCCCAAAAGTCCTTGGACATTATGTGCTAAGTGTAGAACTGGATTGTTGTAATTAACATGTGCAGTATATGTAGCCAACGTTTTTAGCCTGACTGTTCATCAACTGAGCTCATGATGTGGTTTATTGCATTTCTATTTTGATTTTCATATTCCATTTCGGGGGTTGGATGCGGTGGCACAGCAGGTTTGGCCAGAGCCTGCTCTGTGGTGTGTCTGGGGTTTAAGTTCTGCTTGAGGTGCTTTACTGCAGACTGGCATCCTGTCCGGGGTGTGTCCCTTGCCCCCCTCAGCCTTGCGCCCTGTGTTTCTGGGTTAGGCTCCAGTTTGCAGTGACCCTGCTCAGGAAAAGTGGGTGTAGACATTGTGTGTATGTATTCTATTTCATTTATTTCAACAAGACGCAGTGAAACAAACACAAAAGTGAGACTGATCATCGTTATGAAACCTGGCCTGTTGTTGGCACTTGGGCTCCAGTTTTCTCACAGCATCCAGTGTGTCTTCGACACACTTTTCCACGGTGATACTTATTCACACTGCAAAATCTGGAAAGTATATTATTGTGATTTTGCTAAAAATGAGGACAATTGCTACAAAGAGAATGTGCGGTGTTTATTATAAACAGGCAGAACTACACCGTTACAGAGAAAGCAAAATTTTCATAATACAGCTTGAAGTTGAAACCTTTTCTTTCCTGTTAACTAGAAATGGGAAATCCGAGAAATGTAACACAACATTTTAAAAAGACTTCAAAATGAGTCTGTGGCAGTTAAGTGCAGTTCTGTACATACTGCAGCACTTCAGTTAAAACCTGCACACATGAAGAACAGAAACATCAAAGTCCTAGAAAACTTCTTGTTTAAGTTGTGAGAAGCCTTTTTCATCTCTATTGTTTCTACACTGTAATTGTTTCCCCACTCTCAGGGGTGTCTGAGTTGGAGTGAACTGCAAAGTGATAAGGAGACCAGGCACGAGTTAGTGTGTCATTGGTTCTGCCGGTGACTTTTATTTCTTTAGCTTTTGACCCCCTTTACTCTTGCCAGAACCAGGGATTCCTTATCACTGCCAGCACCATCTACAGGATATACTACGGAACAGCATTCATGGATTGGTCAATAAGGAACTTTTCTGTAACAAGCAAACAAAACAAAATACTTTTGGGTGCCCTCTCATTCCTTTCATACATCTAATTTTGAGTCCACTGCACTCTCCCCTATTTGTTTACATGTCCCATGTCATCTACACTATTATTTCTTCAATAGGTATGGTCATGACAGTGGTAACAGCATGGATAACTGAACATAGGATGGTAGAAAGGAGTATGAAGTGTACACCAAACAGGGATAGACCACAGTGATTTCACCTCCGTTGTCCATGGTCTGTATGATGGCTGACCAAGTCAATCATAAGTAAATATTTCGCTTGGCCTTCAAATCCTTTGAGATATCCTTACAACCCCTTCTATTTCCATGGCATCCATTCCTCTCTCTACATTCTTTGCCTCTTGTTTCCCATCCACCCTTTCTGTCCGCAACTGATCTATCTCTCTTCGATCCCCATCTTCAATTGCTTGCTGGTGGCTAGGAGACTGGGGAGGCTGCACCTGTTCATCTTGAACCACACCCATGTCCTGACTTTCTCTGATGCTCCTGCCTGTCATTGCAGCGAAAAGAATAGAGTGACGTACTCAAGAGTGGGGCTCAAAATCCTTTAATGGTCCGAAGGGTCAGGCAAAAGAGTAGTATAAAAATACAGGCAAGGGTCAAGCAATCAGCAAACGTCGTCCAATAGATGTAACAGAAACGGTGGTAAGTACACACAGTAAAGGGATCAGGACCGAGAGGACCAAGCACAAAGTGAATCACAAAACAAGAATGGAGCGTTGCAGTTGCTCTAGGAAAAGGTCCTGCATGGAAGGTCTTCCAGGATGCCTTTTTTCCTGTGTTCCCTTGATGGCCAATGGGCTGGCGAACGAGGGTGTAACACTCACAGTGGAAGGACAAAATTCACTGGCTCTTGCACAAATGTTGGAGTGGTGCACAGGAGTCTGTCGTACCTTGTCCAATTTCAGTTGCTGAGGTTCACAGGGTTGGTAACAAGGTATTTGACTTTGAAGGTCATAATGGTAAGTCCTTTCCTTTAATTCTTCCTCATCTGAGTCATCACTCTCTGGCTTAGTGACAGGATAAGCTTGTAACGGTCTTTTTTGTCTTATTCTCCTTGTTTCCTTTTCTACAGGAACTAGGTTTTCAACGGATAAGTCACTGATGGGCAGTAAGAGATTGTGGTGTAGTATCCTGAGAGTCTGGCTGCTGGGTAGCACCTCTCACTGTCCGGTCATAGTATTTCTTTCGCTTGGCTGAAGATTTCTGACTATTTTCTGCTGCAACATGGTAAGCTTTTTGTATTCTGGCTGTCCACTTTCACGCAGAAGCCTGACTGTCTGATTTCCCAGTCTTCGACTTCTAATTAAACAACAGGTCAATAGGGAATCGTGTAGCCCTGCCATAAAGGAGAAAAAATTGAGAATATCCAGTTGCGTCACGCCTTGTACAATTGCAGGCATGCACTATATGAGGCAAGTGGTCTTTCCATTCACTTTTCTTCCTCTCTTCTAAACTCTGCAACATCTGAAGAAGTGCCATGAGGATGATATGGAGTAGTATGCGAGCAAGTAACTCCTTACTGTTGTTGCAGTCGTTGGAATAGGCTATTCTCAAACTTACATCCTTGATCATGGTAAACTATTTCAGAGTTGCTAAATCAAGGAATGAAGTTTTGGAATATCTTTTCGGCAGCTGTCTTTCCAGACTAATCCTTTTTTGGGTAAGCTTGAGCAAAACGTGTGAAATGATCAACCAGGACTAGGACGTATTCATATACCCGTTTACTTGCTTTCAGATCCAAATAGTTTACACTCTTCAGCTCAAATGGTGAACTGGTAGAAATAGAGCCCATTGGTGCTTTGTGCTGGACATGATGATGCTTCTATTTTATGCAGGCACATTTTTATCACATATTCTTCTATCTCTTTCTGCATGAAGGGCCAGTAGAACCTTTCTCTCCAACTGTGCGAGGTTTTCTATCCTTCAGTGCCATTACTGCTTCCAGGTCTTTTGGATTGACCTGAAATCCTTCCTCTGACACCAAGCGACCAATGTAACTCACTTTCCTGTTAAACAGCTCACACTTCTTTGGCTGAAGGTTTATGCCATGTTCACACATACAATGCAGTACTTTTTTGAGGTGGTCCACATGTTCCCTAAAGGTCTTTGAGTAGCAAAGCACATCTTCTAAGTATAAGACTCAGCACACATCTCTAAGATCCTCCAACACTCTTTCCATATATCTCTGAAATGTTGCTGAGGCATTTGTCAATTCAAACGGTATGCGGACCCACTCATATAGCCCTCAGGGTGTGCTAAAAACTGTAACACGTCTGGATTCTTTACTTCCAAAGCCTTGATGATAGGCACTACCCTGATCCAGAGTGGAAAACCATGCATTGCCACCCAAACTATCCAGCAGCTCTGGTATCCACGGGAGGGGATGCCAACTCAGGGGGATTGTGATTCAACTCTTGAAAATCTACACAGAGGTTTAAGCCACTGTTCTTTTTCTGTACACACACCACTGGCGAGGAATAAACTGATACAGATTTCTTAATCCAACTTCTTTCCAAAAGATTTTACATGTATTCTTAAACTTCCTTATAAAGGGGTTGTGGGATAGAGTTGTAGCAGGGGTGTCATCCCTTGTGGTATCATCTACTAGATTGTTTTTCAACTTCAGACTGGGTATGCAGCCAACGTCTCCATCGTCACGAGTGAATACATCCGATTATTTGTAAAACAGTTTGTCTTACTACCTTCTGTTCATGGTTGCTGAAGTGACTGAGATGAACAAGTTATAATTTGTGAGTACTGGCTTTATTATTTTATTATTATTTTTTTAAATAGATTTGACAAAATTCATCTTGAAGGTTTACAACTGAAGCACACATGTAAGTCTGTGTGAAGTAATATTGCAGGCATGTTAAGACAAACTTCTGCTACAATCTGGCTATAAGAGATAATACCATCACCAAAAAATAACTATCCTACTTATAAAACACCTTTTCAAAATATATTCAAAAGTTATAAAAATTAAAAACTAAAAATGTATCTTCACTTTTTCTGTTCACACATGTCTGTGTTCAGTGTACAGATTTAAAATTTTAAAGAACCCACAGCAAAGGAATCTAAACTATATGTAATAAACATTCAAACATCTGCTCACATTTACACGGTGAACACAATCCAGGTACTAACCACAGGTCCTTGGATCAGACTAACAAACATTTGTAGCAGATGAAGTTGAGCTTCTCAGTGTCAAGGAGAGGGACCCACTTATAACCTTCTGAAGATTTCACAGCTCCTGTAGTTCCACAGTCTATGGCTCCTGTCTCATTGCTGGGAGCCCAGTGTTCGTACTGAATGGATTGTGCGCTGACCCAGAACCAGAAGTTTAGGACACAGGTATAACGCAGACCCAGCCACACATGGCCACTGGTGGCATTTTTCACCGTCTCCTCCACCCACTTCTGGACATCGGCATTGTGGACAGACACCAGCTCCATATTGTTATCTCGGCAGTATCTCAGGGCTTCATTCCAAGTTTTATTCTCCTGGACCAAGAGCAGTGGATCTAGAGGGAAAATTGAAAAGGTAACTAAATTAAATTGGGTATCATGTATCTGAGAAATATTGAAAATCTCTCATGTTATTGCATCGGCACAGTGGTCTGGAGCCAATTTCAGAAACATGAGGTAATGGTTATGATAAACTGAACATGTTACTAAACAATGCTGTTTAGTAATTGCAAGTCCCGGGTTACGGCGTTACATTGTGACACACATTCAAACATTACACGTTTACAGCGGTTCGTTGGCTCGTGAGCACATGAGCTTGAGGTACGACAAAGACTTTGTTCTGTTCAGTCAAACTGTCATGCTCAGGACCTCGTCACGAACGTCCACACCTGCCTGAAATCAGAGCAGGGTATAAAGAAGATGCACCTGCATACCCTGGCTGTGGAATCTCATTTGAGAAACCCGTCTCTCCACCGCTCTAGAGTGAATCCACGACAATCTACCCGCCCTTCCAAGTCCCTCATTCGCCTCAATCCCTCGTTTCTGCTCCCAACACTTGCAACACCTCCTCGAGTCTGACAGTGGATTCTCCCCAAGACCTACGTTTGGGCTTTGACCAACCCATGCCTGTTCCTCACCACAAATTTAGCCTGCTCTCTTGTGTACTGACAGTTAAGATCCCGTGATAAGAGTCCACACACTACCTCAGCCTCCTGCCTGCTCAATTTGACATGGACCACATTGCTGTGAACAGTGCCTTGTGTGATACTGCATTTCGCTTTAATTTTTTTGTTTTTACACTCCTAACCATAGCACTGAAGAGGTGCATTAACCACACAGCCCCAACCCCAACTTTTAGCATATCTGGACAAATATCATCGACCCCTGCAGCCCTGCCACTCTGGAGGACTTGCATTGTCGTAAAACTCTGGAAACAGTGAAGGGTTTTAATCCACTACAGTCATCCGACACTGTCCCCTGGTAGGAGGACATGTCCACGGGGTTAAGGAGTTTCTTTCTTTCTTTCCATAGTGCAATAGTGTCTTGAGCACTTTTCAGAGGTACATGCGTTATACAAGAGATTTATGCAGTTTTCTTTGCTCCACAGAACGAAAACATAATCTGCACCTAATACACCTGTATTAAAATGGGGTCATCAGGACCTTTGTACAGGAGAATCTGTGCCAACACCAGCAGACTCCACAACAGATTCTTTCCTGAGGCAGTCAGATTACTCAACACCCTGCTGCCTCCCAACGTTCCCCTGGCACAGTCAAATGGCTAACCCAACATGACTCCAAACATTACAAACTGCCCAAAGTTCAGAGCCCATGCCTGTGTATTTCTTTACAGTCTTGTGCTCCTGTTTTGTGTTGCACCATGGTCTCCAGAGAAACGACATTAAGTTCCAGTGTATACAAGCTATACAGAGGAATGACAATAAAAACAACTTGAACATGAAATTTAATGAAGATGGGGAGAACAAAAATTTAAAAAAAAAAGACTGAGTGAAATTCAAACCCACATCCAACCCTAGAGTCCAGGATAAGTGAAGCAACCATGTCCCTGAAGGGAACTTTAAGATAAACAGAACATGTTACTGAACAATGCTTAACGCTCAGTGAAAATGTACAGATTTTAGTGGTAAAAAAGTGTACCTAATTGGGGCCTTGGTGAATGTTAAAAATCTGAAATTCTGAGGCTTGAACAATTAAATCTGGTGAGAATAAATTTGAGGTTCTAGGCTAGGGGAGTGCTCCAATCCATCAGAGGGTAGCCACACACATTCATACTAGGGACAATTTAAAATAAACAATTCAATTGAACAATGGTGTTGGACTGTGAGATGAAACCTACAAGAACATGCAACTTCACAAAGAATGAGCCATATTTGCACTTATATCCAACCCTAGAGACGAGGATCGGTGAAGCACCCATCTTAAAAATCTGACATTCTGAGGCTTCTACAGGTAGATCTGGAGAGAACAAATTTGATCAGCTCTACTGGAACCTTTTGCTTATGATTTTGAATGCAATTTTTGAAAGTAAAAACTCACTTCTGGAAGAGTTCATTCCGTCAGTTGTGACTCCATCTGCAAGAAAACAAACTGGTGTTGCATTTTGGAAGCAATATTTCTCACACATAGCTCATTTTACTTACTCACTGCTACTTTGAATTGTCATGTTACTGAGAAATATTGATAATCTCTCACGTTAATGCAGCGGCATATCGGTCTGGAGCCAATGTCAGAAACATGAGGTTCTAGGCTACGGAAGTGCTCCAATCCATCAGAGGGTAGCCACACACACTCATACTAGTGACAATTTAAAATCAGCAATTCAATCGAAAGATGGTGTTGTCTGACTGTGCGATGAAACCTAAAAGAACATGCAAATTCACAAAGATTGAGCCATATTTGCATCCACATCCAACCCTGGAGTTGAGGATTGGTGAAGAAGCCATGTTAAAAATGTGAAATTTTGGGGCTTCTGCAGTTAAATCTGGTGAGAATAAATTTGATCAGCTCTACTGGAACCTTTTGCTCATGATTTTGAATGCAATTTTTGAAAGTAAAAACTCACTTGCGGAAGAGCTCATTCCATCAGTTGTGACTCCATCTGCAAGAAAACAGACTGGTGTTGCATTGCGGAAGCAATATTTCTCACACATAGCTCATTTTACTTACTCACTGCTACTTTGAATTGTCATGTTACTGAGAAATATTGATAATCTCTCACATTAATGCAGCGGCATATCGGTCTGGAGCCAATGTCAGAAACATGAGGTTCTAGGCTACGGAAGTACTCCAATCCATCAGAGGGTCACCACACACACTCATACTACGGACAATTTAAAATAAACAATTCAACTGAACGATGGTGCTGGACTGTGAGATGAAACCTACAAGAACATGCAACTTCACAAAGACTGAGCCATATTTGGATCCACATCCAACCCTGGAGATGAGGATCGGTGAAGCACCCATCTTAAAAATCTGACATTCTGAGGCATCTACTGTTAAATATGGTGAGAACAAGTCTGACCAGCTCTAGTGGAACCTTTTGCTTATCATCTTGAATGCAATTTTTGAAAGTAAAAACTCACTTGTGGAAGAGCTCATTTTATGAGTAGTGACTCCATCTGCAAGACAAAAAACTGGTGGTTATTGGAAGCAGTATTTCTCATACATAGCTCATTTTATTTATTTACTTTCACTCTGAATTAGTATGTTGCTTATTGTGAAGCATTAGAATGGTTATGCTTTATTAGTTCACCTGGGTTTCTATAAGCTTTTCTAAGGTGCTCTAGTATGTTTTTAGTATGTTCACCCCCTCCCCCCACTTTGTGACACACATCAAAATATTTTGTGTCTACAGCAGTTTGTTGGCTTGTAGGTACATGAGCTCAATATAGGACAAAGACTTTGCTCGTTTCAGTGGGATTATCACACCCACTGTCTCATACTGAACATCTGCACCTGGTTGAAATCAGAACACACACACACACACACACACACACACACACACACACACACACGCACCCTGGTTGTGGAATCTCTCATTTGAGAAACTAGACTCTCCAGTGTTCTCCAGTGGATCCATTACAATCTACCCGTCCTTCCAAGTCCCTGATTCTCCTCAATCCCTCGTTCCCCTTCCTGATGTCCACGGTTCCTGGTGCTTGGATCGTCTCCTCGACTATTACAGTGGATTCTCCCCAAGACCTACGTTTGTGCATTGACCGACCCATGCCTGTTCCTGACCACAAATCTCGCATGCTTTCTTGTGTACCGACAATAAAGAACCCACGATAGAGTCCACACGCCTGCCTCAGTCTCCTGCCCGCTCAGTATGACACGGACCACATTGCTGTTAACAGTGTCTTGTGTGTTACTACTTTTGGCTTTAATTTTTTTGTTTTTACACTCCTAACTATGGAACCAAAGCATAAATGTGATGCAAGTGATGGCGATGCATCAAAGAAAAGGTCAATGATCATGACCGAAACTAAAGTGGAAATAAGAAAGTTATCAGAAAAAGATGAAACGCCAACGAACACTGGAAAAGCAAACATTAAAGTTTCTTATACCTACAAACACATTCTCTCTCTCTGTCATAAATACACACACACACACACACACACACACACACTTTCTGAACCACTTGTCCCATATGGGGTCGTAGGAAACCGGAGCCTACCCGGCAACTCAGGGCGTAAGGACGGAGGGGGAGGGGACACACCCAGGACGGGACGCCAGTTCGTCGCAAGGCACCCCAAGCGGGACTCGAACCCCAGACCCACCAGAGACAAGGACCCGGTCCAACCAACTGCGCCACCGCACCCCCTCTGTTATAAATACTGTAGTAATATTTCTTATATCTTTCTATGTTTCTCTATTATAAATACTGTAGCTACAATTTTTATTTTTATTATTATTGTTTTATGTTAAAGTTTTCTAGGGGGTGCGGTGGCGCAGTGGGTTGGACCACGGTCCTGCTCTCTGCTGGGTCTGGGGTTTGAGTCCCGCTTGGGGTGCCTTGCGACGGACTGGCGTCCCGTCCTGGGTGTGTCCCCTCCCCCTCTGGCCTTACGCCCTGTGTTGCCGGGTTAGGCTCCGGTTCCCCGTGACCCCGTATGGGACGAGCGGTTCTGTAAATGTGTGTGTGTGTGTTAAAGTGTTCTTTGCTCTACAGCACTAAAACACAATTTGCACCTAATGCACCAGTGTTAAAATGGGGTCTTATGTTTGTCCTGATGAGATAAATATCTTCAGGATCAATGCAGTTTAAATGAATATCCATCCAGCCAGCTATTATCAATAGCCCATCTACCCATCTCATGGTGTTTTGGAAGGTTCTGGAAAAACTTGTATTGGATAAGCGGTTACAGGCAATGGATTGATCAGTGGATGGATTTTTATGAACAGTGAGTGTAAAACGTACTGAGTGAAAGGACTGGTTTTATAGATCAAATTCAAAGCAATTTGATGAGTTTAAAAAAAGAGTAGAGATGGAGCTTTGGTGAATCATAAATTTTATCAACTCTACTGAAACCTTTTGCTTATGATTTTAAATGCAATTTTGTAAAGTAAAACTCACTTGTAGAGGAACTTGTTACTCCACCCAGGGTCCCAGTTTGCCTGTAAACAAACATGAAGCCACAAATTAAATATTTAAATCTAGGTGTTTCTTTCAGATTGAAAGATTCTGAACTGAAGTTCACAGAATAAGAATAAAAAAAAACCACTTACTGTGATTCGACTGTGGTGGAATTGACATGAGCAGTGACTTTATCTGCAAGACAACAAACTGATGGCTTCCGGTAGCAGCATTTCTCAGAGATAGCTTATTTTATTTTCTCATTTCCACTTTTAATTGTCATGTGAATCTTAAAACTCTTAAATTCTGAGGTTTCTACAGTTAAATTTGGTAAGTATGAATTTGATTATCTCTACTGGACCCTTTTGCTTGATTTTAAATGCAATTTTTAAAAGCAAAACTCACTAGTGGAAGAGCTCATTTCATGAGTTGTGACTCCATCTGCAAGACATCAAACTGGTGGTTTTTGGAAGCAATATTTCTCAGTCATAGCTCATTTTATTTTCTTACTTTCACTTTGAAATTTTATGTTGCTTATTGTGAAGGATTAAAATGGTTTGCTTTGATTAGTTCACCTGGTATTCAATCAACTTTTCTAAGGTGTTCTAGTGTGTTCTTTTTGTCTGAACGTCAATTATTGCCTTTCTTTCATAAGAACAATAAATAGGACTGCAGGTAGTATTTGTTGCACAATACTTGCAGTCCTATTTATTCAAATGAAATAACTTGGTACAAACTTTGTTATACACCACCACAACCGGAGACAGCCTCGGGCTCATAACAAAGCAAATGCTTGAAAAAAATTGTTCAAAAAGAAGAAATTGGCTTTATACATATATATGTATACGTACATTTATATATGAGATTTTGCACACACACACACACACACACGCACACATTTTGCAAATGATTTTGTGCAATAACTTTCTGAATTTTACTCACGTGTGGTTAAGTTCATGTTTCTTCCTGGATCCACTGAGGTAGGAATGACCTGAGTAGTGAATTCATCTGAAAAAAGAAGCATGGACTTTTAGCCGTAATTTTTTTTTCATATATTCTCTTATTGCTTATATATTCCTGATTTATTTGTTCCTTTGCCGTAATGACTCTCTGTACTTATCTGAAGAGTGAAACATACCACTGGCTGAATCATTTTCTTCTTCAGAATTATCAAAACTATACATTCTGAACACAGAAGGTTTAAAAAATTTTTTGCAAAGCCATTTAATTCTGAATCTATCGCTGTTTGTGATAAGGGATCACAAAGAGTTGGGAATCCACAGCTGCCCCAGCCTCCTGCTTGACTTTTACACCTTATTCTGCGACTGGAACTGGTGTGTGTCTTGTTACTGCAGCTGATCGTCATGACAACACTATTATGTATATTTTCACTGTTTTATTGTCATATATACCCTCAGTGCACCTATGAATAACAATATTTACCTCCATAGCAGATAAATGGGTACTTTCCATTACATTTCTGATCATCCCATCGTCCCTTATCTGTCGCTGTCATCCAGGCCACAGCACATTGATTTCCATCACCATTGTCCGGTTTCCCTAATTTCCAGTAGCGGAATGAGGAGTTTCTCTGGTCTGACCACTGCCAGTAGTCTCTGTACAGACCGATCCACACAAAGGTTCCACTTCTAAACATATTGTGTATGAGATCATTCTCAGTCTGGTTCCTCACACTGACCAGGTCTGTGTGTTTCTCTCTGCAGTATCTCTGTGTCTCCGTCCAGTTCATATTATTTTGATTAATGAAGACGTAGCTCTGGTTGGTTTGTTTTCTCTCTATAAAGATTGGATTTATAAAAGGGGTACATTTTCAATATCAAGCATCCCAAAACTCCATCTTTTGAACTCACTTCTCCCCTGATCACGTCTGAATGTGAAAACATTTACATTTATTAATTGAGCAGACACTTTTCTCCAAAACAACATATATCTTACAGAAAAACATGAGTGCATTTCTTTTCTACTTCAACTATTTTCCTCTTGTTCAAGGCACAGACCCTGATTTAAGGACACCATCCTGTATAAATAGGAAAATTACTGTAAGTTGCTTTGAATAAATATATTACCTAAGTCACAGCTAGCTAAGATGGTAGCACAATAGTTAAAATGGCTTCATTAAACCCAAAAGTTGCATTCCCACCCCTAGCTGCGGTACCTTTAATCAAAGGCATTTTTAAAGGGGGGGGTGGTGGAGCAGTGGGTTGGCCCTGGTCCTGGTCCTGGTCCTGGTCCTGGTCCTGCACTCCGGTAGGTCTGGGGTTCAATTCCCGCTTGGGGTGCCTTGTGACGGACTGGTGTCCCGTCCTGGGTGTGTCCCCTCCCCCTCTGGCCTTACGCCCTGTGTTGCCGGGTAGGCTCCGGTTCCCCGCGACCCCGTTTGGGACAAGCGGTTCTGAAAATGTGTGTGTGTGTGTGTGTGTGTGTGTGTGTGTGTGTGTGTGTGTGTGTGTGTGTGTGTGTGTGTGTGTGTCCAAAGAAAAAATGCCCAGCTGTATAAATGGGTAAATAAGTGTAAGTAGCTTGACATTGCACTGCAGAAAATATCAACTGAAAAAGTGGAGGAAAAAACAACACAACTGGATCAGGTAATTCAGATGACCAGAAACAATCCAGGCAGTTCAGAGTGACTCAGGTTCATCTCCTTTTAAAATCAGTGTGGTTTTCATGATGAGATCAACAGTAGGTGGCACGGTGGCACAGCGGGTAGTGCTGCTGTCTTACAGTGCCTGTGTAGGATGAGAAAACATGGGTTTGCTCCCTGCTCAGTCTGTGTGGAGTTTGCATGTTCTCCCTGTGTCTGTGTGGGTTTTCTCCAGGTGCTCTGGTTTCCTCCCACAGTCCAAAGACATGCTGTTCAGGTTCCCCCATAGTGTGTGAGTGTCACAGAGAGAGTGTGTTCCACTGAGGTATGGATGAGAGACCCCGTGTAAGTAGTGTATCTAGCAGTGTAAGTCACCATGGTGAATAAGATGTGTGGGCTTGTAACACTACATGGAGTCCATTGTAAGTCGCTTTGGAGAAAGTGAATAAATTTTTATTTCATTTACATGAAAATAAGTGAATCTTTTGAATTTTTACTGCATGTAATTGTTCTGATGGTGCAGTGAACAGCGCTGCTGATGCACAACTTTTGCATCTTGTCTTAGATCAGATCCAGTCTGTGAGGAGTTCACTGCTGTGTTACCTGTATTTCCAAATACTTCAGGGTCCTACTGTACTGTGTGTGAATACAGTACAAGTGGGCATCATTTTATGCACCTAAATTAAATTTGATTTTCCATCCGAAAAGCTTAATAAATATAAAAAAAAATAAAAAAAAAATCAACTGAGTCCTTTCTGTAAATCAGCTTGCAATAACTTACTTGTTTATATAGCTGGGTATTTGTGCTGCAACAAGTTAGGGTAACTGCTTGTTCAAGGGTACAACAGCAAGAGCTGCGATTGAGTACAAGGTGGTAGACCTGATCGCTGAGATACAGGTTGAAAACGATACAAATTTAATCCAAAACACTTTTGCAGGTGATTTTCCAGCAATGGAAATGTATGTGTGTCACGTGTTGGATAATAAATACACACATACACACACTTTCTGAACCGCTTGTCCCATACAGGGTCATGGGGAACCAGAGCCTAACCCAGCCTGGAGGGGGAGGGGACACACCCAGGACGGAACACCAGTCCGTTGCAAGGCACTCCAAGCGGGACTCGAGTCCCAGACCCACCCGAGAGCAGGACCCAGTCCAACCCACTGTGCCACCGCATCCCCACTTGGATAATACAATTTCAGAAAATATACTGTTCAAATTCTTTATTAAACTATACTTATATTTACTCATTTGGCTGACACTTTCCTCCAAAGCAACTTAGAATGTTAAGGTCACAATCATTTATGAATGTATACAGCTGGGTAATCTTACTAGAGCAATTGTAGGGTAAGAATTTTGCATAAGGGTACTACAGCCAGAGCAGGGATCAAACCTCTGCCCATTACGTCTAAAGGCAATAGCCCTAACCACTACACTACCAGCTGCTGAGTATGTAGCATAGTACTCACCATCATAACAAACAAAGAATCCTGTGGGAGATTTAGAGGCACAGGGAATATCATTCCATTTCGCAGTGTCTCTCATCCCCACACAGTTGGTATTCCCATCCGCAGTGTGAGGTGCTCCTACGCTGCTGTCCCAGTTTGAGAACCCAGTCTGTCCATCACTGTAGAGACGTCTCTCTTCCAGGGACCACTGCCACTTCCACGAGTTTCCCTTCTCCAGTCCTATCCAGGCTGGTCCAGTATAACCAGTGAGGTTTACCCTGTTAATCACTCTGTTCATTTCCTCTGGGTTGTCAATGGTAACCAGGTCAGTGTACTTCTCTCTGCAGTAACTCTGTGCTTCAGTCCAGCTCTTATTCATGTTCACAAAGTAATATTGATGAGCGATACATGAGGATAGTGTACAGAGTCCTGTAATAAAAACACACACTCATCTGAACACTTTTATACAGTGATTGTAAGCATTAAAAGATAATAGATACAACAAAGCACACAGACCTGAGAAAAGAAAAAGAAATGTTCTGCACTCCATGATTCTGGTTTATGAGCCTACAGAGACACACAAAGGAAGAACAGATGAGATCGTAAATTTCATTCCACAGATACTGCTTTATTCAGTCCCATTTAAAAAATTTGCTTTAACATTAAAACATTCATAATGTGCCAATACTGAAATATTTTCTAGATGAAAATATTCTAACTGGAACGCGCACACACACACACACACACACACACACACACACAAACACACACACACACACACACACACAATTAATATAAAACTCTAAGCAACAGAAGACTTACCTAAACCTTACGTGCAAGAATCGTCTAATTCTCTTTGTGTCACTTCTTCGTCTACTGTTCTTCGCTCTCACTTTGGCTTCTTTGGAGTCTCTTTCTTCCAGTTTTTTTCAGGCTTTCAATGCAAACATTATGAAGATATATGCAAACACTTCCCCAGAACTGCTAGGAAACACAATAGCTGAGAGTATATTCAAATGTGAGAAGCCTGAAACCATCAACCTAGGAAAAGGGCAGCATCTTATTTTCTTACTCTGGATATGGGACAAATTTTTTAAAAAGGCTTTTTTACTGATTAAATTTAATTTTCAGTGCTTCAAGGCTGTAATAGCATAACCAGAGATCTCAAACACTCTCACATTCCTGCAGTCCTGGTGGTTTGTATTTCAGTATTGAAAATGTAGCTTTATGAAGGAAATGTCATAGATAAATTCATTCATACACTAGTGTAGTGCTTTACGAACATCAGTGTTGGTGAATAAATTCCTATCAAACTGGACTTCTGAGAAACCTTGCATTTCAATGCAAAGGGAAACAACATCCATATGTCCATCCTAAATGTTACATGTTTGTTTCGAATGAGGTCACAGAGGTCAGATTCACAGAGGTTGTAATTCCTCATTATAGAGAATAGGTGAAGAACTATGGATCATTTCCCCACAGTAGCTTCACAGTAGTGAATAAGGTGTGAGGGCTGGAACACTTCATAGTGTTCATTGTTGCTTTGGAGAGAAGTGTCAGCTAAATAAATGAATGTAATTCACTCTTCTAAAAACACAATACAAAAAGCTGATCACCAGGGCCTCATCTGCCCAAATAATCTTCTCAGACTTCCTCAGTTTTCCTTTCTGATAGGTTGCAAAATGTTTTAAAGTTGGTTGACGGAATAGTTTTGAACTTTAAAATGTACTTAGATTCATCACATCTCCCATTGAGGATCCACCCCCACACACTAGTTCACAATTGCACTCAGCACTCAGGTTTAGTGTATTTACTGTGTGTACCTCACCTGAAATTCCCACGTCTTTGATTCCTGTCCTTGTCCAATAAAGTCCCGTTGATGATGTCATCTTACTGCTTTGTCCCAAATTTTCCTTTTGTGATTTTCTGTACATTCTGTACAATCTCCTTCTCTAGCAGCACTAGCACACAAACTCTGCATCCGAGTTCAACTGTCCTGGAAATACTATTACCACTTATCAGCACTCAGCAAATAAAAGTAATAAGGTTTTATTCAGCACATCACCGGACAGCATTTCAGCAATCGGACCAGTGCTGAGAAGGCAGGGCTCCCCAAACAAAAACGTTACATTTCTCAAACAAATTTGGAGTGGATGTGAGCTACTAACAACTTCATATTGTTCACATTTGTATGTTCACATAACATGATTTGCTTATTTAAATAAAGCTAGCAGTTCGAAGAATATGGTGCTTAGTATGAGGGCATGGCATTTTTATGAGGACAGAAGAAAGGCAAAACATGAGCATATCACAAAGGACAGGGAAATAAGGGGAAAAAAGAAGCTGGAGCCAGACTGTCAGGCTGCTTGTGGTGTACAGGTAGCCACGTGTTCCGGACAGTGTAAAGACGAGCAGAATTCCCAAGCCAAAGGTGTTTTGTAAAGAAAATCAAGAAGACAAAAATGGGAACCTGGTCTCTTAAAGGCTAAGCACAGTGTCAGTAAAAAGGCCAGGAGGTATGGTATGGACCCAAGTGCGGGTAGGTTTCTTTCCGTAACAATCACAGAAGCAGATGAAATTTACAACTACATGAACTACAACTTTGTTTGCCAAGAAACTATTGGGGCTCACCTCCACTTACACTGTACTTCTCCCCATGGCTCTCAAACAAACTGTTCATGTGTCTATGTTGATTATTCTTCTAGGGCACCAGCTGTTTGTTATAAACCTGGATTAGAAAGAGCAGGTAGTGGAGAACTCATTCTGGTCTGTCCCACCTGTACATGGACTTATTGCCTACCAGCTTACAAATGGATTTGTGTCATGTTTTATTATATGATTATATTTATTTATGATATAAGATTATTACGTGGGGGGCACGGCAGCGCAGTGGGTTGGATCGTGTCCTGCTCTCCGGTGGGCCGCGGGTTCGAGTCCCGGTTGGGGTGTCTTGCGGCAGACTGGTGTCCCATCCTGGGTGTGTCCCCTCCCCCTCCAGCCTTACGCCCTGTGTTGCCTGGTTAGGCTCCAGCTCCCCATGACCCCTTATGGGACAAGCAGTTTCAGACAGTGTGTGGGCATAATATTATCATGTTATTTAATTTTTATAACCCAGGATGATATCTCCGTTCATTAGATGCAGGTTACCTTACAGTACCTGTGATCAATAAGACCTCAGTAGGAGGTCATGCCTTTAGTTATAGAGCTCCTAAACTGTGGACTAGTGTCCCAATTACTGTCAGAAATGTCCCATCTGTATCCATCTTCAAATCCAGACTAAAGACTTATAGGTTTACTCATGCATTCCAGCTCGAAATGTAATTCCACTTGGCTGTGTTTGTTTTTTCCATTTCTATACCAATGCCAATTAAATTTATTTGTTTAAGTTACAAATTACTTAAAATTTCTTCTTGTTGAACATTGCCTCCTTAGATGAGGCCTGAGGAGGCTGGCTGACTGTTACAGACATACCCCATGCTGACTGAAGATGATGAGCAACTGCCATGATGGATGAAATGTACCATGCTGAGCTGGGAATTTAAGCTACCATACAGCAACAATATCATTATTACTTGTAAACTGGCTTAGAATTGTTACTTAATCTAGAATGCCCCGGAGGGGTGGGCAACCAGTGGCCCTTGGACCCCCAGCAATTTTTTTATCCCTCGATTTTCGGTTGGGAGTTTTTGTTCCTTTTCTCCGTGGCCAGTAGGCATAATTATCGCTCTATAAAGATATTGTATTACGATAGTCAGTAGTTAACTGTCTTCTTTGTTTATTTATCTGATTTATTTGTTTTTCTTGCCTTATGCCTGTGTTCAAGTGCCCTGTGTCACTGCGTGAGAAGAGCACTTCATCAAAATAAATAGAATTGAATATGACTGTAATACTGCATGGGTTCAGGTTGGGGTTTGATGAAGTCTGATCTGATCACACCCCACGGGGTAAATTTACTGATGATGCACACAAGCACTTCACAAGAAGTGGGATAAAATTAAAAAAGGAGCATAAATAGGGTCCGTGGCACAAGACACAACTGACAAATTTCTAAAAGTGGAATTTTGCACATCGACAGACTTTTTTTCAGTTTAACAGGTCAGCAGTTGTTCTGTTTTTCCGTAAAATAAAAAGAGGGTGAAAAAAATTGGAAAAAAAAAGGCCCGGCATTAAAAAAATAATAGCTTGATACTCAGAGGAATATTTTGCTGGCACCAAGTAACAGTGGGAACATTCCTTTACTCCAAAACCCTCATTTCCTACCTAAAATCATACACCTTTGTCAAATGTCCACATACCAGAGAAACATCCATTAAACTGTGTCTTTCACATAAAATGTCTATAGGAGGAAACTGAAGCACCTGGAGAAAAAAACACACAAATGTGGATTTTTTTCCCCAGATTGTATTAAAGTTAAAAAAACGCATCCACATCAGAGTTACATTAAAATCGTTCTCATCATGGAAATGATAAAGGTCATTCATATAATTGCACAAAAACTTGCCATTCCTTATACAGACAGTTATGAAACTTGGCCTCCAGTTTTCTCACAGCGTCCAGTGTGTTTTTGACACACTTTCCCACCACGATACTTGTTCACACTGCACAATCTGACAAGTCTATTGTCGTGGTTCTGCTAAAAACGAGGACAATTGCTACCAAGACAACGTGTGGTGTTTTCCATCTTTTATTCAGGCAGTAACTCATCGTACATGACTTTCTTAAGTAACTTCACGTGAAGATCACGTTTGTCATTCTCCTATGAACACCACCGCATTTCGGTGCATGAACGTACAACACTAACTCATCTGTTCAGCACTGAGGGTCAGGAACTTTGCTCTCCCACTGTTTTAACTCAGCGCAGCCTTCTAAAAACAGAAATAATGTCAGCTATTGTGTTTCTCTGTGCTTCTGGAAAAAAAAAAAAAAGAGGATTTGAATATGTAATTACACTATTGACAGTGATAAGCTGTGAAAACGAACAGAGAAATTAAACAGAGCAGAAAATTTAAAGCACGTAATATCCAGAAGAGAGTGTAGAGGAGAGGTACGAGAAGCTCAAGTGAAAACAGGAAGGACACTTACCTGATTCACCTGAAAAATTACTCTTCACAGGTAAGTCCTGTACTCTAGTAGCGTTTAATATGTGTCAAATGTGTAACAACCCTGTTCTCCAATGGGTAAAGTCATATTTTCAGTAAAAGAATAATTTAACATGGTACAGCTTCCATACACTCATTCAAAAACAGTGTATTATAAACAACATAGCGGTATATGTATTCAAATGGTTGATTACAGGGCAGTCATAAATTCAAACTGTCATGATGCATAACTGACACTATAACAACACAAAAAGACCAAAAGGAATCATTTGAACATCAGATAAAATACAGGAAATGTTTAACTATTATTGTTTTCAACAAAAAACTTAGAAACATTTGCCTGAGCCATGCATTGGAGAGAGCTTGTAGTGAAAAGGCAATGAGGAATGTTCAATAAAATATTAAAAAAAAAAAAAAAAAAACACCCATGGGGCTCTAAGCTACTGATTATACTGCTAGGAAGAAATGGTCCTGATTACCAGTCAGTGTTGTTGCCTACATGTGTCTGTGTGCACCGGACAGTATCATTGCCACAAAACCCATAAGTCTAAATTGTGTGTGTTCCCTGCAGGCTGACAGAACACAGGTATGGAGTGTCGAGTGTTTCTCCTCCTGCTGGTCTCAGGTCAGTGTCTCCACTGTTTGTACTACGGTATAAATGTACCGAACTGCGGTGTCTCCTTAGTCCATCGAGGTGCTCACATTGTTGTGTGAAATCCTCATAATGAGAGTAAAACAAACATGTGTCTGAGTGTGGAAAGTATGTGTGTGTCAGTGTGTGTGGTTTAAATCCATATCGATTATTGCGATCTGAATATTACATTATCTAATCAATGTGTGTTTGTACAATACAGGACTCTGTACACTGTCCTCATGTTTCCCTCAACAATATCACTTTGTGAACATGAGTAAAAACTGGACTGAAGCACAGAGTTACTGCAGAAAGAACTACACTGACCTGGTTACCATTAACAACCCAGAGGAAATGAACAGAGTGATTAACAGGGTAAACCTCACTGGTTATACTGGACCAGCCTGGATAGGACTGGAGAAGGGAAACTCATGGAAGTGGTCCCTGGAAGAGAGACGTCTCTACAGTGATGGACAGACTGGGTTCTCAAACTGGGACAGCAGCAAAGGAGCACCTCACACTGCGGATGGGAATACCAGCTGTGTGGGGATGAGAGACAACGGGAAATGGAATGATCTTCCATGTAACTCCAGAAGTTCCAATGGATTCTTCATTTGTTATGATGGTGAGTTGTGGGACTTTTATTATCTCAAACTCAACATTCTGAACATTTTCGTTGGTGGGACTTTCACTGGTTACTTTATTTTTAGGATGGATAAAGGATTAGTTTTGCTCATCAAATAGCCTGTCAGTTATGACACAGGTTTTCCTTTAAAATTCTCAACCACAGGAATTTTAATTACTCTCGCTTACTTTCTTTAACCACAAATCAACATGGCAGCAGTTTGGAGCCTATGCTGGAAGCAACTGCCATTAGTCAGGTTGCCAGTCCACAAGGTGGGCAACTCAAAGTTACCAGTTCACTTGAAACACAAGGGGGACCTTGGGAGGAAACCAGAGCACCTCAGTTCGTACGCAAAAAAGGGAAGGAAACGTACACAAAATATAGAGTTCGTATTCATTTTATCTATTTATTCAAGCTGATCTATTTTATCCAAGGGGGCCAACTATGGTATCTATGTGCAGCTGGCAGCTTACGATAATATACAGCAAATTTACACAACAGAATCAATTTTACTAGAGTAATGGATGGTAAGCGGTGCTTACGGAGTTTAAATTTTTTCTAAGGACTTTCTCAGTGGTAATAGCTGTGAATACTAGAGTGCTTCCCTGTGACTCCCTAATCATTTTTCTGCCTCTTGTTTCCATTTACAGCACTGTCACGTGGCAAAGCCACCTTCAGTTCTCTATCCTTAAAAAGTAAATCGTTCAATTGCCACGCTGTTCGAAATGTTTAAAATAAACATTTAGTAGAATAAAATGATCTCACCAATCATGCACTCAACACAATCACTGTGACCCAGACTGGGGGACATACAGTTACTGTTTCGGCTGCAGTTTCCCCCGCAGTGCAGTCTCCACTTAACATGTCTTACTAAGAGTACAGCAGTGAGTCTTACTGTGCCTTTCAGCCTCAGACACATTTACACACAAAATGAAATTCCAGGATACATACATTAGTTTACTCCTGCAATACTCCAGGGTGTATCCCCCTCTCACTCCAATGCTTCCAGGATACGTCTCTGGTTCACCACAGCCCTGCTCAGGACAAAGCAATTATTGAAATTGGATGGATGGATGGATGGATTAATTCACATTGTTTCTTAGGGAGAAGATAAAAACTTGTTCCTTAGGAGTTCATGTGTATATTTCCATTTTTTTGCTGTTCCTTGCTTTTAAAGTCTTAAAACCACTGGACTTTTCACAGGGAGAAAACAAACCAACCAGAGCTACATCTTCATTAATCAAAGTAATAGGACCTGGATGGAGGCGCAGAGATACTGCAGAGAGAATCACACAGACCTGGTCAGTGTGAGGAACCAGACTGAGAATGATCTCATACACAACATGACTAGAAATGGAACCTGGGTGTGGATCGGTCTGTACAGAGACTACTGGCAGTGGTCAGACCAGAGAAACTCCTCATTCCGCTACTGGGCACCAGGAAAACCTGATAATAATACTGGGAATGAGAACTGTACTGTAGCCTCGATCACACAGACACTCAGTGGAACGTGGGATGATCGACAGTGTGGTGAAAATCACCCGTTCCTGTGTTACGATGGTGAGTTGAGTCAGATTCACAACATGTAGTCATGTAATTAAAAAGTGATCAACCACAAAAATATCCATGGCATATAAGATTTGTTTCGTTTATACAATCAGTCGGAACTGAAGGACAATCAGTCCAATATCCTACTTTATTGTCCTTTTTTATTTATAGTGATTATGACCTGACTTTAAAAACTTTGCCATGAAAGACTGCTTGTAATAAATATGAATTTCATACTTTTTGATCGCACACCATGATAAGTATTAACCAAAATATTGTTTCTAAGGATACACTCTCAGAACAGTAACATTTACCAGTGCTCTGTAACTTTCCATTTGAGTCCTTTAATTAGCTGTTTAGTCCTTTAACACTCTAGAGTTTATTTTTTTATTTGAGAAAAAAGCACCAAAAAGGGAATCTGTTGCTATTTTTAAGCATTCATTTTAGGATTCTGTCTCTCTGCATTCTGTCAAATGTTAATATAGCACATTTTCGAATCCTAAAATCCTGATTATAAAAGAGAAATTTAGTCATCATTACCCTAAAGAACACGGAGGTGCTCCACCTCTGAACTCTACATTATTGAACACTATCAGAGCAACAGATGTAATCTGAACCTAGAATTGTTTAGGATCGCAAATTTATTTCAGTCATCATTATTGAAAACTGTGCTGCCAGTGCATTTCCTTACATCTAATTATAGTAAAACATTAAGTATAGTATAGTAAGTATAATAAAACATTAAAAGTGCAAAAAAATGTATCAATTTAAAAAAATCTGTGCAGGACACCAATAAATAATCAATGCACAGCTACTCAACAGTGACATGGAGGAAGAACATACGTTAAATAATGTTGTGCTGAACTCTCCTCCAACACATATAGACCCAGTATTTATGAAAATAAAACTTTGTACAACTAAAGCAGTAATTTCTAAAAACTCCATCTGCAGCTGTTCCAGTCTTTGAAATTCTAGGAATTTTATTCTTTATAATCACCCACCCCCTTTGCCTCCAGATCTCTTGATTTTGGTGCAGCAGAATAAGACCTGGAATGAAGCACTGAACCACTGCAGGGAGAACAACATGGACCTTGTGTCAGTCCATAGTAAGGAGATCCAGCTGATTGTGGAGAAGAAGGCTGAAAAAGCAACTACTACCCATGTGTGGTTGGGTCTGCGCTATTCCTGTGCCCTGAACTTCTGGTTCTGGGTCAGTGCACAGACGGTGTGCTATGACAACTAGGCCCCAGGTAATAAGACTGGAAATGGACACTGTGGGATCACTGGGGCTGTACAATCTGAAAGAGGACATCAGTGGGTCAGTCTGCATGAGGCAGAAAAACTCAATTTCATTTGTTCCAAATGTCTAGGTCAGTGTAATTCAGAATCCGTAATATAATCTGTTTATGAACATGGGGAAAACTACATTTTCTATTCTTTTTCTCATATTTCTATATTAGATGACTAGGACTTGACAGCAGCTAGATCATCATAATTCTCGACTGTAATGATAAGATAAAATAAGAAAAGATACTTTATTGTAATTGTAGGCAACACAATGAAATTTTGTGTGGCAATCCTCAGAAAACAGCAGCAGAAAGAACACTTAAAATAAATTAATAAAGAAATAAACAAACAATAAGAATTAGACTGAAACTGATACTTATTAAATCCATTATAATAGTTATATAGTTTTGAGATGTGTGAGAAGAAAAAGTGAGGATTCATCACACACACATTGTCTGAACCGCTTGTCCCATACGGGGGGTCACGGGGAACCAGAGCCTAACCTGGCAGCGCAGGGCATAAGGCTGGAGGGGGAGGGGACACACCCAGAGCGGGACGCCAGTCCATTGCAAGGCACCCCAAGCAGGACTCGAACCCCAGACCCACCGGAGAGCAGGACCCAGTCCAACCCACTGCACCACTGCACCCCCTACAGGTTCATTACTCTGTTTAATTATGTTTCTCTTTAAGCATTTCGTTGTGAACATCAGTATGTGTTAAAAGTATTTTTTTCACAGAGTGCTTGTACTGCATTATGTTGAAGCAAGTGATTCATTTAATGTTTTGTAAACTGAAAATTATAAATAAAGCTTTATTGCATACATTCTATTTTGGTCACCCGATGTTTTATGATCCCTCGTATTTTATTAGATATTGGCCGTATAACCAGCTGGTTCCTTTGTGTGCATCACATAATTATTTCCATGTGAATGAAAACTATTTAAAGTGAAAAGATGTGTGGTTTTCATCTTTTTTTCTAAGTATGGATATTATACCTTCATTTTGATAACACTGATAAGTGAAGTATATAATAAAAACAATAAAAATTATTTGTTGCAATAATTTATTTAACATAAAAAGTCAGAAATGCAATTGTCTACTATGGCAAAAATAAGTACAATAAGTACACTCCCTAGTTTCAACAACTGGTTTTACCCCCTTTGGCAGAAATCACTTCTTTTCAACTGTTGAGGTGACTGCAGAATTTTACCTCTGATTCCAGTGTTTCGTTACACATACTTATATTTATTCATTTATCAGACAGTGTTCTCCGGTGAACTCTATGTAGTGTTATCAGCCCACACACCTTATTCACCAAGATGACATCCTCGGTTTGGGCCAGAAAGCCCTTGACCACATCGGTGACGTCCTCCAGCTGGTGTTCGAAAGCCTTCAGTTTGACACTGCGAGCCTCCTTCCGGAAGCTCTCCGGGAGCTGGGCCACACGCTGCAGGTTGCCATTCTTCTGGCAGATCCCTTCATAACATAAACCTGTGGACAGGATCCAGGAACAATCCGACCAGCACTTGATGCAGTAGTAAGAGGCACACCATGCCGACCGTGACCGAGACACGAGCGGAGACATCCACATGATGGTGCAGGGAGGGAGCAGCAGAACAAGTCAATGCCATGTGACTGTTTGACAAACAAACAGATTTACATTTATTTACTTAGCAGAAACTTTTCTCCAAAGCAACTTCCAATGAGCTCTATGTAGTGTTATCAGCCCACACACCTTATTCACTGCAGTGACTTACACTGCTAGGTACACTACTTACTCTGGGTCTCTGATCCAGACCTCAGTGGAACACACAGACTCTCTCTGTCACTCACACACTACAGCATAAACAGCATGTCTTTGGACTGTGCGAGGAAACCAGAGCACCCGGCGAAAACCCTCACAGACACGGGGAGAACATGCAAACTCCGCACAGACTGAGCAGGGATCGAACCATGTCCTCTCGCACCACCCAGGCGCTGTGAGACAGCAAGGCTACTCTATTCTATTCATTATTTGCTATCCTTGTTGGTATTTTGACATTTTTGCTTCTTTCTTTGCTTGCACTACTTCTATACTGCTTCTACACCTTCTCGGTTGTTTGATTTTTTTCTTTATGTAGTATATAAATAGTGCAGGTAAGAAGGTGGCGGAACACTTTTGCGTTTGGACCCCTTTTTGTTTCCGGGTTTGAGTTAGAAACTATCTTGTCTACAGGGACAATTTCTTGTTAGTGGTTTAATCAGTTGTTCAGAACCCCATGTGTTTTTATTTTTAAGTTCTATTTTTTATTTTATTCATAAAAGCTTTTTATTTGTTTTTTGAATATCCTGTGATTTCTGTCCACATTTGTAAGGTTTGCTGGTTTTTATTTAGTACAATTTGATTATTTGCCCTTTCACCAGAACATTAAATACTCACAATTTGTTATCTTTTCCATTCATAACTCACAGCTTGATACAAAATCCTTATGTTACACCCTGGACAACCTCGGGGTTGTTGTTTAACATATCTCCTTTAAGGAATCCAAATAAGAAATAAAAACAATGTTCGACACTATGTATCACTGGATTCCGAAGTACTCTTTGCATACGCAATCTGAACCAACGTCCTGATAAGTAACCTGAGAGGGAGGGAAGAAACTTTAATCCAAATTAACTAAATTATGTAAGAATAAAGACTGAGTGCAGGAGAGAAGCAACTAATAAAGAAAAAAGAGAAGAGACACCAAGTTCACCAATGGAGAACACAGTACAAAGATATTAATATATAATTATATAATTATTGGAGTGTACCTAGTGAGCACAGGAAAGTCCACATACTTGAGTAACGTTGTGAGGAACGATAGAAGAGGAGCAAAGCATGACATGCACAGCACGCTAGGAAAGGCCAGGGGAGTTTTCCGGGGTATGACCAACATCTGGAAGTCATCTCAGTACAGATGCAGGTTTGGAGTAATGTATGGATTTAAACCAAACTGACTGAAGAGCTCAACTTCATCTGTTGCAAATAGGCAGGTGAGTCTAATCCACTGATTTGTAGGACTGTCTGTGCTGTACATGAACAAGGAAACACACACAACATCTGAGACTACCTGTTCCTGGGAGCCAGAGCCTAAATCGGCAGCACAGGGGATACACGCAGGACAGGATCCCAGCTCATCGCAAGGCACCCCAAGCAGGACTCGAACCCCAGACCCACCAGAGAGCAAGACCCAGTCAAACCCATCACACCCCCCTGCACAAGGAAACACTTTAGTTCTTTTTCCTCTGTTTCTTCTTTAGGGAACAAGGAGCCCATCAACATCTTGTAGAGCCCGACAGTTATGGACTCTCTCTCTTTCTTGTCAACTTTGTATCTCTTTGCATCGGAAAATGAAAATTATTTGAATATGCAGTAGTGGTAGTTTGACTTAAATCCATGAATTAGTTAAAATCTATATCTGTGTGTGTGTGTGTGTGTGGATGCATATTAAATACACCAAAATTCTAGTTGTACAAAAGCAATTGCAATTACAGTTAAAAGACATTGAACTTCTCACTTTGTAATAACTGCTTTTGACAGTTTCCTTTTTGCTGTGATCTCAGAGCTCATGCATGTTGTCGTGACAGGATCCAGAATGAGAGACGGACACAAGTCCGGGCTCGCAGGTTTTATTAACAGGACTGGACTTAAGGAGGGTCTGAATTAAGGCGGAGGTTGGGCGACTGGCAAACTTCGGTCAGGGGATACGGCAATACTCATGGTCCAAAGACAATCCAAGAAACAGCGGGAAAACACAAACAGGAAGCATGGAAGAAGAGCGCTGCAGTTTCTCGTGGGAGGTTCCGCACTGAGGTGTTTCCAGGGCGCCCTTTTATGCTGTGCTCCTCGGGATGGGCACAGGTGTCATCGATTGGCTGCTGGATGAGGGCGAGACGCATGTATGTGGCTGTATACATTTGTGTTTACCAGTGTATCTGTTCATATTTATATTTATACAGTGTCCAAAATGAAAAGTCTGTGAGATCTCGGTTTTGGCCCTTATTAGGTGGATTTAACTCCCTCTGTCCCTCAGGACTGCTGAATTCTTCATGCCATTCAAGAGGGGTCATTAAACCCATAACTTTTGGACCCATTTCTCTGCTGATGTACTACCAGCTATGTAAAATTGCATCACACCATATACCATGATCATCTCTGTGTTTCCTATTTCACTCTTAGTTCTGTTGGCGGCTGCCGGAGTAAAGTGTGTCTGAAAGTTCTTGTCCCAGACCTCACTTCCTTTGGTTTTATTATATTTTTTTTATAACTTTCACATCATGGACATTAATTCTGTCTCAATAAAATGCCTTTTTTTTTTTCAGTGCGAGAGGCTGAATTTTAATATCCAGTAAATTTCTATGGGTGTTTTTTTTTTTTTCCTGGAAACAGAAACTGAGAGATATTTTGTTTCCATTGTATCAGGTTACATGTACATATGTACATTTTGCACATTTTTCTTCTTTGCATTTTGCAAAACAGCATTTTGCATTTTGCATTTTGCAAAAAAACAGAAATAATGTTGTCCTTTGTGTTTCTCTGGGGTTCTGGAAAAAAAAAATAGTTTGCATATGTGATTAAAAACAGATAGTGATGTCAAGAAAGATCAAATAACAGAGAAGAATTCAAAGCTCATAATATCCATAAGAAAGTATAAAGGAAGAGGTGCGGTGGCGCAGTGGGTTGGACCGCAGTCCTGCTCTTCGGTGGGTCTGGGGTTCGAGTCCTGCTTGGGGTGCCTTGCGGCGGACTGGCGTCCCGTCCTGGGTGTGTCCCCTCCCCCTCCAGCCTTATGCCCTGTGTTGCCGGGTAGGCTCCGGTTCCCTGTGACTCTATACGGGACAAGCGGTTCTGAAAATGTGTGTGAGTGTAAAGGAGTGGTAGGAGAAGAAAAAGTGAGAAAAGGAAGGACATTTACTTGATTCACCTGAAAAATCACTCTTCATGAGTCTTGTTTAAGTCCTTTAGTTTACAAACTTTTAAAATGTAATAAATATATAAAACCCCTCTTCTCTAATGGGTGAAGTCAAAAAGGAGAGTGTAAAAAAATTTAAATACAATATAAATAACTAAGTAGTGAATAAATAATTGAAACAAGATAAATTACTATAGCACAAATCATTTGAACTTCCAAGTACACACACACACACACACATTTTCAGAACCGCTTGTTCCATACGGGGGAACCAGAGCCTACCCAGCAACGCAGGGTGTAAGGCTGGAGGGGGAGGGGACACACCCAGGACAGGACGGCAGTCCGTCGCACAGCACCCCAAGGGGGACTTGAACCCCAGACCCACCAGGGAGCAAGACTGTGTTCCAACCCACTGCGCCACCACACCCCCAACTTCCATGTAAATACATAAAAAATAACTACAATTATTTTCTGGGGGGGGCGGTGGAGCGGTGCAGTGGGTTTGACTGGGTCCTGCTCTCTAATGGGTCTGGGGTGTCCTGCAAGGGACTGGTGTCCCGTCCTGGGTGTGTCCCCTCCCCCTCCACTCTTACCCCCTGTGTTGCCGGGCTAGGCTCCAGCTCCCTGCAACCCTGTATGGAACGAGCGGTTTCAGGTGGTGTGTGTGTGTGTGTGTGTGTGTGTGTGTATTAAACACCAGAGAATTGGATGTCGGAAACACGTTTATTTTCATTGCTTTGCCGTAGACCACATCACACACTACTCTTCCTTGGATGGGACACATATGACATGTCATAGCCCCCACAGCACAGCAGCCACACAATCCTATCCAAACACACAGCTCAGACACCGTGGAGTACCGGCATTATCAGTTCCAACATCATGTTGCCCTTGAGCAGCTATTAATGGTAAGAATCTGCAAATGCATCCACCTTCTCGTAAAATGAGGTGACATTAGATGAGTTAAGACAAGATGAGATGGAATTCCTGAAAGTGACCTCACATGCTGTAAAAAAAAAAGCAGCAGGCCTTTATAAAAAGAGGAAATAATGTGTACAAATAATATGCCATTGTATTTTTCTGGGGCTCTGGAATTCTTTTTGCATATTCAGTATAGTCAAACTATGTACATGTGAGTGCGGGATCATGGGAGGGAGGGAGAGAGGAGAATTTATTTAAATTACATGTAGAAAATAAGAGTGAAAAAAGTGACTGACCGTACGAGCAGAAGAGAAAATTCATTCAAATTAACCAGATTATACGCATAAAAAGAGAACGGAGCAGAGAAGCGACGGACAGAATAAGTGTCACCTGCTCCACCGAACCCGATCATTCTACGCAGGTAAGTCTTTTCAGGTCCTGCACACGATCACTGCAGCAGATATAGTCCATTGTACAGCTTTTCATCAGAAATCATGCATTGTCTTTAAAATAATCAATGTATCTGTTACAAGTGATGCCATCATTTCAGAAGATGAATTATAGTCAGATGTTAAATAACTGTATTATTGTACTCCTTTATGGTGTATTTGAATCATGCCAATTGTCAATGTCATGGTCAAGATTTATTATAGTGCTTATTTATAACAGGTTCAAGTTTATACTCCTTGTCTGAATGAATACAATAGATACAAAATCACTGGCAACATATAAGTGAGATTATTAAAGAAAAAAATTGTTAGATGTATAAAGACTCATCCTTTTACTCTCATTTTTGTTGCATGTTCATATGTACAGGACATTGTTTTCTGTGGGTGAAGTACATGTTTGTGTGTAATACGGACTGTTTCGGTGCAAAGAAGAAAAAATACATTTTTGCTCACCATGTGCGACAAACCGGTTATGGATTGTAATGTGTTTCTCCTCCAACTGCTCTTCCCAGGTTAGTGTTTTTCCTATTCATTTGTTTCTGCCTTTATACCTGAGAAAATGCTCAACCCATGAACATTTGCAACCTTAAGTTTTACCCCATTATTTTAATTTGTACATATGTGTCTACAAAAGTTTTAAAAACTTATTTCCTATTCTATTTTGATTCTGATTTGATTATAACATCTAGTAAATGTATTTGAAGACATCTAATCATTTTACATGTGTGCTTACATATCATAGGTCTCTTCTCATGTCTCACTCCTCAATATCACTTTGTGAACATGAGTAAGAACTGGACTGAAGCACAGAGTTACTGCAGAGAGAAGTACACTGACCTGGTTACCATTGACAACCCAGAGGAAATGAACAGAGTGATTAACAGGGTAAACCTCACTGGTTATACTGGACCAGCCTGGATAGGACTGGAGAAGGGAAACTCGTGGAACTGGCAGTGGTCCCTGGAAGAGAGACGTCTCTACAGTGATGGACAGACTGGGTTCTCAAACTGGGACACCAGCGAAGGAGCACCTCACACTGCGGATGGGAATACCAGCTGTGTGGGGATGAGAGACACTGGGAAATGGAATGATATTGGCTGTGACTCTAAATCTCCCACAGGATTCTTTGTTTGTTATGATGGTGAGTCGTGAGAAATTTATTTTCTAAAAAACACACACACACACACACACACACACACACACACACACACACACACACACACACTTTCAGAACCTCTTGTCCCATACAGGGTCACAGGGAACCAGAGCCTAACCCAGCAAGGACACACCCAGGATGGGACACCAATCCATCACAAGGCCCCCCAAGCAGGACTCAAACCCCAGACCCACCAGAGAAGAAGACCCGGTCCAGCCCACTGTGCCACTGCCCCCCCTTAGAGTTGATACATGTTAGACAAATTACTTTAAACTGAGTATTATGATTATTGAGGGGCGCGGTGGCGCAGTGGGTTGGGCCACAGTCCTGCTCTCGGGTGGGTCTGGGGTTCGAGTCCCGCTTGGGGTGCCTTGCGGCGGACTGGCGTCCCGTCCTGGGTGTGTCCCCCTCCCCTTCCGGCCTTACGCCCTGTGTTGCCGGGTAGGCTCCGGTTCCCCGTGACCCCGTATGGGACAAGCGGTTCTGACAATGTGTGTGTGTGTATTATGATTATTTTCTGTACAGATTTCCATGGTTTCTTTTTCCTCAAAGCAAGCTCTTTTTAGGAAAAAGATACAGTATTGTACTGTAAAAGACATACTACAAATTTACTGTGTTTTTTAAAACTGTTAACAACAATAAACAACTTCTAAAAACAGCATGTCCAGGTCAACCTCTTTTTCACCTAAAAGAAAGTGTTGCAGGAAAAAGCAAGGAGGTTTGTGTGGGTGGCACAGCAAGTAGTGCTTCTGTTTTACAGCCCCTGAGTGGTGTGAAAGGACACGGGTTCGATCCCCGCTCAGTCTGTGTGGAGTTTGCATGTTCTCCCTGTGCCTACAGAGGTTCCCTATGGGTGCTCTGGTTTACTCCCACACTCCATAGACATGCTGGTCAGGGTCCCCCATAGTGTGTGAGTGACAGAGAGCAAGAGTGTGTTCCACTGATGTATGGATGAGTGACCCAATGTAAGTAGTGTATCTAGCAGTGTAAGTTACCCTGGTGAATAAGGTGTGTGGGCTGATAACACTAAATTGAGTTCATTGGAAGTCACTTTGGACAAAAGTGTCTGCTAAATGTGCACACACAATGTCTACAACTGTTCATCCCACATGGGGTTGTGATGATCTGCAGCCTAACCAGGCAACACAAGCTGCAAGGATGGACTGGATGTCAGTCTCTCACAAGGTACCCCAAGCAGGACTTGAACCCAGACCCAATCTAAATAAATAAATGTAAATTAAACCTGGACTGGATGTCAATCCATCACAAGGGAGACACACATGCAGACACACTGTATAAAATCTATAGTGACCAGTTAGCTGGAAACACACAGAGTGTCGTGGTGGCCTCTGGGAAAAACACACATAAAGCCATGCTGAACAGGAGAACTGCGAACACACTGAGCTGGACTCACACCTACATGTCACTGCAGCAGCAGTTTTTAAATGATTGTATGCATAGTCTAAAAAAGTTTTAAAGTAATTAAGTTAAAATGAAGAAACTTCCCTGCGTTGGTGTGGTGGTGCAGTGGGTTTGGCCAGGTCCTGCTCTGCGGTGGGTCTGGGGTTTGAATCCTGCTTGGGGTACCATGCGATGGACTGGCGTCCTGTCCTGGGTGTGTCCCCTCCCCTTCCCTCCCTGTGTTGGCAGGTTAGGCTCCGGTTCGCTACGACCCTGCTTGGGACAAGCAGTTTCTGTGTGTGTTATAGCCATGAGATGTCTGCAATACATATCTTTTATGCTCTGATTTTAATGTCTTTTTGAAAACCACTGGACTCTTTTCAGGGAGAAAACAAACCAATCAGAGATACGTCTTCATTAATCAAAGTAATAAGACCTGGTCGGAGGCACAGAGATACTGCAGAGAGAATCACACAGACCTGGTCAGTGTGAGGAACCAGACTGAGAATGATCTCATACACACCATGATAAAAACTCAAACCTTTGTGTGGATCAGTCTGTACAGAGACTACTGGCAGTGGTCAGACCAGAGAAACTCCTCATTCCGCTACTGGGCACCAGGAAAACCTGATAATAATACTGGGAATGAGAAGTGTACTGTAGCCACGATCACACAGACACTCAGTGGAACGTGGGATGATCGACAGTGTGGTGAAAATCACCCGTTCCTGTGTTATGATGGTGAGTTGAGTTTGAACTACACTGTGTGTTCACAGATACATAATTTGCAGATGTTACATTTCTTTGCTGTTTTGCATCATTTTCAGTCGTACTGATACGGAAAACCAAGAAATTACAACCAATAGTAGAAATTCTTTCTGTAAACAAGTCTGCTTCTTTCATCAGTTTTTAAAAATTGAAAACTGCAACTTCATCCAAATTCTTCAGGTTGACTGACAACAAAGATAACTGCTGCCTAATATCATGACCTTGGGCCAACAGCGTGAAAGGCCACATTTAAAGCTCTTTACACAGCTAAGCAGTGTTAAAAAAAACAAACAGGGGTTCTGACCACAAACACTTACGGAATCTCTGCGGAGATTGCATGTCCATCGGTCCTTGTTCATTGGACCACGACTTTCGCATGAACCCTTTGCTGTTCGGATAAAGTACAGTAAAGTAAAGGAAATAAAAATTTCTGTTTATATTAACAGTAAAAGAGCAGGGCAGCAGCCTTTGCTACTGTATTCATTCCAGTTTTCAAATTAATGCTTTTTCCTGTAGTTGTTCATAATCAGCCTTCGCTTCCAGATCACCTGATTTTGGTCCAGGAGAACATGACCTGGAATGAAGCCTTGAACTACTGCAGAGAAAACTACACAGACCTGGTGTCTGTCCACGATGAGGAGATCCAGCAGTGGGTGGAGAGGAAGGCTAGAAATGCCACCAGTGCCCATGTGTGGTTGGGTCTGCGCTTCTCCTGTACTTTGAGCTTCTGGTTCTGGGTCAGTGCAGAACCTGTCTGCTATGTCCACTGGTCTTCAGATAATGGGACTGGAACTGGACACTGTGGAAACACTGGGGCTGTACAATCTAGAGGAGAACATCGGTGGGTCAGTCTGCCTGAGACTCAGAAACTCAACTTCATCTGTGTGAAATGTCAAGGTGAGTCTGATCGAAAGTTCTACTCACCTCCTGCAATATAACCTGCGCATGAACATATAACCTACAGACCTTCACGCAGAACCTGTATGATTACTCAGGTGTTTTACGGGCGGAGGTGTGCAGATGCTCTTCTAACTATTTCTTGTTTGTTCTGCTCTAGACATCTAATCAGTTCCTACATCTTCAGCACTGGATCCTCTGAGATTCTGAACATCTCTGAGGTTGAACTTAAGAAAGAGCTATTTTTCCTGTTATTATCATCATTCTTGTTATGGTTGAGTTGAGTTGACTTTTCTTTTAAATGTTGAAATTCATTTGAAACATAAGCACAGTTAAAAATGTCAGGGTGAGGTTATCATTTCAAAATTTTTTTGCTTATTTGCAGAAAAGCAAAATGTTTAGCTGATGATCTTCTTCAAGGGGACTTCTAACATTTTACTCATTTAGAGAGCTGGGTAATTTTACTGGAGCAATTTCGGGTAAGTACCTTGCTCAAGGGTACTACAACAGCTGGAGCTGGGATTTAAACCTGCAACCTATAGGTCTAGTGGCAGCTCTAGCCATGTCTCCCTTTGGTGATTTATGTAATGGTGGTTGAGTTTTTTGTGTAGTATTGTGATATTAATAAAGGTTTGTTAGTTTTCAGTTATACTTTCAACTTTGGTTTCAATCTCCTGAATCTTTCTGGACAGATTAATTTCACTGTAAGTTCATTTTCACTGATGGTTTGTTCAAATAGGGTCTTAGTCAATCAGGGTTAATCTCATGGGAACAAGAGCATTCTGCATATCTCGATATAGATTATCTGAAGAGCACTAATTTTTAATTTATATTTTCATGGTTTTAGGATTTCCTGTGGTATAGTATCTCCTCTGAGCTTTTATTGTGTGCTTTTGTGCGTTTCAGTGTTCTGTGCTTGTTCAAAACTGAAAATAACTGTCAATATTTGCCCAGTGTCAGCAGGGTTTTTTATTCATGAGAATGTAAACTAATGGAAATGTCCCTGGTGTATTAAACTTTGGAAAAGCTCCAGCCTTGTGTGTTTTTTCCAGTGAATCAAAACATAAGTCATAACTTATTTTAAAAATCAAGTACCAAACTTAAGTTTCACATGAACATCTACACAAACTGCTCACAAAGCACCAGGATCAGTTAAAATAGAGTTGGGTACCAAGAACTTGATGTAGTGTCTCTAGTAAACATTATGCTTTCCCAGCATCCTCAGCCTGTACATATGGCCATCTACTTATTAATTTAAGAGACAAATTAATTTGGTTTTTCTGATCATAAAATTCAGGGAGGTGTGGTGGCACAGCAGGTTTGGCCGTGTCTTGCTCTCTAGTGGGTCTGGGGTTCGTGTCCTGCTTGGGGTGCCTTGTACCAGACGGGCGTCCCGTCCTGGGTGTGTCCCACCCTCCTCATCGCAACCCCACTCAGGACAAGCAGTTTCAGCCAATGTGTGTGTTTGTGGCTTTGTTATTTGTAACATGAACTCAGAACAACACAACTCTTACAATCGTATAAAAATCCCAAATAAACATGTATTAAGGATTTCTTTAAGATTGTAGCATCAAATTAGGGTAGTGCAGGCAGAACACTTACAGAAGTGTAGCATCTCAGAAGGCTGTCAAACAGAAAGGCTTTCAAATAAGAATAGAATCTCTAAAGGAAAAAGAAAATCTTTTGTTTTCATGCACCACAAATTAGTACCATGATGTTACTTTTGGTTGGGGGGGAGGGGGGTTCATGTTTACATTGAAGTTTTTATGCTCTGAATTGAATTTTGCGATAGAAACAGCAAAAGCAGCAGTGACCTGTATGATAGTATTTCTATGGAAATTTCGAAACATACGGGACACAAGTCATGTTGAAGCTCTTGAACAGACAAACCACTGTCAAAAAATCCTTCGTGCGTCTGTGGAAATAAGGTGGTGCCATCCCTACGCACAATAAACAAATGACTTGTCTCGTTTATGTCGCCTCCTGAAAACATCACTTGTTTTATTGTTTTTTTTCAGGAAGCGTATTTGCATTTCTTTGCTGAACCAGGATGGGTGTTGTCCACTCCGAATCAATACAACAGATGAGTGAAATAAAGACTGACACAGCTCTTTTCCTAAAATAACACGGTGCAAACAGCATATGTCACAAATTGTTTACACCAAAAGCTTTTCTTTTTCCTTTAACTGAAGTGTTCAATGTTCAGCTCATTTAATCATCCAGCTAAGGTTTATTCCTCTGTATATCTCCAGCTCTACCCTGAGACACTTTTCTATACAAACTCACCACATTTCACATTGCTCTGATTGAAAAAAAAAATAAAAAATTAAAAAAACCATAATTCCGCCTTCAGCATTCCAGAGGTTTCCATCGTCCACCAGACCTCATCTCAAGACCCTGGAAAGTGATGCTTCCATCTGACACTGGACCATCAGAAGTGTTCTGGTGAAACAACCCTACTGTCTTTGGCTAACTTACCCCTTTTTCTTCACATTAATTTTAATTTAATTACTTTTAGGAGACACTTTTCTCCAAAGCGACTTCCAGCGAACTGTATGTAGTGTTATCAGCCCACACACCTTATTCACCATGGTGACTTACACTGCTAGATACACTACTTACACTGGGTCACTCATCCATACATCAGTGGAACACACTCTTGCTCTCTGTCACTCACACACTATAGGTGAACTTGAACAGTGTGTCTTTGGACTGTGGGAGGAAACCAGAGCACCCATAGGGAACCTCTGCAGGCACAGGGAGAACATGCAAACTCCACACAGACTGAACCGGGATCAAACATTGAACGTCTGAGTATTGTTTCCCTATAAAAAGACCTGAGGAGTCCGACAGGCTGTTACAGAAGCATCCCATGCTGAGTGGAGATGATGACCAACCGCTGCGATGGGCGAGACATACCTTGCTGAACTGGGAAATCAAGCTACCATACAGCAACAATGCTATTATTACCTGTTATCTGACTTAGAAGTCCTATTTAATGAAGGATGCCCAGGAGGGGTGGGCAGCCACTGGTACTTGGACCCCCAGAGGTTTTTTCTCCCTCGACTTTCAGTTTCTTTTGTTCCTTCCCTCCGTGGCCAGTAGGAATTTACTCCTCTAGCTGACACTTTTCTCTAAAGCGACTTACAGTGCTAAGGTTACAACTATCACACATATATACACCTGGGTAATTTTACTGGAGCAATTTAGGGTAAATACCTTGCTCAGGGGTACTACATGCTGTGCCACCTTTAAAACACACTGTACTACTTGTCTGTGCTTCCTGTCTCCAAACTGTCCACTTTGCCAGTTCTCTGAATTTTTATTCCTATCTCTAAACTGTTAACTAAATAAATAAAGAAATTTGGAGACCTGAGATTTAAAACATTTGAGAAATGACCAAGTTTGAGAATGTTTTTCATGATATTCTAATGAAAAGCTGTTCTGCATTTAAATAGTTCTGGTTTCCTTCTTCTCCAAAAGTTGTACATGGTGCTCAGTAACTGTGCTGTGTTCCACTGCTGCAATAACGGTACTCTGGAAATGGTTAACAAACTACACATCTCAAGGATTTTGCATTTACCTGCCAATACCTGAACCTTGAACCTTTGGGTAAATTTTCTTAATAAGGTTTATTGTGTTACATTTGCATTAATGGAAATTTACACAGAAAAGTGTGATGCTTTGCCGGTGCTTTGCAGATTATACATAAAAAGGAGCAGTGTAAGCAGCGAGCAGGTTTCCTTCTGGTTTCCAAAAGTCAGTAATTTACTGCGGTAAGTTTTTCTTTCTTTGAAATTCTATGTACAAACAATATTCACCACTGATTTCTGTAAAACTGCTTTGATGGCATGAGCACCTTTTCACTACAGTAAAGCTGACTTGAAATCAACACTGAAAACTGCTCAGGATCAGAGATCAAACACTGAGGAGAAGATACCTGTAGGGCGGTAAAGAGGTGTGACACAGGTAAGGTTTTTTTGGTCTCTTTATTATTTCTTCTCTCTTTTATTCTCTTTTTTATTCATTTCTTAATTTTTATTCCCATTCAAATTCATTTTCAGTATGTTGTTATTATGTGCAGTGATTTTTCCAACACTTGAACACAAAGGGAATCTAACATTTAAATTGACATTTATTTATTTAGTTGACACTTTTCCCCAAAGCAACTTCCAATGAACTCTATGTAGTGTTATGAGCCAACACACCTTATTCACCGCGGTGACTTACACTGCTAGATACACTACTTGCAATCGGTTACTCATCCATAAATTATGATTAATTTTATTAACACTATTAAGGTGAACTTACTAGGGGAAACAGGGAGAAAGTAACTGACACAAAGCCTTATTATACAGGGACAGAACATTTTTACTGAGGCTCTGAGGGATTTGAATATATCAGCCACAGAAAAAAACAGCTCACAAGGGAAGTACAAACACACACACACACACACACACACATTGTCTGAAACCGCTTGTCCCAAGCGAGGTTGCAGCTAACCAGAGCCTAACTCGGCAACACTGGCCATAAGGCGGGAGGGGCAACACCCAGAACAGGATGCCAGTCCATCATAGGGCATCCCAAACAGGACTTGAACCTCAGACCCACAGGTAAGAAGGACTTGGCCAAACCCACTGTCCCACTGTGCCCCCGCTCCCTCCTACTCGGGAAATAGTTGAGCAAAAAAAAGTGACACAGCTTTATAGAGAAAGCTGTACAGTGCTACTTGAAAACATGTGTGTCCCTTATTTTTACCACGAAATGGTTATTTAATGAGAATCAGTCTTTTGCTTGTGACATAATAGGTCTGTAATGACCAATTCCATATGCTGCTTTAAATCATATAATTTAAAGGTTTATTTTGATATTTTATGCAAGAATAATTACCAGATGTACTTTATATTGGTATAAGTATTTATGTTCAGTTGAGCAAAAATCTTCATGAATGAAAATTAATGACTATTATTACGAAAAAACTGATGCACTTATGTTATCCAAAGCTCGACCTTCTTTCATCTATTTATAGTTATTTTCATCTATTTATATCTTTGCTGTGGCACCTTGAACATTAAAGTTATTTCATTTCATTATTTTTTTTCCTCTTTTTTTTTGTGTCTCTGGATGACACTTATGTTACTTGTCTGTCTCTCTTACTTTTATACAAACAGAGAAGGTAGTACATGTTTACCATGGACATCAGGGGAGAAAGTGTTTTGAGACAACATGAGACCGCTGGTGTGGGTGACCACCAGGCAGGTGGAGGTGGAGGTGTGTCGCAGTCCGGTTGGGGTGTAGCAAGTTTTCGGATCCTGTAGGTATCAGGGCGCAGGGCTTGATGGCTGTAACCAGAGTCGTTTATTACTCAGACAGGGTACAGTAACACTTGAATATGCTTGATTGGATCAGGAGGTGTTCACTTTGCAGGACAGACCTGCTCAGTCTTAACTGAACAAATTAAAGCTGTTCCTTGTTTTGCTGACTGGACATTTCCTTGTCATAGTAACATGGCTAATGATTTTAGGGTTTTAAAATCAAGTATATTGAGCTGCTCTCCTTTAACACCCCTAAGAGCACTGACAGATAACTAACAATTTGCGACAAGTTTGTGAAACTTACATCTATTTGTTCAAAGTAATAAATCGGGTTCGATCAGCCGAGCGGAAACAAGTGATTAGAATCACTTTGGAATCACTATTCTATTATGATAGGGGGTGCAGTGGCGCAGTGGGTTGAACTACAGTCCTGCTCTCCGGTGGGTCTGGGGTTTGAGTCCTGCTTGGGGTGCCTTGCGATGGACTGGCGTCCCGTCCTGGGTGTGTCCCCTCCCCCTCCGGCCTTACGCCCTGTGTTACCGGGTTCGGCTCCGGTTCCCCTCGACCCCGTATGGGACAAGCGGTTCAGAAAGTGTGTGTGTGTGTGTGTGTGTGTGTGTATTCTATTATGATCTGAATGTTCACTGTAAGGTTTTTTTGGTGCATTTGAGCTACTTTAAACAAAAAATTATGATGCACAGCTACTGCTTACTTAGATGTTACAAAATAGTTACTAGTTACTTAGATGTAACCGTTCAGAGGTGCACTGTTTGCTCAACATTTCTTTTCCCAGTCAAATAATTCTGAAACTCACTTAACACTAATTCAGCAAGTGGAACACAGACGTCTTCACCCGCAAGGGATTCACATAATTTAAACATGTTTTAGAAACCTGAAGGACCCTTCATTAACATGTGTGACTGCAAAACTAAATATAATAGAGAGATGTCACAATCCCAGGTGGTTGAAGGCAAGGTTGAAGGAAAGTTTATTCCAACAGAAAGATTACTTATTGGGACAGGAGTCATCTTTGGACCCATCATTCCTTCCAGAATGTTCTGCAGTAATGAACAGCCAGTGGACTTCAGAGCAAGTGAAGAGATAATTAAATGGGCATTTGTTGCTCCCCTTCATTAATACAGTACCATGGTGTAAATATTTTTAGCAGGGTTATACTGAACATAATGCACCAACTTACTGTATGATTGCAGCCTGTTTATCAGTTACACAGTATTACAGGGTATTTAATTTAATCTGGTCGGAATACAGTATATTCCTGCAAAAATTAAAATTTTTTACAGTGACCTGTTCAACATGAGTACTTTATACAGATTGCAGCAGGAGAGCTGGCAGACTGTTAAACACACAGCAGCTTAAGTAAATATGAGAAAGTCAAGTTCAGGTTCAAGTTCAAGGTTTATTGTCATAAGGACAAGTACCGTGTAGTGCTAAGTCCTGTGGGAAAGCAAACCCGGCTGTGAGAGGATCGTGAAACCTGGGCTTTTTTGTTAAAGAAATAAAGGGACTTTGTGACTCTTATTGGTGTTTAACACAGTCTTCACTTTCAAGTAAATGACATTATGTGAGCAAATATGTGTTGATCTAATAAATGGATATTATCACCAAGGGCAAAAATTATAATTATAGAAATCATAAAAAAATATTTTACACAGCGGGTCAGAAAGGCATCATTTGGATTGTTTACCCCTAATGTTTTCACTACAAGCTGTGTCTTTTAATCTTTACATGTCTATGTTTCTCTTTGTGAGTTCAGTACATCTATCCCTGTGTAAATTAAACTACATTATTAATATAAAAAAACCCTCTTTTTTTCTGTACATGTGTCTCTGCAGGGTGACAAACAACAGTCATGCAGAGTACCATGATTCTCCTCCTGCTCATTCCAGGCCAGTGTTCCCTGCATTAACCTTTGCTGTAAGGTTAAAAAAACACAAGAAAAAAAAGAACAAATCTTACTGATATATGCTTCTTTTTCTAAGTGTATGTCTGTGTTTTCAAAGCCAGGTTTTAAACTGTAGTGACATAGTATCATAGTATGACATTTAAATGCATCTAATGCTTGTGTGTTTTTGTAAATACCAGGACTCTGTACACTGTCCTCATGTTTCACTCATCAATATCACTTTGTGAACATGACTAAGAACTGGACCGAAGCACAGAGTTACTGCAGAGAGAAGTACACTGACCTGGTTACCATTGACAACCCAGAGGAAATGAACAGATTGATTAACAGGGTAAACCTCACTGGTTATACTGGACCAGCATGGATAGGACTGAAGAAGGGAAATTCGTGGAAATGGCAGTGGTCCCTGGAAGAGAGACGTCTCTACAGTGATGGACAGACTGGGTTTTGGAACTGGGACACCAGCGTAGGAGCACCTCACACTGCGGATGGGAATACCAACTGTGTGGGGATGAGACACAATGGGAAATGGAATGATATTGGCTGTGCCTCTAAATCTCCCACAGGATTCTTTGTTTGTTATGATGGTGAGTCGTGAGAAATTTGTTTTCTAAAGCACAAAACATTATTTGGGATCTTTTAAATAGTGTGATTTTCACAACTTTAAAATACTCTCAGAAATATATTTTCTTGGGAGATTTACTTACATACAGTTTATTTCCTGATGGTCCTCATTATACACCACTAATACAGGTAGAAAAGTACATGTTATTACCAGAGCAGTGAGTACTACACAGTGGTGAAGAAAAAGAATTATATTGTATAAATGGGAAAATGACTGTAAGTCGATAAAAAGAGTGTGTGTGTGTAAGACAGAGAGAGTGTGTGTGTTCCACTGAAGTATGGATGAGTGACCCAGTGTAAGTAGTGTATCTTGGAGTGTAAGTCTCCGCAGTGAATAAGGTGTGTGGGCTGATACTGCATATAGAGCTCATTGGAAGTTGCTTTGGAGAAAAGCATCTGCTAAATACACAGACAGAATGTCTACAACCATTTGTCGTGATGATCTGGAGCCTGACCTGGCAACACAGAGTGCAAGGCTGGAGGGGGAGAGGACACACCCCAGACAGGATGTCAGTGTGTACAAGGTACCCCAAGCAGGACTTGAACCCAGACCCAATGTCTGCTAAATAAGTAAATGTAAATTAAACCTGGACTGGATGTCAATCCGTCACAAGGGAGACACACTGTATAAAAAGTATAGTGACCAGTTAACTGGAAACACACAGAGTGTGATGGTGGCCTCTGGAAAAAACATACATGAAACCACGCTGAACAGGCAAACTGCCAACACTGAGCTGGACTCACACCTACATGTCACTGCAGCAGCAGTTTTAAAATGACTGTATACATAGTCTAAAAAAGTTTTAAAGTAATTAAATTAGAAAGAAGTGACTGCCCTGCAGGGGCGTCGTGTCACAGCAGGTTTGGCCAGGTCCTGCGCTGCGGTGGCCTGGGGTGCCATGCGATGGACCGGTGTCCCGTCCTGGGTGTGTCCCCTCCCCTTCCAGCCTTGTGCTCTGTTTTGTCAGGTTAGGCTCTGGTTTGCTGCGACCCTGCTTGGGACAAGCGGTTTCAGTGTGTGTGTGTGTGTGTGTGTGTGTGTGTGTGTGTGTGTGTGTGTGTGTCATAGCCATGAGATGTCTGCAAAATGTATCTTTTAAGCCCTGATTTTAATGTCTTTTTGAAAACCACTGGACTCTTTCCAGGGAGAAAACAAACCAATCAGAGCTACGTCTTCATTAATCAAAGTAATAAGACCTGGTCGGAGGCACAGAGATACTGCAGAGAGAATTATACAGACCTGGTCAGTGTGAGGAACCAGACTGAGAATGATCTCATACACAACATGTTTAGAAGTGGAACCTTTGTGTGGATCGGTCTGTACAAAGACAACTGGCAGTGGTCAGACCAGAGAAACTCCTCATTCCGCTACTGGGCACCAGGAAAACCTGATAATTTTGATGGGAATGAGAAGTGTACTATAGCCTCGATCACACAGACACTCGATGGAACGTGGGATGATCGACAGTGTGGTGAAAATCACCCGTTCATATGTTATGATGGTGAGTTGAGTTTGATCTACACTGCGTGTTCACAGATACACAATTTGCAGCTGTTACATTACATTTCTTTGCTGTTTTGCATCATTTTCAGTCGTTCTGATCTTATGTTTACATACTGAAAACCAAGATATTACAAACAATAGTAGAAATTCATTCTGTAAACAAGCCTGTATTTAGCACTTTCCCTATTTCTGCTAAAAAAGGTGACTTTTCACAAAATCCATCATTTTCACTGACAACAGAGATGGCTGCCTAATGAACTCTGCTTTTTCAATCTATATTTTCTATGTCCATTAACATTTGTACATGTACTAATAAATATTTCAGTTTAATATTGTAAAACAGCAGGGTAGTAGCCTTTTGTGTTATATTAGTTCACGGGCTCCATTTCCAATTAATTATTAAATTAATGAGGAAAGATGTGTTTAAAAATTTAAAAAAAAGGAGAAGAAAAACAGGACGTGCCGCGATAACATATATATGGTGACAGTTCTACACTGAAAAAGAACACACTATAAATTACTCCAGTTCCTAAATTAATGTTTTTTTTTGCTATAGTTGTTCATAATCAGCCTTTATTTCTAGTAATCAGCTTTCATTTCAGTTTTACATCAGCAGTAAAACAGCAGGGCAGTAACCTTTTCTACTGTATTCGTTCATGGCTCAACTTCCACTTATAATAGTGACAATGATGTGTTTAAAAGAAATTATACAGCGATAGAGCTACGCTGAAAAAGAGAATACAGTAGAAATTATTCCAGTCTTCAAATGAATGCTTTTGCTGTAGTTGTTCATAATCAGCCTTCGCTTCCAGATCACCTGATTTTGGTCCAGGAGAACATGACCTGGAATGAAGCCTTGAACTACTGCAGAGAAAACTACACAGACCTGGTGTCTGTCCACAGTAATGAGACTCAGCAGTGGGTGGCGAGGATGGCTGAAAATGCCACCAGTGATCATGTGTGGTTGGGTCTGCGCTTCTCTTGTACTCTGAGCTTCTGGTTCTGGGTCAGTGCAGAACCTGTCTGCTATGACAACTGGTTCCTAGGTAATGGGACTGGAACTGGACACTGTGGGAACACTGGGGCTGTACAATCTGGAGGAGAACATCAGTGGGTCAGTCTGCCTGAGACTCAGAAACTCAACTTCATCTGCTTCCATTGTTAAGGTGATTCAAGGGCTTCTGCTCAGTGCTTCCAACATTATCCACGTATTCCCATGAGGAGAAGAAGAGATTTTAAATGCTCCTCTTTCATTTCTTTCTCCTTCAGGGAATCCGGTGTCTTTCTGCACCAAATCTGCACCGTTCATCTGAGGTCTTCTAAGATTCAGTGGAATGCTTTGACACGTAATTAACTTTGTAAGTTGCTTTGGAGAAAAGCATCAGCTAAATGAATAACTGTAAATGTAATTTGAAAACTGAGATCATGATTTTGTTTTTTTCTACAATTATTTTGCATGTTTCCGTATGGATGTAACTGAAAATATTTGAGACAATTTATTCAAGAGGATATTTTAATGTAGGATTTGTATGGATAAAATTACAGTTGGTGGAGGTTTTTTTCATAATTATTCTGTACCAGTACTATGTATTAAAGGTCCTTTCTCATATAGCATAAGAAGTGTGTGTTAAGAAAATTCTGCCTTTGCCTTTGATAGACAACATATTGTTAATATTTTGAGTATGTTAATCTGCTGTCTGTTTTTAGCTGTAATCCAGCATTTTGCAATGAGAAAAAAAATCACAGATTAAATGAAAAATCAGAGTGAATCTCACTCAGTATCGTTAATCGCTTAGCACTCAGGATCCTTTCAGTCCGGTGCCTATCCCAGAAGTGCAGGGTCCCGTCTGGACAGGACAAACATCCTTCGCACGGTAGCAAACCCCCCACACACACAGAAAAAGAACATATACTTGAGTGTGTCTGAACAGCCAAAGTGGTGTAAGATGCTATCTCAGGGTAAAACTGAACATTAAAAAAATAAACAGCGTAGCCAGTGTTGAAATGATTTGTTTGCACTAACTTTGCACACATAAAATACAAATAAAACAATTAAAACAAAGATTGTTGGCCTGCAGAAGAAATGACATTTTATTGGAGAATTGCCTAAAACATGTACTGTCAGTTACAGTATGTCCTAAACATTTATTTCCCAGTTTTCTGGGAAAGAATTTTTTTAAAAAAAATCATTAAATTCACCAAAAAAAGAGATCATCTTTAGAAGAAACAACAAGTAAAAGTGAGTGGAGGGATGTTCTGGCACTTTAAGGAATTCTAGTGTGTTCATTTAACTACAAGAAATTTTATACACAAAAATAATATGAACATAGACATCAGTACATACAAAAACAACAAAACAATCTATTTCGATGTGTTACTAATTACAATATTCAGATGCATTTAAAGATACCTTTAAATATTTTACAGATGTCTTTAAAAACATTACTCAGGTTTTCAAAATATGTCTTACAACATACCTCAGGTAAAACTGTACTTTGTCCATTGAAGTTATATTTAAATGTATTCATTTAGCAGACACTTTTCTCGAAAGTGACATACATCTCAAAGAATAATATAAAGAGTGCATTACATCAAGATGAGGAGCGATTTGGGTGCAGACACAAGATTCTTCAGTCAGTTTGTCACACTCCACCATGTGAACCGGTACACATCACATGAATAGCTGAACAAAGTCTTGCCATTATGAAAAAAAAAAAAAAAAAAAAAACACTTATTAAAAATTATTACATGTAACAAGCATGTATATGTTTATCAAGCACTTATGAGGCTGGGGTAAAGCATGAAAGATGTGAGTTTTGAGAACCCCCTTAAATGTATGGAAGGGTCTTAAATTATTAATTTAAATCATTTTAAAATAATAATAAAAAAAAAAACATTCCACTGAGGTTACAAGTTTCATCTTAACTTTTAAGAACACTTATAAACCAAAAGTATTGATATCAGGCAGAGAAAGACGCTTTCCTGTTGACCGGGGGACTCCTAAATGCAGTGCACTGATGTCTCTTATGACATTGGAATTCATTAGGTGAGTTCCAGCTGTGAGTTGTGGGCTTCTCAGGACACCTGAGGGCCCTGTGAACATCCCTGGCATGTTGAGAAGGTCTCCCGGTCTACTTCTCAGAAGGTCCTGCTGTACAGCAGCAAGGGTGGCAGTTTTGGGCATGAACTGAGGAGCGGATGAGGTATAGTCCAAAGCTTCCTCCACTAGAAGAAAGAGGCACATACACCTGTTTTTAGTGCTGACCCTCACACTGACACAAGGAAATTTTCATGGTGGAAGGAAGCGTAGCACACCTGAAGCGAGATACATAAAAGGCACGCGAAACATATGGGAAATAAAGAATATTGAAAGTAAAATTCAGTGCTACTTGAAATTATGCGAACCCTGTAGGGATGGTCAGTACTCCTGAATAAAATATTAAACTTATAAAGTCTAAATCTTACCACTTCATGGAAAAACTAAGGGACACCAGGGCTTCACATAATTCCAAGCAACATTGTATGGAGCACATCTAACACACAGACTATGCAAGGTATCCTCAGAAATATTTAAAATATGGGAAAGACACAGAAAGAAAAGGCCACATAAAGCAATAGGAGGAATGAGATTACACTGGATACGGGAGAACAGAGAACACAACGAGCATCACCAAAAAACACACAGCAAAATATTAAAAATTTCAAAAAGTTACACATACGTGAAAAGTGGGGCACATTCCTCAGCTCTTTGGTGGAAAAAAAGAGGAATAAACAGCAGTTAGCTTTTGTATTAGTACAAAAGACAGAAGAAATGTTCCACATCCTGAGAAGATGGTTGATGTTCTTCAGAAATAAGATTAAATGGTCTGCAAGGGCCTGTTGGTGAATACGAAACTGATCTGGTCAGAATCAATGAAAGATTGAATGAATAAATAAATTATATTCGAATGCCAAGATCAATTTGCAGTGTAAGATCATACCGTTTTCTGTATTTCACAAATATTTCAGTTTTTAAGCAAAAAAGTAAATAAAAAGTGGCACCATAACACATTTTTCCCAGGTACTTCCTTCCTCACGGACTGTCCCGCATATTTGCTCTATTCCATCATCGGTGCTTGATTAAAATTATTATACAATAAGAAATGTGTTGTTATTGTGGCAAAATTAGTCCAAAATAAAGAGCAGCTGGGGCCCCCCAAGAAAAGGTCGGGCAACCACTACACCACTGAGAAAGGAACCAGTTCAAGACAACACAACACAAGAACAATAATAATAATTAGAAGGATCAACATATAAACCCAATATCTGCAAATCGCTCAAACCATGTCTGAACACATTAACAGATACAAGGTGACTAGCTATATCCACAGGGCACTATGCAAGCACCTTGGTGTCCAACTCAGTGTGAAGTACTACGAGATTAAGCCAAAGAAGATTCATCAAAGTAAATATCATAAATTTTACCATTACTTGGGATTTGCTGATAGTCACAGATAGTACACTATCAAGGAACTGTACTGAGTCAGTGCTGCACAAGAAGACAGAGACCTGCCTATTGGTCGATAAAGCAATTTCAGATTTTATTATTATTATTATTATTATTATTATTAACTGTCCTACTCGCAGATAAAATATATCCTTATTATATTCTACTTTCAAAGTAAATGATGTTCACGTTATATATTTTCCCTTTACTTAAACTAATAAGCAGAACAATAGAAAAAAAGCACTTTACCATGTTTTGTGATAAAAATAAAGTGAGACTCACGAGACCCTGTTGAGGGCATAGCAGTGGAACGAGGCAAGGACCTGGAGAAGGAGACTGGGTCTGCTGTTTTCTGTATGGTTGAACTAACAAATGTGGAATGGGATGTGTAAGACAGAGGGAACTTTGATCTTGGATTTGAAGTAGTAGAACTTCTGAAAACAGAACTGGACACAAAAGAAGGTCCTGCTGGATTCTTGTTCATAGAACTTTCACGTGTAGAACTTGTTGGTGAGAAAGACTCTGTAGGATTGTTGGCTGTGAACCTTCCAGGTGATCCAGAAGGATAAGTGGGTTGAGTTGGATTCTGGGGCACAAACCCAGTAGGACTGGTATTACACTGAATCAAAGGTTCTGGTTCTTTGTAGGCTGTGGAACATGGAGAAGAAGACGAAGAAACTAAGACAGAACTGGGCAGATCTGACTTGTCGCATGTTTGGGGAGAGCGTGGCTGAGGCTGAGGTTTCTTTACATCGCAGCACTTGGAATTCAATTCCTGTGTAGAATCTGAAAAACAAATAAAGGACCATGAATAAACTAGAGCTTCACATCAGTATCAACAGGGAATGGGTTCAGCAAGCTAAACAAGTATTTAATGGACTTCCTTACCTTGACTTTTCTGCTGTCTTCTTTCCTCTGTGAAAAAAAAGAATTTCAGCAAATGGGTAAATTATGCAAATATTCTGCTTGTCATGACCTTGATAAATTATAATTATCAGTATCATAATATCCTATTTTGGTAGCAGTTTGTTTCATGCAAGGTTTTATACAAGAACTAAAGTTTTAATGTGTTTTAGACTAGGAGTAAGGCCTTACCTTATGAGGACTGTTCCAAAGACTAGTTTGAAAAATAACTGCAAAATGTTACTCACTGAGCTCTTTAAGACTCAGTCTTTCTCTCCTGAGCTTGTCCTCCAGTTTAACCACATCTTTTTTCAATAACTCTTTTGGTTTGGTCGCTTGATTAGGCTTGTTGGATGTGTCCTCCTCCGCACTGGATGGGAACTGGGTTGGGGAGCTCTACAGCAGGACAGAGGACACAATGTCTTCATGTGCATTTCTCTTAGTTTTTTAAACAAACACTGACAGCTTGAGTGATGGGCACAAGTGGGTAAGACATTGTAAGAAATGCAGGTGCTCTTTTTTAAGAAAGAAATTGTTTGGATTAGCAGTTTTTTTTTTTTTCTTGAAATTGTGAATTTTGTATGTTTTAATTCACAGTTGTGTAATCTCACAACAGTTCATTCACAAACACAGCTCCAGTCCTATTCTCAGCACGCACTTGCGTGGGGCTCACAAAGTCCTCCCCAAGTGGAAGCTGCTCCAACTCTGAATTTCTCCTCCTCAGCTCAGCAATTTCCTGCTCCAGCTTCTGAATGTGCTCCTCAATCTGATTCTCAGCCTCAGCCCTCCTCATATCCCTCTGCTGTTCACTGATCTCTGTAGGGAAACAAAACAGTTGAACCAGGTGTTAATCTGAGTACTTAACTGACCTGTGGTGCAGCAAATAGCACACTGCTTACAAGAACATTGAGTAGCTCCCTTAACCAGAAATACTGAGTAGCTCCTTAACCCAACAGCATTGAATAGCTACCTATCCTAACTACATTGAGTAGCTCCCTAAGCCAAAAACATTGAGTAGCTCCCTAACACAGCAACATCGAGTAGCTCCCTATCCTAACTACATTGAGTAGCTCCTTAACCCAACAACGTCGAGCAGCTCCTTAACCCAATAAAACTGAGTAGCTCCCTAACCCAACAACACTGAGTAGTTCCTTAACCCAACAACACTGAGTAGTTCCTTAACCCAAAACAGGACACTAGAGTACTTTTGGAGACAGATTTTGCAATAGTCACACAGATATTGTAGATAAGAATAAATAGAAGATAAATATGTAAAATTTATGTATTAGGAAATAATTTACACTCATTGAGCAAACTGAGAAGTTCATGTATCAATATGCATCGTTATGAATGAACATGTGTCATTCTGTACAGCACAGAATTAAGCAGGAGTTTCTTTGGCAAGGTTTTTTCTTACTTCACATCATACTTCTGACATGAGTAAAACATTAGTGCTCCATATACCATACATCCAAGATAATGTCCTCCATACAACAAACTTGTCAGAGAGCGTTGTGTCCGAACTATGCATACAAAGGACTGCCACTGAAAGAACCCACAGCCGAAGTTATGCATCTCTTTGGCGTTCCCACGTACGAAAGGTAAAGTGCAAAAGTTCTTGGTTCTGGCTCCGTTGTGGTGGAATGACCTCCCCTTCTCACTCAAAACTGCTGAATCTCTGTCCAGATTTAAAAAGGGTCTGAAAACCCTCCTCTTCCAGACTCACTTTGCCCATGATCTCTTAAGTTCATATAAGGTGTAAATGTTCATGCCCTATAACTTTAAGATCATGCCCGGATAAACCTTTACACAGCTACTTCTGCAATGTAACATAAATGTTCATTTCTGTATATACATATATATATAATATATTACAAGAAAGGTGATTTGGAATCATGGATATTGAGATAATGTCTTATGTAGCTACTTGTCTGATGAGCATTGGTTCATAAGGTGGAAACAAACTGACTGTACTAGAATCACACGTCTGCATCTAAGTGTCTCTTTCTGTTAATGTAATGAACACACTGTATTTTCTATGACATGTACGTCGTTCTGGAGAAAAGTGTCTGATAAATTAATAAATGTAAATGTAAAGTAATCTCACGCTTTTCGTATTCTTTTTCCAGCTGTTGAGCGAGGTCATTTTGGTTGATCTTCTTCAGGATCAGAAGAGTCACTCTGAGGGCCTCCTCTCTTCCAAAGCTCACCACCATCTTTTCAACCACATCGGTCACCCCCTTGTCCTCCAACTGACCCTTCGGAATGCGGCCTAGACCTTCAGCGACGCCCTGCTGCAAGTACATCTTGAAGCGCTTCAGATCATCTCGTTCCAGATCATCCAGAGCAGAGAAAAGCAAGGAGTGAATGTCTGCCATGTTGAGTCAGTGCTTCTGGAGGAGTTACTGCAAAAACAAGAAGCAGAGCACCGAGTTTCAAGTGAGATCCACTTTTTGTAACAACAGGGAGAGAAGCAGGAAGTTTCTCCTTTCTGAGTTTTGGGCGGAGCTTGCAGACTTCTTCACATCCATTAAGCTTTCACTAAGTTGTGTGCTTTTTTCTTAGCCTACCGATTTATATTTCCTGATAAGCCTGCCAAGTCGGTGCCACTTTCAGCACTCCACCTTTTCACTATAAATCTGTAAGACCATTCAGATGGCTGGTTAATATATACACATATATACACACACACACACACATTTTCTGAACCGCTTGTCCCATACGGGGTGGCGGGGAACTGGAGCCTAACCCAGCAACACAGGGCGTAAGGCCGGAAGGGGAGGGGACACACCCAGGACGGGACGCCAGTCCGTCGCAAGGCACCCCAAGCGGGACTCGAATCCCAGACCCACCGGAGAGCAGGACCCGGTCCAACCCACTGCGCCACCGCACCCCCCCCATTGGCTGGTTAATAATTTAATTATATTGTTTTATTGGAAGCAATTCTCTGCCAGTAATGCTTCCAGCTCTTGACCTGATCACAGACCTGAAGTGATTTTGATTCCCTGCACATGAAATGCACACAATTAGTTATAGCGTACCACTCCCTGCAGGAACAGCATGAAAAAAGGATTTCATTAACTATAGTACACACACACACACACACACACTTTCAGAACCGCTTGTCCCATACGGGGTCACGGGGAACCGGAGCCTACCCGGCAACACAGGGCGTAAGGCTGGAGAGAGGTAGGGGACACACCCAGGACGGGACGCCAGTCCGTCGCAAGGCACCCCAAGCGGGACTTGAACCCCAGACCCACCGGAGAGCAGGACTGCGGTCCAATCCACTGCGCCACCGCGCCCCTCCTAATTATAGTATTAATTTAAAAAAAAAAATGCTCGTGGTGTGTCAATCAGTCAATGGTTTTTTTATCAAATGCACAACAATACAGCACAGCAGTGGTTCCTGGCAATGAAATGTCTTTTTCTGCAAGCTTGGTGGGGAGGGGGGTGATAAAAAAGTAACAACATGCATTAAGATTACAAAAAAATTAAAAACATTTGTAAAGTGGAACATAGTAGGAATTATGTAACACTAATAAATATTAAGTAAAACTATTTAACAAAAAGAGGGGGCACAGTGGTGTGTTGACACAGCTAGTTTGACCAGGTCCTGCTCTTCGGTGAGTCTGGGGTTCAAATCCTGCTTGGGGTGCCTTCTGATGGACTGGTGTCCTGTCCTGGGTGTGTCCCCTCTCTCTTCAACCTTATGCCCTGTGTGTTGCTGGGTTAGGCTCTGGCTTGCCATGACCCTGCTTGGGACAAGTGGTTTTAGGCTGTGTGTATGTGTATATATATATATAATATATATACATGTAAGATCCAGGTATCTTTGTGAAGAGCTATAATGTCTAATAATCTACCAAATTATCATCCCATAAAGGACATATAGAATGAAAGTAGAAGTTGAATTCATTTCCTGAATGGCATGTTGAAATGAAATGAGTGATTTTTCATGTATTTAAATAATACAATCCATGATTCCGCCAAAGGATATAGCCTCTCACTAAATATGGCAGTAGTGCATCCTCCTGACACCAACTGCCCAGCAGACGTGCTTTTGTGTGTGGTGTCCCGTGAAGTATGACTCTGTCTGTCTGTCTGTCTGTCTGTGTGTGTGTGTGTGTGTGTGTGTGTGTGTGTGTGTGTGTGTGTGTGTGTGTGTGTGTGTGTGGCTACCCTCAAATTGGCTGGTGACCAGTTCACCGTGTACCCTTCCTAGCCCAACCCCGCTGATTCGAGGATATCCAAATTCCCAGTTGTTTTAGTATCTGCATAACAAGTTTCCCACTATCCTGGGTGGCATGGTGGCACAGTGAGTAGCATTGCTGTCTCACAGCATCTGGCTGGTGTGAGAGGACATGGGTTTGATCCCTGCTTTGTCTGTGGGGAGTTTGCATGTTCTCTTGATGTCTGTGTGGGTATCCTCTGGGTGCTCTGGTTTCCTCCCACAGTCCAAAGACATGCTGTTCAGGTTCACCCACTGTGTCTGAGTGACAGAGCAAGTGTGTTCCATTGATGTATGGGTGAGTGACCCATTGTAAGTAGTCTATCTAGCAGTGTAAGTCAGTATGGTGAATAAGGTGTGTGGACTGATAACACTACATAGAGTTGGAAGATGCTTTAGAGAAAAGCATCTGTTAAATAAATAAATGTAAATATGAAGATTGGATGTGCTCTGCTTTTGTGGTTTACAGGCCTCTGCAACAAGACTATGTTTGGAGTGCTGTGAAATGGCTAAATGACAGGCCAATGATTCATCCAACTATCACAACCACATTTAAATATGCTATCAGCAATGTCACAATAATGCTGTATAACTGTCCCAAGCCTTCAAATACGTATCACAAACTTTGACCAGATAGTTTCTTCTACAGGATAATCAAAATGTAGCTGGAAATTGCCCACTGGTGCAGTCCACAGCCACTTATCCACTCATTCTCAGATGTTGGATCCTGTTATTTCACTCCTTCTCTTATCACTTCCCTTCATACAAGGACGAGATGAATGGAGAAATGGTTCCGAATGTCAATATAACATTTAACACTTTAAACTCCTGCCTATAAAAACAACTTCATCATGGATCTCAATATAAGGACCAAAAATTTTCCAAAAATTTGAACGCATTTTTCTCCAATTATGTTCTTTGTTCAACAAAATGAAAATGTTGATAAAGAAGAAGAAAAAAAACTGCAGCTCCCCACTTAACTTATATGTAGCTAAAACCTTTGTACAAGCTGACTGAGAATGGTAGCTGGACTATGGTAATAATTACCCACTATGATAATTTTTCATCTAATTACAAAACAATTAGAGCTCTTTTATTAACCATCCTCATTATTAAGTCACCCTTTCATAAATCTCACAACAACCACACACACTGAAACCACTTATCCAAAGCAGGGTTGCAGCAAGCCAGAGCCTAACCTGGTAACACAGGACCTAAGGCTGGAGGAGGAGGGGACACACCCAGGACAGGACAGGACAGGACACAACACCAGCCCATCAGAAGGCACCCCAAGCAGGACTCAAACCCCAGACCCACCAGAGAGCAAGCACAGGTCAAACCCACTGCACCACTGCATCCTCTCTCCACACAACCACCCTCCCAATAAAATTATCTTGGAACAACAAATATTCTATGCTGATAATTAATGAGAATCATTCTGTTTTGCAAATTAACTAAGCAACTGCATATATTCTATACTACTAAAAGTGTTCAATACATATGTACACACACACACACACACACACACATTTTCCAAACCGCTTGTTCCATACGGGGTTGCAGGGAACCGGAGCCTACCCCGGCAACACAGGGCGTAAGGCCGGAGGGGGAGGAGACACACCCAGGGCGGGACGCCAGTCCACCGCAAGGCACCCCAAGCGGGACTCGAACCCCAGACCCACCGGAGAGCAGGACCCGGTCCAGCCCACTGTGCCACCACGCCCCCCATATGAATTCAATATAATTAAAATGATTAATATACACACACACATCTTCAGAGCCGCCTGTCCCTTACGGGGTCACGGGGAACCGGAGCCTACCCGGCAACACAGGGCGTAAGGCCGGAGGGGGAAGGGACACACCCAGGACGGGACGCCAGTCCGTCGCAAGGTACCCCAAGCGGGACTCGAACCCCAGACCCACCGGACAGCAGGACTGTGGTCCAACCCACTGTGCCACCACGCCCCCCATATGAATTCAATATAATTAAAATGATTAATATATATAAATAAAATATTAAATATACAGAAGCAAGACAAAAAGTCTTTCTTCACAAGACAGGTGCAAACAATCTCCATCAAGCCATCCTGAAATCTTTAGGCTCTGCTGCTATAATGTAAACAATGTAAACAAACCAATTACTCAGTTCATGGAGTTGCTTCTTTGTCTTTTACCATCCCCCCAATGCAACGCATCCAATAAACAGCCTCATTACTGCAGCTATGCCGGATCAGCTATGCTTTTAAATTCCGGACACACCCAGAAAAAAAAAAAGAAAAAAATAGGAAAGACTACAAACGAGCTCAGACAAACATGCTACCCCATGGACACACAGTGGAAGCCTTTCAGCTGTGTTAGGTGGGCGGGGCCTCAACGATGTCATGCTGCTGAAGTGAAACTTGAAGATACTCGGAGCAAAACAAACGCTTCCTGTGTTGCTTGATCGGCAATCTGTTTGAACAGAGTAGCCAGAGGCTGTGGGACCACTTACCAAGGGGTGAGCACTTTAAATCCTCCCAGATGACCTCATCTACTTAGTTAATGATAGTTGAACTCTGTAGCTAATATGTAACTACTTACTCACTGATACACCGCGTATACCTCGGTTATTCAAGCATTTCATAAATATTTTTACTATTTGCCAAAACAAAAGTGGCATGTAGATCACTTCCTATTGTGCACAGAGGGCCCTGTTTAAATAATTCAGGGTTGAAATGAACCAGTTTGTGTTTTGGTTCTTGATTTTTGAAGGCAATTCAGAATGAGTACGTTGGTTCTGGGATTCTGATACCCCCCCCCCACCCCGATATCGCCTTTCTGAGGCTAAATAAAAAGTCTTCTTACTGTCTTTAGTAAGACTGCTAATGGGGACATATTTTTAAGTCCTAGGGATGTTGGGAAAACTCCTTTTTCCAAACAGTGGAGTTGTCACAATATGTATTTTGTGAGTTGGAAAATGAGGGGGGGGTTTATTTTCATAAATCTTTCAGCAGTGGTGTATGTATAGTTATGAGGTGCTGGTAGCGTAGTGGTTAGTACTGCCTTTAGACCCAAAGGTTGCAGGTTGAATCCCCACCTCTGGCTGTCGTATCCTTGAGCAAGGTACTTACCCTGAATTGCTCCAATAACGTTATCCAGCCGTATAATGGGTAAAAAATTGTAAGTACCTTGACATTGTTAGTTGGTTTGGAGAAAAGCATCAGCTAAATGAATAATGTAATGTAAAATGTAGTACACATGTTCCAGACTTGATAACCTGAACTCAACACTAACACGGTACCAACAGAATTAAACTTGCTGTATTTGCTGATACTGTTTTGGAAAAGTAATTAACATTTACAGTCCTGCTTATGGTTAGTCCTACAGTAGCCCCTTTGAGGACACATTCTCTTCTTCCACTGAGCCACTGTATTTGGATGACTGAAGTATTTTGGTGATCTTAAAGCTCAAATTATTGCCATATGGTAAAGACTGTCAGAAATGTCTCATGCGGGAAGTTCATGGCTGCGATCTTTCCCTAGGGGTGTTCCATGATAGATTCTTGTATATTTTGGAAATGACTTGACATCTATTTATTAATATAGGGAAACAACCTCTTGCACATAATCCTGAAGAATGACCACCATATATGACTTTATGTCTGAAGAACAGTACTATTGCTCCATATGCCTGGATGTGTTCACCTCTCCCGTCTCCCTCTCATGCGGCCACAACTTCTGTATGTCCTGCATTGAATGCTACTGGGGCAGCAGTGACCTTTGCCAGTGCCCACTGTGCATGCAGGTCTTTAAAAACAGACCGGAACTCCGTGTAAATACTTTTATTGCTGAAATGACTGAGAACTTCAAGACCATGGGTATCATGTGTTTGGCGGGACCTGGGGAGGTGACCTGTGACATATGCACAAGAAGGAAGGTCAAGGCCATGAAGTCCTGCTTAGTGTGTCTCACCTCGTACTGCGAGACCCACCTGGAGCCTCACAAAAGGGTGGTAACCCTGAAGGGGCACAAGCTCATTGACCCTGTGAATGACCTGGAAGACAGGATGTGTAGAAAACATGAGAGACCCTTGGAGCTGTTCTGCAGAAAGGACCAGACATGTATCTGTATGCTATGCAGTCTAATGGACCACAATGGACACAACACATTGCCAGGGGAGAAAGAGTGGAAAGAGAGAAAGGTGAGCAATGGAAATACCAGGCCAGGGGTCAGCATATTGTAGGGTGGTGGTTACAGCCTTAATCCAAAGGCTGCTGTTTCAGGTAACACTCCTTTTATGGTACCTAACTGGTAAATGATTGTTAGTTGCTTAGTGTAAAGGCATCAGCTAAAAAGTAATATTCTATATTTCAGTTATTAGTTGTTTTGAAAAGTGATTTGCTGAAGAAATTGTTTTATTCTTTCTAGTTTGAGCTCGAAAAGACTGAAGCAGAAGTTCAGCAGATGATCCAAAACAGAAAAAATAAAGTGATTTTAATAAAAGAATCAATCCAGCTTAGCAAGGTGAGTTTTCATCAACAGGTGTTTTTTGACCCTTTAGTCTGGTCTGTATGCAACTCATTGTGAGAAGTGTGTATTTACTGTTCTTCTTGCTTCCAAGACCAACACAGACAAGGAGATCGAGAACACTGTGCACGTGTTCACTGATTTGGTCTTCTCCATCAAGAAAAGCCAGGCAGATCTTATTGAGGTGCTGGAGGAGAAGCAAAGAGCAATGGAGAAAAGGGCTGAAGGGGTTGTTGAGGAGCTGGAGCGGGAGATAGCTGAGCTTGAGAAGAAAAATGCTGAGTTGGAGCAGCTCTCTAACACTGATGACCACATCCACTTCCTACAGGTCACTGACCTCTACTAGTCATTGTTGGTCAGCAGGAATTGAATTTCCACAAGTGCCAATAGACAGTTCTTCATGGTCAAGGATCTCTTTTGTGTTCTGCTGCAGAGTTTCCCATCTCTGTCCACCCTTCCACACACTAAGGACTGGTCTGAGGTCATGGTCCACACCGACATGTGTGTGGGTAGCAAACTGGAGGCTTACAATCTGCTGGGAGAGACCATCAACAAAGCTATTGATGAGCAATTGGAGACTGGTGTGTATCAGGGTTCAAAGGTTTGTAGGAAATGTAACATCCATATAACTCCCACATTCAGTGTTAATAAATCTGTATTTTAATAAATTTTCTGTAAAAAGACACCATACTAACAAGTTTTTTTTTTTTTTTTTTGTCATCTCAGAATTTCAAAGAATACAGAAGTATGCAGGTTGGTAGCGAAATATCTGCTGAAATATTTATCAGTCAGAAGTGTCTCTTGTTGCCAGATTTAAAAAAAAAAAAAAAAAAATTATTTTTTCCAGTTGAAGTGACACTTGACCCCAACACCTCACACCCAGCTCTTATTGTCTCAGAGGATGGGAAGCAGGTGAGTGATGGGACCACAGAACTGTGCGTCCCCAACAACCCAGAGAGGTTTGACTCCTGTCTGTGTGTCCTGGGTACGAAGGGCTTTGCATGTGGACGCCATTACTGGGAAGTGTTTGTAGGCGGAAAGACAAACTGGGACATTGGAGTGGTCAGAGGATCCATCAATCGGAAGGGCGAGCTCATTGCGTTCCCTGAAAACGGCTTCTGGACAATTTGGCTCAGAAATGGGAAAGAGTTGTCTGCCAACTGCTCACCCCCTGTTGTCCTCGAACTGACAGAGAAGCCCCTGAAGGTTGGAATCTATGTGGATTATGAGGAGGGTCAGGTCTCCTTCTACGATGTATCTAAAAAGTGTTGCATCTGCACGTTCACCAACTATACCTTCACCGAGAAACTCTATCCAATCTTTAGTCCCTGTCTCAATACTTCCCCTGAAAATACCGGCCCTCTCATTATCACCCCCATCATCAAAATATAGTGAATCCTATCATAAAAATTGTGTGTGTAGTTATTTATAAATGCACTGTCAGCATCTATTTGTTTATAAGTGTGTGTGTCTACATGATGTTCCTGTCTAGTGCTTCTCATTTCTCTTGCTCAAACTTTTTTCCTTCCGACATGAAATGTTAATTTTTCCTCATTTTTGTAACTGTAGAAACAGAACAGTATTTTCTTTTTCAGTGTAATTTACATGTTGACTCAGGATAATTACAAAATGATGCATGAAACACGTTGTTCTGGTCTAAATTATCTTTGCAGTAAATTGGTGGCTACCTCTCTAGTCCTTTGTATTGGACTCCTGTGATTGATTGATTGAAAAGACACTTGGGTTCTGTGCATCTGTGACTCCTATCATAGCATCATCAGCATCCTAAGCCATCTAAGTGTACCAAGACCAGAGGTTCATTCTCCTGCTTCCTCCCACGTTAATACCGTGTTGACCGCTTTCAGTAACGGTGAGGTAAAATTCAAGACTGCAGCCATGTGGCTATTTATTCTTGACTGATATGTACTGTGGTAAATATGGTGCAAGAGGCAGAGATCACTGACTGGGTATTTGACAGATTCAGTCAGGAGAACAGGCCAGGGATGTTTGAAACCCTCCCTGCGTTCACATAGACCTCCAGGGGTCGAGTCTGATTCTTCTGCTCTGAACCTGAGACTCTGAGTACTGGGACGCACCTCATCAGTGTTTTATGACCCAGGAAAACACTCCCAGCCCTTGAGAGGGAGGGTTTCGGACACAATTTCCGTATGACTTTGACTGAAAGACACCGAGGACCTACACGTTCTCCCTGGAAGGTCAGATCAGTCGAAGACGAAGAACGCCTCTTCTGGTAGGGCAACATTTTTCTCTGAATTTGAGAACTGCTCAGATGAAGGGGGGCTGCAAGGGTTAACGGGATTTTCGCGTTGATCTTCGAGTTGCTTTGCTTTCTTCCGTTGTAGTACAGAACATGTTTAACTTGGCACGGTGTACTTTGGACTCCAGTGCTCTTAGATTGTGGTTGCAGCGATAAGAGCTGAAGACGAGCGGGTGTTCATTTCCGTGAGCCGTTTTCACACATTTTAAACCATTACATTGTCAATTTGTTACCTGAGTGTATCTGTAATCGCCATGATGTGTTACAAAATATGCAAAACGTTCTGGGCTTTAGGTTATTCACAATGATACAATGTCGCATAATAAATGTCTTTCCAAATAACTGTGCGTTTCATGCTGATCACTGGGTTAAAAGTACAAGGCTTTTTATCTCATGAAGGTACATTTTATATTGAGGTGTTTTAAAATAGGTGTATAAATAAGTTAACTGCAAATGTATGGAGTCATGGACAGTTCATGCTTATTTATTATTCAAGGTGAATTCCTAGTGTGAATATGGTGCGCACACACACCACTGATATCCGTTACACGCAGACTGTAAAGGACCCCAGTTGATGTTTAAAACTTGTCTTCCTTTGTGAATACCTTTTTCGTAAAATTTTTCCTTTTGTATTTGTACTTTTATTTTGTCATATAACTGCAATGGCATACGGTCATTATAAGGGGGCTTTTATTTTGACACGGTCTTGTATTCCCAAGAGCCCTGCATTTACACACACACACACACACACACACACACACACACACACACACACTTTCTGAACCGCTTGTCCCATGTGGGGTCGCGGGGAACCGGAGCCTACCCGGCAACTCGGGGCGTAAGGCCGGAGGGGGAGGGGACACACCCAGGCCTGCATTTAGATTCGACGAATTAGTTTAATGCGGTTGGCGCGCAGATATGTTATCCCAACTTGTGGTTAGCTGCGTGCTGCAAGAACTAAATAATTTTGTTTAATATAAGGATTCGCAACCCTCCGAAGAGGCACAAGATTTGTACATGTATATTGTTGTAAATGTTTTCTCTTTTTTTTTTTTTTTTTTTTGTTGATGTAATTGTTCTTGTTTTGTCCATGGAAATGAGATGGTTACGGCTCTGTTACTCTCTGGCATGTATGTATGTGTGTGTGTATATATATATATATATATATATATAATATATTGCCGGACTGAACGGAAGCTAAATGTTAAATATTTGTCTTTTTTTTTTTTTTTTTTTTTTACACCAGCTCTTACGTTGGTGGAGGTTGTCAAGTTAGTTTCAATAAATCAACTAAACCATCATCATCAGTCATGTCTTGGCCATCACTCGGCCCAGGTGGTCAGTCTGCCACAGACTGCGTTTGGCCGCATCGCTTGGTTGCCGACTTACCTGCTCTGGTTTCGTTCATTATTTTAATTTAAGACCAGTCAAGATGTTTTGAAGACTAACTTTTATAGCACGAACTTTTGGGTTTTCATTTTCAACTGGGTCCTTTTAGTCCTAAAATAGTTAACTATCAAGTGTTGTATTCAGACAACAAGGCTAACATCTCTGCTTTTTATCTTTATGAATTTTATTGCATTTTGGGTTTTCATCATTTGAGTTGATTGAGAATGAAATTCAAAAACGGTACTAGTTTGCAAATGCCAATGCTCATGCTGCTTTTGTGGAATCATGACCCGTTTCAAAATGCTTTTAAAAACAATCCACACTACCAACACATACTACATTATGTTTTTGTTGTATAGACAAGTTTATTGGAACTTATACCATCATGTGAAGTTATTTATATTATTCATAAATGTCTGAGAAAAGACAGAGTGAACTGTGACCGATTTAGACAGTAATATGGTGGTAATATGTGTTCCACCCTCTATGTACGATTTTATTCTTGATTGTGTTGTTTTGCAGAACAGGTTCACATCAAATTCTATTGTAAAGGAGAATACTGAGTGTATACTTTATGTAAAATACCATGTAATATTATATTACATGGTATTTTATGTAATGGTATTCTAATATTATAGTGTATAATACAGTAATATTATAGGAGAAATACCATGTAATAAAGTTTTTTTCATCTTTCGCCTTCTGCTATATTAAACTATAACTGCTAACATTTACTTTTTTCTACACCATGTGTTTACTTATGCTAAAATTTAGACTTCCATTCACTTCTAAACATATGAAAATGAAGAACCGTTATACCCGCAATGTTCATCACAGCTTTGGGTCACGTCGGGCTTCCTGCGTAACAGCACACGGGAAGGAAGAGAGAGTGCGTTTAACTATAAACAACTTCCTCTTTAACGGGGTATTTTTGTTTCTCAGCAATGGCATCGCCCAGCACACTCCTGTCGGCAGAGCACTTCACGTGTTCCCTGTGTCTTGAGGTGTTCAACAACCCGGTCTCCACTCCATGTGGCCACAGCTTCTGCGTGGCCTGTATCAGCAGCTTTTGGGCACAAGGTGACCACTGTCTGTGTCCCAAGTGTGAAAAGAACTTCCTTGGAAGACCAGAGCTCTGTGATAACACCTTTGCCAGAGACATGGCTGAGCAGTTCAAGAGAATGACAGCTAGTGGATCTGATGTATCCATCCCTGGACCAGGGGAGGTGCCATGTGACATCTGCCCAGGAAGGAAGCTCAAGGCCCTGAAGTCCTGCTTAGTGTGTCTCACCTCCTACTGCAAGACCCATATTGAGCCCCATCAGAGGGTAGCAACACTGAAGAGGCATAAGCTCGTTGATCCCATCAATGATCTTGAAGACAGAATATGTAAGAAGCATGAGAGGTCTTTGGAGCTCTTCTGTAGGAATGACCAAGTGTGTGTGTGTGTGCTGTGCTATGAGACTGACCACAAGACCCATAACACTGTCCCAGTGGAGAAGGAGTGGACAGAAAGGAAGGTGAAGGAAAAAAAAAAAACTCTGTGATTTTATCCTATTGCCATATATTTGTATTTCAATCAACTAAATATTTCACTGTGCTTTAACAGTACAGTAAAACAGTTTGATTTTTGTACACAGACTAAATTGAGGAAGACTGAAGCAGAAGTTCAGCAGATGATTCAAGACAGGGTGAAGAAGTTAGAGGAGATTAAAGAGTCTGTAAAGCTCAGCAAGGTAAGTCTAAGAGTTGTGCTTATTTATACCAAATCAGAGTATGTGATGTTCAAAGCTACCCATATTTTACCATCAGGTCAACACAGAGAAGGAGATTGAGGATGGAATCCAGGTCCTCACCAATCTAATACAAGCCATTCAACAAACCCAAGTGGAGCTCATTGTCAAGCTGGAGGAGAAGCAAAGAATAGCTGAGAGGAGGGCTGAAGGACTTATTAAGGAGCTGGAGAAGGAAATCATTGAGCTTCAGAGGAGGAACACTGAGCTGGACCAGTTGTCGAACACTGAGGACTACATCCATGTTCTACAGGTCAGTGAACTCTGCTGCTCCTCCTTGGTCAATATAATTTTTCCAGATGTGTTATGATTGTGTCCTGCCTCCTGTTTTAGAGGTGTTCATCCCTTTGCACCCCTCCACACACCATGGACTGGTCTGAGATCACGGTTTATGCTGACCTCTGCATCAGTACCATAAGAGCTGCTGTGACGACAATAGAGAATCATCTCAACACTCTAGAGCACAAACTTTCCGAAAGAGGTATATATATATATATATATTTTTTTTTTTTTTTCTATTAAATTTTTCCTGATGTTGTACCTGATGAGTACCTTGCTGAGATGGTATGTGGAATCATCACCTCTCAGGTCCAGAGCTATGAGTTCTAATGCAGCTGTAGTTCTGCCAGTGTGGGCTTTGCATGTTCTCCTAGACACTTTGGGTTTCTCTCTTTATTCCTGTTACATTCTGAATTTAATTTTGTTCATTCTGAATTGCTTTGAGTCCAAACAGATGTTTGTGTGAGTGCCCAGAAATGGACTGGTGCCCAATGTAGGGTGGACACCAACTCACAGCATGTGACATTGTCAGTTTCCTTTTGAACTAGAAAGCTGCTTTGTTGTAATGAATGCATGAAATGGAAGTTCAAAAATGCTAGCTCTCAAGATAAAGCATTGTGATGATTTTCCTGAGAACTTCTAAAAAGTTGATTTTTATTTTTTTTTTAAAAACCCAAATAGAGCTCAAGAGGATCTTTTGTTATGCAGGTATAGTCAATTTTTTTTTTTTAGTAAATAAAAATTCACTGCTGCTCTATAGCGACTTTGTAATAATACAGTCTGTTTATTTGTCAGTATTTTCCTGCCTATCATGTTTAAGCTCACCATGTAGTGTCATGCTGAGTACTGACACATGTTTGTATTTTTCCAACAGGGGACGTGACTCTGGATCCCTGGACTGCAAACCCGTGGCTTGATGTTTCTGCAGATGGGAAACAGGTGAAGGATGGAGACAAACAGCAATGTTTTCCTGACAACCCGGAGAGGTTTGACACGGCACCTTGTGTCCTCGGGAAAGAGGGCTTCTCTTCGGGGAGGCACTACTGGGAGGTGGAGGTGGTGGGAAAGACTGCGTGGGATCTGGGCGTGGCCAGAGTGTCGGTCAAGAGGAAAGGTGTGGTCCGTCTGAGCCCAGAGGACGGCTTTTGGACCGTGTGTCTCAGGAGGGGCAATGAGTACAGGGCTTGTGACGAACAGGCTGTGCTCCTTCATCTGCACGAGAAGCCCCGTAAACTGGGTGTTTATGTGGACTGTGAGGAGGGACAGGTTTCCTTTTACAACGTTGATGCCAGATCTCATATCTACACTTTCTCTGGTTACAACTTCACTGAGAAGTTACTACCGTTGTTCAACCCTGATATGAACGATGATGGAAATAACAGGGCTCCTCTTGTTATTTCCCTTATCAACCACAAGGGAGGAGATGAATTTATACTCTAAAGCAGCTGTAATTTGTTTGTTTTTAAAAGTAATGGCAAGTGAAGACAGATTTATAGAATGTGAAGTTGGTGAGATTTTGTAGAATTTGAACTTCAGGCCAATTGTTGGTGTTAATATATTGTGACATGAGATTATTGTTAATTTTTCATGTCCTGTGGTTTTTCTATTTTATGTACTGTCAAACGAGAGTGAAGTTTTTTTGGTTTACATTTAAGAAATGGGGAAAAAAAAATAATCCTGGTAAAGGTGTATGTTTTTACAGGAAAATAAACATATATTTGCTTTCTTGACAGACTCGCTCATGTAAAATTGCAAACAGTGGCACTGAAAACTAAGTCCTTCGTATTTACACACTTCATGGGGTTCAACGTTGTGGTAAAATCGTTGCCCTCTTCACCTACCCATCCGTACACCCACTGCATGTTCTCCAGGTACACACACACACACACACATTTTCAGAACCGCTTGTCCCATACGGGGTCACGGGGAACCGGAGCCTAACCCGGCAACTCAGGGCGCAAGGCTGGAGGGGGAGGGGACACACTCAGGACGGGACGCCAGTCCGCCACAAGGCACCCCAAGCGGGACTTGAACCCCAGACCCACTGGAGAGCAGGACTGCGGCCCAACCCACTGCACCACCGCACCCCTTTGTTCTCCAGGTACTATTCACCCTTTCCTGTCCAGACATCATCCCTCATAATCTTATTTCAGACACAGGTGGCTACAGATGAATAAACAGGCTGATCAGATTAGTGCTGCAGCAACAGGCTGGCGAGCCGGTCAGTGGGGGAGGGGTTCCACACGATGACTGAGGAGCTGTCCGCATGCGGCCGAGGGTGCGGGTGACGCAACGGGCGACGGGAAGATAACTCATGTTAACCACACAGGCCAACGGACTGACAAACCTCGCATGAGGACAGACCTCAACTGTCACCTCTGTAGTTTCCTGATTCAACCATTTTCACAGCAGACTGTGTGTTTCCCAGGGATTATTTGTAGGGGAGAAAAGGGGTGGGGCTTATGTCTGTGGCTTTGTGCTAAAAACAGTGTCACGCACTGTCAGAGCACACGGATGACTGATCTGAATTTTCCTCACATTTTTGGTCATCGCTCGCCTTCTCTTCGAAACAGGTAAGTCTCTTAGCTTGACCTCACCTGATGTTGTCCACTGAACGCCGGGGCTCATCTACGGAGCCCAGCTGAGATGGAATACACGCAATATAGTGAGATATTAAGATCAAGTAATTTCACCAGTTTCCCCTCACAGCATAGTGCCAATGAACCGTATCTTATATTTATAGTAAATATAAATTTAATCTAATTGTGCCTCTTTTGTCATTATAAGTGTCATTATATAATTAATTTAATGTAATACTAAAAATGACCATTTTTAATAAAACAACTAAATATAATTAGCTATACTTAATATTTTTGATAATTATAATTGTATTTTTTCTTGGTCAGTGGGTGCATTTACTTTATCTAGCTGTGTTGTCACTTTGGACAACTTGTGTCACTCTAAGCCCATTGGCTGATGGGGTTTGGCTGACAGGGCTGCTTGTTGATTAGTCTGCTGGATTTCCACCGTTCCATGATACAGTGCATATGTCACGATGCACAACTGCTTTTCGCATTTCAACATCTGTATTTGTTATTCACTCATTCCTGAGTTATTTAAGCTTTATTTGCACAGACACACACTAATCTCGTTTGCAAATATGGGCAGCAGATGCTTTGCTGTGAGTGCTCTTTATTAGCCCAATTCTACAGGACACAAGAATTCTTAAACTGATGTAATAGTTAGGACTGCTGGTAGTGTAGTGGTTAGAGCTCTTGCCTTTGGACCTAAAGGTTGTGGGTTTGAGCCTTACCTTGAGCAAGGTACTTACCCTGAGTTGCTCTTGTATAATTACCCAGCTCTATAAAGGGGTAAATAACTGTAACCTTCACATTGTAAGTTACTTTAGAGAAAAGCATCAGCTAAATGTAAATATTTATATTGTTCTCCCTGTGTTAGATATTACACATGTGAATCAGCTCAGTATTTTCTGTGTATGACTTCTGGGTGTGAGAAAGTGCAAAGGCTCTGGGATTATACACTGATTGGGTAAATAAAAACAGTTATTGATTTTGGAAAACATTTGGGATTTCTTTTAAAATATTTTCTGGACTGGGGGGTGTGGTGGCGCAGTGGGTTGGACTGGGTCCTGCTCTCCTGTGGGTCTGGGGTTTGAGTCCCACTTCGGGTGCCTTGTGATGGACTGGTGTCCTGTCCTGGGTGTGTCCCTTCCCCCTCTGGCCTTACACCCTGTGTTGCTGGGTAGGGTCTGTGACCCTATATGGGACAAGTGGCTCAGAAAGTGTGTGTGTGTATTTTCTGGACTTTTTTTGGAACAACTAAATACCAGAGTATGCTAATTTTGTTGTGTGGTGATGACAGTGTTGTCAGTACAGCCCACCTATAGCTCAGCCTGCCTTGCAATGCCACTGGCTGTGGATGAGACAGCTGGAGACCTCCCAGTGAGGGATGTGGGTTCAAGGGGAGGGCTGATACCTGCACTACTTGGTAAGTGAAAATTTGTGTTTATCAGCATGTAAACGTGGAAGTTTTTGACAAGCAGCCATGATTGACTTTGAGTGCTGGTGTTCATGTCTGTTACTTGCTAATTGCCTTTCAAAGCTACGGATTCCACCAGGGATGTGAGGTCATGGAGGAAGCCCCAGGTGCTGAAGATAAAAGGCGAGTTGTGAAACGGGGGGTGTTTGACTTCATGTCCCCATTTTCACTTCTCTTTTATATCTATGCGCTCTGGTTTCCTCCCACAGTCAACAGATAAGAGTTTAGGATGACTCTAAAGTGCTAATACTGTGTGTGCATTGAGTGAATTGTGATTGTCCTGCCATGGACTGATGCCCATCCAAGGTGTATCCTCCCTCAATGCCTTGGGTCTCTGGGATGACCGTGACCATGCTGGGGAGGGTACTCATGATGAATACATTAATGAATCTTCTCATTGCATGTTTCCAGATCGCCGCCACACATTCCATATTCCAAGGGAGCAGCTGGAGGATCAATGCTTTCGCTTGCAAGAAGAGAACACTCTGCTGAAACAGCACAGTCGTGCTCAGGAGTTGAAGATGCGCAGGTACAGATGTAAACAGGGAGAAAAACTACACACCCTGGATCCAGGTATGCAGTTTGCTCTGGTTCTGATGGCAGAAACTGATCAAGATCAACGGTAGGCGACGCCCGTGTTTCTTCAGGATGTCGACGAAGCTGATGCGTCTTCAGAGGGGCCGTCCTGGGACAGCTGGCGCACGGGAGAGGGAGCTGGATGAAACCATTCAGGAGTTGGAGGCACGCGTGGCCACCCTAGAGAGCCAGAAAGGAATGCTGCAGAGCAAGCTGAACCTGGCCAGGCAGCACATCATGGACCTGGGGGGCAGGAGCCACTACCGTCCTAAAGGTAGGGGGAGACATTGTCTCAACAGAAGGGCTGTGGATCTAAAGGGATCACATACCAAGGGAGGGTAATGGGAAGTAAAATTATTTACACCAAATTACAGTATACAGATGCATCCACATCCCCTGTAATTTCCAGGATTTACAACATGCAGTTTTGGCATTTTATGTGTCATATACATGAAAACAGAGTCCTTCTCTTAAAGCTGGACCTTCAGTGAAAGATTTGATGTGCACCATTTGGAGTTACACAGCACTGCCCCACTCTGACTTTGTATATGCTCATAGACTTCAGTTAAACATGAGCTGACCTTAGGTGAACAGATATCGGAATGACGATATTATTTTTTTGGTATATTTTCCAGAATAAAAAAAGAAAGTGGTTACTGGGCAAATGAAAGATTTTCTTTTATTTTATTTTTTTAATCGCTTAATTAAAATTTTTAAATTAAATTCATTTTTAATTAATTTAAAGTGATTTTCAAACATTTAAATCTCCATAGACAATGTTTTTTTTTTTTTTTTTTTTTTTCTGGAATTGGAAAGAATCATGATATTCTTAGCACCAGCTTTTTATGTACTTTCTGTGCCTGTGTGTGTGCGTGCATAAATGTGCATCACTTTCATGTTTTATTTCAGGAAGAGGTCCAGGTGGAGGGGGTGAAGTCCGGCGGGCAGCGCAAACAGCACCACCACGCTGCGAGTTAAGCTACCAAGAAGACACTCATGGAGAGATAGAAAGACCGTGAGTTCGCTGACGAATGTTCATTGTACATAATAAACTAGGCTGGAATATCCTGTAAAACCAATTTTCCTTTGTGTGTTTAAACTTAATGCTTTAAACTTACTGCTGTTTTCTTCTTAACCAGTATACAGGTAAGTCACTATTATAAATGAACACAACTATTTCATTATGGGGGGGCGCAGTGGGTTGGACCAGGTCCTGCTCTCCGGTGGGTCTGGGGTTCGAGTCCCGCTTGGGGTGCCTTGCGGCGGACTGGCGTCCTGTCTTGGGTGTGTCCCCTCCCCCTCCTGCCTTACACCCTGTGTTACTGGGTAGGCTCCGGTTCCCTGTGACCCCGTATGGGACAAGCGGTTCAGAAAATGTTTGTGTGTATGTATTTCATTATGGGAATTCTAATGTACACCTTCACTCACTCATTATCATTAACCACTTTTCCAAGTTATGGTTGCAGTTCCAAAGCCCATCCTGGACGCACAGGGCATTAAATAAGTCAGGTCCATCAGACCTTTTTCCCGTAATTCCCCTCCCTGACGCTCTTCATCCCGCTCCTTTCTTCTCCCCCTGTGGCTCCCCCTGGTCTTGCAGCTCCAGTGGAACAGACACACAGCAGGTCAGGATGGCTGAGCTGGAACTTGCCACCCATTTCCTGAGGGACACGCTGAGAGAGAGGGACAGGGAGTTTGAGGATGCCATGAGGGAGCTGAGGAAACAGCAGGCAGAAGGACACAGGTGTGAAAATATTGCCAAGTCTGGAAGCAGTAAAGGATGTTAATGTAACGTAAACCTTAAGATCCCAAGACTTACCGTATTGCTGATCACTCTAAGCAACGCAGAGTGAATAGATTCACCAAACCCAACTATATGAATAGGTGTAAAAAAATGTAAAATGGTAAGTTTACATGGATTGGTACAGTAAGTCATGCATTTATATTTATTCATTTAGCTGATGGTTTTCTCCAGAGCAATTTACAATGTTAAGCTGCTAACGGCTATTTACCAATTTTACAGCTGGGTAATTTTACTAGAGCAATTTAGGGTAAGTACCTTGCTCAAGGGCTCTATAGCCGGAGGTGAGATTCAAACCTGTGACCTTTAGGTCCAAAGGCAGCAGCTCTGACTGCAACACTTTCAGCTGCTCCGTTCATACAATGAACAAGTGGCAATTTACCTTATTGTCATACATAGTAATGTACTCTGTTTTGTGTAATATTTTAATTACCAATTTTTAAAAGTGGTCTCGTGCTTTAATTTTCTGTCTTACACAGTTACAAAATTAAACAAATTTGCTCAAATTAATCAAATGATAGAAGTAATTTTCAGACAGTACTTTGGGTTTTTTTTGTTTTTTTTTTTTTTTTTTTTTTTAAACATTTGGGTGTGGGTGTATTGCAAGAAGGGGGTGCGGTGGCGCAGTGGGTTGGTCCGCAGTCCTGCTCTCCGGTGGGTTTGGGTTTCGCGTCCCGCTTGGGGTGCCTTGCAACGGACTGGCGTCCCGTCCTGGGTGTGTCCCCTCCCCCTCTGGCCTTACGCCCTGTGTTGCCGGGTAGGCTCCGGTTCCCCGTGACCCCGTATGGGACAAGCGGTTCTGAAAGTGTGTGTGTGTGTGTGTGTGTGTGTGTGTGTGTGTGTGTGTGTGTGTGTGTGTGTGTGTGTATATTTCTTGTATGCCTGTGCCTCCTTGTCTGTGTCACATATGAGTTCCTTCTTCCCCCCACAGAATGGCAATAAAGGAGAATGTGGATGCAATTCGACTACAGAAGCAGCTTTCAGAGAAGGGAACTGCGCTGCTGGTTATGCAGGAGAAGTTCAACGTGCTGCAGGAGGTGAGGGTTGAACGCAACGTGGTCTGTGATCGTATTGCTGAGAACTTCTTGTCCAGGGAGGCAGAACCAGCTCCCTTGGTGGGACGCAAATGGTGTGATTGATCCAAACTGACTCAGCCTTCATAATGTCTTCCCTTACAGACGTACGAAGCCCAGCTGGAGGAGGTGAGAGGGATGTTTGCACAGCACACCTCTCAAAATGGTGTAAAGAACAGGGATCTCTCTGTGATACACTCAGACTGCACCAAAATACCCAACTTGTAAATAGACAGGAAATATTAGCTGCTTTATCAAGTGTGAAAATAACATTTTCATTTTAACAGTCATTTCATATGGCGTGTTTCTAATTACTTCAAAATCGGAATCCTAATTTTGATAAGATTAACATTTATTAAATAAAAAAGAGCTGATGTAGTGTTTTGTATAACTTCTCATTTTCACAATTTAATGGAGATTTTTTTCTTTTTTACATTTTGCTGATTTGCTATTACGCATTATATTTTATGTTGTAAATTACGTTGCATTGATTTATGAGTTATATTTAACTTAATACTTTAAATAAAGGTGAAATTACTTTTACTGACAATGGAGAACTATCTATCTATTTTTAACCTCTGTGGAAGAGTCAAAAGTCACTTAAAGAGAGTCAGCAAATCCTACTGAATAAAGTTGAGGAACTGACGGAGCAGCTAAAACAAGAACGACTAAAGGCACTGACTCTGGAAGGGCAACTCACTACTGCCACCCTCTCACTGCAAGCCTCGGAGGAGGTACTGCGGCACATCTATCTGTCTGTCTGTCGTCTGTCCGTCCGTCCATCCGTCCACTTATTTACATATTCATTGCAGTTATTGCATTAGTGGAATGAGAACTCATAAATTGTGTCCCACCTTATATGCTTTATAAGAGCATGCTACACTAAATGAATCATAAAATGTGTAATATCATTGTCCATCTTTAATTTTATCTGCTTTCAACTCTGTGAAAGTACAGTCATTCCACACTTTGTCCAGTCTTCTTAGATATATAAATATATGTCCATTTCTTTGTTTCTCAGCTCCAAGAACGGGTGGCTGACCTGGAAGGGGAGAGGGACCTGCTGAAGGAGAGTTATGACCGACTGCTGCACAGGTGAATTTTGTGAGGGGAGGCACACAGATAGGTGCACTGCTGGTGTCATTTGGCAACGACTAACTAAAGAAGTGCCAAAATAAAATGTTTATCATACATATATACATTAGAACACATTGTTCAGATAATCACAGGCATAAATGCATACAGTTCTAGTATGGTCGAAGTGAGGCTGTAAAAATCGCAGGTAGACACATCTCCATGTTGTTCTCATAGATTGTTTGCTTTCCCTGCTCTCCCATTCAGCACCATGTCCACCCAGGATGAGCAGAATAAGCCTGACAGGCACCTGGAAAAGCAGTCTGGTGGCCACCAGAAGAAGGAGCAGATGGAAGGGGATGGGTGGAGTGTGGAGCAGCGCAGGCTGCAGGAGCAGCTGAGAGCTGAGCAGGAGGAGAAGGAGAGGCTGGAGAATGAGAGGGAGAGGATGCGATGGGAGAAAGAGAGGATTATGGAGGAGCAGCAACGTGACAGGGGTCAGCAAATATATTTATATATATTTATGTATATATAAATATATTCAAATATATATTTATATTTAATTGTTGTGGTTAATCTGTTTGAGTAATCTCTGGCACAAGAATTTCCTTCGAGATGAATAAAGTTTTATCTTATCTTAAAATTACCTGTGTGTGTTTATACGGGGCTGCTGTGAAACCCTTATGTCCGTTAATTTTACAACAAAACTTTTTTTTTTTTATGACAATCAGTGTTTCTCATGTGATAGGTGTGTAATGACTAATTCCGTACTGCATGTTGCTTTAGAGGAAATCGTGTGTGTGGTAGAAACACACAAGTAGTGCAGGTGTAAAAATAAGTGAACCCCAAGTTGAACCGGTTAAACCAAGATTCAGGGGTGTAAATAATAGTCATTTATTCATTTATATGTTTAAGATTTAACATTTAGATTTTATAAGTTTAATAATTTGTACAAGAATATTGACCATCCCTGTAGGGTTCATATACTCTCAAGCAGTGCTGTCTGTTTGGGTACACATTGGCAGATTTCTAGTTACTTTAAAACTACTATATTTATTTGCACACTTACATATCTTTATATGTTTGAGACATACACTCTTCAGTAATAGTCAATTACTTCAGTACTGGTTTATTACTGCAAGACTGCCCTTGTGTCTATCAAGGGCAGCCATAGTTTGCTGTTCTCTGTCCTTCATAAACAAAGTCCCCCCCCAATTTATTATGCGAAGTATAATTTCTTCAGTGCTTAAAGACATCCCTTCATATAACATCACAGAGATGTCAGAGAAACTGCAGGAAAAGATTTGGTCCCTAGAACAGGAGGTCCTGTGCTACCAAAAGGAAGTGGCATCACTGCAAGGAAGACTGGACTCTGTGACAAAGGTACCACAAAGAACACAGACTAACTGGTCTTTGTGACGTATCGTTCTTGGTGAGAAGTTCTATCGCCTCTGTTTTCCCCTTTTGTCCTTCTGTCTCCTTCAGGAGTTTGACATGAGTGTGGAGGACCTCAGCGATACACTTCTGCAGATCAAGGTGTGTATGTTGTTCAGTAAACTGTAATGTCAAACTTTTTATTTTAACATTAATAGCATAAATTTGTACTTGAAGAATCAGACACAGGAGTAGTAAAATTTCAGTAATGTTTATTTCTGGGGTCTAATTTACACAACTATATAACGTCTTAAATTCAGAATTGTAAAAGGAACACTATCAGCATTAGGAACGCACACCGTCAGTTAAAAACAGCACTTCATGATCTTTATTGAACACACACACACACACACACATTTTCAGAACCGCTTGTCCCATACGGGGTCACGGGGAACCGGAGCCTACCCGGTAACACAGGGCGTAAGGCCGGAGGGGGAGGGGACACACCCAGAACGGGACGCCAGTCCGTCGCAAGGCACCCCAAGCGGGACTCGAACCCCAGACCCACCGGAGAGCAGGACTGTGGTCCAACCCACTGCACCACCGCACCCCCTCTTTATTGAACAATAAATACCACATAATAATAGCGCATAATAAAGTAATACAGTTTCTAGTTACTGAGCCGGGTGAGAATGTAATAATTTTCCCTGATCCAAAAGGCTTTCAGGCTGAAGCGTGAGGAGCAAGAAAAACTCCATTTCCCAGGAGCTGATGGAACATCGGAGGAACAGTTCCGGGAACTGGCCAGTCTACGGGCCTCACATGCGGAGACGGTTTTAGAGCTGCAGAAGACCAGAGAAATGTTGCTGTTGCAAAGTCGCATCAACAGTGATTTTCAGGTGCAAATAGTTGCATTTGCACAAGAACACATTTACACTAAATACAAAATAAAAATATACTTAGTAACTTGTGTACACACACACACACACACACATTTTCAGAACCGCTTGTCCCTTACGGGGTCACGGGGAACCGGAGCCTACCCGGTAACACAGGGCGTAAGGCCAGAGGGGGAGGGGACACACCCAGGACGGGACGCCAGTCCGTCACAAGGCACCCCAAGCGGGACTCGAACCCCGGACCCATCGGAGAGCAGGACTGTGGTCCAACCCACTGCGCCACCGCACCCCCCTATAACTTGTGTATGTACAAGTAAACATATAGTTCAGCAATATTTGTTTTGGATGGAGAACTCATTATAATGAAGATATTTTATTGCTAGAAATCTGAGGAGGGGCCAACTATCCTTACAAAGTTTAAGGAACTTAATGCAGACTGTTGTATTAAGTATGTTGCTGAATGAATGGGGTTAATGTTCCAGAACAAATAGATTTCCAAATAATATATAAATATGTCACCCCAAGTGTATGAACTTCAAAACCGCTCCCGTTTTACACCAGTCAGAGTTAAGGAGTTTGACGGAAAAAGCAGAGAAGGAGCGAGAGGAGAACAAAAAGAGGATGATGGAGAAGGACAAGCTACTGGAGAGAAGAGCCCAGAGGATCACTACTTTACAGGGTGAGAAAAACACAGTTACAATTTTTACTTTTGAGAACATCAAGAGCTTAATCTATGATATTTTAAAATATGCGCAATTTACTGTCTGTGATTCCTGTTTTACTACATGCAATTAATGAACCTGTGATTTATACCATTTTTTCTTGTTTTTATTTATTTTATTTATATTGCGTGGTTAGTGTTATCACTATTAACTCATACTGAAGGTACATTTCCATACAGAATTTGAGTGTGTAGTTAATTATTAAATGTGTCATGTCATGAATTATAATCCATGCGTGATTGGTTCTTGCTGGAGAATGGGGCACAACTGAGTTGAACTGGGCCACAACCTGTTGTGTGGTTGGGCTTTTACAGCTGCCTGTCTGTCTGATTCTCTCCTGCCTTTAGCTCAACTGAAAGACTTGGCCTACAGCCCAAAGAGCTACAAACGGACAATTCCAATTCAGTACACTTGGTCAGGTGACATTCAGGAAGCGGCTGAATCGACAGAATATGATACCACGTTTGGACAACTTCAAGCAGGGGAGTCTTTGCTGGAGATTCACTTGAGGGGTGCCAGCTTCACCCCTGTGGGGCTTCGAACCATGAAGTATGGGTTACAAGATAGCAAGCATGAAGGTGTTGGCCAGGAGGTTGTGACATTTTGCACCTATTCCCTTTTGGACTTTGAGATGCATGCCACTCCTCTCATATCAGGACCCCAGGCCAATTATGGTTTCACATCCCGCTACCCGCTATCCCCACGGGATATTGATAGGCTTATAGGTAGAGGGGGTGGAGTCAGGGTGGAACTCCACCAGTCACTCGGTGGGGTTAAGTTCACTACCTGTGGCATCACTTGGATCCCTCTGTCTGGAGCTGTGGCGAAGAGGGGTGAGCGAGTGACTGGCAGGGCCAACATCACAGGTGAGGGCTGAACACCACATGATCATCTTTGAGTTGAACATGTTTCGAAGAATGTGCCTATAACAGCATTTGTGGAGGGAGGAGGAGCTGGAATTGCCTGTAAAAGAGGAGGGGACGTCAAACTGTCTCTAGCAAAGACAGAATCTGGAACTGTAGAAGAGCAGGGGGCTTGAACCACATCTTCTGAAGTCAGAGGAGTGTGAAGTAACATCACTACATATATTTAATATTATAGGTGTTTTCACTGTACTCCTGGTACTGTACTTTAATGTAATATTATGGTAGTATAAGGTCCAACATTTCAGTTTTCAAACCTCCAAAAAAGGTCGGGATGAGGAAGTCGTGGGAGTACTGGAGTTCTGGGTGCGTCTGTATCAGCCGGTAGAACCAGCTGAAAGACAGGGGGACAGATGGACAAACACACTCCCAGGCATGAGGGCAACGCTGACCTGGCAGGACAGTGCAAAAGAGGTAACCATGCAGGGCACTCTGATGGCAGTTGCAGGGTGCTTTCTATTACATTCACCACAACGTATGATTAGGTGTGAAATATAAAATTTCATTGGGTACGATATATGAAGTAACAACTGATAATGTAGTCTGATAGAAGATTAATATACAGTGTTCCAAACCTATAGAGCCAAACATCCACACTCCAATTTGCTTTTGAATTACTGAATAGCCTCTTTTTTCCCATGTCCTTAAACATGGCTCATGACCATTTGTGCTCTCCACTCAAAGAAGATGTTTGACTTCGGTGGAGGAATTCCTAATGAGCTGGAAGTGCTGATGGAGCGATGTGTGGGCCTCAGGGCACGCTGGCCAGGACTACTTCCGGATGCCTACTTGCTGTACCGTCTCTATGACTTGCCTCCACACGCTACTGCTACTATTCACTGTTCCTCGGATCCTGTGTTCAATGACTCCGCCTCATACCCGCTGGCTGTGACCCGAGACGTGTTGGCCTACCTTCAGGAAGGCAGCTTGTGGGTCTATGTATTTGATGACAGCGATGACAGGACACCACCATCCTACTTGGCCAAGAGTCCAATCCCCCTAAGGGCACTGGCTATGGGCAGACACATCAGAGGTAGGGCCACTGGTTCTGAAACTCAGCAAACTGGTGTTTGTTCTCAACTGAATTCCAGTTTCTCCAAGTGTGCTCTCTTGATCTGCTGTTCAACCAGCTCTTATTTTCTCCTCCTTTTTTCCAAGTGACTTTCTTCTGCTTTTGGTAAATTCCAGGAGACTTTGTGCTCAGGGATACAGGTGGCAGCCCAAGAGGTATGGTGAGAGTGTCCCTCCATTGGAGATACCCCTTCCAGGCGCCGGAAGCACTGCAGAGGTTGACGGATGTTGGCAGAGATGAAAGACAAATGGAAAGGAGAACAGAGAAAAGCAAAACTCTGCAGAGACCCATCGCCAAACCCAGGGTGAAGCGATATTTGGCTTTACATATGTGTGTCAGTTTGTACAGTTGGGTTTCATGACATAAGTTAAAAGAACTCTGACTGTAATGTTTTAAAAACTTCAGGTTTGTGGCATGTAAACAAGGAATAACATTTTGAAGGTGGACTTTATGGATATTAATTATAATTCATTTAGGTTTGTTAGCTTATTAATTACAAATACAGATCTTGATGATTACATGAACATTACAGAAATTATTCTCATTTTATTCATTAATTGCCCAGAAGTCTTTTTCCTAAATTACATCTCAGAATTACCATTTTCGTTTATAAAACTCATTGTGAAGTTATGCATGCTAATGAAAATCTTTATGATTTTCATTTCATTCTTAACAAAAATTTGTCTTTTTTTACTGCAAAGTCAAAGGTAGCTTTGCCAACACTGGAGGTGGATGCTGTGCACAGAGAGATACAGAGGAAGGTCAGTCACATACATCTGCTCATTGTCACTGATAAACCTTCACACACAGACACACACACACATGCACTCCTGCACAGAACCAAGGGTACACTGTTACATGCATGCAAGACTATTTTAATACACCATTCAGTGTGGGGAAAAAGATGAAACATCCACCATACAGACTCATATGTAATAATGCTTAATGTCTGGTACTTTTTTCTAATATATGATGGATGCTTCTGCTCCTAGCCTATGCCTCCAAAACTCAGGCTGAGAAGATCCAAACAAGCCACCTCTACTAAATCACATGGGCAAGATAGAGGCTCCCCTACTTTGCCATCAAGTGAACAAGATGCACCATCCCTCTTCACTCCAAAAAGAGATCATTCCACACCCTTCCAATCTCCTGCCAGAAAGAGAGCCACACCGCTCAAGTCTTCGGTGTCAGATCAATCCACACCCTTCATATCATCCATGGCAGTAAAGGCAGCATCCCTTCCCCCTTCCCCAGGTTCTAGAAAAAATGCCTTAACTGGCTCAAAACATGAGGTGATTGACCTATGTGTTTTAACGTAATACTCTGTATGCACATTGGCACTACTTCATTCATTACTTCAGGTACAACAGGATGGATTAGTAAGAGATGAAGATACTCATAAAAATTGTCTAAAACCAACCAACATTACCGAGAGAAACCAAGCATATGAACTTTAAACTAAGCTCAATAAGGAAGTCAGAGAGAAGACTGATACTCAAGAAGGTTCATAAGACTGAATGAGAAAAATTAAAAGTAAATCTAACGTAAGAGTAAATTAGGACCGGAAAAGGGGTAATTTCAGTTAGCAGCAGGGAGAGAAGAAGACTAGATTAGAAGATAGTCTAGACATGAGTCTGAGGGATTCCTACAGGAAAATGAGGGTTTCTGGAAACACAAAAAAGTAAGAGAGAATTAAAAATCAGAAGTTATGTGGAAACAAAATTCTAACATTGATGTGAAGAATTTGACCAGGTCTGTCTGCAACCATCCACATAGGAGGGCGTGTCCCTGGAGGAGGAACTGCAGGCAAAGGAAGAAGCACAGGAACCATGGAGAAGTGAGAAACATGACTACTTTACTGTTTGCCTCTCATTCTATTGAAAACAGTAAATTATTTATTGGTATCTTGTATACTTTAAATTCACCATAAGGTCTATCAAATTAAAAAAAAAAAACCCTGTCATATTGACACCTTTATCAGAGATTATGGCATTATGTATACTTTCCCCACACAGATCGCCTGGATAGTGATGTAATGGAATCCAGCGAATCAAGAGCATCCTCTGGCAGTGATGTTGTCATCATACCACAACCTCGTCAGTCTATTTCAAAGGTACAGGTAATACAGGCTGGGCATGAAAGCATAGAGAGAGTAAGACCAGAGCAATATAGTTGTGAGAAAAAACTTCGAATTATCTGAATTTCAGCATGAATGACTCCTAAAATGTGACCTGATCATCATAACAGTAAATAAAGACAGTCTTACTGAACAAGACAGTCTACTCAACCTACAACATCATAAGAGATCAGGTGAAATCCACATCTGAACTGATTAGAACATGTGACTCAGTGACTGGAATGCCTGATTCCATTTACCCACTTTTCAAGATGTCATTATCCTGGACTATTCCAGACAAGAGTTTTACCTTAAACACTGATCTCTTTCTCTTCCCGTGTCCTTCATCAGGGAAACAGACTGCGAGTGGAGATTCTCTCTCTCTCTTTCCATCCAACGTCTCGTGTTGCCCTTGATCAATCAGTACAGCGTGTCTATGTTGAGTATCGCCTTTTGGACGTCCCTATGGAGACCACGGAGACCCCCATGTCTTTGCGGAAACCAACTGCCGGGGAGGAAATACACTACAACTTCACAAGAGGTGCGTATATTGATCTGATTGTGTTGGGCTTCTGTGTACAGAACTTGTATCTAGTCCCAGAAACTCTTTCAGCATGCCCTTTCTCTCACATTTGGAAATGTATAAAGTACTCATGAGAGCCACAACATTATTAGTGAAAATAACACAAACTTTTGAGTGTGCTTTTCAGGCATTGATCTGATTATATGAGTCAGTATTGTTGACCTCTCTTAGCTTGTCTCACTATAATAGGTATGAGCTGTGATAGATATACATTTCTCTTCTGGTATTTCACATCCTTCTTCCATTCTTGTGTACCAGTGATCTATGTGGATGGTGCCGAAGCAGCTCCACTCAGACAGTACCTCTACACCATGCTGGAAGGCACTGATCCCAACCAGGGGAGGTACTGTGCAGTGTGTGCTTAGAAACCTTGATTCATCGATTATGACAACTATCCAGTGTGTGTCTGACTATAATGGCACACGTCAAACAGTTACATGACTGTTCACTATCTATTTTACTCTAATATTATGGTTATTTTAATATACCTAGCAGATCAATAGACACAGGAGCTGCTGTGGTTTCAACATTGATGTCTCATACTCTTCAAATCTGTGGGTCAATCTAGGCTGAAGTTCACAGTGGTGAGTGAACCTATGGATGAGCAGGAGGAGGAGTGTGTAGATGTTGGCTATGCCTACCTGGACTTGAGGGAACTGCTCCTAACAGGAACTGATGTCATTGAGCGTGATATTGACAGTAAGATATTGCTGGAAATAATGAAAGACTATAGGGTAATAGTGGGTAGTTGACTGACCTTTTCTCATTGGCCTTTGCCCTCTACCTTTGTCTTTACTTTCTTCCCCATTTGTGACACTCCCCATGTAGCCAACCTCATTTCTCAATACCAGTAAGGCATTTGAATTTCTACAGAACAAAATGAATTACAGATAAAATAGAAATAGAATTTCAACTCATATTTAATTCTTTCATAATTGAGGTTGACCATTGAAAGTTTAGTGAAGCCCAGAACCTCAGCTATAGCTAAATAGTCGTGCTTTTTTTCCTTTAAATTCTCTTTTGTTGGTAAAATATAAATAGGAGTTCATAGAAAATAATGTAAAATATGCAAGTAATGTAAAATATCTTGTGTTAGTTTACCTGCTAAAACCCAAATGTAAAACAATTTCGAAAATGTACAGAAGTCTGATTTCTTTCTGAAATATTCTGACTTAACGAGAAAAAAGAAACTTAAAGAAATAAATTATGAGAAAACTATACTTAAATATTGATGTTTGAACTATTGCATTTTTTAATGTACAGTGTATTCTGTAATTTGATTTTTCTGAGTTTCCTGTATTTCCTAAAACTGTTCTCTTTTTCTTAATAAACTCCCCATGGGCCAGTTGTCAGTGTGGGTGATGGGGTGGATGTGGAGGTGGTCGGCAAGCTGAAGGTGACTCTGGAGGCGGCTCACACCCTGACGGGGATATACTGGGAGTTCCAGAGCCAGCGAGACAGGGAGGCAGAGGAGGACAGAGAAGAGGGAGAGGAAGAGGGTGGAATGCAAGAAGAAGATGTGGAGCCTGTCCGAGCAGATAATAATAGCGATGATGATTATCGTGACTTCTAAAACAAATTTAAGTATATATTTTGTAAATTTAAGCATCTGTCTTTCTTAAAAAGGGCCTGTAATACTTGTATTAAAATTTATTAATTGAAATCCTCATGAAGTGTATTTTTCCAAAGCCTTCAGCACAAAGCAGGAACTGTGGAGGTGTGGATAATCCGCATGTTTTAGAATGATTTGAAAAAATATATATATTTTTTAAATAATTAATTAAATAATAATTATGTTATATTAATACTTTTATTGTACTATTAAATATACTACTACATTACCAAATTAGTAAATAATTGACAGATGGATTTACTGAGTGGGTTCAAAGTAACAGTAAAGAGTGGGATTCAAACATATAACTGCTGTATCCAGTGGACAAGCTGACCCAAGAAATTTGAGTTTCATCTGTGATGCTGTAGGAATGGAAGCAAATGGGGAAAAAATAGAATGACAGTTGTGCTTGAGACAATGCTATTTTGGTATCCTTATCTACAAATACACACACACACACACATTATCAGAACCGCTTGTCCCATACGGGGTCACGGGGAACCGGAGCCTACCCGGCAACACAGGGTGTAAGGCCAGAAGGGGAGGGGACACACCCAGGACGGGACGCCAGTCCGCCACAAGGCACCCCGAGGAGGACTCGAACCCCAGACCCACCAGAGAGCAGGACTGCAGTCCAACCCACTGCGCCACCGCACCCCTCCTATCTACAAATATGCAATCTTTTTTTAATATAGAAATGCATTTTATAATTTCGTACACTGAGTTCTGTTAAAGTCATAAAATAGTCTCAAAATAAAAAATATGGCATTATTAAATGACATTCCAGCATTATCAAAGACACCCAAACACCTTCTTATGATTATGCTCATTCAACAGGCAGTGGTTCTAAATTTTTTAAAACCTGTGCTATTACAAGGGATACATACTGGTTAAAGAGTTAAATGCATTATTGGTGAATTTGCAGTCACTCAATATGCACATATGAGATTTGGCCTTTACATCATAAAAAGATACCTGTTCCCATTCATAACTCACATACACTCCCGCTTTCTAGTGACTCCTAGAGACAGTCTATTACAGTCTTGTCCTCGTGTTATTCATAGATGGAGATTTTGCAGGCAGAATGTACAACAAAAATGACATCACCTGTATTTCTATGTATTCTTTCAAATTCGATCAATAAATAAACAGAATTGGATGTATTTATTTATCGTATGATCAAAGACAGCTCTTCAGCAACAGAAGGCAACCTTTAAGCTGTAAAGTTGGCTTCATGTAGTCAAAGTTTAACGTCTGTGTCATCAATGTTCATCAAATCGACTGGTGTGGTTGTGTACGAGGGGCAGTAAGCCCGCAAACGTTCTGCAGTCTGTTGCTGCTTTCCGCATGGGCATCCAGGGCTGTCTACTAGTCCCATTTTGTACATGTGTGCCCTGAATCGGCCATGCCCGGTGCATAGTTGGTTTCGGCGCTCCCAGCAGTGTCGGTGTAGCTGGCTTCCAGGTGATTTAGAGGACGGCACTGGAATAAATCTGTGTAGCCATGAGCCACTGTCCTTAGTCCATTGCTTTTGCCACTCAGCTTCCCCCCAGGCCTTTGGTGACATGACACTGCTGTTGTCAAGTAGCTGCACCACGCACTGATGGAAGGGCCTTCGAGATTTCAGGCGGAGTTGCTTTTGTTGGCCAGAGGTAACAGCGGTTAGGTGACTGTAAAGCAATGAGCTTTTATCGTTTAGGGAGTGTTTTGCTAGTGATCTGCATTGTGCATTTCTCCTGATATCAGGTGGAGGTATGCCGCTTACAAAAGTTAAGTAATTCGTTGGTGTGGAGCGGATGCAGCCAGATACAATTCTCACTGTGGTGTTCAATGCACAGTCTACTTTGTTAATGTGGCCGCTTCTAGCCCATACTGGTGCACAGTATTCTGCTGCAGAGTATATGAGTGCTATTGAATTTGTTTGTAGGACATTGAAGTTTGCTCCCCATGAGAGGCCAGCTAGTCTTCTCAGTAAGATGTTCTTTGCATTTACTTTCTTTGACAGTTGGTCTAAATGATGTTTATAAGAGAGTGTTCTGTCAAGTGTTACTCCAAGGTATTTTGGGAAATTGTTTGAAGGAATAGCATTCCTTTTGCATGTAACTTTCAATTTGTAGTCTGCTAATGCGTTAGTAAGGTGGAAGCAGCTACATACAGTCTTACTGGCATTGAGCTTGAGTCTCCATTTTTGAAAGTAGTCACTTCATTTGTTTAAATCAGAACTTAATGACATTTGTATTTCTTTGAAGTTTTATGCTGCAGTTAATAGAGCGATGTCGTCTGCATAGATGAACTTCTTGAGCGCTGTTGTTGGTATATCAGCAGTATACATGTTGAGCAGCAGGGGAGCAAGAACCAATCCTTGGGGAACACCATTTTTCAGGAATCTTTTCTTACTGCTGTCCTTCACTACTGTAATTTTTGAAGCTTCAGTTGGTTGTCAGAGTAAATATAAACTTAACTAACATCTTGTTCGGGATTCTTTGGTGGAGTTTCAGTGCTAGAGCTTTGTGCCAAACTGTGTCATATGCTGCTGACAAGTCAATGAACAAAGCGTCGCTTTTCAGGCCTTTCTGAAAGTTCTCCTAAATTTTTTGTCTGTTAGTAGCCTGAATTGGATAACAGGAGTCCACTGGGAGAACAGAGCTGAGACAGTTGTAATCTGTAAGGATTTTATATGTGTGAGTAAAGAAAAAAAAATGCAAAACTGGCTGTCTGAGTGATACTAAAAGCAAAAGATGGTAAACATCTTCCTTTACTGTATAAATAGACCGAAGGAGACCTTACATCTGTCCTCCTAAGTGTGGAAGAGTAAGAGACCAGAATGTCATCTTGTACTTTCAGTTTTTTGAGTTTTACCTTTACCTGTTACACCACATTTCCAAAGTTCTGTATCATGTTTGAACCAGTAGTGGACTGAACAAAAGCTATGTTTTATATACTGAGTTTCAATGCAATACACTGAACAGTATAGCTCTATGTAAATGATGGACACCATGGTAAAAGTATACTTTCCACTGATCTCAGTGGTGTCCAGTGTTACTTTTGGCCAAAGGTCACAGCTGTTGTTGTGAGTTGGTATGACAGCCACACATCTAAAACTGTATTATGATTCAGTACAATTTATGGCATGTATAGTATTTTAAAAATGTTACAAATGTTCTGGAAGGCCATCCACTGGACGCGCTTGTCTTTTCACAATGTGAAACGTTCATTGGTTGGTCTGTCTAAGGGCAGTTTATTTCTTTGAGATTTGAAAACACACTGAACTTTACAAGAGAGATGAACAAATGAAACATGTTCATGTTCATGAAAAAGTAGCGTAATGGTTAGAGCAAAGGTTCCAGAGGCTGCAAAGGTTGCAGGTTTGACTCTCACCTCCGGCTGTAGTTACTTACCCTAAAATTGCTCCAGTAAAATTATGTGGTTGTATAAATGGGTAAACAGATTAACATTGTAAGTTGCTTTGGAAAAAATCATCAGCTAAATGAATAAATGTAAATGAAACCAGCAGCACAGACAGTAAGGAACTGGCCAGTGTCACCAGGACAATTGACTCAGTCACAGCAGGTCCATAGAGGTCTGATTATGATCCCAAACCAGGTGTGTCATTACCTGGCTTTAATCTCACCCCCCCCAAGGTGTAAATAGGAAGTGACATTCACAGTTGTTAATTTATATTCATTGAACCAGGCGACACCAAAGCAGTAATATCTAATATCTGTGCATCAGTAGGATTACACTGAAAAATTAAAGGAGAAATACTTCCGACAGTACGCTGAATGTAGGTTGTCAATTTTTTTTATTCCATAAAAGCCATTTTTGATATTACTGAAAACTTAGTGATTTCCACTTCTTAGTCAGATGAAAAGTCGACTCGCTTCACAGTCTGTGGAGTTCTCAGTGCTTGTGTTTGTGTTTATCTTTCTTCTTTTTCTAAAATGAGAAAAATTAATTGTGGTAAGAGAACTAAGTAATAAAAGACCTTCTTACAGCACTGATTCCCTAGTTGCAATTTATTAATGTTTCTAGATGACAAATTCCATGTGTTTAATTTAAGATCTATGAGCTATAAATGTATTCAGTCTCATTCCAGTTTCCTCAACTCCTGTATTTATTTATGAAGTGCACTGAGTGGTATAAATGTCTCATAAATGTCTCAAATTCACATCAAACTGTCAAAATTTTAAAAATGACACCAAGTATTTTATTGATTTGTTCATCAGTCTGTGTCTCTGCGCAAAATTAATGGTTAAAAAACCTACCTTTCCTCCTAATATAACACTATATAAAAGAAAGTAATAAATGAATAAACTACTGAATATTGAAAAATAATTATTATATAAAGCAACTCTTTTTGTGATATCATGGACTTGCCAATAAAAGCAGAGCTATGTTTATCATTTCATACAGTCAAGCATAATAATTTGTGGGCATGTGTACAGATACCATCAGCAACCATGCCTTCTGATTGCAAGGGTTATAGAACCAGTTTGACCTTCTCTCCTGACTTTTTTTATCTGATCTTACAACACCTACATTCCAGCATGGCATTCTCTTTGTTACCATTCTGAAAGTAAACTTTGGGAGTAGATATGGACATATAATCTGAGAATTGTGAAAACTGTTTAAGCCTTCGCTTAAGGAAGCGGGGCTCCTTCCACAGTGAGCTGGTCTATATTACCTTTCCCTCGCCATCACTGGAGGAAGACGAGCCGGAAGAATCAGACTCATGTCCACCTTCCTTATGCTTCTTGTCTTTTTTCTTCTTGTGTCCTTCACCATGTTCCTTGTGTTTCTTGTCTTTTTTATCTCCTTTGCAATGGTCTTTGTCTTTCTTGTCACAGTCTTTGGTTTCATGCTGCAAGGCATCACACACGAAGCAGCTTCTCCATCACGAAATCAAACAACTTCTCTTAAATCATCTCCCATATCAGCATCACTGTTATACATACTTTTGTTGCATATTGAAAGTTATACAGTAAATTTTACATGAAATGAGTAGCATAACTTCTAGCTGCCAATAAATATAATTCAAGTATTATTTGTGGATATTTATTTTCATGAGGGCTTACCTTTTTTTCATCTTTCTTCTTTCCAAATCCAAAGAATGAATTTACTTCCTGGCCAGATTGCTTCTCAATCTTCTCATCACTTCCAACAGCTCAAGAACGTACACAGAAGTATTGCGATTATTAAGTCAACTTTTGAAAGATCACTTTTTGTAAAACTAACACAAAAATGTCAGCACCAAACATCACGCTGCATTTAATACATCCATTACAGTCTAATTACATTTTAAAAGCTGGCTGACAGACATGCCTTTTGTTGTTGTTTCTTCTTGCAAGTGTCTTTTGTACTGTCACTTTGAAAAAATATGCAGTATCAAATGTGAGATTTACTTTATGGAGGTTCATAAAACCATATAAACAAAGATTCTGTAAAATTATTTTAAAATAATCGTTTTAAAGTGATTAATAAAACCTCTAAAAGAAAACATTGTTGTTGTGCCATCTTCCAGATAGATCAGTAACTATGATGCTGCGATTAATAATAGAATATTATTGAAAATGTTAGAGAGCTTCTGAACAGCTGCTTAGTAGAAAAGCTGTAGTATTTTATGGGGTGTTTCTGACTTAGATTTCATTTTAAAGCTAAATATTGGATTAGTGATTATATTCTTCATACAGAGCTTTTGGCACAATGACAAGATATTAGCCAATTTACTATACAATTAAGACAATACTGGAATATAGTCAGTAAGGTCAAATCAGGTGTTTGAAATGTATTGCTTAAGATGGATTAAATAAAAATTAAACAATACCTGAAGACAGATCAAAACTCATTTTCAGTTTCCGTCAAGCAGTAGGGTCAGTGCAAACTACAGGTACGCAACGGAGAACTGAGAACAACCACACCTGTGTTACAGTTTAAAGGGTAAATGATAAAATCACTTGCTGCCCCACCCAGTTCACAAATCAGCAGTTGCTGAACCTGTTTTCACAGGAAGAAGTTTTTTTTTTTCTAAAACATTTGCATACACAGAAAAAAAAAATACAAAACAGGACGTGCTGACACGTATTTTGGAATTTGTGTTATTGTTACTTTCATTGCCTTTTAATAACTAATTCACTGTAGTAATACGTACGTTAAAGGGTGTGGACAGGAGCACTGCCTGGTGAATAAGAGCTGCACTCAATAACACTTTATTGCCAGTATGTAAAATACAGAAATTGGTTTTTGATCAGTGCCAAACATGGAAATACAGGACATTAACAACAAACAATAAAACCACAATGTGCAAGCAATAAATAACAAAACAAAAAGAGTGTAAACACAGGCACAATGATTTACAGGCCACATTCCTGCAAACACACACACACATTTTCAGAACTGCTTGTCCCATACGGGGTCGCGGGGAACCGGAGCCTAACCCGGCAACTCAGGTCGTGAGGCTGGAGGGGGGAGGGGACACACCCAGAACGGGACTCCAGTCCGTCGCAAGGCACCCCAAGCGGGACTCGAACCCCAGACCCACCGGAGAGGAGGACTGTGGTCCAACCCACTGCACCACCACACCCCCTTCTTGCAAACAAGGAGTCAAATTATCAGATGTACACACACATTTTCAGAACCACTTGTCCCATATGGGGTCACAGGGAACCAGAGCCAACCCAGTAACACAGGGCATAAGGCCAGAGGGGGAGGGGACACACCCAGGACAGGACACCAGTCCATCACAAGGCACCCCAAGCAGGACTCAAACTCCAGACCCACCAGAGAGGAGGACTGTGGTCCAACCCACTGCGCCACCACACCCCTATTATCAGATGTAGCGCAAGAGAAATAAGGTATAGGACCTGAGCAGCGCTGAAGTTGGGGGATGGGGAGTTCACCTAGGTGAATTTATTGAGGAAATGAATGGCTTCAGGAAAGAAACTGCAGAGACGACGTGAAGTCCGAGTGGTCATGGATTTGTACCACCTCAGAGATGGCAGTTTGGTTAAGAGGAACTGATTGCTGGGATGGGTGGAAGCTGCAGCAATCTTGCCGATTCTCTTCTTCACCCTGGTGGCGAACAGGTCTTTTAATGACAATATCTGAGAGTCAATGACCTTCTCAGTGGAACAACCACTCACTGCAGCTAGGGCCTTGGAGGAGGGGCAGGGAGGACAAGATGGTCACAGAGGTGATCAGAACATTCTCAATGATGGTTCTGTAGAAGCTCATCAGGATGCGTTGTGAGATATTCAGTTTCCTGAGCTGGTGTAGAAAGATCAGGCTCAGCTCAGCTTTCCTGATGATGGTGATGATATGCTTGTCACACTTCAAGTTGTTGGTAATGGTGGTCCGTAGGAATTTAAAATGATTCCATCACAGCCTGTTCTTTGATTTCCAAAGGAGGGGCACCAGGAGGTTGTGTCCACAAAAGTCAACCAACATCTCCACTGTTAGTCACTGGCCAAGTGGATGAAATAGGGATGGGGGGGTAGCGACAGTGAAGTGAGTAGGAAAATATGGTGAGGATTCATTGTTGCAGTTTCAAGGGAGGTATGAAGTAAAACTGGTTGGGCTGGATGACCAGGGTGGGGGAGGGGTTGGCTTGGAAGCTCTTCTGTTTTACGTAGGTGAGCTCGAGACTGCCCTGCTGCTATTCTTTATACTTAGCTTCCACAGCTTTGAGTGATTTGTTGAACTGCAGTTTTAGCAGGTGGTATTCCTATTTGTTCCTGGACCTGCAGCCATGGTCCTTAGCAGATTGGAACGCCTTCAGCTCCTTATTGAACCGCAGTTTATCACTGTTGTATCTCACAAAGGTCTTTTTTAGGACAGCACACAGTAAGGACCTGTCTCTGTGGGTGGGTAAGTGTGTCATCACGTGGAAAAACATAAATGCCTGAAATGATTAAAAGCCCCACATCATGTATTGTTTTAATTTACTTGCATTTTTCTTCCAAAATGGGTTGTATGTAATTGTTTTAATGTACTACAATCCTTAACCCTCATTATATATAGTAAGGTCCAGCGGAAAAAAAAATTCTAAATATGGCAAATTAATTCAAAATATGGCTCCACGATCTAAAAACCAAGATTATGTAATTTAATTATTTTTTTAAATATATATATATTACTTTTGGAGTAAATCTACTGCTTCAGTTCCGAGGACTAACAGGAGATAAGATCAGTGAGCTGGAACAGAAGCCTGGCCAAAAGAATGGGAAAAGTTTCTCAGTGAAGTTGTATCCACAGAAATTATAGATACAAAACTTGTCCTCCACATTGTAAAAGGAGACCTGACCCTCCTCATAGTCCACATACACCCCCAACTTACGGGGCTTCACACTCAAGCAGAGGGGCACGATGGGATCAGCGAGAGCCTTGTACTCATTTCCATTCCTCAGCCAAATAAGCCAGAGACCATTAGTAGGATTCAGTGTAACACACTCCTTCCTGTTCATGGACTCTCTGGCCACTCCTAGTCTCCAGTCAGTCTTGTCCCCGACCTGCACCTCCCAGTAATATCGCCCTGAAGAAAACCCCTCTTTTCCCAGGACACAGGGCCACCAGTCAATCCTCTCTGGGTTGTCAGGAAGATCCTGTTTTTTATCTCCATATTTCACTTGTTTCCTGTCCTCAGATAGGATGAGTCTTGGGTGTGCTGTGTCAGGGTCCAGAGTCACATCAACTGTGGAAGACAGAGCTGGTTCATTATAAGACATCAAAATGTAAGTTAAAAAAAAACATTATATTAGAAACATAATGTATAGACAATATTATTCATATCAAAACTGTTAAAGTATAATACCGCTTTAAAATATTTCTACGTTATGACCACACAGGAACCAGATGTGTGTTACTTTAGCATCTGTACACGCATTCGGTGAGGATCTCGCATGCAGATTTCTATACAAGTGTGCAGTGCAGATTAGGAGAGTAAGTGCAAGGCTGACATGACGAACTTGCAACAAAGCCGCACAGGGTGTGTACAGAAAGACAATAAGTGGAGCAGAGGGACGGGGCCGGGGCTGGTACACAGAAACGAGGCGTGTTCAGGACTAGAGCAAGAGATTTGGACAGGAGTATAGAGACCTGTTGCAGAGAGGACAGTAACTCAGCAGTGGAAGAGAAAAGGAATGGGACTTTGGAAACACGCAAGCAGACACTAACTACGGATCGCTATGTTCTCTCAGCTGACCGTGATACTTTCAAACTTTTACTTATTCCGTCCCTTATTATCTATTTGATCCCTCATTATTTTTTCCATCTCTAGTTATTTTTTCTTATTCCCCGGCACTGTCAGTGCATCTTTGCAGGTGTTGCATCTATGTATGTTTATATGTGTATATATGTATGTTGTGTTCACATATGTCATTCTGTGTGATTTTATTCATTTGGAAAGCAAAGAGCATCCTCATCAAATCTGTTCATATGCCCTGTGAGTCAATCATAGGAGAAGGAAGTATCTAGATTAAGGGCTTCAAATATCTCTGTGTGGCTTTTAGAGATCTGCTGCAACAGGAATAAGTCAAAGACAACAAAAAAACAAACTCACCTGCATAACTTCGTGCTTTTAAAAGTTCTATAGACAAGAGAAACAAAAACAAAAAAAAAAAAAAAACAGGCACATGGAATTACTGCCATAAGAGAAACTGCAGTCAGTCTGGACTTGATGTGTTTCAGGTGTACCCTTGACTACCCTGTAGTACCCTTGAGCAAGGTACTTATCCTAAATTGCTCAAGTAAAATTACCCAGCTGTATAAATAAGTAAATAGTTGTAAGTTCCTAAACACTGTTAGTCGCTTTGAATGAAAAGGTATCAGCTAAATACTACTTAGTATTCTTGTAAATCACACTGGAGAAAGCATCTCGTAAATGGTTAACAATACAGCTTAATCCCTCCATTTATTCTAGGGTTATATTTTTCTAAGCTCTAAAAACCTCCAGTAAAGCTATGACTTAAAAATTAAGTACTGTGTAATTGTACTACTTACCATACTGTTCTTTGAGCTGAACTGTCAATTTAAAAAAAAAAAAAAGTCATTAGTTAACAAGAACTTCTAAGTTATGAACTTACAAACCAAATTTTTAGCTGATACAAGATTTTATAAAATATATTTAGTATTATATTTAGCATTTATTTTTTTCTAAGAACGATAGGTGGCATACTGTAGCGGGTAGCGATATGGGTTAGGATGGGGTAAAGAAGAACATACGCCACCATTCACTATGAACGTTTATTGGAACAGCAGCACGCAGCGAGAGATATCGGAAAGTATAAACAGAAATAACGCTTGTGCCCCAAGGACCCCTTTTCCTCAAGGACCTGCACCTCAAGCCATTCTTTCACACTCTCCAACAGGAACTCACCCCATTATAATCCCTGTCAGCCCCCACAGCACTTGAACAACTATTTTACATTTTTCCCACAATTCCCATTATCTCCAGCTATTTACAATAAAAATCTGTTCCCGCTCAAGCATGATGCTCTTCAGTAACGTGGGTCGTTACAATACATTAAAAATTGCATTATGAAGCTATACCCAGTGCTCTGATAGTTCATCATTTTGAATAGTAAATACTTCCTTAAGTTCTTCAAGAGGCTGGAGAAGGTATAAAAGAACCTACGGGAAGCTGAGCAAGCTACAAATGATCCTCTGCCTTCTACATGTACTATACCAGTTTTGACCCTGCCAATGAAGTGCCACCTTTCCATCATCCTACACCTCCGTGTAAAACCTCTGGCTCAGAGGTGATGTGCTGTTGTTGTCTAAATATTCCATTTATTTATTTTGTTCAGTTTGTTTTATAGAGCGTCTTCCTCACACACTGACATAGAGTGCTGAACAAAGAATCAGAGGCATAAAATCCAGTAACGTTTTTTCACACATCATTCTCATTCACACAATGACGATAGAAAGATAATGATTTTCATCTGCGAAACAGAGATAACTGAAATATTATCATCATTTGTTATCTTTATCACAGCTCACTTTCATACAAATGTATTACTTACCATGCTGTTCTTTGAGCTGACCTGTAGATGTGAAAATAAAATGTAATTAGTTGATAAGAACAGCTAAATGAAGTTTTGGAATGTGGTCAGTCTCACAATATATCTCATATAGTCATATATGAGACTTTTTACATATTATTATAATACCTCATTCTTCAGCCATGCTATTAAGTTACATATGTTTATCAAATTCATAAATGTGCAAAATGTGACATGACCACACAAAAGATCAGCTGTAATGAAAGAACACTTTTCAACAGACGTTGTTCGACTTTACAGCCTCAAAACCTTAAAAAAACCTCTTAAATGGAACCTCTAAGACTCTAAGCTTCTTAGAAAGTGCAATTCAATTACTAGCTGCAATGCACCTAAATTTTGCAAACCAAATATTTACACTTGTGCCATGACTTACGAACACAACTGAGATCGGAAGTCGGATCATAACTTCGTGCAGCCATTATGTCACAATCTATAAAAGCTTAATGATATGCCTTTAGCCTTCAAGTTATTTGTAGGTTAAAGTAGGGTAATAATTTAAAAAAAAAATTGTCTGTAAGGCTTTTATTTTTTTATTTATGGTCATAAACTGTCAAATGCAGGATACTGGAAGCAGAGGGAGTCTGGTGGGATACAACATTAATTTAATGACCTTTTTTTAACATTGACAAATTTTAAAGTCTACTTCAAAATAATTGACAACAAAAATTCACAATGTTTACAGCCGTCTACTTGTATTATGGTCTGCTTTACACACACAAGAAAGTAGTGTGTTGCTTCCGCTTGTTAGGTGACACAAGAGAATGAAACACCGGAGCTGAGAAAGGACAACCAGTTGCAGTGCATTCGAAAATAATGAGGATGGTGGGGGGAATAGATTATTTATAAAAATATTTAATTTTAAAATACCAACTACACATCTCAGTTTCAACACAAATGAAAAGACCACGAGGATATGACCAACTCATCACACAGACATTTTTGTCAGTATCCAGTCACTAAAGTGCAATATACATGTTCAGTACCTCCGTTTATTTGCTGTGAGGTTTCTGTAAAAGTCTCAGATATAGCAATAATAGCTTACAGAAATATGCTGACTGAAACTGGAGAGTGAGGTTGCTCCTTCCCCACCACCCCACACCCTGAGTTACTACTTACTATTCATTTTTTTTTTTGCTGTCCAATAAAGGTGACAAGTGGAAACACAGACCATCTTTCAGAGATATTGTACAGTATAGATCAGTGAAAAAATTCTGTTAAAAATAAATAAGCAACAAGGAAATGTTTCCGTCACGGAGCTTCCCCGGGGCAGGAGTGCCGGACCCAAGTGTGGAGCACAGCAAAGTCTTTCAAGGGGCAATCCAGAAAACTTGGTTGAGAAACAGGCAAAGGGTCACCGATGTGCGAGCGAAATCCAAAGGGAGAATCCAAAAGTCGTAATCCAGTAAACAGTCAAGGAGTCGTGGTAAACCCGGAAGTCGTGGAGATATAGGAGAGGGTTCAGGGAAACGAGGAGGAGGAGGGCGAGGATGAGGAAAAGGATGAGGAATCAGGGAAGTCAGGAAAGCAAAGGCAAGGTACTCAAATAAGCAATAACTCTGAACAAGTTTCCGCGTCTGTGCGTGTTCTGCGCTTCCCTTTTATGTGTCCGCCGCTGATCCACTGCAGGTCCTCCTCGTTGCGCCGAGGGGGGCGTGACAGTTTCTAATAAGTGAGCTAACTCACACACACACACACTTTCTGAACCGCTTGTCCCATAGGGGGTCACGGGGAACCGGAGCCTAACCCGGCAACACAGGGCGCAAGGCTGGTGGAGGAGGGGACACACCCAGGACGGGACACCAGTCCATCACAAGGCACCCCAGGCGGGACTCAAACCCCAGACCCACTGGAGACCAGGACCCAGTCCAACCCACTGCACCCCCCTTGAGCTAACTTGAGCGTTGATATGATGGTAAGAATAATATTTGAAAACTCTTTGGACTTAAAAATGGATGTTAAAAATTGGTAAAAATAAGGAAGTCTAAACAAGTCATTCAGAATAACTGCATGTTAGTGAGAGTTTGAGTAACAGAGTGAGTGTGAAGGTGCCTGTAGAACTCCAGTGTCCCCGTGAGTGTTGCTGGCTATGGCTTAAAATCACTTTACCATGATAGCAACTGCCTGAGAATGATTCCTAAGAACTTTAAATTGACTCCCAAAATCTACTTAGTTTGTTCTTTTTTTAAGTATAAACTCTGAAAACCATCCATGCAAACGGAAGCATATTAAAGTACCTCTTTTTGTTCGCAGTTTTACAAAACGATGAGCCAAAACTGTGCATCCAAGAACAGCAACAGCAGCCAGAGAGATGACAACAGCAAAGGTCACTTTCCAGGGATGGGCACGATGAAACATCTCACCTGGAATAAACAAATAATTGATTTCATGGTACGGTTATGTATACATTGTTATTTTTCTTCTCGCTCCGTGATTGGCTATAGTGAACTTCAATATTTTTATCTCACATAGCAATCACGACTGGTTTAGAATTTTTTTCTTTCGATAAAACTGCAATGCACAATTAAATGCATTTATGTTCTTCTCTATAATTCTTGAATCAATCTGTTCCTTATCACTGTGTGTGATGCGGTGTGGACACCCTAGACAATTTTGCACCAATAAGTAATTAATAATTACTATGATTGTACTGTGATAAACCAAAGATTAATCAGCCTGTGAAATTACAGGTGTACTAATTTTAGATGTACTAATTAAAGGCATAACCTCTTGTCATAATGTTTTATTTAATCAGAAGCAATGTGTAAATGAATACCCCATCCTACGCTGGAGTAGCTGGTAGCACAGTGGTTAGAGAGTGGGTTCCACTGATGTATGGATGAGTGACCCAGTGTAAGAAGTGCATCTAGCAGTGTAAGTCACCTTGGTGTATAAGGTGTGTGGGCTCATAACACTACATAATATCCATTGTAAGTCGCTTTGGAGAAAAGCATCTGCTAAATAAATAAATGTAAATATGTGTAACTCACCTGGGATGTCAGTTATTGTCTCTTTCATTTCGTTTAACTGTTGCTGTAGAACTCGACAGGTGAACCTGTTGATCTCTGTCTCCTGTACAATAACACGTCGTCTCACGGTGAAGAGGTCCATACTGTCTGTGTGTGTCTCTGTGTGTCCAGCAGGGAGACTGTGTCCTTCACTGTCCATCCAGAGCACTTCAGGCTGAGGGTACCAGCCTTTAGATTCACACACCAGACTGATTCCTCCTTCTTTATATCCCTCGATGGAGATCACTGGTTGGGTTCCTACAGCTACAAATACAGGACTTGTCTGGCAAAAACAGTATCTTTAAAAATGTTTTAAAAATAGACTGAAAAATAAAATGTCACATTGATTATTAACATTTTATGAGGCTTTTCATCAGTATAATTGTATTAATCGCTTGGAAATACATTGATGGAAGTATTATACATTATACTTTACACAAAATGTTCATTTGAATATAAAATTCAAAATCTCACCTTTAATATTGAGATTAATTGAGGAATCTTCAGACCACTCATGAGAGCGAACAAAACATTTATATCGCCCATCGTCAGAGCCTCTGACTTCATTCAATTTAAGTGAAGTGTTTCCTTTGCTGAGTTCCTCAGGAAACAGTGACGTCCTTCCCCTGTAGGATGGAACTTGATTCTCATTTCTGTCCTCATGATCCCGGTAAAGATGTACAAGTGGGTTATTGGTCTGAACTCTAAACCACTCGACATGTAGGTCCACAGCACTGATGTTGGGTTTGAGGTAACAGGGCAGAACAACATCTTCACCAGCTACAGCAACTACAGGATCAGCTGGACCAAGAACCTCAAACCTCTCTGGAAAGAACAACAGAGACATATATTTTTCATATATATTCCATTTTACATAGACACAAATGTTTTTCTGCACCAAACTCAATACAAAACTCTGATTTTTGACTGAATGAGAGCGAAAATGTACCCAGAGTGGAGACAGTGGTGTGGAGGATAAGCAGGACAACCCAGTACAGACACCCAGACCAACTGGTTTTCATAACTGAAAGAGAGTAAAATAAAACAATCCAGTTATATTGAGAATACAGACCTGCTTAAAGAGCAACACAAAAATAAATTAATCACACTGGATCAGATCATGGACTAAATATTAAGAAGATATTCTCTTAACTGCTTGGTTGCCTGAGGGACTGAGGTCTCATATCAAGTAACCTGACCTGCTCACATTACAGCAAACACTCTTTACTCTGGTAAAGATATTTTACTCTGAACTCCACAGTGCTCTACCAGCCTGGTGCTCTGCGGTGCTCACAGGTGTTCTTACCTGATCCTGTCATTTCAGGTCACCTGCAGAACTGGATGTGTCTCAGAGCGACAGTGAAACACCAGTCAATGATCATTCACTGGAGATCAGGGACTCACTAAGGAGAGGAGGACAGGAGGACCTGCAAGATGATCAAACTCACTCATTACTCGTCATATCAGACAAATACACCAGAAAACACAATCATTGGACAATGAGGTATTTTATTTTGTATATTAATTGTTCCCTGCAGAATAACTTAAGTATTATTAAAAGCTTGTTTCTTTCTAAATTCCAGAGCAGCGCACCGAATCTTGCGCTTCTAGAACTTCCGCAGTCTTAGCTTCACTAATATTGTCACCTTATTTAAATCTTTCATTCATGTTTGTTTATGTAGGGAAAGTGTCTTTCCGCGAAAGAACAGCGCCGTAACCGCTCGGAGCCGCGAGACCACAACACCCGGAAAAAAAAAAGTGTAAAAAAATAGCAGGGTTATTTATTTTTAAAGTAAAAAAAGCCCGTCATTATAAACCACGGAAATTTATACTATATATTTTATACAGTTTATTATTATTAGATGTTGGCTATGAATTTTTCCGAAACGCGCTGTACCACACCCGCATAATAATACGTAGTGAATCATGAATGTGGAATATTGGAATTTACACACGATGTTAATCCCAGACTGTCACGTAAATCGCGGTTTTACTGCGTAATCAACTGAGTTACTTACTACAATTTGTATGTGTGTAACGGCTCAGTTAATCAGTTCTTAGAGATGAGAAAAACTTGTTCTAGATAAATCGCACAAACCTCTCGGATGGCAACACATGATTTCGCACAGAAGTTTCACTTCCTCCTTCAAAATCCAGCCAAATATTTCAGGGACCGCAAGTGTCAATATGATATTTAATTTCTGTTTAAGAACAGATCGATAAATCTCTCCGAAAAACTGTTCATGTCGTCCCGTTATTTATAATGTAAAAAGAAAAAAAATAAGAAAAAAATAAGTTTTGATCGTGTGTAAATTCTGGGCATTTTCCAAACGTTCAGAATAAGTGAGGAAGCGGTAATACCCTGGTAAAAACAGAGCAACGGTTTCGTCTTCAGTTCCCCTAGATTCTTTTGTTTTTTCTACATGTAAAAAAACACACCGAAACACGCAGCGAACATGACAAACCCTCCGTGGGTCCGAATCAAACGTCCGCCGAGCCCACGCATGTCACGCGGCACGGAGAGTGTATCACTTTAAGGACACTTAAGAGCGTCACGTGACGCGTGTGTGAGACGCGCGACTGTACAGAGACCGTAAAGTGGTGCAAATAATCGGAAAAACCTACTGGAAACCACCAGTCCACCACTAGTCTGACTGTGGACCCTGGAAACCACTTAGTAGTTGTTGCTTTATTACAAATTAATTTCTTTATTTTCCCTAACAAATCACGGTCACAAGAACAAGTTACTGAGGAACATACCATGAGGCTCTTTTACCCCAGTGTTTTACCAGTGTGGTGTTCCAGAATTCTGACGGGTGGTCTTACATGGGGGGGCACGGTGGCGCAGCAGGTTTGGCTGGGTCCTGCCTTCTGGCAGGTCTGGGGTTCGAGCCCTGCTTGGAGTGCCTTGCGATGGACTGACATCCCATTCTGAGTGTGTGTCCCGTTCCCCTCCGGCCTCGTGCCCTGTGTTGCTGGGCTAGGCTCTGGCTCACCATGACCCTACTTGGGACAAGTGGCCTCCGCCAATGTGTGTGTGTAGTTGGGGAGGGGTGTTACATGGACCCTGTCTGTAAGACCCGCACCCTGTTCCTGAGTCCAGCAAATAGGAGGCACCTTCTAGTCTTTCAGAGGAGGTTGGAGTCTCATCAGGACCAGGCTAATACTGTTACCTGCATTTTACATGGTGATGGTGTAATGTAGCACCACTTGGAGTTATTGACTATATATCCACTGTATATTAAGATATACTGGTTTATACTGCGGTATGTGACAAATGGACTGCGCTCCAGAATCACCTGTCTGCATCCAAATCTCTCCTTTTGTTGATTTAATGCACTCTTTAAATTGTTCCCTGAGATGCAGATCACTCTGGAGAAAAGTGTCTGATAAATGAATAAATGTAAATGTGAATATATTGAAGAGCCTCATTAATTTTCATGCTGAGATCAGTTGGAAAATTATTGAATTTTGCATTACATTATTCTCACTGCTTCCCCATGAATAAACTTTAAAACATATAATTACTGTTCAACAGTATTTATTTAAAAACATCACAATGTACAAAAGATATGTTTAGATGGAGAAATTACAAACCATGAATGGGAAATTAAATCAGAATATGGCATCATGACCTGAACATTAAAAGCGAAAGTCTGTTTCTTCAGTCTGTATCACTGACAGGAGATATGATAAGTGGGGCTGAGTTCTCACTCTGGTAGCAGAAGCCTGGCCAGAAGTACGGATAGAGTTTCTCTGTGAATTTATATCCAGTGAAAGTGTAGATATGAGACTTGTCCTCCACACTGTAAAAGGAGACCTCACCCTCCTCATAGTCCACAAACACCCCCACCTTCCGTGGCTTCACGCTCAGGTGGAGGGACACAGGGGGGTCAGTGAGAGCCTCGTATTCATTACCATTCCACAGACTGAGAGCCCAGAGACCACCACTAGGATTCAGTGGAAAATACCCCATCCTGTTGATGGACTCTCTGACCACTCCTAAAGTCCATTGAGTCTTGTCCCCAACCTGCACCTCCCAGTAACGTCTCCCTGAAGAAAACCCCTCTTTTCCCAGGACACTTATCCGTTGTTTAAACCTCTCTGGGTTGTTAGGAAGATCCTGCCCCGTGTCTCCCTCTCTCACTTGTTTCTTGTCCTTAGACAAGATGAGCCAGGGGTTTGCTGTATCAGGGTCCAGAGTCACATCAACTGTGGAGGACAGAGAGGTGGTCAGTTATTATATTTCGAAATGTGACCAAAAAAAAAACACTTTTTAAACGTTATATTATACCTAAACCGTGACCCGAGAAGGACTGAGCAGTTTTGAAAATAGATGGATGGAAACGTTATATTATTACGGCAGCAGAAGCAGGTGTGTGTTTGTGTGTGTCTGACAGCAAACACATCAAGCGGTTAACGAGAATGAGTGAATTTTTAGGCATTAATATTCATCTTAGGTATTAATATTAACTCAGGTAACAGGTGTTTTGGATGTTTTGTTAGAAATTGTAATAATATGTTACCTTTGAGAAAATACTTTACGAGCATTTATGGTTCAAAAGTTGTTTTGACTTAATATTAATGAACAGAAAAAAATTAGTTAAATTACATGAAAAAATCTATAAAAAATGAAAGAATTATATTATCTGCTCTGGGCACACCAACCTGCTCTCAACACACTTGTTTCTCCTTCAAACACTGTATAAGTAAACTGTTTCTAGATGTAAAGGTTGTGGAGTCACAGTTATGACTTTGTGTCCTTAAAATTTATTTTTCTTTTGCTCACAGTAAGAATGGAAGATCAGTGTGTGGAAAACATTGAAACTTTTCTGTGGAAAATATCTTTGTGGTGAAGTGTGTCTTTGCTAAATTAACCTTCTAGAATGTTTTTATATTTATGCACTTTTTAGTGGATTTGATTTCATTTGGATTGATGATGTTGAGGAGGAAACAATGAGAGCAGAAGGACCAACAGCACCGGATACATAAAGACAGAGTTCAGTTTCTGTTTGTCTTTCACTCATAGCTGTAACATCTCCTTCTCACCAGGAGCTCAGTGTGGATTGAAGTGAACTCTTGTGAGAAACAGTCACTTGTTCTCATCACTCATATGTTTTGTGGAAAGGAAGGTCAATAAATGTGCTCATATCCTGTGTCTGTCAGTCAATCATGTGACAAATGAGAGTCCAGATTCAATGCAGCCAATCAGTCATTATTGTGTCTCCTACAGAGAAGAGCTGCAATGGGGAGAAGAAGCAGAAGAAACTCACCTGCGTATCTTTGTGCCTTCAGAAGTTCTGTAGAGAGAGAAATAAAAATGAGACACATGGAATCAGATACTGCAGTCAGTCTGTACTTGTCTCAGTGTCTTTCGTGTCCATTCTTACAGGACAGAGTCACATACAGTATAAGAAGAACCAAACTCAGTTCTGTGGGATCAATTCAGCTCCACTCTACTTACCAGCTCTCCTGCACATGTTTTCTACAGCTGGACATGGACAGATAGAAAAACCACAGACAGAAAAACCACATAAGTTCATTGAAATAATTCATTTTATCTTGCTCTGAATACTGAAATATTTGAACAACACTCTAAGATGAATAATGTTATGACAAATACCGATATACCCTGGTATACAGACTCCCGGTTCACGGATTTTTGGTATAACAGCCCTAGAAAAGTGTTGCTCATGTTCCCTATACAGACCGACTACTTGCGCTATTGAGTACTTTTTTCTGGTGCTGGAAGAAAACTTTTCCCCCATGATGTAGAAGTCATGAGCCAATAAAATACGGACTTTCTAACAACATATGATAAACGCTTCTTAGTTTTTCATTGTTTTTCAAATTATTTTATTACAATTTTGATAAATGTTTTCCTTTTTTAATGTTTGCATGTTCACATTCCTCCACATTTAAGAGGGGTCTCAATACTCACCTCTTTTGGACTCATTTCTCCCCTTATCTAACAAGTGCTCTATAAACATGTGTTTGTTTACATTTTTTCATTTTGAATAACAATCTACTTACTGTACAGTAGTTTAGTAGGAAAGAATTCCTGCCCTATTTTAGTCTTTCTTAATTTCCTTCTTGACCATGTTTAATATCTGACCAGCCTAATGTTTTGATTAATCTTTCTTGAGACTGTCTCTAAGTGCGTGGAGGGTATTTGTAAAAATATTTGGGCATTTCCATAAAGTCCAGAAACACATCATTTTTTACCCCATTTATGTTCTCTCTATGTTTGTGTGTGTTTCCTCCAGGTGCTCTGGTTTCCTCGCACAGTCCAAACACATATTGAATTGTCCTTCCTGTGAGTGTGTGTGGCTACCCTGCAGTGGAGTAGTGCTCTGTCAAGGGTGTACTTCTGTCCAAAGGATAAGCTCTGGACCACCATGATCCTGCCCAGGAGAGGGGCTCACTGAAGGAAAGTGGTTTTTCATCGTATAAAAATTGTTTCTAACTGGATTTTGTTGATTCCACCTGTAATTTACAGAGTTGTTTATATTTGTGCACCCTATTGTTTTTCAGTTGTTGTATTCTGAATTCACACTGTTTTTTACCTGTATGTGTTTGTCTTATATGTTCTTTTTACTTTTGCCCTCCAACTGCAAAAATGCAGTTTACAAGGGAAATACTTAATTCCTACAAGAACGGGGTTAATATCAATAATAAAACACGAATATTTTACAAACTCTGAACTGTTGTAGTTTTGCTATTTTTCTTTTTCAAATACAGTTTCTGTGACATTGTGCCTTTATGCTAATAATTTCATATTAACTTATTTCAGGTGCAGTTCAGTCTTATGATTTTGGTTTTACACTTGAATAACAAATAGAAACACATTCAAACACAAATACAAACATACAAGTAAGTGTTACTTACACAGTCGTTCAGTGAGGAGCCCTATAAATGTATGAACATCAGTGTTAATGTGAATCGAAGATGGATTAAAAAACACCATCACAGTTCTGTTATTTCTCTAAATATCACCTCTTTTAAAAGAAAGATGTTAAATACCTTTTTCTCTTTGCTGTTTCATATAGCGAGGAATTAAAACAGCCAATATGATGATAGCAGGAACTCCCAGGGAGAAGAACACAGCAAAGGCCACCTTCCAGGGATGAGCACGGTGGAACATCTCACCTGGAACACAAAACATTTGTCATTAATCGTAACAGACTTTGATGTTATTATATCTTGAAAGTAGAATTCATCTGTCATTACAAGTAAATAAAAATATTGCAACTCACCAGGAACGTCAGTTATTGTCTCTTTCATTTCATTTATCTTTTGCTGTCGAACTCGACAGGTGAACCTGTTGGTCTCTGTCTCCTGTACAATAACACGTCGTCTCACGGTGAAGAGGTCCATACTGTCTGTGTGTCTCTCTGTGTGTCCAGCAGGGAGATTGTGTCCTTCACTGTCCATCCAGACCACTTGAGGCTGAGGGTACCAGCCTTTAGATTCACACACCAGACTGATCCCTCCTTTTTTATATCCCTCAATTGAGATCACTGGTTGGGTTCCTATAGCTATAAATATAGAAATAGTGTAGCTAAAACAAAAAATGTAATTAAAATGTACTGAAAATTGACTGAAATTACAAGAAATTTTGCTTTTATCTTGAGAAATATATTAATGAAGAAGTCTTTATGACACCTCTAAAACAAAACGTTAGTTTCATCAATAAATACAATATTCAAAATTCTTACCTTTAACATGTACATTGATGGAAGAATCATCATACCATTCTGCAGACTGGACCAAACATTTATACTGTCCATTGTCAGATCCTCTCACATTTTTCACTTTTAGTGAAGTGTTTCCGTTCCTCAGTTCCTCAGGGAACAGTGATGTCCTTCCCCTGTAAGATGGGATCTGATTCTCATTTCTGTCCTCATGATCTTGGTAAAGATGTACAAGTGGGTCTTCGGTCTGAATTCTGAACCACTCGATATGCAGATCCACAGCACTGATGCTGGGTTTGAGGTAACAGGGTAGAACAACATCTTCACCAGCTACAGCAACTACAGGATCAGCTGGACCAAGAACCTCAAACCTCTCTGGAAAGAACAACGGAGACATATATTTTTCATATATATTCCATTTTACATAGACACAAAGGTTTTTCTGCACCAAACTCAATACAAAACTCTGATTTTTGACTGAATGAGAGCGAAAATGTACCCAGAGTGGAGACAGTGGTGTGGAGGATAAGCAGGACAACCCAGTACAGACAGTGAGACCAACTGGTTTTCATAACTGAAAGAGAGTAAAATAAAACAATCCAGTTATATTGAGAATACAGACCTGCTTAAAGAGCAACACAAAAATAAATTAATCACACTGGATCAGATTATGGACTAAATATTAAGAAGATATTGTCTTAACTGCTTGGTTGCCTGAGGGATTGAGGTGTCGGATCAAATAATCTGACCTGGTCACTTTACAACAGACACTTTACTCTGGTAAAGATATTTTACTCTGAACTCCACAGTGCTCTACCAGCCTGGTGCTCTGCGGTGCTCACAGGTGTTCTTACCTGATCCTGTCATTCCAGGTCACCTGCAGAACTGGATGTGTCTCAGAGCGACAGTGAAACACCAGTCAATGATCATTCACTGGAGATCAGGGACTCACTAAGGAGAGGAGGACAGGAGGACCTGCAAGATGATCAAACTCACTCATTACTCGTCATATCAGACAAATACACCAGAAAACACAATCATTGCCAGTAAGGACAATGAGGTATTTTATTTTGTATATTAATTGTTCCCAGAATAACTGAAGTATCAAAGCTCGTTTCTTTCTAAATTCCAGAGAAGCGCACCGAATCTTGCGCTTATATTATAGAACTTCCGCAGTCTTAGCTTCACTCACTATTGTCAGTTTTTATTATCCTTCATTCATGTTTGTTTATGTAGGGAAAGTGTCTTTCCGCGAAGAAATAGCGCCGTAACCGCTCGGAGCCGCAAGACCGCAACACCCGGAAAAAAAGTGTAAAAAAATAGCAGAGTTATTAATTAATTAATTAATTTATTTATTTATTTTTAAAGTAAAAAAGTCCGTCATTATAAACCACGGAAATTTATACTATATATTTTATACAGTTTATTTATTTTTAGACATTGCAATGAATTTTTCCGAAACGCGTTCTGTTACTGTGTATTGCGCTGATGGTACCACACCCCTATTATTAATACGAAGTGAATGAATGTGGAAATATTGGAATTTACACACGATGTTAATCCCAGACTGTCACGTAAATCGCGGATTTACTGCGTAATCAACTGAGTTACTACAATTTGTATGTGTAACGGCTCAGTAATCAGATAATTTAGATTAATTTAAGATGAGAAAAAGTTCTCCATTAGACATAAGCGCACAAACCAACACATTTTCCGCACAGAAGTTTCTCTTCCTTCAAAATCCAGCCAAATATTTTAGGGACCGCAATTAATCAATATGATGATATTTAATTTTGTGTAAGAACAGATCGATTAAATCTCTCCGAAAAACTGTTCATGTTGTCCCGTTATTTATAATGTAAAAAGAAAAAAAAAATCAGAAAAAATAAGTTTTGATCGTGTGTAAATTCTGGGCATTTTCCAAACGGTCAGAATAAGACAGGAAGCGGTTTCATACCAGGCCTGGTAAACAGAGCAACGGTTTCGTCTTCAGTTCGCCTCGATTCCTTTTTTTTTCCTACATGTAAAAAAACACACCGAAACACGCAGCGAACATAACAAACCCTCCGTGGGTCCGAATCAAACGTCCGCCGAGCCACGCATGTCACGCGGCACGGAGAGTGTATCACTTTAAGGACACTTAAGAGCGTCACGTGACGCGTGTGTGAGACGCGCGACTGTACAGAGACCGTAAGTGATGTAAAGAATCGGAAAAACTTGAGTCCCAGTGTTTTACCAGTGTGGTGTTCCTGAATTCTGACGGGTGGTTTTACATGGGGAGGCACGGTGGCGCAGCAGGTTTGGCTGGGTCCTGCCTTCTGGCAGGTCTGGGGTTCGAGCCCTGCTTGGAGTGCCTTGCGATGGACTCTGGCATCCCATCCTGAGTGTGTCCCGTTCCCCTCCGGCCTCGTGCCCTGTGTTGCCAGGCTAGGCTCCGGCTCACCGCGACTCCACTTGGGACAAGTGGCCTCCGCCAATGTGTGTGTGTGTGTGTTACATGGACCCTGTCTGTAAGACCCCCATCCTGTTCCTGCATCCAGCCAATAGGAGGTGCCTTCTTCTTCACAGGAGGAGGGACAGCTACAGACTGGAGTCTCATCAGGACCAGACTAATATTATTACCTGCATTTTACATGGTGATGGTGTAATGTAGCACCACTTGGAGTTATTGAATATATATCAACTGTATATTAAGATATACTGGTTTATACTGTGGTATGTGACAAAGGGACTGCACTCCAGAATCACTTGTCTGCATCCAAATCTTTTGTTTTGTTGATGTAATGCACTCTTTAAATTGTTCCCTGAAAGGCAGGTCACTCTGGAGAAAAGTGTCTGATAAATGAATAAATGTAAATGTGAATATATTGAAGAACCTCCTGAATTTTCATGCTGAGATCAGTTAGAAAATTATTGAATTTTGCATTACATTATTCTCACTGCTTCCCCATGAATAAACTTTAAAACATATAATTACTGTTCAACAGTATTTATTTAAAAACATCACAATGTACAAAAGATATGTTTAGATGGAGAAATTACAAACCATGAATGGGAAATTAAATCAGAATATGGCATCATGACCTGAACATTAAAAACAAAAGTCTGTTTCTTCAGTCTGTATCAGTGACAGGAGATATGATCAGTGGGGCTGAGTTCTTACCGCCGTTCAAGGAGCCGGGCCAGAAGTACGGATAGAGTTTCTCTGTGAATTTATATCCAGTAAAAGTGTAGATATGAGACTTGTCCTCCATTCTGTAAAAGGAGACCTGACCCTCCTCATAGTCCACATACACCCCCACCTTCTGGGGCTTCACACTCAGGGGGAGGGACACAGGGGGGTCAGTGCAAGCCTCATACTTATTCCCAAACAATCTGAGAACCCAGAGACCATCATTAGGACTCAGTGCAATTGTTCCCTTCCTGTTGATGGACTCTCTGACCACTCCTAAAGTCCACTCAGTCTTGTCCCTAACCTGCACCTCCCAGTAACGTTTCCCTGAAGAAAAACCCTCTTTTCCCAGGACACTTTTCCAGCACATAAACCTCTCTGGTTTGTCAGGGCGATTCTGCCATGTGTTTCCACGTCTCACTCGTTTCCTGTCCTCAAACAGAAAAAGTTCAGGATGTGCTGTATCAGGGTCCAGAGTCACATCAACTGTGCAGGAAAGAGAGGTGGTCAGTTATTACATTTCAAAATGAGACAAAAATTAACACTTTTTAAAAGTTATATCATATGTAAACGTTATATTGCTCTCCTTGTTTCCACCGCAACCCTAGAAGGACTGAGCGGTTTAGAAAATAGATCGATGGAAATGTTATATTATCGTGGCAGCAGAGCGGTGTGTGTGTGTGCATCTGTGTGTGTGTGTTTGTGTGTGTGTGTGACAGCGATCAGATCAAGCAGTTAGCGAGAATGAGTGAAATTTAAGGTATTAATATTTATTTTAGGTATTAATATGAATAGAATTTTTAGGTATTAATATGAATTTTGGTAACAGGTGTTTTGAATGTTTTGTAAGAAATTGTAATAATATTTTACCTTTGAGAAAATAGTGTAAGAGCATTTCTGTTTTAAAAGTTTTTTTGACTCAATATTAATGAACACAATAAAATTAGTTAAATGAAGTAAAAATGAAATAAAAACTAAAAGAATTACATTATCTGCTCTGGTCACACCAACCTGCTCTCAACACACTTGTTTCTCCTTCAAACACTGTATAAGTAAACTGTTTCTAGATGTAAAGGTTGTGGAGTCACAGTTATGACTTTGTGTCCTTAAAATTTATTTTTTCTTCTCCTCATAGTAAGAGGGGAAGATCAGTGTGTGGAAAACATTGAAACTTTTCTGTGGAAAATGTTTCAGTGGTGAAGTGTGTTTGGGAAATGAACCTTCTAGAATATTTTTATATTTATGTACTTTTTAGTGCATTTGATTTAATTTGGTTTGATAATGTTGAGGAGGAAACAATGAGAGCAGAAGGACCAACAAACAGCACTGGATACATAAAGACTGAGTTCAGTTTCTGTTTGTCTTTCACTCGTAGCTCTAACATCTCCTTCTCACCAGGAGCTCAGTGTGGATTGAAGTGAACTCTTGTGAGAAACAGTCACTTGTTCTCATCACTCATATGTTTTGTGGAAAGGAAGGTCAATAAATGTGCTCATATCCTGTGTCTGTCAGTCAATCATGTGACAAATGAGAGTCCAGATTCAATGCAGCCAATCAGTCATTATTGTGTCTCCTACAGAGAAGAGCTGCAATGGGGAGAAGAAGCAGAAGAAACTCACCTGCGTATCTTTGTGCCTTCAGAAGTTCTGTAGAGAGAGAAATAAAAATGAGACACATGAAATCGGATACTGTAGTCAGTCTGGACTCGTCTCAGTGTCTTTCGTGTCCATTCTTACAGGACAGAGTCTCATACAGTGTTGCATAGAGTATAAGAAGAACCCAACTCACTTCTGTGGGATCAATTCAGCTCCACTCTACTTACCAGCTCTCCTGCACATGTTTTCTACAGCTGGACATGGACAGATAGAAAAACCACAGATAGAAAAACCACATAAGTTCATTGAAATAATTCATTTTATCTTGCTCTGAATACTGAAATATTTAAACAACACTCTAAGATGAATAATGTTATGACAAATACAGATATACCCTGGTATACAGACTCCCGGTTCACAGATTTTTGGTATAACAGCCCTAGAAAAATGTTGGTCATGTTCAGTATACAGACCGACTACTTGCGCTATTGAGTACTTTTTTCTGGTGCTGGAAGAAAACGTTTCCCCCATGATGTAGAAGTCATGAGCCAATAAAATACGGACTTTCTAACGACATATGATAAACGCTTCTTAATTTTTCATTGTTTTTCAAATTATTTTATTACAATTTTGATAAATGTTTTCCTTTTTTAATGTTTGCATGTTCACATTCCTCCACATTTAAGAGGGGTCTCAATACTCACCTCTTTTGGACTCACTTCTCCCCTTATCTATCAAGTGCTCTATAAACGTGTTTGTTCACATTTTTTCATTTTGAATAACAATCTACTTACTGTACAGTAGTTTAGTAGGAAAGAATTCCTGCCCTATTTTAGTCTTTCTTAATTTCCTTCTTGACCATGTTTAATATCTGACCAGCCTAATGTTTTGATTAATCTTTCTTGAGACTGTTGTTAAGCGCTTGGAAAGTAGTTGTAAAAATATTTGGGCATTTCCATAAAGTCCAGGAATGCATCATTTTTCCCTCATTTATGTTCTCTCTGTGTTTGTGTGTGTTTCCTCCAGGTGCTCTGGTTTCCTCGCACAGTCCAAACACATACTGAATTGTCCTTCCTGTGAGTGTGTGTGGCTACCCTGCAGTGGAGTAGTGCTCTGTCAAGGGTGTACTTCTGTCCAAAGGATAAGCTCTGGACCACCATGATCCTGCCCAGGAGAGGGGCTCACTGAAGGTAAGTGATTTTTCATCGTATAAAAATTGTTTCTAACTGGATTTTGTTGATTCCACTTGTCATTTACAGAGTTGTTTATATTTGTGCACCCTGTTGTTTTTCAGTTGTTGTATTCTGAATTCACACTGTTTTTTATCTGTATGTGTTTGTCTTATATATTCTTTTTACTTTTGTCCTCCAACTGCAAAACTGCAGTTTACAAGGGAAATACTTAATTCCTACAAGAACGGGGTTAATATCAATAATAAAACACGAATATTTTACAAACTCTGAACTGTTGTAGTTTTGCTATTTTTCTTTTTCAAATACAGTTTCTGTGACATTGTGCCTTTATGCTTATGGTTTTATCCTTATGGTTTTACACATGTATAATGAATAGAAACACATTCAAATACAAACACAAACATACAAGTAAGTGTTACTTAAACAGTCGTTTGGTGAGGAGCCCTATAAATGTAGGAACATCAGTGTTAGTGTGAATGAAAGATGGATTAAAAAACAACATCACAGAGTTCTGTTATTCCTCTAAATATCACCTCTTTTAAAAGAAAGATGTTAAATACCTTTTTCTCTTTGCTGTTTCATATAGCGAGGAATTAAAACAGCCAATATGATGATAGCAGGAACTCCCAGGGAGAATAACACAGCAAAGGCCACCTTCCAGGGATGAGCACGGTGGAATATCTCACCTGGAACACAAAACATTTGTCATTAATAGTAAGAGACTTTGATGTTAGAACTTGAAAGTAGAATTCATCTGTCATTACGAGTAAATAAAAATATTGTAACTCACCAGGGATGTCAGTTATTGTCTCTTTCATTTCCTTTATCTGTTGCTGTAGAATTCGACAGGTGAACCTGTTGGTCTCTCTCTCCTGCACAATAACGTGTCGTCTCACGGTAAAGAGGTCCATACTGTCTGTATGTGTCTCTGTGTGTCCAGCAGGGAGACTGTGTCCTTCACTGTCCGTCCAGACCACTTGAGGCTGAGGGTACCAGCCTTTAGATTCACACACCAGACTGATCCCTCCTTCTTTATATCCCTCAATTGAGATCACTGGTTGGGTTCCTATAGCTATAAATATAGAAATAGTGTAGCTAAAACAAAAAATGTAATTAAAATGTACTGAAAATTGACTGAAATTACAAGAAATTTTGCTTTTATCTTTAGCAATATATTAATGGAGAAGTCTTTATGAGACCTCTAAAACAAAATGTTAGTTTCATCAATAAATACAATATTCAAAATTCTTACCTTTAGTAAGAACATTTATGAAATATTCATCATACCATTCTGCAGACTGGACCAAACATTTATACTGTCCATTGTCAGATCCTCGCACATTTTTAACTTTAACTGAAGTGTTTCCGTTCCTCAGTTCCTCAGGGAACAGTGATGTCCTTCCCCTGTAAGATGGGATCTGATTCTCATTTCTGTCCTCATGATCTTGGTAAAGATGTACAAGAGGGTCTTCGGTCTGAATTCTGAACCACTCGATATGCAGATCCACAGCACTGATGTTGGGTTTGAGGTAACAGGGTAGAACAACATCTTCACCAGCTACAGCAACTACAGGATCAGCTGGACCAAGAACCTCAAACCTCTCTGGAAAGAGCAACGGAGACATATATTTTTCATATATATTCCATTCTACATAGACACAAATGTTTTTCTGCACCAAACTCAGTACAAAACTCTGATTTTTGACTGAATGAGAGCGAAAATGTACCCAGAGTGGAGACAGTGGTGTGGAGGATAAGCAGGACAACCCAGTACAGACAGTGAGACCAACTGGTTTTCATAACTGAAAGAGAGTAAAATAAAACAATCCAGTTATATTCAGAATACAGACCTGCTTAAAGAGCAACACAAAAATAAATTAATCACACTGGATCAGATTATGCACTAAATATATAAAGAAGATATTGTCTTAACTGCTTGGTTGCCTGAGGGACTGAGGTCTCAGATCATATAATCTGACCCGGTCACTTTACAGCAAACACTCTACTCTGGTAAAGATATTTTACTGTGAACTCCACAGTGCTCTACCAGCCTGGTGCTCTGCGGTGCTCACAGGTGTTCTTACCTGATCCTGTCATTCCAGGTCACCTGCAGAACTGGATGTGTCTCAGAGCGTCAGTGAAACACCAGTCAATGATCATTCACTGGAGATCATGAACTCACTATAAAGAGAAGGACAGGAGAGTCTGCAGTATGAATAAATGCATATTTTATCTTATTTCTGTTAGACAAATTGGTCTTACAGCACTTCTGACCACATGGAGTCAGTGAACTAGATGAATCAGCTCAGGATCACAGTGACAGAAAGTGTACAGGAGTGAAAAAGCAGCAGTGTGTTACTTCAAAGCACAGAACTCTTCGGTGTGTTCTTGTACACTTATTTATTTATTAGACGTTACAATGTATTTTCCATAAAATGTTTATTATACGAGGGGGACGCGGTGGCGCAGTGGGTTGGATTGGGTCCTGCTGTCCGGTGGGTCTGGGGTTCGGGTCCCGCTGGGGTGCCTTGTGACGGACTGGCATCCCCTCCTGGGTGTGTCTCCTCCAGCCTTACGCCCTGTGTTGCCAGGTTAGGCTCTGGCTTCCCGCGACCCCGAATGGGACAAGCAGTTCAGTGTGTTTATTATACATGTACTGTTGTGTTTTATGGCAGATTGTTTTCATTGAGAACTGTTTGCAAGTGACTTTTAGATTACAGGCTGTCACCTCCAGTTCACACTTGAACTGTAGTGCCACTGCATAACAAAGTTTAAACAAATCATCATTATTACACACATAGAAAACTGCATGTAGTTAAATTTGATTTATACCAACTTACACTGCACGTAGTTATGACATGACTTCTCATGTTGTAATAATATTGTTGGACACAGCGCGGGGGTTTGGATGGGGTGAAGAAGGACACACAGGTAGCGCTCATTTCCAACGTTTAATTGAACACCGGCACAGAGGGACATAATGCTGTCGGTCCAAGAGCCCCGTTTCCTCAAGAACCTGCGATCCAAGCAAACCTTCCCAGCCTACTGAGACCCCTAGGCTCTTTCGCACACACTGCAAAACGCGGTCTCCTCTGTATTTATCCCGTAAGTCGCCCCTAGAGGTCGAACACCTGAACCACTTTACCCAGAACGCAACTATTCACAACGAACAAACGTATTTCCCGCTCGAACCCGCAGTAACGCGGATCGGTACAATATATATTGATTTTTGTAGCGCAGAAAAACGCACAGTGTTTGTTACGAACGTTTAACTGGAACACTGACATTCGAGGGAAATAATGTTCCTGGTCCGAGGAGCCCTTTTCCGTAAGGATTTTTACCTCAAAGCAGCAGTCCCAGTCTACTTAGCGTCTTCCAGGCTTTTCTCTGTCCCACTGCGGCAACCGCCGTAAGCCCCCCATCCCCCCCGCAGCGGTCGAAGACTTAACTCCGTTTTACCCACAATACCTATACAACTATTTCCAAACGACCCTTTTCCCGTAAACATTGTTTTATGGACACTACAGACTGTAGTACAACTCAGTACAGTTGTTTCATATCCGCGATCCACACTCAGCTGCGCTCCTTACCGCGTGTTTTACTCCACGTCCTCTGTGGTACATATATCATTTCCCAGGGAAAAAGAAAAAAAAAAAGATTCGAAGTCTAAAATCCGTTAAGCGGTGTACAGTTATTAATGTCAATATTACGAATAGAAACTCTATGGATGTATTTATTAAAATTAAACAGCAGTTCATTTACAGAGAGAAACAACCTGTTGCTGTTCGTATTACTCGGTGGTCCGTTATTTTGACAACTTTTACTTTCATTTGTAAAATGCTGAGTGAACAGTGAGCTGTTAACTCATTGAAATATTGCCAAATATATATTAAATAGTGAAATATGACAGAAAGCTGAAAAGTAACGAGCTCCGATCGTGACTGCAGTTCCCATAATAAATATTATTATATATTGAAAGATAATATTGCGGGACTTGGGGGAAAACTGTGTTACAATTGTCAGAGACAACAAAGCACGTTGATCACTGAATCAAGAGCAGTTTGTTGGAATTATAATTTATTGTAGAATAGAGCCATTTGTCAATGATGAGGACATGGGTTTACAGTGAGGAGCGGCAGCAGAACCCAGAGCTCATGTCTTCTGGAGCTGGAAGAGAAACAACTTCAGTCTTGACCAAGTCCTGTGTCTCACATTCTCTGTTTGTCATGTCATTATGATTACATTTTGTTTATATTCCACTTTCTTGTCCATTTTATTGCCTTTATACACACACCTTATGGCCTATTTTGCCACAATTATTACAGTTGTTATATACCAGTGGTCACTGTTAACGTGTTTACTTTTGAGAATGCTGACATTTCTTTAATGCCTTGTGTGAAGAAGCTGAAAGTGTGTTTACCTTTAGAGAGCCATTCAGTTCCTGGGATTCAATATGCCTGCAGGTGGTCAATTTTTGGACAGTGTGATGTAAAACACACCAAAAAAGAAGACAAATGACAGAGTCCTTTACCCGTGGGTAAAGGACTCTGTCATTTGTCTTCTTTTTTGGTGTGTTTTACATCACACTTTGTGTGACAGTGGGAAATCCTACTGGAGACTCTAAAGAAGCTTCTCTCTCCTGTGCTTGTTGATGCCCAAGATTTGACTCTGCTGGACGACATAATGTTTGGCAGAGGAAGCCAGACTTTTGTCCAGTTTCTGAATTACACCTTATTGTTTTACCACAGTTCGTCTTGCGCGACGATGCTGCCACTTCCACTGTTTCACAGGTGAGTAATACTCACTGTGCACTTATACCACGAGCCGTATACCCGCAAGGCAGCGCACTAAACTGAAGCCATTATTCATTAAAATTGCTTGGTGAAAAACAGGACTGACACTCAGCCGTGCAGGTAAATGAACTGTGTGCTTTTCTGCTACAGTGGAGTGTAGTGTACTTATGATGTGTAGGGAGTGTTTGGTGCGTTTTAAATACTTCATGTCGAACTTTAGGCAAAAAAAACACAATTCCACAAAATGTGTAGAAATTTAAATGTTTACTTGGACTGCCTCATTTTTAAACATACACTGACTTCATCTGTGACATTTTCCATGCTATTTTAAAACTTTGCGGAAGTCATAACAAACGACAGACCTCAAAACACACATCATCTGAAACCGCTTCTCCCATATGGGGTCGCGGGGAGCAGGAGCTTAACCTGGCAACACAGGGCATAAGGCTGGAGGGGGAGGGGACACACCCAGGACAGGACACCAGTCCATCACAAGGCACCCCAAGCAGGACTCAAACCCCAGACCCACCAGAGAGCAGGACCCAGTCCAACCCACTGTGCCACTGTACCCCCTGACCTCAACACATATGTGCTTATGTAGACAGAAAAGCAAAAGAATAATTTTAAGGTAAGATGATAACTTTTCAAAATGATGTGATGGATCTCCATGTTCTGCTGAATCTTCTTGTTAACTTCTGCTGAAAGTTACTGTGTAGCACGCCAAGGCCGCCCGGGGAGGGGGTGGAGACGAGGGCAAAGCAGCCACAGCTCGGGCTGATTTCATCCCCTATTTCTTCCCCGGTGCCCAGCAGTAGGGGGAAGAGACCGAGGAGGAGAACCAGACAGAGGCGACTGCAGACCTGAACCCTGAGACGAAGCCCACGTCCCGACCGACTCGAATCTCCTAGCCCCCCCGACCAGCACGAAACCTCTCCCTACCTGTTCCCTGCTCCCTCTTTCCCATCTCCTTCCTTCTCCGCTGTCTAAGGCAAATAAAAGCCCACAGCAACGGGCGATTGCATCTCCTCCTGTTTCCTGCCTCGTCTCTTACATACTGTTATCCAGGCAGAGATGTCAGCTAATAACGCAGCCTGTTCTTTCTGTGGGGAAAATAGGAGGAAGAGCACAGCTGTGGTACAACAGTTCATGGCAAAAAAGTGCTGACCCAAAAGAGTGTAGGGGCAGATGAAGACACATTCTGCCGAGAAGTCATCTTTAGACTATTAATGCTATGTTTTTTTTTTTTTTTCAAGTGGCTTCCTTTTAGTGCCAGTGTTGTCATTAAGTTATGTAAAGTCCATAGCATTTCTCAGAAAACAGAATCCTTTACTTGTAGCCATATAGACTTGAAAGGGGTGAGTATGTTCCTGGCCACTGTAAATGAGTTCATCCATATCATTGATGATCCTCTTCTCATTCTTAATTCAACTTTTCCAAATGTTCTTAACTAACCAAGTCAGCATTGTGTCACCCATTCTCAAATTATTTAATTTTATAGTTCTGCGTCTCTTTTGCATATACATGTTTTCATTGGTGAAATGGCCCTCCCTAATTTTTTTTTCCCCGCAAAGTTGAGATATCAGAATTCAACAGTCTAAAAGTTAAAAAGGTCTTTTTTTAAAATGAATTATTCACTCCTGTTTCAGTATGTGTATCGACTAATATTTTTCTTCATTAATGCTTGTACGAATTAATCGTAAGTTTAACATTTGAAAAGAACAGTAAAAAAGTCATACTAGTTAAATACATCATTTTATTGAAATACAGATAATATAGTACCTGTTATTACTAAAAAAATATTCATTTACAAACGAACTTATCTGTACTGAAGCAACTTAATATATAATTTTACAGCTAAATTGCAGAATGTTTGGAAATTTATTTTAATATTAATTGTTATGTTGATCAATATACTAATTGCTCACACTTCCTAAATTACTGAGTATGAAGGTCAATAATTGCAGCACACTTTTTGTTGAGGTTAGCTATTACATTTTGCTGAATTTATTTGTTTTTATTATAAAAACTGTACCTGGGTGTACCAGTGTTATGAAAAATGTTTACCGATGATAATGTTAAAATAAATGCTTTACTATTAAGTCCGTGAGTTTCTTGCCTGTTATTGTAATTTACTATTGAACGTAACTTTTGAACAGTGTGCACCCATTTTCCTAGCTTTGATACTAAATATGAATACACACACACACACACACACACACACACACACATTTTCAGAACCGCTAGTCCCATACGGGGTCGCAGGGAACCGGAGCCTACCCGGCAACACAGGGCGTAAGGCCGGAGGGGGAGGGGACACACCCAGGACAGGACGCCAGTCTGGCGCAAGGTACCCCCAGCAGGACTCGAACCCAAGACCCACTGGATAGCAGGACTGTGGTCCAACCCACTGCGCCACTGCGCCACCACACCCCCTATCTAAATATGAATAGTATAATTTAAAATTGAATATAATCCAAAAGTTATACTGACTACATGTTAATCTACACTTCACACATGTTATCTTAGTCTACCAACGCATGTCACTGTGGGTGTGAATGAATTCCACACCCACTCAAAAAAAAAAATATATAATTACAGTATATTTTGCTCTACTGTTGTGTGACTTCCTTCTAAATATTCACAAATTATTCAACCAGTTTAGTGTACTTTCTAACCAGAATCTCATTATCAACTTTAGCAATGGAATATCATTAAGATTTCTATATTATACAACATTCAGTGAGGTGCAGCTCACTACCTATAAACTTCATATTTAATCCAATGTTACTGTCAAATGCTGGCGTTTTTGATAATATTGTCTTAGTAAAGTTCAGAGAATGAGACAAGCCCTGTAGGGTTCTTCATGATTTTGACCATTTCCATTGAGTGGTGTTTTTCACTTTTTACTTATTTCAACGAAGCTGAAGCACTGGCAGAGGACCGGAAGGGGTGAAGAGATCTCGTCGCCCAGCAGCACGGGAGGATCTAAGACTAAGACTAAGACTTATTTCAACAGTGTCACTTTGTGCCTATGCATCTAATTTTATTTGTACAGCAGATTTAAGTAACTGAAAAGCAGTTAAAAGGGTAAATTGCATATGCTAACAATGCTAGAACTCCAAATTCCCCCAAATGCAATGTAACAGATTTAGACACAAACTGCCCATAACACCTACCTCTCCTGGTCTCACATGAGCCCGTGTCCCACGATCTCTTGCCTCTGCCACCAGATATGTATACTTTAACAATTTCTCTTCAGATGACTCCCCAATAGTATCCTCGAACAGCACTTTTAACTTTACAAAGTACACAATCCGCTCACACTCCGAATATTACCCCATGTCTGGACACAATGAAGTAACTGCAATGACCTGTGGCACCTGGAGCTGTTTGCCCCCATCAGCCAGCAGCTTCCAGTCCCGTGCATTACCTCACCTACCAAGAATACAAACATCAGAAAGAACACATAATTCTAAAAGAATCGTCCTGATGTACACAAAAACACACTCTACTTTCTCTTGTTGAGTGGCTTGTCTGTATATGTAGGAAACAGACTGTTAGCCCAACAGAACAGGGAATACTGGAATAATCATCCTCATGTACTTAAAAACACACTTTACTTACTTTCTTTGAGCAGCTTATCTACAGAAGTAAGAACAAAGCTATTAGTCCGACAGAACAAAAAATACTGAAATAATCACCTTGATGTACATAAAAATACATTCTACTTACTCTCATTGGGTGGTTCATCTGTAGATGTAAGAACAAACCTGTTGGTCCAAAAGAACAGAGAATACTAAAAAAAATCACCATGATTTCTTGCTATGAATTTGGTGATTTTCTTTGCTGGAAGACCCATTCTAACAAATTCACACACACACACACACATTTTCAGAACCGCTTGTCCCTTACGGGGTCACAGGGAACCAGAGCCCGCCCGGCAACACAGGGCGTAAGGCCGGAGGGGGAAGGGGACACACCCAGGACGGGACGCCAGTTCTAACAAATTCATAAAAGTTAAATAAAAACTTTAGTTTCGGTTACGGGGGGCGTGGTGGCGCAGTGGGTTGGATCGGGTCTTGCTCTCCGGTGGGTCTGGGGTTTGAGCCCCGCTTGGGGTGCCTTGCGACGGACTGGTGTCCTGTTTTCGGTGTGTCCCCTCCCCCTCGAGCCCTATGCCCTGTGTTACCGGGTTAGGCGCTTGCTCCACGCGAGCCCCCCCATGGGACAAGCGGTTTAGACAATGTGTGTGTTTCAGGTACACATACACACTGAGTAAGGATCAAAATCTCATCCAAACATACAACCCAGACACTGATATGTTGTTTTTTATTATACCATCAAACATACCTAAAGGATTTGTTATGGTAGAATCAAATAGCAGTGTCGTTACTTGTTACAGCTGTGGGGATTGAATTCTGGAAAACCAATATTAGACTAATTTAGCTGAAATGCTACTCACTACACTTTTTTGTAATAAAGGTAAAAATATTTTTTTTTATTCAATTATATTTCCAGTAGGGGGGTCTAGTGATGCAGTGGTGCAGTGGGTTGGACCGGGTCCTGCTCTCTGGTAGGTCTGAGGTTTGAGTCTCACTCTGGGTGCCTTGCGACTGACTGGCATCCTGTCCTGGATGTGTCCCCTCCCCCTCCAGCCTTGTGCCCTGTGTTGCTGGATTAGGCTCTGGCTCCCCGTGACCCCGTACAGGACAAGTGGTTCAGACAATGTGTGTGTGTATTTCCAGTTTATTTATATTATTACTAACTTTTTTACTTTTACTCTAAATTGTAAATTCACAAGTAATCCACTGTTACACCACAATAAAGGATGCATATCACTCTGTTCCACGGGCAGATTTTGGGCTCTCTGATCACTGCCTGGTTCATCTTATTCCCACCTACAGGCAGAAACTGAAATCAGCTAAACCTGTAATAAGGACTCTTAAAAGATGGACTGAGGAAGCAGAGCAGGACTTACAAGCCTGCTTCGAGTGTACAGATTGGAGTGTTTTTGAGGCTGCTGCTACCGATCTGGATGAGCTCACAGACTTTGTAACATCATATATCAATTTCTGTGAGGATATGTGCATCCCTACCAGGACTCGTTTAACATACAAGAGTGACAAACCGTGGTTCACTGCAAAACTCAGACAGCTTCGTCAGGCCAAAGAAGACGCCTACAGGAATGGGGACAGAGTCTTGTATAAACAGGCCAAGAACACACTGGCAAAGGAGATCAGAGTGGCTAAGAGGAACTACTTTGAAAAGCTGAAAAAACTGTTTTCAGCCAACAACCCTGCATCAGTGTGGAAAGGCCTGAAGGACATCACCAATTACAAGACAAGACACCATCCCTTAGCACCGTGTCAACTCAACAACTGGCCGACGATTTGAATGAGTTTTATTGCAGGTTTGAAAAACCCTGTCTCACACCCATTATGGCCTTCTCTCTATGCATCGGTTAACACCTCCAGCAACCCCCACCTTCCCACCTCCTGCATTTTGGATCTGTGAAGAGAAGGTGTGTCGGGTCTTCCGCAAACAGAAGAGAAGGAAAGCACCAGGCCCAGACAGTGTCTCACCAGCCTGCCTAAAAACCTGTGCTAACCAGGTTTAACTCACAAAGATCTTCAACAGACCACTGGAGATGTGCGAAGTTCCTTCCTGCTTCAAACGCTCCACCACCATCCCCATCCAAAGAAACCCAAAATCACAGGACTGAACAACTACAGACCTGTTGCCCTAACATCTGTGGTCATGAAGGCATTTGAAAGACTGGTGTTAGCCTACCTGAAGGACAACACTGTACCCTTGCTGGACCCCCTGCAGTTTGCTTATCGAGCAAACAGGTCTGTGGATGATGCAGTCAACATGGGACTCCACTACATCCCGCAACATCTGGACAAACCAGGGACTTATGTGAGGATCCTGTTTGTGGACTTTAGTTCAGCCTTCAACACCATCATCCCACACCTCCTCACACAATAATTAACTACTGCAGAATTGTTGACTACAGCTGTCTAAATAAACATGTTTAACTCACCAGGTATGTTTGTAGAAATCTCTTTTATTTCATTTACCAGCTGTTGTATAATTCTACATGTGAAGCTGTTGCTGTTTCCCTCCAATACAATGACATGTCATCTCACAGTGAAGGGGTCCATAATATCTCTTTGTGTTTCAGTTGATCCAGCAGGGAGACTGTGTCCTTCACTGTCCATCCAGACCACTTGCGGCTGAGGGTACCAGCCTTTAGATTCACACACCAGACTGATCCCTCCTTCTTTATATCCCTCAATGGAGATCACTGGTTGGGTTCCTACAGCTACAGAAGTAAGAAGAGAATTTCTTTAACAATGATTCAATGTTGTATACAGTGCACTTCTTATCATGATAGTATTTTGTGCATTTTATGAAAATAGTCTCAGCAATGGGAAGATTGTGCAAAAGTTTCATGTGTCGGAATTTTTTACCCCAGGACATGTTCCAACCAAATTTGATCCATTTACAGTTTATTTTTAAGATGGATATGGTTTCTTTCATCTTAATGCCATAAGCTTTGTGAAATAATTTTAATGATCACTGGTTAAACTGACTTTTACATGTTTACTTAGAATTTTGGGCATCTGTGGTGTGAATAGTCAGATCTGACCAGCCACAGAAAATGAATGGGTGACAGTGCAATGAAAAGCAAAGGGTACTGAATACCAAATTTAGCTGTTAATGTGTATACGTGCAGGGGGGCGTGGTGGTGCAGTGGGTTGACCGGGTCCTGGTTTCCGGTGGGTCTGGTGTTCGAGTCCTGCTTGGGGTCCCTTGCGACTGACTGGCGTCCCGTCCTGGGTGTGTCCCCTCCCCCTCCAGCCTTATGCCCTGTGTTGCCGGGTTAGGCTCCGGTTCCCCGCAACCCTGTATGGGACAAGCGGTTCAGAAGATGTGTGTGTGTACACGCAATTCAGATAAAGGTGTAACTCAAATTGAGGTGATAATTTTAGGTAGAAACATTAAAAAAAAAAAAAAAAAATGACCTCCAGGGGCCTTCATATTACTGTTCTTGCCAAAGCTGTAACAAAAAAATCTGTAAAAAAGTCTTTTACAACATATGCTAAAAAAACGAAGATTATTCATTTTCAAAAAACTCTGGATGTGATGCAATTCGTTATTGTTGATTACTGAGCCCATGAAGTTGACACTGTGAAACCGTTTCTTTGTCTTCACCATCTTTTACATTTACACCAACACTAAAGTTTGCTGCAGTTTCGGTTGTTGTCAATTAACAGAGGAACGAACTCCATTAGAATGACATCCTTTAAAATGACGTCCTTTAAAAGCACCCTTTCAAATTTAAGGACACAGGTACTGCAGAAAACACTCTGGAAACACTATGTATGTGGTTGCTAAGAGTTGACACGATCTCAGTAGACTTTGTGACATGTTTATATCATCTCTGAGACCATAATAATTTCAACATAATGATTTCATCAAATAATAAAATACTCACCTTTAATAATAACATCAATGGATCTATCATTATACCAGTATGGAGCTTGAACAAAACATTTGTATTCTTCAAAATCAGAGATATGCACTCTCTCAAGTGTTCTATAAACATGTGCTTGTTTATGTTTTTTCATTTTGAATAACAATTTACTTACTGTACAGTAGTTTAGTAGGAAAGAATTCCTGCCCTATTTTAGTCCTTCTTAATTTCTTTCTTGACCATATTTAATATCTGACCATCCTAATGTTTTGATTATTCTTTCTTGAAACTGTCTCTAAGTGCTTGGAGGGTTGCTGTAAAAATATTTGGGCATTACCACAAAGTCCAGAAACACATAATTTTTTACCCCATTTATGTTCTCTCTATGTTTGTGTGTGTTTCCTGCAGGTGCTCTGGTTTCGTCGCACATTCCAAACACATGCAGCTCAGGTGAACTGGTGACACTGAATTGTTCTTACTGTGAGTGTGTGTGGATACCCTGCAGTGGAGTAGTGCCCTGTCAAGGGTGTACTTCTGTCCAAAGGATAAGCTCTGGACCACCATGACACTGCCCAGGAAAAGGGCTCACTGGAGGTAAGTGGTTTTTCATCATATAAAAATTGTTTCTAACTGGATTTTGTTGATTCCACCCCAATTATATCAAGTGGTGTTTATATTTGTACACCCTGTTGTTTTTCAGTAACTGTATTCTGAATACACACAGTTTTTTACCTGTATGTGTTTGTCCTATATGTTGTTTTTACTTTTGTGTTTGTGTTTGTACTCCAACTGCAAAAATGCAGTTTACAAGGGAAATATTTAATTCCTACAAGAACGGGGTTAAAATCAATAATAAAACGGGAATATTTTACAAACTCTGAACTGTTGTAGTTTTGCTATTTTTCTTTTTCAAATACAGTTTTTGTGACATTGTGCCTTTATGCTAATAATTGTGTCATGGTTTTCATCCCGGAAGGAAGGGGCAGACTCAAGTGCAGAGTGCACAGGGCTTTATTCAGACGCTAGACAGGAATCGAAGTCAGGTACAAGCAAGGGTCTTCGGACTGCAAACGAGTTAAACCAGGAAATCCAGTATCGGAGTCAGGAAAACAGGCAGTGGGTTAGAACACGAGTGAGCGGATCAGGTTTCAGGGCGGGAACGGTCTCAGGAAACAGGCGGAGGGAGCGAGGTACAAAGCGGCAGGTAGGCTGACTCGGACGGGAGTGAGGGAGTGAGGGAGTGAGGGAGTGAGGGAGTGAGGGAGTGAGGGAGTGAGGGAGTGAGGGAGTGAGGGAGTGAGGGAGTGAGGGAGTGAGGGAGTGAGGGAGTGAGGGAGGCTCCTCAACCCTCATTGTTCACTTCTGCCTTTTAAGCTGTTGAGCCCCAGGTGTATCCGATTATGCTGATAACGTGGGCGTGGCAAATTGCATATTAACCTATTTCAGGTGCAGTTCAGTCTCATAATTTTGGTTTTACACTTGAATAACAAATAGAAACACATTCAAACACAAACATACAAGTAAGTGTTACTTCCACAGTCGTTCAGTGAGGAGCCCTCTAAATGTATGAACATCAGTGTTAATGTGAATGAAACATGGATTAAAAAACACCATCACAGAGTTCTGTTATTCCTCTAAATATCAACTCTTTAAAAAGAAATATGTTAAATAATGCTTTCTCTTTGCTGTTTCATATAGCAAAGAATTAAAACAGCCAATATGATGATAGCAGGAACTCCCAGGGAGAAGAACACAGCAAAGGCCACCTTCCAGGGATGAGCACGGTGGAACATCTCACCTGGAACACAAAACATTTGTCATTAATAGTAAGAGACTTTGATGTTAGAACTTGAAAGTAGAATTCACCTGTCATTACGAGTAAATAAAAATATTGTAACTCACCAGGGATGTTAGTTATTGTCTCTTTCATTTCCTTTATCTGTTGCTGTAGAAGTCGACAGGTGAACCTGTTGGTCTCTCTCTCCTGCACAATAACACGTTGTCTCACGGTGAAGAGACCCATACTGTCTGTGTGTGTCTCTGTGTGCCCAGCAGGGAGTCTGTGTCCTCCACTGTCCATCCAGAGCACTTGAGGCTGAGGGTACCAACCTTTAGATTCACACACAAGACTGATTCCTCCTTTTTTATATCCCTCATTGGAGATCACTGGTTGGGTTCCAACAGCTATAAATATAAAAATAGCATAGCTAAAAGAAAAAACGTAATTAAAATGTACTGAAAATTGACTGAAATTACAAGAAATTTTGTAAAACAGCTTTTATCTTCAGAAATATATTAATGGAGAAGTCTTTTTGACACCTCTAAAACAAAACATTAGTTTCATCAATAAATATGAAATACAAAATTCTTACCTTTAATGTGAACATTAATGGAAGAATCATCATACCAGTCCCCAGCCTGAATAAAACATTTATACTCTCCATTGTCAGATCCTCGCACATTTTTAATCTTCAGTGAAGTGTTTCCTTTCATCAGTTCCTCAGGGAACAGTGATGTCCTTCCCCTGTAAGATGGGATCTGCTTCTCATTTCTGTCCTCATGATCCCGGTAAAAATGTACAAGTGGGTTATTCGTCTGAACTCTGAACCACTCGACATGTAGGTCCACAGCACTGATGTTGGGTTTGAGGTAACAGGGCAGAACAACATCTTCACCAGCTACAGCAACTACAGGATCAGCTGGACCAAGAACCTCAAATTTCTCTGGAAAGAACAATGGAGACATATATTTCATTTTACATAGACACAAAGGTTTTTCTGCATCAGACTCAGTACAAAACTCAGATTTTTGACTGAATGAGAGAAAAAATGTACCCAGAGTGGAGACAGTGGTGTGGAGGAGAAGCAGGACAACCCAGTACAGACAGTGAGACCAACTGGTTTTCATAACTGAAAGAGAGTAAAATAAAACAATCCAGTTATATTGAGAATACAAACCTGCTTAAAGAGTAACACAAAAATAAATTAATCACACTGGATCAGATTATGGACTAAATATTAAGAAGATATTCTCTAAACTACACGGGAGGTGTGGTGGTGCAGTGGGTTGGACTGAGGTCCTGCTCTCCAGTGCGTCTGGGGTTCAAGTCCTGCTTGGGGTGCCTTGCGACGGACTGGCGTCCTGTCCTGGGTGTGTCCCCTCCCCCTCCGGCCTTATGCCCTGTGTTGCCGGGGTAGGCTCTGCTTCCCCGCTACCCCGTATGGGACAAGCGGTTCTAAAAGTGTGTGTGTTTTCACTGTAAACTGTTTGCAAGTGATTGTTTTGGATTTCAGGCTGTGTCACCTCAAATCCACACTTAGAATTTGTATGTCCACCGAATAACAAATTTTAAGCCAATACTCATTATTTTCATATATAACTCTATAAAGTTAAATTTGATTTATACCGGTTTAACGTGGTATATAAACTGTACCTAATTCTTACATAAGTTTTTTTATGTCCATTAATTTTTGCTGTGTCCTCTCGTCACCTTTACACACACACAGACACAGACACACACACACACTCCAACCGCTTGTCCCGAGCGCGAGCCTAACCTGGCAGTGCGGGGGGCGCAGGAGCGCACATTTCGGGCGGAGCGCCACCCCGCTGCGGGGCTCCCCAAGCGGGACTCGAGCTCAGACCCAAGACAGAGCAGGACCTGTCCATACCAGCTGCGCCACAGGGCCACCGCCCCCTTCGTCGCCTTATATATTATATTATAATACTCTATGTTCTGTATAATACAAAGTGTTAATAAGCACTGTTTTATGGACACTACCGTTCTGTCTTCACGTCCCCAATCTGCACCCACAGCTGCGCTCCTTGTTTTACTCCAACTCTGTGGCACATATTTCAGTTCCCAAATGTAAAATAGATTCGAAGTCTAAAGTCTGTAAGCGGTGTACAATTATTGATGGCGAATATCACTATTTATGAGTGTAATTACTGAAATTCAACAGGTGTTCATTTACACAGAGAAACATACCTGTTCGTGTCACTCGGTGGTCCGTTATTTTGACAAGTTTTACTTTCGCTTTTAAAATGTTTATGAGGAGAAGAGCGAGCTGTTAAGTCATATATTGAAATATTGCCAAATATAAGTGAAATATGAGAGAAGGCTGAAAAGTAACGAGCTTTGATCAGTGTGACTGACTGCAGTTCCTAGAATAAATGTTAATATACTGAACTACGGGGAGGGCGGTGGCGCAGAGGGTTCGGCCAGGTACTGCTCTGTCTGTGGTGGATCTGGGGTTCAAGTCCCGCTTGGGCTGCTTTGCAACGGGCTGGCGTCCCATCCTGAGTGTGTCTCCTGCTCTACTAACAGGTGTATAGGAATGGCCAGTAATGAGAATACATCCATGTCATCAGTGTGAAATGAAGAATTTTACAGTCGTACAGATCTGAATTTAGACCAAGAGTATTAATAAACATAAACTTTTCTCATAGCTGGTTGGGTTGGTTGTAGGAAGAACTCACCAAGGCAACACAATTACTAACACTGATCAGATTGATTTACTGTTGTAACTATTGTATCTGAAGGTGCTTTATACTGAAGCTCACTTCTATTAGTGTGCTTCCAACAATGTTGCAGTCTGTTCTTAGCTGATTCTTTCATTTTCCTTCAAATATCCCTTTTTTAGGCCAGATAACATCTGACGTTTGTCAGAGTGACACTGAAACACCAGACACATGAGTCAGTGACAAAGAGATTTTACTTTCTGGTCTCAAAGCAGAATTCAAGTTTATCAACGCAATGTGAAGAAATGCAAATGTAAAAGGCTCAAAAAAGTTCATTTTAACTACTGTCCATAGACAGTAACTGGATAAAATAACCCACTATCAGGTTATATTGGACAAAAAACAAACAAAAAATTATTTTTCAAGTACTGAAATACTTTCAGGCTAATGAACTTCAGAACCAAATTACTCTGCTATGTTCTCACTCATCTCTTAATATAATAGAAGTACAGCAGCATCCAGGTTGCCTCATCGGTGTCAGAGTGGAATTGACCGTAAACATATTAGTGCATTCCTTCATTTAAAAACCATGCCGTTATCGACCACTGTCATTTCTATGAACAATATAGTGTAAGATTAAACATAGTGAGGTTTCTGACTCAGTGAGAGTGAGTTTTCAATTAAATACCTTTTAGTTGAAGATCATAAAATCTTTGAGAAGAGGAGGACAGAATTACCTTCATAACTGGTACACCGTACTACTGTACACATACTATTGCATGGTGTACAATTAGTGTTGGGGCTTTGAATAAAGTTGGTTTGTTTGAGTGAGCTATATTACCCTAGATGAGGTGATCACCTCCAATTACTCCAGAAACAGTAACATCGATAAATGAAAGTAATTGCCTTATGGCTCAGCTCCCTCTTCACCACAGTCCGATACAGGGACCGCATTATTGCTGCTGCTCCGAGTCTGTGGCCGATCTCATGCTCCCTTTTCCCCTCACTCGTGAACAAGACCCCAAGACACTTAAACTCCTCCACCTGAGGCAGATTCTCCCCCTTTATCTGGAGGGGGCATGCCATCCTTTTCCATGAGAGAACCATGGACTCAGACTTTGAGGTGCTGATTCTCATCCCAACCACTTCACACTTGACTGCACACCGTTCCAGTGCGTGTTGGAGGCAATCGTGTGATGGTGCCAAAAAGACAACATCATCTGCAAAAAGCAGAGACATCGTCATTGTCCCGAGGCCAAACTCCTTGCAGGCATCCACAAAGTGGGACATAACTGTTGACACTTGCATTGGCAGAGAAAAGGAAAGCTGGATCTCAGAAGTGCGTATAACCTGATTAGAATCAGGGAAGGGAATGAGTTGGAAGACTGTGTTCAGCACCTCTCTGGGACACCATGAATATCTGTTAATGCCTTTTGGCCTGGTGAACACACCCTCAGTGTTCTTTTGAGGTGGAAGGTTTGCCACCTGGGGGTGCAGTGGCGCAGTGGGTTTGACCGGCTCCTGCTCTCCAGTGGGTCTGTGGCTCGAGTCCCACTTGGGGTGGCTTGCGGCAGACTGGCGTCCTGTCCGGGGTGTGTCCCCTCCCCCTCCAGCCTTACGCCCTGTGTTGCCAGGTTAGGCTCCAGCTCCTTGTGACCATGCATGGGACAGGCGGTTTCAGAAAATGTGTGTGTGTGTGTGTGTGTGCGCGGGTTTGCCAGCCTATGCAGTTCATATCCTCACTGATTCTAAGATGTGACGGGGCAACCGTTTTAGTTAATTGGGATGGCTATGGCACGAAGAAATGGTCATGGGTCCTTATATGTGAAATTCTTTACCTGTCCCTAATCTCTGACTGTCACATTTTCAGTCTGTCATGGACTGATTTTACTGCCTTTAACAAGTATCAGTATTACTAGTTATTTTTAGTAATATTTTTGTGACGCTTTACAATAGTGGAGTTTTATATATTGTACTTTATATTAACTACTGGAAAGGAACTTTAAGGTTTGGTGTTTAAAAAAGACCATGTTTGTTGATTCAGTTACATAGAATTTTCTCTTTAAATAAAGTTAATAAATTACTGAGCCACAGTACACACACACACACACACTTTCAGAACCGCTTGTCCCTCACAGGGTCACGGGAAACCGGAGCCTACCCGGCAACACAGGGCGTAAGGCCGGAGGGGGAAGGGGACACACCCAGGACGGGACGCCAGTCCGTCGCAAGGCACCCCAAGCGGGACTCGAACCCCAGACCCACCAAAGAGCAGGACTGCGGTCCAACCCACTGCGCCACCGCATCCCCGCCACAGTACATTCATACTAATAATTTAAAAATGCAAATGCCCATATTGAAGAACCTGATTAATTTTCATGCTGAGATTATTATGAAAATGATTGAATTTGCATGATATGATTCTAACTTGCTTCTGGGGGGGCACGGTGGTGCAGTGGGTTGGACCAGGTCCTGCTCTCTGGTGGGTCTGGGGTTCGAGTCCCGCTTGGGGTGCCTTGCGACGGACTGGCGTCCCGTCCTGGGTGTGTCCCCTCCCCTTCTGGTCATATGCCCTGTGTTGCCGGGTAGGCTCCGGTTCCCTGCGACCCCGTATGGGACAAGCGGTTCCGGAAATGTGTGTGTGTGTGTGTGTGTGTGTGTGTGTGTGTGTGTGTGTGTGTGTGTGTGTGTGTGTGTGTGAATTTGCTTCTAGATGAAGTAACTTTGAAATGAATAAATACTGTTCATCAATATTTAGGTAACTTTTTCACAATGCACAAAAGACGTGTTTGGATGGAGAAATTACACACCCTAAAAGAGAGTGAGATAGGAAATTAAATCCAAATGTCATGTCATGTTCTGAAATTGAAAAGATTATATCTGTTTCTTCAGTCTGTGTAACTGACAGGAGATATCATCAGTGGGCTGAGTTCTCACTGCAGTACCATAAGCCTGGGCACACCCCGGAATCACTGGATGCACACTGGGCCTGTTAATACCAATCAAGCATCTTGACCATGTGCATCCCATTATAGCCACAATTTACAGTTTACCCATCTTGCAATGACTGTTTCATCTATGGAATGTGGAATCATCTAAAATACAACACATAAACTAGGGGTGTCCAAGCATCTTTGGATGTGATATTATAACGCACAGCTTTACTAAGAAGTGCCACGTTTGAGTAGGAGCAGATGTTTATTGTAAGTAGTTTGGATATTGGGAATTGTGGGATAAATGTAAAATAGTTGTACAACCACCACGGCTTCTGACAGGGATTACAGTAGGGTTAGTGCCTGTTGGGAAGTGTGTAAGAATGGCTTGAAGTGTAAGTTCTTAATGAAAAGGGGTCCTTGGACCAAGAACATTATTTCCATTGATTGCTTCACTGGCTTTTGGATAAGATCAAAGTGTAGTACCAGTGATTTTAGCAGGGGCAGAGTGGAGCCTCATACAGGACTGTGTGTGGCATGATTGCAGCTTTCCTGGGAGAAGCTCTGCTACCTCGTAGGAGGTTATTTTATTTTTGGGTAGCCCATGAAGCTTATTGTGCAGGGTTTTGGGTGGCTTGACCGCCATCCATGCAGGGTGATACAGAGTATTTATTTCTAGTTGTTTTATTAGTTAGTCCAGCTCACCCCCCTTGACAGCTCTGAGGACCTGAAGAAAGGATGACTTCCATGGCAAGGATGCAGATCACCTTGAAGAACAGTCTTTGCTTCAGGTGGAAGAACCAGGAGGATGACAGCAAATTGCCCAAGCGAGTTGCATTTGTTCGGGAGGTTATCTTAGGAATCCTGGCCCTCACCCTTGAGGATGTGGTCTGCATCCAACGCAATGGACTTTCGTCATTCTTTGACCTCACGCTGCTGACTGAGGGGGAACACTGGAACATTTTGAAAACGTGTAGAGAGAACACTGACCAAGCAACCTTGTGCCTCTTCTCCGTAGAACCACTTTGGAGGAACGACTGGAGGATCGTGACAGTCTATGTTTTCAACCCCTTTGTGTCAGCAGCAGCCATGGAAACTTTTCTGAAGGAGTTTGTCAACATCACCAGAGAACACAAGGATATGCAGAATGAGCTGGGCTTTTGGAATGGGCAAAGACAATTTTAGGTATATCTTCGCCCTGACCCTGCGGGGATGGAAGGTTTTGTCCACCCCCCCTGCCTATTTTAACATTTGCAGCAGCATGGGCTACCTGTTTTATCCAGAGCAGCCTCCCTCCTGTTGTCTGTGTTGGGGCCAGGGGCATACAGAGAATAACTGCGAAAACATGAGTGCCAGTAGTGTTTGGAGACTGGCCACCTGGTCAGGGACTGTGTAGGTCCTCGCCACTGTTCCCAATGCAGAGGAGAGGAACATCTCTTCTGTAGTTGTACCCAGCGTAGGCAACCCTGCCCTGGTGAGGTGCTGGGCAGTGCAGCATTGGTGCAGGATGGCCCGAAGGCAGTATCATCATTGCTGGGCACTGGGGGTCAGACAGGAGCAGTGGCCGAGACTGAGGTAAGGGATAGTTTTGTAGCGGCCAGTGTTGGTGGGTCCCAATCGGCAGGCAATACTGCAGTGCCTCTGGCTGAAGAGGATCTTCCTTCTCCTGGTCAGGAGAACGCAACTTTGAACTTTTCACAGGTGACCAGGAGGAAGAAGAGAGAAAGGAGTGAGACTCTGCATGTCACCGCGACAAGGCTGGAAGGGGAGGGGACACACCCAGGACAGGATGCCAGTCCATCAAAATATGCCCTGCAGTTCAGCACACTGGCAGCAGAAAGTCAATGGAATCCTACAGCCCTCCTGGGAAGCTTCCATAATGGACTGAATCCATGACAGGAGAGGACCAGACGTTCAACCAGTTAGTGGAAAACACCATTACCATCGACACCCTGGCACGGGAGTGCATGCGATCCAGATCCATTTTTTGTTCAGGTTTTTGGTGTTTTAGCAACCGAGGTCTCAGAACATTAAGGCCGATGCCCTATCCAGAGTTCATGTCGAGGATCTGGTAAGAGCCATATCAGAACTCATCTTTCCCACACCTTGCTTTGTCACTCCTGTGCAGTGGCAATTCCTACAGGACCTTAAAACAGCCTAGGAAGACCCAGGACCCGGGGACACACTCCTCAATGTCCTGGTCAGGATGCGATCTCCATTGCTTCGTTGGGTGCATGATTCCCTGGCTGCTGGCTATCCAGGGGGCCAAAAAACTTTCACCCTGCCCCAGAAGAATTTCTGGTAGCCCTCCATCCAAGAGGACATCCAGGAGGCTGTGGAGGCATGCAAGGTGTGCACCCAGGCAAAGACTCTGAATCAGAAACCGGCTGGGTTGCTGGAGCCTCTCCATGTACCTTCCCAGTCTTGGTCCCACATAGGGGTCAATACCATTCTGCAGACTGGACCAAACATTTATACTCTCCATTGTCAGATCCTCGCACATTTTTCACCTTTAGTGAAGTGTTTCCATTCCTCAGTTCCTCAGGGAACAGTGATGTCCTTCCCCTGTAAGATGGGATCTGCTTCTCATTTCTGTCCTCATGATCCCGGTAAAGATGTACAAGAGGGTTATTGGTCTGAACTCTGAACCACTCGATGCTCAGGTCCACAGCACTGATGTTGGGTTTGAGGTAACAGGGCAGAACAACATCTTCACCAGCTACAGCAACTACAGGATCAGCTGGACCAAGAACCTCAAATTTCTCTGGAAAGAACAATGGAGACACATATTTTTCATATATTTTTCATTTTACATAGACACAAAGGTTTTTCTTCAGCAGACTCAATACAAAACTCTAATTTTTGACTGAATGAGAGAGAAAATGTACCCAGAGTGGAGACAGTGGTGTGGAGGATAAGCAGGACAACCCAGTACAGACAGTCACACCAACTGGTTTTCATAACTGAAAGAGAGTAAAATACAACAATCCAGTTATACTGAGTTATATATCCAGTTATTATTAATTAATTATACTGGATCAGATTATGGACTAAATATATAAAGAAGATATTGTCTTAACTGCTTGCTTGCCTGAGGGATTGAGGTCTCAGATCAAATAATCTGACTTGGTCACTTTACAGCAAACACTCTACTCTGGTAAAGATGTTTTACTCTGAACTCCACAGTGCTCTACCAGCCTGTTGCTCTGCAGTGCTCACAGGTGTTCTTACCTGATCCTGTCATTCCAGGTCACCTGTAGAACTGGATGTGTCTCAGAGTGACAATGAAACACCAGGCAATGATCATTCACTGGAGATAATGAACTCGCTATGGAGAGGAGAACAGGAGGACCTGCAATATGAATAAACTTATAACTCATCTTATTTCTGTTAGACAAATAGGTCTTACAGCAATTCTGAACTACATGAATCAGCTCAGGATCACAGTGACAGAAAGTGTACAAGAGTGAAAAATGCAGTGTGTTACTACAGAGCACAGAACTGTATGGTGTGTTTTCTTGTGCACTTTCTGATTTATGACTCGTTACAATGTCTTTTCCAGGAAATGTTTATTGTTACATGTACTCCTGCATTTATGTAGATTGTTTCCATTGAAAACTGTTCGGAAGTGACTTTTAGATTTCAGGCTGTGTCACTTCCAGTTCACACTTAAATTGTAGCTCCACTGCATAACAAAGTTTAAGTAAATAATCATTACTGTTAAGTGTTAATAAACATTGTTTTATGGACACTTCAGTTGTTTCATCATCATGTCCGCGATCCGCAATCACAGCTGCGCTTCGTGTTTTTACTCCACGACCACGTCCTCGGTACATATTATTTCAGTTCGGAAAAAAAAAAGAAAAAGATTAGAAGTATAAAATCTGTTAAGCGGTGTACAGTTATTAATCATGTCATTATTAAACGAATATAAATTTTGTTAATGAGTGTAATTATTGAATTTAAACAGCAGTTCATATGGAGAAACAAACCTGCTGGTCGTGTTCCTTTGTTCCGTTATGACAAGTTTTACTTTCATTTGAAAAATATTGAGGAACAGAAGAGCGAGCTGTTAACTCGTATATTAAAACATTGCCAAATATAAGCGAAATAGTTAAATTTGACAGAAAGCTGAAAAGTAACGAGCTTTGATCAGTGTGACTGCAGTTCCTATAATAAATGTAGTTTAATATATTGAAAGATAGAGGGGGGCGCGGTACCGCGGTGGGTTTGCCCGGCTCCTCTTTTCCGGTGGGTCTGGGGTTCGAGTCCCGCGTGGAGTGACTTACGACGGACTGGCGTCCCGCCCTGGGCGTGTGCCCTCTCCCCCCAGCCCCCCGCACTGTTCTACGGGTTTGGCTTGACGCCTGTATATTGAAAGATAATATTGCGGGACTTGGGGGGAGAAACTGTGTTACGATTGTGAGACAAACTAAGGGAAGTTGATCATTGACTTCGTTACTGAATCCGATGAGCAGTTTGTCGGAATTATGATTTATTGTAGAAAAGAGCCATTTGTCAATGATGAGGACACAGATTTACAGCGAGGAGCCGCAGCAGAACCCAGAGCTCATGTCTCATGTGTTTGAGAGAGCGAGAATGAAACAAAAGGGAATTAAATACCAACACAAACACACACACACTCTGTGCCTACATAACAGTCCTGAAATAAAGAAGTAGTTCTCATAAAAGCAGGAAGCATCTTCACTGACTGCTGCCCTACAGGCCCTTCCCCCACACTGTGGTTGTGTCCAGATGACGAAGATCTCCATGGAAAAACACTGTGGCACAAACACACAAGACATGTTAGGCGGGTGAGGATTTGTCTTTTTTTACACCTGCAGCACATCAGTTAAGGGGAAAATGTGCACAGGGTAGGAATGCTCTCTCATGTTTGTGCAGTTCTGTGTTCTTGGTGCATCGAGACTTCGGCGTCTGGGGTCAGTGGTAAATAAGCAGCCACTCGGTTAAAAACAGGGAAATTTTGGATGTGCAAGGAGTGTTTGTCAGGAACTGAGTTATCTGGAGATCTGATTAAATAGAACAAGAGGAGCTCTGTATGGCAGTATATTCTGTGAGACACAAAAGATGTGGGGAGACAAGAGGTTGGAACCAAGTGTGGGTTTTATTGAAGAGAATCAGGCAGGTGGTTGTTTGGGCAAAGTGGTGAAGAAAAGCAGTAGTTAAGGTCTTGGTCCAGGTTGAAGCTGAGGTCTGGTTCTGGTTCCGTGAGGTGAATCTGAAATCCAGCGGAAGCGTCTGACCGTAGATCAGAACCAGTGGAGCAGGAGCAAATGCAGGTTGTGGGTGACATGGTGGCACAGTGAGTAGTGCTGCTGTCTCACAGCACTTGGGTGATGCAAGAGGATGGGGGTTTGATCCCCACTTGTTCTCTCTGGAGTTTTTGTGTTCTCCCTGTATCTGTGTGGGCATCTCTCACAGTCCAAGGACATGCTGTTTGGGTTCACCCATAGTGTGTGAGTGACAGAGAGAGTGTGTGTCTTCCGCTGATGTATGGATGAGTGACCCAGTATAAGTAGCATATGTAGCAGTTTAAGTCACCACACTGAATAAGGTGTGTGGGCTGATAACACTACATAGAGTTCATTGGTAGTCACTTTGGAGAAAAGTGTCTTCTAGACACACATAAGATGGGACACCAATCCATCACAAGGCACCCCAAGTGGGGCTTGAACCCTAGACCCACCAGAGAACAGTCACAGGCCAAACCTGCTGGGCCACTGCAGGTAAATTGATAGGCAGTTGTCTGTACTAAATTTTATGAGTGGTGTGAGACATGGAGCTTCTTTCATGCCATTTCATGCAGGTATATTTGCCTGATCTACTGGGCTGTGGCAAAAGCCTTGAACCTGGAGACAAAATTGTACAGCTCTCATCCTAATTTTAATATTCAGTTAAATTTTAAATTATGTAGTGTTTTGTTCCTGTCACAACCACACCCGCACCTTCATCAACACCGCCTGGCTCTGATTAAGCACCTGACGTTAATCGGAGCCCTCGACTTTAAAAGACACTCCTCAGCCCTTTCTCAGTTGTGGGATCTTGTTGAGACAACTGTCCAGTCTGTGATTTTCCCAGTCCTGCTCCACGGCTATTTGGTAAATGACCGCCCGCCTTGTCCCTCGACCACGACTTCGGATCCCCACCTCTGTCCTGATTTCTGATCGACTGACCCTTCGCCTGCCCCCGACAACATGAACGTGTCTGCTGCTTTTCGTACTGCGTGAACGATTCTGCACTTGGGTCCAGCCTCCCCCGTAGCTTCTGTTCTCCGTGACAGTTCCTTTTATACTTCAAAGTATTATAAATAAACTGGTTCTCTTCATAAACCCATTAAACTCTGAATCAGAATCAGAATCAGAACAAGCTTTATTGCCAAGTATGCTCACACATACAAGGAATTTGTCTTGGTGACAGAAACTTCTACAGCACAGACAGAATGAGAGTGACAAGACAGATGAGAATATAGAGTATGTGAATAAGGGATAAAAAATATATAAAAGTACAAAGTACTCAATATACAAAAACAGTCACTAGATACAAATGCAAGGGAGTGTGAGTAAGAGATGTGATGTGATACAAATATAAATAGCGTTGTGTATTGCACTGGTTTACTCTCTAGGGGGGATTTAGCTGTTCATGAGGTAGATGGTCTGAGGAAAGAAACTTTTCTTATGCCTGGCTGTCCTGGTACTCAGTGCTCTGTAGCGCCGGCCAGATGGCAAAGGTTCGAAGAGGAAGTGGCCTGGATGCGAAGGGTCTAGAATGATTTTGCTAGCCCTTTTACTGACTCTGGACGAGTGCAGTTCTCTGAGAGCTGGGGGGGGGATGTGCCGATGATTCTTCCATCTGCCACCTGTGCTGCATTTCTGTCTTTGACATCGAACAAACCTGTGGATTCCAAGCTTTATTCAGGGAGCACTACCTTCTTTAACTTTTACAAAAAGACTACAACACACAGACACGCACACAGACACACACAGAGAGTCTGAAACGGTCCCAATCAGGGTCAAGCCTGATTAATTCTCATACTGAGATGAATTCTTAAAATAATTTAATTTTGCATGATGCAATTCCAACTGTTTGCTTCCACATGACGTAACTTTAAAACACAAAATTACTGTACAGTAACACACACTGGCTGAAGCTGCTTATCCCAAGCTGGGTTGCAGCAAAGCAGAGCTCAGCCCAGCAACACAGGGCATAATGCTGGGGCAGGGGGGACACCCAGGATGGGACACCAGTCTGTCTCTAATCACCCCAAACGGGACTCGAACCGAAGACCTGCCAGAGAGCAGGACCCACCCAAACTGGCTGCACCACTGCGCCCCCTGTACAGTAACATCACTGTTTAAAAGTATCACAACACACAAAAGACATATTTGGGTGGAGAAATTAAAAACCCTGAAAGAGGGTGAGATGGGAAATTAAATCAGAATATGGTATCATGACCTGGACATTAAAAACTAAAATCAGTTCCTCCAGTCTGTGTAAATGACAGGAGATATGATCAGTGGGGCTGAGTTCTCACTGTGGTACGAGAAGCCTGAGCTGAGGAATGGAAAGAGTTTCTCACTGAATTTATATCCAGTGAAAGTGTAGATATGAGACTTGTCCTCCACACTGTAAAAGGACACCTGACCCTCCTCATAGTCCACATACACCCCCACCTTCTGGGGTTTCACGCTCAGGTGGAGGGACACAGGGGGGTCAGTGAGAGTCTCATACTCATTCCCACTCTACAGACTGAGAGCCCAGAACCCCCAACACAGGGCACAAGGCTGGAGAGGGAGGGGACACACCCAGGACAAGAGTTTGTCACAAGATACCCTAAGCAGGACTGGAACCCCAGACCCACCAGAGAGCAGGACGCTGCCAAACCCGCTGTGCCACCACACTCCCCTCATAGAAAATATAACTTAAACTTAATCATGTTTAATGAGACACAGAGAGGGAAGTTGACATTGCAAAATTTTTATTTCAGTACTGACTGCAGGCTATACAATAACCCAGCGTCTTGGTACCAATAGTGTATATGATACTGGGCAGCCTGGTGACACAGTGAGTAGCACTGCTGTCTCACAGTTGCTGGGTGGTGCGAGAGGATGTGGGTTCGATTGCCGCTTGGTCTGTGCGGAGTTTGCATGTTTCTCCCATGTCTGCGTAGGTTTCCTCCGGGTGCTCTGGTTTCCTCCTACAGTCCAAAGACATGCTGTTCAGGTTCACCTGTAGTGTGTGTGTCACACAGACAGTGTGTTCCCCTGATGTATGGATGAGTGATCCATTGAAAGCAATGTATCTAGCAGTGTAAGTCACCTTGGTGAAAAAGGTGTGTGTACTGATAACACTACATAGTGTTCATTGGACATTTCTTTGGATGAAAGTGTCTGCTCAATAAATAAATGCATATATACATCAGTAAATTTCCTGGTGTTGTTCTGGTTTTTTTGAATTGATATTACATGGCTGATTTGATCAACTCATAAAACATATTTAGCTTAAAAGTAATCTATACTTCTTGGAAATCTGTTGAGAACTGCCCAGGATAGAAGATTTAGAGTTTCAGTGCAACCAAAGTCTTGTCACATTCGTTAAACGACTGACTCATTTTTCCAATATGGCGGATGACGTTACTGTTGCGGTACAGACGTTTTACTTGTGTTGGACCTGTCTATGTATATCATTGGTGGAAACCACGGAACGGATGTGACGCCACTGGAGGAGTGTTTCACTTTAAGGAGGCTTCAGGGGGTCACATGACAAATCTGTGAGACGCACGATGGAACAGAGATCTGAAGGGTGGTTGGAAGTCTATCGGAAAGAGTTAATTCTTCAGTTCCACCCAGCAAGGAATCACTTGTTCAATGAAAGGCTAATAAACACACACAACGCGATGTCAGCTTGCTGTTTCTTCTTCGGCGGATTTTACAAACGAAAAAAAATCCAAACTTTCATCTCCCCTAACAGTCTGTGCTATTTGGCGCCACCGTGTGGCCGGGAGTGGAACTGTCTCCCGGCACAGCGACTGCATTTTGTTGCGTTTTTTTTGTCCGTCTCCCACAGCAAACATAATAAAAGTAAGTGGAACATTTTTCTTTGAATTATGGTAATTTGCATTAGTTTTACTGACTGCATATCCAATATGATATTACTGTATTGTGGAATTCTGTAAATTATTAGGAAGGTTGTTGTGTTTACTCAATAAACACACTGAGAATGATATTGTTAACTGGCACGTAGCCTCGTTTTAATGTTCACGCTGGGTTTTCACAACCATGTGCTTTTTACGTATTCCTCCTAAATCCGCTTCCTTGCTACCTAGGTATCCTTCCTGTACCTACCGAACACATCTGCCCTCTATAGGTAATAACAGAAACAACAACTGATCACCACATCCCCTTTCCTTTGAAAGTAGAAACCTTAATAAACAGAACTAAAACATAATAGATGCTATATTACAACAGATAGCCAAATATTACAGAAACCATAAAATTTCAAAATTATACATACTCTATATGCACAAATGCCACAGAAAATAGGCATCTACAAATTAAGTCTGTCGGGTTTCTTTATGGTTCGCAGTGATCTTCTTAGTACCGGAGAATCACTCGTCCCGGCAGAGTGATCATTGTCAGATGCTACGGACGAGGAAGCTTGTGTACTCAAAGGCACTTGATCCTGTGATGAGGCTTGAACCTCTTCTCTCTGAAGATCATCCAATGGTTGGCTTGTTTCTTGTGTCTTGAGAAGACTCCTACGATTTCTCCTGAAGACCTGTCCATTTTCTGCTCTAACCACGTATGATCTCGGATTCACTTCTTCCAGTACAACAGCTTTCCTGTCCCAGTGGTTTGAATCCCCAAACCTGACAACGTCATGCTCTGATAACGGTTCCAGTCTTTTGGTATTTTTGTCGTAGTTTGTCTTCTGTCTCTTTTGTAGAGCTTTTTGTTTCATTGCGATGTCCTTTATTACATCTTGCTTTATGTCACCTCTGTAAGGAAATGTTGTCCTGATTTTGCGACCCATCAAGAGTTCTGCAGGAGATGCACCATGTTCCAGAGGCGATGCGCGATAACTCAGAAGAGCTAAATATGGATCTGATTTGCTCTCTGACGCCTTCTTGAGCAATTGCTTCACAATGTGCACTCCTTTCTCCGCCTTCCCATTGGACTGAGGAAACTGAGGACTTGAAGTCACATGCTGGAAATCATAGTGAGCAGCAAAGTCCTGAAACTCACTTGAACTGTAACAAGGACCATTGTCACTCATTACCACAGTCGGAATGCCATGCCTGGCGAAAACGGATTTCATGTGCTGTATCACACATGCACTTGAAGAATTGGACAACAGTGCTATCTCAGGGTAACTAGAAAAATAGTCCACTACCAAAAGGTAGTCCTTCCCATTGAAATGGAACAGATCAGTACCTACCTTTTGCCATGGATACTTAGGTAAGTCCACTGTGATCAAGGGCTCTCTTGCCTGCTTGTTCTGATGCTTGAGACAAATTTCACACGTACTGACCATTTTCTCAATGTCAGCATTCATTCCAGGCCAATATATTGCATCCCTTGATCTTCTCTTGCATTTCTCTATTCCAAGATGTCCTTCATGTATCCTGCAAAGCATTTCCTTTCTCAGGACCTGTGGAATTACAATTCTGTTTTGTCTCAACAGAAGACCATTTGCTACACTGAGCTCGGCTCGAACATTGTAGAACTGTGGACAGGAACTCTTGACCCATCCATTGTTCAAATTTGTAATCACCGTCTGCAGAACTGGATCTTTTCTCGTCTCTTCAGCTATTTGCTTGGACTTCTGATCAGACACTGGAAGGCTTTCCACAACAAGATTCACATGCATGTCCACATCAACTTCAGTAGAGCTCACTTCATGCGATTCGCATGCTGATGGTGCGCGAGACAATTCATCAGCTAAGACAATGTACTTCCCTGGAGTGTACACTAGTTCAAAGTCATAACGCTGCAGTCTCATCATTAGACGCTGAATGCGTGGAGACATCTCATTCAGATTCTTTCGAATGATTGCTATTAAAGGCTTGTGATCTGTTTCAGCAGTGAATGATGGTAAACCATATACGTAATCATGAAATCTCTCAAATCCAAACACAAGTCCCAAGCACTCTTTCTCTATCTGAGCATATCGGCTTTCAGATTGCGACATTGTTCTGGAGGCATAAGCTACTGGTTTCCAGCCGTGAGCCTCTTCTTGGAACAAGACTGCGCCTAGCCCATATTTTGATGCATCTGTGGAGATTTTGATCTTCTTGGACGCATCAAAGTATACAAGAACTGGTGCCGTTGTCAACGTTGACTTGAGGATATTCCATTCTTCCTCATGCTTGCTTGTCCATCGAAACTCGTTTTTGTGACTCAGCAGTTCCCTGAGTCTAGCTGTTTTCGTGGAGAGATTTGGAATGAATTTACCAACAAAGTTCACCATCCCCATGATCCGCAGCACACCTTTCTTATCCACTGGACTCGGCATGTCAAGGATTGCCTGTATTTTACTTCTATCAGGCCCTACACCATGCCCTGACAACTTGTCGCCCAGAAAGGTAATTTCAGTTACACCAAACTGACACTTGGCTTTGTTGAGCCGCAGTCCATATTCCCTAATTCTGAGAAGTAGCTTCAGAAGCCTCTCGTTGTGCTCCTGTAATGACGATCCCCATACCACTATGTCATCAACATATGCACGAACTCCACTAAGCCCTTCTATGATGTGCTCCATGGCACGATGAAAGATTTCAGATGCTGATATTATGCCAAAGGGGAGTCGTAGGAAGGAATAACGTCCAAATGGTGAGTTGAATGTGCAGTATTTGGTGCTGTCCTCGTGAAGTTTTAATTGCCAGAACCCTTGAGAAGCATCAAGTTTGCTGAAATATTTAGCACCAGCCATCTCACTGGTAATCTCCTCATGCTTTGGAATCTGGTAATGCTCTCTTTTTATATTCGCATTTAAATCTCGAGGATCCATGCATATCCTCAAATCACCATTCTGCTTCTTCACACAAACCATGGAGTTCACCCAGTCTGTGGGTTCCTCCACTTTCTTTATAACTCCCAGAGCTGTCATCCTGTCAAGCTCCTTTTTTAGTTTATCTTTTAGTGGTGCTGAAACTCTTCTTGGAGCATGTATCACAGGCTGAGCATCTTCTCTAAGCTGAATTTTGTAAGTAAATGGGAGAGCTCTCAGCCCCTTGAAAACATCCTCAAATTTGCAGACAATATCATTTGGAGTTTCCTGTTGTGCCAATGCTACATCATGACTATTGATGCAATACACTCGTCTGACGAATCCTAACTCCTCACAGGCTTTGTCACCAAGCAGGGAGTGATGATCATCTGGGACTACAACAAAGACAAGGCGATGAATTTTGCTCTTTACACGCACTTTGAGTCTACACACACCTTGAGTCTTTATGTCCTGCCCATTGTAAGCTTTAAGCGACACTGGACTTTTCCGAATATGAGGTCTAATTTTCATCTCCCTTATGTCACTTGTGCTTATCAGATTGGCCTTGGCTCCAGTATCAAGTTTCAGTGAGACAATGGATCCATTTATTTCTAATGACACAATCCATTTATCCCCAGACACACCGTCCACATTTGAGACATTTTCTTCTTCAGTCTCATTGCAGCGCCGAACACTTTCTGTATCACCGTTGATCATCCCCACAAAGAAAGTCTCTGACAATTCCGTCTCTTCCACAGCATGCACATTTATTGTTGACTCCGACTTATTCTTCTTTGAGAAACATTGTTTGGCAAAGTGGTTCATACCTTTGCATTTTGCACATTGCTTCCCATAAGCCGGGCATCGCCGGGGTTGATGCACCGAACCACATCTTTTACAACTGAATGCCTCAGTGCCTGTCCTCGGCGTGGATCGTGCACTTCGCTTTTTCATTTGTGGAGCGACAGCGCCGACTACTGGACTGTCAGGAACAGCAGCGCTCACTTTGTCACCGAAAGTTTTCGAATGCAGCAAAGCAAGTTCACTCGCATGACAAATCTTGACAGCATCATCCAACGTTAGCTCCACTTCGCTAAGCAGTCTTTCCCTCACTTTCTTCTCGTGAATGCCAAAGACAATTTGATCCCTAATCAGCGAATCAGTCAAAACACCAAAGTTGCACGTTCTCGCTTTTAGCTTCAGGTCAGTTAAGAAAGAGTCGAAGCTTTCTCCTTGAAACTGAACACGCGAGCGGAACACATACCTCTCGTACGTCTCATTTTTCTTGGGCGAGCAGTGCTCGTCAAATTTCCTGACGACTTCCTCAAAAACCTCTCCATCCCCAGGTCTTGCGAATGTGAAGGTGTTGTACACGTCTAGTGCCTGAGGTCCAGCCACCGTCAGAAGCAACTCAATCTTTCGCGCATCCGGCTTGTTATCCAGCCCAACCGCTTGCATATACAGCGAGAATTGCTGCTTGAACGCCCGCCAGCTGCTGTCGACGTTCCCGGTTAGTTTCAAGGACTCAGGCGGTTTAACAGCATCCATCGTAATCCTCGCGACTGTCATCTGCTCAGAGCACTCCTGGTACCATGTTGTGTTTACTCAATAAACACACTGAGAATGATATTGTTAACTGGCACGTAGCCTCGTTTAATGTTCACGCTGGGTTTTCACAACCATGTGCTTTTTACGTATTCCTCCTAAATCCGCTTCCTTGCTACCTAGGTATCCTTCCTGTACCTACCGAACACATCTGCCCTCTATAGGTAATAACAGAAACAACAACTGATCACCACAAAGGTGATCAGGAATCCTTGATATTCGGACACACAGAGTAATGCAGCAGAGTAAGTGTCTGCATTTATCATTTTATGTCTCTCTGTTAATGTAATGGACACATTTTCTATGAGATGAACGTCGCTTTGGAGAAAAGTGTCTGATAAATTAATAAATGTAAATATATTGAAGAGACTGATGAATTTTAATGTTGATATCAGTTTGGAAATTATTAAATTTTGCATGACTGACATGATTCTGTTTACTTCCACATGATTGAACTTTAAACCACATAATTGCTGTTAAACAATATTTATTCAAAAGCATCACAATGTACAAAAGATGTGTTTAGGTGGAGAAATTACAAACCCTAAATGAGGGTGAGATGGGAAGTTAAATCAGAATATAGCACCATGACCTTGACATTGAAAGCTAAAATCAGTTTCTTCACTCTGTGTGACTCACAGGAGATATGGTCAGTGGGTCTGACTTCCGGAAGCCTGGGCAGAAGTACGGATAGAGTTTCTCAGTGAATTTATATCCAGTGAAAGTGTAGATAAGAGACTTGTCTGTTATCTCCATTCTGTAAAAGGACACCTGACCCTCCTCATAGTCCACATAAACCCCCACCTTCTGGGGCTTCACACTCAGGTGGAGGGACACAGGGGGGTCAGTGAAAGCCAAGTACTCATTACCATTCCACAGACTGAGAGCCCAGAGACCACCACTAGGATTCAGTGGAAAACACCCCTTCCTGTTGATAGACTCTCTGACAACTCCTAAAGTCCAGTCAGTCTTGTCCCCAACCTGCACCTCCCAGTAACGTCTCCCTGAAGAAAAACCCTCTTTTCCCAGGACACACGGCCACCATTTAAACCTCTCTGGGTTGTCAGGGAGACGCTGCCATATGACTCCACGTCTCACTCGTTTCCTGTCCTCAGACAGGATGAGTTCAGGATGTGCTGTATCAGGGTCCAGAGTCACATCAACTGTGGAGGACAGAGAGGTGGTCAATTATTACATTTCGAAATGTGACAAAAAAATAACACTTTTAAACGTTATATGATATCTGAACATGATATTGCTCTCTTGTTGCCACCGCAACCCTTGAAGGACTGAGCGGTTTAGAAAATGGATGGATGGAAACGTTATATTATTATGGCAGCAGAGTGGTGTGTGTGTGTGTGAGACAGCGATCAGAACAAGCAGTTAGCGAGAATGAGTGAATTTTTACGCATTATATTTATTTTAGGTATTAATTTGAATAGAATTTTTAGGTATTAATATTAACTCAGTAGGGGGGTGCGGTGGTGCAGTGGGTTGGACCAGGTCCTGCTCTCCAGTGGTTCTGGGGTTCGAGTCCTGCTTGGGGTGCCTTGCGACGGACTGGCGTCCCGTCCTGGGTGTGTCCCCTCCCCCTCCAGCCTTACGCCCTGAGTTGCCGGGTTGGGCTCCGGTTCCCCGTGACCCCGTATGGGACAAGCGGTTCTGAAAATGTGTGTGTGTATTAACTCAAGTAAAAGGTGTTTTGGATGTTTTGTAAGAAATTGTAATGTTACCTTTGAGAAAATAGTGTAAGAGCATTTATCTTTTAAAAGTTGTTTTGACTTAATATTAATGAACACAATAAAATTAGTTAAATTAAGTAAAAAATTAAGTAAAAAATGATTATTATGATAATTATATAATCTGCTCTGGTCACACCAACCTGCTCTCAACACACCTGTTTCTCTTTCAAACTCTGTATAAATAAACTGGTCCAAGATGTAAAGGTTGTAGAGTCACATTTATGACTTTGTGTCCTTAAAATATATTTTTTCTTTTGCTCACAGTAAGAAGGGAAGATCAGTTTGTGGAAAACACTGAAACTTTTCTGTGGAAAATCTCTCTGTGGTGAAGTGTGTGTTTGCTAAAGGAACCTTCTAGAATATTTTTATATTTATGGACTTTTTAGTGCATTTGATTTCATTTGGATTTATAATGTTGAGAAGGAAACAATGAGAGCAGAAGGACCAACAGCACCGGATACATAAAGACTGAGTTCCGTTTCTGTTTGTCTTTCACTCGTAGCTGTAACATCTCCTTCTCACCAGGAGTTCAGTGTGGATTGAACTGAACTCTTGTGAGAAACAGTCACTTGTTCTCATCACTGATGAGATGTTTTGTGGAAAGGAAGGTCAATAAATGTGCTCATATCCTGTGTCTGTCAGTCAATCATGTGACAAATGAGAGTCCAGATTCAATGCAGCCAATCAGTCATTATTGTGTCTCCTACAGAGAAGAGCTGCAATGGGGAGAAGAAGCAGAAGAAACTCACCTGCGTATCTTTGTGCCTTCAGAAGTTCTGTAGAGAGAGAAATAAGAATGAGACACATGGAATTAGTGGCACAGCAGATACTGCAGTCAGTCTGGACTTGTCTCAGTGTCTTTCGTGTCCATTTTTACAGGACAGAGTCTCATACAGTATAAGAAGAATCAAACTCAGTTCTGTGGGATCAATTCAGCTCCACTCTACTTACCAGCTCTCACGGACATGTTTTCTATAGCTGGACATGGAACATACAGATAAAAAAATTATATTAGACCACTGAAATTATTAATTTTATACAACTTTTTAAAAACTGATTTTTTTTAAAAAGACACTAAAATGAAGTATAAAAAATACAAAATCAGTTTCACTTACAGGTACAGTGTATAGTTATTGGACTCTGATTGTGACAGAAACAAACCTCTCACAGTCACTCCACTCAGGATGGACTCCATAAACTGTTAAATTATGGACTGTTTTGTGGCTCCTTCTTTTGTTAAAGTACAAACACAGGAAAATACAGTATGTGATGCCCTTCAGTTTCTGCAGGTACAGTAGTACCATCTCTGTTCTACTAACAGTAACTACAGCTGTACAGGAGGTAATGATACATTTCTCTCAAACTACATGTACTGTTTACCTTGTTTTACTTAGCAAACAGAATACCATTAGTGGTATTTTTACTTATCCATTTTTAACAGAGACATTATGCCTATTTTATGGACTGATGAAATATATAATCATGAACCATTTACCCTTACAGTGATCTTTGTTATTCAGCTGTTGTGTTGAGAGTAACTGAACTGTTTTATTCTAAGCACAATATTTTCTTCACATTATGACTCAGAGAAGCTCCTTCCTCATCTCCAACCCAAATTAAAAAGAATCTATTATTTTTCAAAAAATTATTTGTCAATTCAAAATGATTTTTCATCTTTTTCCCATATTTCTGATATGTTTTTTTTCTCACATTGTTTCTGTACCCAGACAGTTTTGCTTTTGAAAGGTGTGTTTTGCTGTTATACTTTCATATTTGCATAAACACACACACACAAAGGCACAAACAGAAACACAAGTCCTCTTACTTACTCAGTTGTCTGGTGATGAGTTCTGTAGATAGAAGAACATCAATGTGAATAAAAGACAGATTTTAAAAAAAAACAGATGTAGTTCAGTGGATCTGCTGACTCTCTTTCATTCTCTTTCTAGTAAATAAATGAGCCTCTTATTCTGTTCCCTCCTTTTTGCCATTTATGTGCATTTACTTTAGTGGCATATTTGTATTTTTCTGTCATGCTATAGAGTAGGTTCATGTTTTGACACAATATAATGGTGATATTTCAACATTTTCATACATCACTTTCATACAACTGCATTACTTCCCATGCTGTTTTTTGAGCTCACCTGTAGATGTAAGAGTAAGTATTGTAATTAGTCAGTTAGAACTGAGATTGATAAAATTATGCAATGAATAAATGAGAGAAAAAAAGATGAAATCAATAAACTTTTTTTTTCAGAAGTGAAATCCTGACAAAGAAGGAAAGTGCTGCTTAATTAACCTGCGTCCAACATTGACTTCAACATGGTCATTTCTACAGGTCATCTGGCTGCGGTACCATGTTATACACTGTAATTCTGTCAGTCATTAATATCCAGAAACATTTTTTCATAAAACGTATTCATTCACACAATTAATGCAAACAGTTTTATCAGTGAACAAGACAGAAAATTATTTTTGATATATATCTGAAAGATGTGAAATTGAAACATTTCCAGTCATCACTTTTATACAGCTGTATTACCTACCGTGCTGCTCTTGGAGCTCACCTGTAGATGTAAAAGTAAATATTGTAATTAATCAGTGAGAACTAAGATGAATGAAATTATGCAATGAAGTTAGTGTCACGAAACAGTACAGTCACACACTGCATATAAATATGTATGTGAGCTTTTACATGTTATCATAATATCTTCTTCCACTTTAACCATGTCTGAAACACTGGGAGCAAAAGATTTTAATATATCAGATTTTTCATTGTATAAAAATTGCTTCTAACTGTGTTTTGTTCATGCCAGCAATATAATTTACCGTGATATATATGTTAATGAACCCTGTTGCATCATAAATATAAACTGAACAGTTTTACACACACACATTATCTGAAACCACTTGTCCCATGCAGGGTCACGGGGAGCTGGAGCCTAACCCAGCAACACAGGGTGTAAGGATGGAGGGGGAGGGATGCACCTAGGACGAGATGCCAATCCATCACAAGGCACCCCAAGTGGGACTCAAACCCCACACCTACTGGAGAGCAGGACTCAGTCAAGCCCACTACGCCACCGTGCTGCCCCTTGAGCAGTTTTTCTCAAAACCAAATATTTTCTATTACTGTCTCAGTATATTTATATTTCTGTGTCATTCTATACAACAAATTCATATTTTGAGACACTACAGTGGTATAAATCATTCCATATTTAGCCGATATCTTTGTCCAAGATGACTTTAATGTAGTGTCTCTAACACTGAAAGACACTTTTGAACTGATGTATAAAAAAGAGTTTGAACATAAACACTTTCACACTTAAAAACTGTGTGATATTAGAGAAAAAAAACCTAAAAGCACAACACAGAACTGTAGCATTAATGCATGTTAACTGTTTATATATCATTATGATTTATATAATACAGTATGACAGGAGGACGGGTGTGTCCTCTCCCCCTCCAGCCTTATGCCCTGTGCTGTCGGGTTAGGCTCTAGCTCACCATGACCCCACTTGAAACAGGTGGTTTCAGACAATGTGTGTGTGTGTGTGTGAGTGAGTACAGGGGAATTTCAGCAAACTGGATCATGAGAAAGAAACCGCGTCATAAGACCAAGATTATTCTCCAGGATCAGGTCCACACTTGTTCATTCCCACATAGAAATAGTGACTGCTGTACTTTGTGCTCAAACACTGTATGGAACACAGCTGGTGTTCATTGGCCTCTGATAAAAACCACATTTTTACAACTTGCATGTGATGAGCACACAAATGACATTAAGAACTAAGGTCAGTTTATAGTTAGCAGTTCACCTAAAACACACATTTCTGGAATCTTCTAAAATACATAAACCAGGGACATCCAATCAATTTGGATTTGGAATTTAGCATAACAGAGATGTGGTACTCAGACCACATCTCTGTTATGCTAATTCCAGCATACAAACCACTTCTCAAACTTGCCAAACCAGTCCAAAAGCAGATCACAGTATGGCCAGACGATGCTACCTCAGCACTACAGGACTGCTTCCAGGACACAGACTGGAACATGTTTAAAGAGGCAGCCACCTATCATGACCACACAGACCTGCAAGAATACACTGAAACAGTGACTGCTTACATCAAAAAGTGCATTGATGATGTGACAGTCACCAAGACCATCACCACACGTGCCAACCAGAAGCCATGGATGACAGCAGAGGTCCGTGGGCTGCTAAAGACCCGTGATGACGCATTCAGATCGGGAGACAAAGCAGTCCTCAGAACAGCAAGAGCTAACCTGTCCCGTGGCATCAAGAAAGCAAAACGGTTATATGCACTAAAAATCAATAATCACTTCAGTGACAGCAAGGACACACGGAGTCTGTGGCAAGCTATTCAGACCATCACAGACTACAAGCCCCTGCCACAGGCCTGCGATGACGACACATCCCTCCCAGATGCACTTAATGAGTTCTATGCACGGTTTGAAATGCAGAATAACAAGTCTGCACACAAACTACCCACACCTCCCAATGACCAGGTGCTCTATCTGTCTCCAGTCGATGTAAGGAAGACCCTATCTAGGGTTAACCCACGCAAGGCTGCAGGTCCTGACAACATACCAGGCCGAGTACTGAGGGACTGTGCTGAACAGCTGACAGATGTCTTAACAGGCATCTTTAACATCTCATTAAGCCAAGCAGTTGTCCCCACATGTCTCAAGTCCACCACCATCATCCCAGTACCAAAGAAGTCACCTGTGTCCTGCCTGAATGACTATCGTCCCATAGCACTGACCCCAATAATGAAGAAGTGCTTTGAGAGGTTAGTCATGCACCATATCAAATCCAACCTCCCCAACACACTTGACCCGCTCCAATTTGCATACCGTCCAAACCGCTCTACGGACGATGCCATCTCCTCCACTCTCCACCTGGCTCTTACCCATTTGGAAAACAAAGACTCTTATGTTAGATTGCTGTTCATCGACTTCAACTCAGCATTCAACACAATAATCCCACAACAGCTCATCAGCAAACTAAACCTGCTGGGTCTAAATGCCTCCCTCTGTAATTGGATCCTGGACTTTCTAACCGGAAGACCTCAGTCAGTCCGTGTCGGCCGCAACACCTCCAGCACTACCACACTGAGCACAGGTGCCCCACAAGGCTGTGTGCTCAGCCCGCTGCTCTTTACGCTGCTGACCCACGACTGCACTGCCAAGTTCAGCTCCAACCACATCATCAAGTTTGCTGATGACACAACGGTGGTAGGTCTCATCAGCAACAATGATGAAACACCCTACAGAGAGGAAGTGGTACAACTAGTTGAATGGTGTGGTGCAAACAACCTGTCCCTCAATGTGAGGAAGACAAAGGAGGTTGTGATGGACTTCAGGAAGAACTCTGTTGACCACCCCCTACTGACCATCGACAGCTCGACTGTGGAGAGAGTCAGCAGCACTAAATTCCTGGGAGTGCACATTACAGAAGACCTCACCTGGACCACCAACGCTACATCACTCTCCAAGAAGGCGCAACAGCGGCTCCGCTTCCTGCGCCGACTTAAAAGAGCAAGTCTCCCTCCTCCAATCCTCACCACATTCTATAGGGGAACAATTGAGAGTGTGCTAACCAGCTGCATCACTGTCTGGTACGGGAACTGCAGTGCAGCAGACCGCAAGACCCTACAGCGGACAGTGAACACAGCTGCAAAGATCATCGGTGCCCCTCTCCCCTCCATTCTGGACATTTTCCTTGCACGATGCTCCAGAAAGGCCACCAGTATCGTGAAAGACCCCACTCATCCCTCTCACAGTCTCTTCCAGCTCTTGCCATCAGGAAGACGGTATCGGAGCATCAGAGCCCGCTCTGCCAGACTGCTCAACAGCTTTTTCCCCCAGGCTGTGAGAGCCCTCAGTTGCAATCACCTTGCCACCCTCTGAAACCTCATCCACAACCTTAGCTCCTGAAACCAGGATCCACTCTTCCCGCCCCAACCCACCACATCACACGCACCACATGTAAACTGGTGGATACCTCCTGTGGAAACACACTCTTTTCCTTTCCATATGCAAACCAACTGTTTTTTATTTTCTCTATATGCACCAGACACTTTCTTATAAAACCCCCAATGTTACAAGGACTTAATAAGATAACAGAAATGTTTACTTGTGAATGCACTACAAATCATATTGCACTATTCCTTCTTAAATACCTCTACTGCACAGTTATTATGTAATTACTTGTATTGTATAGTTAACTGTTTATAGTATATGTATATTTGCCCTAATTTTAGATTACCGATTTAATAAATTAGCTATGTAGGTCTAAAAGCTGTCCTTATGTCTAGTGTTGTATGTTTATATTTATGCTTATTTACACGGCACCGTGGTCCTCCCCCTGTATGTCCACACATGTAGTGGAATGACAATAAAGCTTGACTTCACTTGAATTTGGGAACAAAGGGCACAATCATTACTGTGAACTGGTTGGAGAGACACAGGTGTAAAAATCATAGTAAGTGACACAGTGAATGTAAAACGTCTAAAGTGTTTTTCTACATTTATTATGCCTGAAACTGTGCAAGTAAAATTATTGTGTCAGATGTACATCTGTGTATAACAACATGACAGTAATACACACACATTGCCTGAACCACTTGTCCCATTCAGGGTCACAGGGAGTCCGAGCCTAACCCGGCAACGCAGGGCATAAGGCTGGAGAGGGAGGGGACACACACACACACACTTTCTGAACCGCTTGTCCCATACAGGGTCACGGGGAGCTGGAGCCTAACCCTGCAACAAAGGGCACAAGGATGGAGGGGGAGAGGACACACCCAGGACAGGACACCAGTCCATCACAAGGCACCCCAAGCAGGACTCAAACCCCAGACCTGCCAGAGAGCAGAACCCACTCCAACCCACTGTGCCACCATGGCCCCAAAACAATAACACACACACACACACACACACACACACACACACACACACACACACACACACACACACACACACACACACACTTTCCCATACAGGGTCACAGGGAACCAGAGCCTACCCAGTAACACCGGGCATAAGGCCAGAGGGGGAGAGGACACACCCAGGACAGGACACCAGTCCATCACAAGGCACCCTAAGCAGGACTCAAACCCCAGACCCACCAGAGAGCAGGACTGAGGTCCAACCCACTGCGCCACCGCACCCCTCCCAAAACAATAACCCTCAACTTAAATCTAATAATAAGCTGCAGTTAAAAACTTCAAGCTCTTGCTATGGTGACAAATTTCTGCTGAATTTTACTAAACAACAATTCTGTAGCTTGATTCCTTTATTGGTTCATCGTCAAAAAACCTGTCATACCAACTCAGAAGCCTATTTAGACAGTCATCTGAAAAAGCAATGAAACAGAGCTCTCTCATGGAACTGCAAAAAGGAATAAACGGTAATAAAACGGAACTGAAGAAGTAAATATTTTCTGTAACAGTCTGTAATAGTTGATTTCAGAAGGAAATTCCTGTTGAACCTTCATACAGATGTTCTCACCATACAGATGTTGACTTAAGCAAATACCCAATTTGCTAGTTTTCTGAAATTTACAGCAAAATATTATTGCAAGAAAATATGTCATTCAGTCAAAGTCGTTGTTGAATGTTTTATGTGCAGTTCTTGTTTTAAGATGTTATTATTGATCTTTCAGACCAGTAGGAAGAAACAGTTTATGATCCAGCAGTGGAAATACTGCAGTTACTTGCTCAGCGACTGGATTTAATTATCAAAATCACTTTACAAGCTGTAAAATCTTTAGATTCCCACTATGGAAAAGCGATCCTCAGTGATGCAGAAAATATTACACAGAATATAAAAATACCTTGAGAGAAAATCGATAAATTTGTTTTTTTTGCAAATGCGAAAATCCGAACATAGAAGGAAACTGTTGCTGAATTAACCTGCGTCCAACACTGACTTCAACTTGGTCATTTCTACAGGTCATGTGACTGTGGTACCATGTTATACACTGTAATTCTGTCAGTCATTGACATCCTGTAACATTTTTCATACGTTGCACTCATTCACACAAATGACAGAAATTGTTTTATCAGTGAACAAGAAGTTAGCGAAATAGTTTTTTGTTCCATATTTGTCTTAAAGAAGTGATATTGCAACATTTTTATAGATCACTTTCATACAATTGTATTACTTACCATGCTGTTCCATGAGTACACCTGTGGAAAGAAGAGTAAAAATTGTAATTAGTCAGTGAAAACACACACACACACATTTTCAGAACTGCCTGTCCCATACGGGGTCACGGGGAACCGGAGCCAACCCGGCAACACAGGGCGTAAGGCCGGAGGGGGAGGGGACACACCCAGGACAGGACGCCAGTCCATCACAAGGCACCCCAAGCGGGACTCGAACCCCAGACCCACCGGAGAGCAGGACTGTGGTTCAACCCTCAGTGAAAACAGAGATGAATTAAATGATGTAATGAGATAATCTAAAATACCACACATAAACCAGGGGTGTCCAATCTTTTTTGGCAAAGGACCACAATAATTACTGTGAACTGGTTCAACAGACAGAAGTGTAAAAATCACAGTAAGTGTTATAGGGAATGTTAAATGTCTCAATTGGTTGTTTGTAAGGGGGTGTGGTGGGTTGGACCGCAGTCCTGCTCTCCGGTGGGCCTGGGGTTCGAGTCCCGCTTGGGGTGCCTTGTGACAGACTGGCGTCCTGTCCTGGGTGTGTCCCCTCCCCTTACGCCCTGTGTTACCAGGAAGGCTCCGGTTCCCCTGCGACCCCGTATGGGACAGGCAGTTCTGAAAATGTGTGTGTGTTTGTTTGTAAATTGTTCTTAATTTTCCTTTTTTATATATGACTTAAATATGCAATTTTTCCAACATTTCATACATCGTTTTCATACTGTATTACTTACCATACCGTTCTTTGAGCTGAGCTGTAGATGTAAGAGTAAATATTGTAATTATTCAGGGTGAAGAGAAATAAATGAAATTATGTCATGAAAGATTACAGTCACAAACTGCATATAAATATTTGCATGTGACTTTTAACATTTTATCGTATTACGTCATCCTTCCGCTGTGGTGGCAAGTGATCAGTTATTTAAACTACAAGTGAAAATTGTAAATACCTTAAAAAGTGAAATTCAGCAACCAGTTACTGTGCAACTACATTTTAAACACTGAATTTTTTATTCAATCTGAGCTTTGAATTCATGGTTGGAAAAATGTTTAAATATTTCTTGGACAAGATCTTGAATGTTATAGTTGCTAATAATAAATATATGAAAAATAAAAGAATTGACTCTAACTAGTGAATAAAACGCCTGGGGGTGCGGTGGCGCAGTGGGTTGGACCGCAGTCCTCCTCTTCGGTGGGTCTGGGGTTCAAATCCCGCTTGGGGTGCCTTGCGACGGACTGGCGTCCCGTCCTGGGTGTGTCCCCTCCCCCTCCGGCCTTACGCCCTGTGTTACCGGGTAGGCTCCGGTTCCCCGTGACCCCGTATGGGACAAGCGGTTCTGAAAATGTGTGTGTGTGTGTGTAGTGAATAAAACTCATACCATATAATACCTGCTGTGGGCTATGATATAAAATCACTTTCACATAATACTGCTTTTCAACTATGTTTTATAACTTTTCCTTTAACGTGAACAAAACCATAAATGTGAACAGTAATTTGCTAAAATACCTCTCTTTTTCCGCAGTTTTACAAAACGGTGAATCAAAATTGTGCCTCCAATAATACCAACAGCAGACAGACTGAAGATGACAGCAAAGGTCACCTTCCAGGGATGGGCATGATGGAACATCTCACCTGGAATACAACAAATAATTAATTTTACATAAGAATTACAGATTTACATCTTTCACTAATTAAAAAATAAAATAGCCAATTTAATGAGCACAGAACCTGCAGTCCTAATGTTTAATTTAACCAGAAGAAACTAGTAAATAAGCACCTCAATTTCTGCCTTTACAAAACTATCATCAGTGTGGAAACACTTTCATACAGATGGATCAAGACACAAATCAGGACGATACAAAAACATATGACATTTCTAACCTGTTCATTATTCACAGTGATTTAAACATATGTTACACTAGGTGTCTCCATTGAGCTGTTTATACTAAATATGTGTAACTCACCAGGGATTTCAGTCATTGTCTCTTTCATTTCCTTTAAGTCCCTTTGTAGAACTTGACAGGTGAACCTGTTGGTCTCTGTCTCCTGTACAATAACACGTCGTCTCACAATGAAGAGGTCCATACTGTCTCTGTGTGTCTCTGTGTGTTCAGCAGGGAGATTGTGTCCTTCACTGTCCATCCAGACCACTTGAGGCTGAGGGTACCAGCCTTTAGATTCACACACCAGACTGATCCCTCCTTCTTTGTATCCCTCATTGGAGATCACTGGTTGGGTTCCAATAGCTAGAAATATAGAAATACACACACACACACACACACTTTCAGAACCGCTTGTCCCATACAGGGTCACAGGGAACCAGAGCCGACCCGGCAACACAGGGCATAAGGCCAGAGGGGGAGGGGGACACACCCAGGACGGGACGCCAGTCTGCCGCAAGGCACCCGAAGCAGGACTCGAACCCCAGACCCACCAGAGAGCAGGACTGCAGCCCAACCCACTGCACCACCGCGCCCCCCTGAATATAGAAATAGTGTGACTAAAAGAAAAAATATAATTAAAATGTACTGAAAATTGATTGAAATTTCGTAAAACAGCTTTTATCTTTAGAAATACATTAATGGAGAAATCTTTATGACACCTCTTAAATGAAACATTACACACACACACACACACACACACATTTTCAGAACCGCTTGTCCCATACAGGGTCGCGGGGAACCGGAGCCTACCCGGCAACACAGGGCGTAAGGCCGGAGGGGGAGGGGACACACCCAGGACGGGACGCCAGTCCGTCGCAAGGCACCCCAAGCGGGATTTGAACCCCAGACCCACCGGAGAGCAGGACCATGGTCCAACCCACTGCGCCACCGCGCCCCCCTTAAGTGAAGCATTAGTTTCATCAATAAAAAAAATAACAAAATTCTTACCTTTAATTTGAACATTAATGGAATAATCATCATACCATTCTGCAGACTGGACGAAGCATTTATACTCTCCACTGTCAGAAAGTCTAACATTTTTCACTTTCAATGAAGTGTTTCCATTATTCAGTTCCTCAGAGAACAGTGATGTCCTTCCCCTGTAGGATGGGATCTGATTCTCATTTCTGTCCTCATGATCCCGGTAAAGATGTACAAGAGGGTTTTTGGTCTGAACTCTGAACCACTCGACGCTCAGATCCATAGCACTGATGTTGGGTTTGAGGTAACAGGGCAGAACAACATCTTCACCAGGTACAGCAACTACAGGATCAGCTGGACCAAGAACCTCAAACCTCTCTGTGAAGAACAACACACACTGAGAATTTATTCAGTATGAAGCACAGTATGACTGAAATTCTTTTCTCAGAGAAATAAGTACCCAGTGTGGAGACAGTGGTGAGTTGGAGAAGAAGGGGGATGAAACGGAGACACTCAGACCAACTGATGTTCATCACTGGAAGAAACAGGTATATAGAAATCGCCAGTTAGGAGAGTATATACACACCATCAATGTAAAATGATTTTACATACAGGATCTGACAATAGATTAAGTAAATCAGTTTAAGAAATCACTTGATTAACTGAAGGACTCAATATACTAGTACAAAAATTACCAATACTGAGCAGACTGATTTACTATAGTAACTGTTATACTTTGTGAAGCTGCTTTACAGTGACGCTCAGTGTTCTCCCAGTCTGTTCATATAATAGTCCCAGGTCTTATAGTCTATTTCTTTCATTAGTCTTCATATATTTTGTTTTTCAGGCCACACAGCATCTGACATGTATGTCAGAGTGACACTGAAACACCAGACACATGAATCAGTGACACAAAGAGATTTTACTTTCAGATGTCAAAGCACAATTCAAGTCTGTCAAGGAAAATGTAAAAATACTAATGAAAAAAAAACTACAGTAAAGGAATACTTTTGCTGGTTAATTTTGGGAAAATAAAAGTTTTTCAGGTACTGAAATATGATCAGCCTAATGAACTACAGAATAAAAGAACCAAATTACTGCTATTTTCTCACTCAGCTCGTAATTTAATACAGGTTGAGCAGGATCCTGTTCACATCACTGATGTATGAATGGAACAAAAAAAAATTCTAGTAAACATCATTACGTCTGTTTATTTAAAAACCATGCTGCAATTCAACAGTGTTATTTTTATAAAAAATGTAACATTATACATAGTGAGGTTTCTGACTCAGTGAGTTCGAACTAAATGACTTTTATTTGAAGATTGAAAAATCTTTAGGAAGAGGAGGACAGGACTGTTGGCACTACCTTCATAACTGGTACACTGTTTGGATGTAGTTCTTCATGAGAAAAGAACAAATTGATCTTGCTTGTGCACAAGTACAGATTAATTGCTGCATTCTTGTAAATTTAATTACATGTGTATTTATTTTCCCAAATAGACAGAAGAGCTACAGTTTATTGACAGGATCACAGTGGATGAGACACTTTCAGCCCTGAGATCCACAGTGTTTTACCTGTGTGATAGTGCTGAATGCTGTCAGATGGTTTTACTTGGGTCCTGTTTGTTGTTCCACTGTTTCTTACTCAGTCACACCTTGCAGAGCTGGATGTCTGTTAGTGAGTCACTTGGAGACCTTTCACAGGGTGGACAGTATGATGAGGCTGAGGACACAAGGACAATCTGTTCTGTTTGCTTTTTCTCATCCAACTTCATCAATGCAAGAAATAATTATATAGGCAAGAAAGAGTGAATTTACATTAAGAGTTAAATCACAAGATAAACATTTTAAAATACAATAAATGGCACAACAAACACATGATACCAGAATGAAGAAATTCAAAGAAAAGTATAAATAGGGACTAGCTTTGTAGAGTGAGAAAATGACATGAATATTTTATTTTTAACCTCTTTTACCACTGAAGTCCACAGTCCTGCATGCTTGATCTTCTCTTCTCTTCTTACCAAAGTTCTGTTGTGTTCCAGAGACCTTTTCTGCTCTTTACAATATGGACAACTGTTCACTGTTCTTACTTTCATTTCCAAATGAAAGAATTACTGGTTAAACTACATTCCAACAAACGCAGGGGAAGGACTGATAAAGATTAATCTTGACTCATTTAAGAATAAAACAAAACTCTTTGAGTGAAGATTACTGTTCCTTTCTGCTGTTTTCTTTACATTTATCTGATGGTTTTCTGCAAAATGACTGTTGATAAATTATTTACCCATTTATACAGCTGGGTAGCTTTACTGGAATAAATCAGGGTAAGAAGCTTAGTCAAAGGTACTACAGCTGGACATGAGGCTTGAACCTGTGATTCTTGGGGCAAAAGGAAACACCTCTAAGCACCACGTTACAAGCTGTATCATATACAGTATGAGATGGGGGGGGGGGGGGGGGGCTAATTGCTGTTAATTATCTTTCACAGCAATATTATGGGGCAATGAGAGATGTACAGTGGTTCTACCCACAATGCCTTACGTTCATGTGTCTGGTTTTAAACAAAGTTAATACATTTGCTCTAGTTTCTCAGTCTATTGAAAATGTTTCATGATTCATTTCTTGTTCTGTTTCCTGGTGTTTGGAAGTATTGCTGCACTGTCTGGTGGGTTTTATTAATCCTCGGTGTATTTTCTGTGGGGAGGAGCCGCACTGTATACAGGTTGTAAGGTTAAGGTTTGGATTTTCACTCTTTTTACTTTCATTTAAACCAAACCTGACCCCTGAATCACCTCAGAGAAACAACAAGAGCAAAAAGAACAGGAACACAATCAACCTGTATTTCTGGTTCTCACCAGTGCCATCAGAATGTCCTATCAAACACTTGTTTCCTTCATGTTGAATGACGTGCATCCATAACCACTGTGACTGAGTCCACCCATCTCATTCCACTACACTCTTTTTGAGAAAATTGCATCTTTGCATGGGGCCATGGTGATGCAGTGGGTTTGGCCTGCACCTCCTCTCTGATGGGTCTGGGGTTCAAACCCTGCTTGGTGTGCCGTGTAATGGAGTGGTGTCCCATTCTGGGTGTGTCCCCTTCCCTTCCCCATCCAGCCTTGTGTTGCTGGGATATGCTCTGGCTCACTGCAACCCTGCTTGGGACAAACAGTTTCAGTCAATGTGTGTCTTTGCATGAAGGGTCTGCATTATGTCTTACTTCAGTCTCATCATTTCTGTTCTCAGTGACACTTTTGGTTCAATTTTGGTTTCGTCAGTGTCCAACTTCACTTTATGTGCTGATAATATAAATGGCACAAATCAAATAATGTGAATAGCAGAATTATGTTAAAAATATTTTAATTATTCTATTTCAGTGCTATTGTGACGTTCAGCTGTGAAACAGATACAGACACATGCACACTATAACGTCCAGACATGGATGTAAAATACGATGATCTCAACAGCAGAGTCACATACAAGTGTACAGTGCAAATCAGGAAATAAAGTGCAGGGGTGACATTAAAAATATGGAATAAATAGATGTTCAGTGTGTTCATACAGTAGGTGAAACAGGTTTACACACACAGAGCTGATACACAGCGGAGTGATGTAGACAGAGTGGGAATACAGGAGAAGATCACAAAGGAAAAGTGAAGACAGGATGGGAACTCAGGATGGGAACAGAAACACACTGGAACAATTACTCTGGGGGGAAACAAAACTCTTCATTACATGTAAATTTTTCAAATGTTTGTAGTAATTAGGGTACAATTTTAACATCAGTAAAATGTCAAAGTTTAACTAAAACATTAATTAATGCACTGATGTATTGTTTCTATGGGGGGGGAGCAGTGGGTTGGACCGAGTCTTGCTTTCCAGGGGGTCTGGGGTTCGAGTCCTGCTTGGGGTGCCTTGCGACAGACTGGCATCCCGTCCTGGGTGTGTCCCCTCCCCCTCCGGCCTTATGCCCTGTGTTGCCAGGTAGGTGCCGGTGCCCTGCGACCCCATATGGGACAAGCAGTTCAGAAAGTATGTGTGTGTCTGTTGTTTCGATCTCAATTAATTTTACATTTGGGTTTTTATGGTCCCTGAGAGTGTTACGAGGCTGATGAAATTTCACTTTGGGGACTTGCAGTTTTTTCAGTACACAAAGGTACACGACATCTTGGTTGGAAGTGCCGCGCTGTAAATTATTAGTCAGTAGGCGAGTCGCACAGGTAAAGCAAGTCAGTGGGTTAATTGGGAGGCCGTGGAGAAGCACAGGCTACACTGGCAAGATGTGTGGGCTGCGGAGGCGAGTCAAAATAAAAGTTAATTGTTGGAGCGACACACGATGTGCTGCAGATTCCATAGAATGTTAAGCAGTGGACAGGTGGTGAAGGTTGTTGTAAGTTGTGTAGCTGTGTGGCAACACTGAGGAACATTTTGCCTGAATGTGAAGTTGGTTTGATGCAGGGACACTCTACTTGATGCCGTAATGAAGTGCTTAAATATTTCGTGGGGGTTTAGAGAGAAAGTGTGTTGTGGTGAATTCAGTGCCCGTTGGTCGTATATATAATACAATTGGTTTTGTGTGGGAGAGAGTAACACCATGCAAGAGCGGACGTGTCTCGGTAGGTGGGGTAAGAGACGGGACTGGAAGCTGCTGGCAGATGTGGACAAACAGCTCCAGGTGCCACAGGTTATTGTGGCTATTTCTCTGTGTCCACACGTGGTGGTATATTCCGAGTGTGACCGTGTACTTAGTAAAGTTAATAGTGTTCCTTGAGGATGTGATTGGAGAGGCATTTGAGGAGAAATCATGTGTGACCAGTAGAGGTGTCAGGGGGTTTGTGGCTAAATCAGTTAATTCGTTGTTGGTGGAATCTGGTGTTAGTGGCTGTTCTCTAAAGGTGGTGATGAAGGAGCTGTCTGAAGCTGCTGAGAAGGTGAGTTAGTGGTTATGAACGAGAAGAGAGCGGGAAAGTTAGGGTTGCAGTTTGGAGGGAGGTGTGCAATGGTTCAGTGAAGTTGGTGGCAGGTGGCTTGAAAAAGCCAAACATTTTTCTTTGGTGCAAATGGAAAAAAAATTGCACAATTTGGCCGCACAATTTGGCCGCACAATTTGGCCACACCATGAGGGGGCGTGGTGGCGCAGTGGGTTGGACCAGGTCCTGCTCTCCGGTGGGTCTAGGGTTCGAGTCCCGCTCTGGATGCCTTGCGACAGACTGGCATCCCGTCCTGGGCGTGTCCTCTCCCCCCTGGCCTTACGCCCTGAGTAGGCTCTGGTTCCCCGCGACCCCGTATGGGACAAGCGGTTCAGAAAGTGTGTGTTTGTGTGTTTATCACATCATACCTTTTATTTTACCTTTTTCCCTTGCATTTGTATATAATATACCTGTACGTACATAGAATGTCTAGTGTCTATTTTGTATATGGTATACTTTATATTTTCTATATATATTTTTTATCTTTTATCTATTTTTTTATTATCTGCATCTTGTCACTGTCGTTCTGTCTGTGCTGTGGAAGTGTCTGTCACCAAGACTAATTCCTTGTATGTGTTAACATACTTGGCAGTAAAGCTCATTCTGATTCTGATTCTTAGAATTTCAGTGCATCCAGTCTTGTCAGATTCTTTAAAAGAGTGACTCATTTTTCCAATATGGCGGAGGACGTTGCCGTTGCGGCACAGACGTTTTTTTTTGTGTTGGACCTGTCAATGTATATCATTGGTGGAGCCCACGGAAGTGACGCCACTGGAGGAGTGTTTCACTTTAAGGAGGCTTCATGGGGTCACATGACACATGTGTGAGACGCACGATGGAACAGAGATCTGAAGGTTGGTGGTTGGAAGTCCATCGGAAAGAGTTAATTCTTCAATTCCAACCAGCAAGGAATCACTTGTTAAATGAAAGGCTGATAAACACACACACAACGCGTTGTCAGCTTCCTGTTTCTTCTTCGGCGAATTTTACAGGGTTAAAAAAATCCAAACTTTCACTTCCACTAACAGTCTGTGCTGTTTGGCGCCACCGTCTGGCCTGGAGTGGAACTGTTTCCCGGCACAGCGACTGCATTTTGTTCCTCTTTTTACTGTCTCCCGGAGCAAACATGGTAAAAGTACATGGAACGTTTTTTTTTTTTAATTATGTAATTTGCATTAGTTTTACTGATTTTATATCCAATAGATGGTATTACTGTATTGTGGAATTCTGTAAATTATTAGGAAGGTGATCAGGAATCCTTGATATTCGGACACACAAAGTTTCAAAGTAAGTAATGCAGCAGTACGTGTCTGCAAATTATCATTTTATGTCTCTCTATTAATGTAATGGACACATTTTCTATGAGATGAACGTCGCTTTGGAGAAAAGTGTCTGATAAATGAATAAATGTAAATATATTGAAGAGACTCATTAATTTTAATGTTGATATCAGTTAGGAAATTATTAAATTTTGCATGACGTGATTCTGTTTGCTTCCACATGATTGAACTTTAAACCACATAATTGCTGTTAAACAATATTTATTTAAAAGCATCACAATGTACAAAAGATGTGTTTAGGTGGAGAAATTACAAACCCTGAATGAGAGTGAGAAGGGAAAGTAAATCAGAATATAGCACCATGACCTGAACATTAAAAACTAAAATCAGTTTCTTCAGTCTGTGTGACTCACAGGAGATATGATCAGTGGGGCTGAGTTTGGGGCACCTGGCCAGAAGAACGGATAGAGCTTCTCAGTGAATTTATATCCAGTGAAAATGTAGATATGAGACTTGTCCTCCATTCTGTAAAAGGACACCTGACCCTCCTCATAGTCCACAAACACCCCCACCTTCTGGGGCTTCACACTCAGGTGGAGCAACACGGGGGAGTCAGTGAGAGCCTCGTACTTCCCACTCCCCAGTCTGAGGGCCCAGAGACCATTATTAGGATTGAGTGCAAAATATTCCTTCCTGTTGATAGACTCTCTGACCACTCCTAAATCCCACTCAGTCTTATCCCCAACCTGCACCTCCCAGTAACGTTTCCCTGAAGAAAAACCCTCTTTTCCCAGGACACTTTTCAGGCATGTAAACCTCTCTGGATTGTCAGGGAGATCCTGCCATCTGTCTCCATGTCTCACTTGTTTCTTGTCCGCAGACAGGACGAGTTTAGGATGTGCTGTATCAGGGTCCAGAGTCACATCAACTGCGGAGGACAGAGAGGTGCTCAATTATTATATTTCACAATATAACAAATAAAATAACACTTTTAAACGTTATATTATACATAAACGTTATTGCTCTCCTTGCTGCCAAGACAACCTAAGATAGGCTGAGCAGTTTAGAAAATCGATCGATGGAAACGTTATATCATTACAGCAGCAGAGGGTGGTGTGTGTGTGTGTGTTTGTGTGTGTGAGTGAGACAGCAATTAGAACAAGCAGTTAGCAAGAATGAGGAAATTTTTAGGTATTAATATTAACTCAGGTAACAGGTGTTTTGGATGTTTTGTAAGAAATTGTAATAATATGTTACCTTTGAGAAAATAGTGCAAGAGGATTTGTTTTAAAACTTGTTTTGACAATTAATATTAATGAACACAATAAAATTAGTTAAATTAAGTAAAAAATTAAGTAAAAAATGATTATTATGATAATTATATAATCTGCTTTGGTCACACAACCTGCTCTCAACACACCTGTTTCTCCTTCTAACACTATATAAATAAACTGGTCCAAGATGCAAAGGTTGTGGAGTCACATTTGACACTTTGTGTCCTTAAAATATATATATATTTTTTTTTTGCTCACAGTAAGAGGGGAAGATCAGTGTGTGGAAAAAACAAACTTGTGAAACTTTTTGAAAATGTCTCTGTATGTGTGTTTTTACTAAATGAGCCTTCTAGAATCCATATTTCTATATTTCAAGGCCTTGGACTCTGGACCTCTTCTCTGTTTGGGCAACAACATTACCTTGTTTATGACTGTACCAGAACACATTTACCTTGTTTTTCTCTTGTTGTTTACACCTTTGTTTCATCACTTGGGTGGTATTTGGGTTCAAACTGTACCTTATTTTACTGTTTCTCTTCATTCTCTAAGGTGTTCATGACTAAACTAAGCAACAAATAAGCCATGTTTTTCTAACACTTAATTGGATTATTTGTTTCTGTTTTAAGCTTCAGTGTGGATTGAATTGAACTCTTGTGAGAAACAGTCACTTGTTCTCATCACTGATGAGATGTTTTGTGGAAAGGAAGGTCAATAAATGTGCTCATATCCTGTGTCTGTCAGTCAATCATGTGACAAATGAGAGTCCCGATTCAATGCAGCCACACACACACACACACACACACACACACACACACACACACTTTCAGAACCGCTTGTCCCATACGGGGTCACAGGGAACCAGAGCCAACCCGGCAACACAGGGCGTAAGGCCGGAGGGGGAGGGGACACACCCAGGACGGGACGCCAGTCCGTCACAAGGCACCCCAAGCGGGACTCGAACCCCAGACCCACCGGAGAGCAGGACTGTGGTCCAACCCACTACACCACCACACCCCCCCTCAATGCAGCCCATCAGTCATTATTGTGTCTCCTACAGAGAAGAGCTGCAATGGGGAGAAGAAGCAGAAGAAACTCACCTGCGTATCTTTGTGCCTTCAGAAGTTCTGTAGAGAGAGAAATAAAAATGAGACACATGAAATCAGATACTGCAGTCAGTCTGGACTTGTCTCAGTGTCTTTCGTGTCCATTTTTACAGGACAGAGTCTCATATGGTGTCACATACAGTATAAGAAGGACCAAACTCACTTCTGTGGGGTCAATTCAGCTCCACTCTACTTACCAGCCCTCCTGCACATGTTTTCTACAGCTGGACATGGAAAAAAACAGATAAAAAAACTAAAGAAATTCATTGAAATTATTAAGTTTATATGACTTTCTTCATATTGAAATATTTAAACAACACTCTTAAGATGAATTATGTTATGAGAAATACAGATATACCCTGGTATACAGACTCCCGGTTCACGGATTTTTGGTATAACAGCCCTTGAAAAGTGTTTTGCATGTTCACTATACAGACTGACTCCTTGCACTATTAGGTACTTATTTCTGGTGCTGGAAGAAGACGTTTCCCCCATGATGTAGAAGGCAAGAGCCAATCAGACATGGACTTTTTAAAGACATACAGTATGATAAACTCTTCTTACAATTTTTATTGCTTTTCATGTTATTTTATTATAATTTTGATAAATGTTTTCCTTTTTTTAATGTTTGCTTGTTCACATTCCTCGACATTTAAGAGGGGTCTCAACACTCCCCTCTTTTGGACTCATTTCTCCCCTGATCTCTTAAGGGCTCTATAAACATGTATTTGTTTACATTTTATTGTTCTGAATAACAATTTACTTACTGTACAGTAGTTTAAAAAGAAAGAAAATTTCTGCCCTATTTTAGTCTTTCTTCATTTCTGTCTTGACCTGTGTTTAATATCTGACCAGCCTAATGTTTTGATTAATCTTTCTTGAGTCTATTTCTTGAGACAGTGTTTAAGTTTTTGAAGGTTAGCTGTAAAAATATTTGGGCATTACCATAAAATCCAGGAACGCATCATTTTTTTCCTCCCATTTATGTTCTCTCTATGTTTCTGTGGGTTTCCTCCAGGTGCTCTGGTTTCCTCGCACAGTCCAAACACATGCTGAATTGTCCTTCCTGTGAGTGTGTGTGGATACCCTGCAGTGGAGTAGTGCCCTGTCAAGGGTGTACTTCCATCCAAAGGATAAGCTCTGGACCACCATGACCCTGCCCAGGAGAGGGGCTCACTGAAGGTAAGTGGCTTTTCATCGTATAAAAATTGTTTCTAACTGGATTTTGTTGATTCCACCTGTTATTTACAGAGTTGTTTATATTTGTTCACCATCTTGTTTTTCAGTTATTGTATTCTGAATTCATACTGTTTTTTCAATATGTGTTTGTCTTATATTTTCTTTTTACTTTTGTCATCCACCTCCAAAAATCCTGTTTACAAGGGAAATATTTCATTCCTACAACAATGGGACTAATATCAAAAATAAAACATTAATATTTTACTGTCTCTGAACGGTTGTAATTTTGCTATTTTCCTTTTTCAAATCCAGTTTTTGTGACATGGTGCCTTTCTCCTGATGATTTTATATGAACCTATTTCAGGTGTGGTTCAGTTTTACTGTTTTGATTTTACACTTTTATAAGCAAACAGAAACACATTCAAATACAAACACAAACATACAGGTAAGTGTTACTTACACAGTCGTTTGGTGAGGAGCCCTATAAATGTTGAAACATGAGTGGTCATATGAAGAGAAGATGGATTAAAAACACCATCACAGAGTTCAATTATTTCTCTAAATATCACCTCTTCAGAAAGAAATATGTTAAATACCTTTTTCTCTTTGCTGTTTCATATAGCGAGGAATTAAAACAGCCAATATGATGATAGCAGGAACTCCCAGAGAGAAGAAGACAGCAAAGGCCACCTTCCAGGGATGAGCACGATGGAACATCTCACCTGGAACACAGAACATTTGTCATTAATTGTATTTCTGGTCCCAGTGTGACTGTAAACTGCATTGCAGTACAAACCACACACACACACACACAGTCTGAAACTGCTTGTCCCTAGTGGGGTTGTGGAGATCCGGAGCCTAACCCGGCAACAAAGGGTGCAAGGCTGGTGGGGGAGGGGACACACCCAAGATGGGACGCCAGTCCATCACAAGACATGCCAAGCAGGACTTGAACCACAGACCCACCAGAGAGCCCACCCTGCTGCACCACCACAACCACCTGGTACAAACTACTACCTATGTAAACAGTGATTTGTTCTGTGGGTCCACCTTGCACGGCCCTTCTCATAATACAGATTATTTCTTCTTCTTCATATATGTTTTGTGAATGTAGTGTTTGGACAAAGTGCATCAGCTGGAAAAACATACTGGAACACTGTGGGATTTAGCAGTTACTCCTGTTGGCATAGAGACACAGTGTTACTCCTGAGTTACATTATTATTATTATTATTATTATTATTATTATTGGACCAATCCTTTTCTGCAAAACAATTTACAATTTTAATCCACCTAAAATTAATTGCCCATTTATAGAGCATGGTAATATGATATAATAGCAAAAAAATGTACACTGTTTACATCCCCTACTGTTTGATGGTTGAGTTCAATGTTTCTTTAGTCACATTAATTGTGAGGGTCTTCATTTCAGTAATAAGCTTTCTGTGGTCACCTGCAGTTGTACATAAAATAGCCTTATTGAAAGCTCTATAGTGAACTTAGAAAGCTCTAAGTTAAAATGACTAATTCTGATGAACCAGTGGTAAAAGTAAGATGCTTCCCAGGTGTCAGAACTTCCAAAACTGAGGAGAAGTTGTATTCAGTTACCAGTAAATGGCATTCTACCTTGGTTAACCATGTATTTATTTTGTTTCCTACACAGGTACCATTTTTCCACAGCTCAAAAGCAGCAGAAGGTTCTACCTTTATCATTTCAACTGTTCAAATACATACACGTTTTCAGAACCGGAGCCAACGCGGTAACGCAGGGCGTAAGGGGACACACCCAGGACGGGACACCAGTCCATCACAAGGCACCCCCAGCGGGACTTGAACCCCACACCCACCGGAGAGCAGGACTGTGGTCCAACCCACCGCACCACTGCACCCCCCGCCTGTTCAAATACATGAAGAGTAATTAAGGGTTTCTACCTTTCTCAAGGATACTGTACCTGTCGCCAAGATCAAACCTCGATCCTTATAAACGTAAGGAAACAGGTTTATCCAGCAAACACCAACTGCTTTTAATGGGCTTGAGCTCAAAACAGCACCACAGACTTTGATGTCAGAACTTGATAGTAGAACTCATCTGTCATTACAAGTAAATCAAAATATTGTAACTCACCAGGGATGTCTGTGACTGTTTCTTTCACTTCACCAAACTCCTTCTGTAGAACTCGACAGGTGAACCTGTTGGTCTCTGTCTCCTGTACAATAACACGTCGTCTCACGGTGAAGAGACCCATACTGTCTGTCTGTGTCTCTGGGTGTCCAGCAGGGAGACTGTGTCCTTCACTGTCCATCCAGACCACTTGAGGCTGAGGGTACCAGCCTTTAGATTCACACACCAGACTGATCCCTCCTTCTTTATATCCCTCATTGGAGATCACTGGATGGGTTCCTATAGCTATAAATATAGAAATAGTGTGACTAAAACAAAAAATATAATTAAAATGTACTGAAAATTGATTGAAATTTCATGAAATTTTGTAAAACAGCTTTTATCTTTAGAAATACATTAATGGAGAAATCTTTATGACACCTCTAAAATGAAACATTAGTTTCATCAATAAAAAAAAAAAACAAAATTCTTACCTTTAATTTTAACATTAATGGAATAATAATCATACCATTCTGCAGACTGGACCAAACATTTATACTCTCCATTGTCAGATCCTCTCACATTATTCACTTTTAATGAAGTGTTTCCATTCTTCAGTTGTTCGAGGAACGGTGACGTCCTTCCCCTGTAAGATGGAATCTGCTTCTCATTTCTGTCCTCATGAGCTTGGTAAAGATGTACAAGAGGGTTATTGGTCTGAACTCTGAACCACTCGATGCTCAGGTCCACAGCACTGATGTTGGGTTTGAGGTAACAGGGCAGAACAACATCTTCACCAGCTACAGCAACTACAGGATCAGCTGGACCAAGAACCTCAAATTTCTCTGGAAAGAACAATGGAGACACATATTTTTCATATATTTTTCATTTTACATAGACACAAAGGTTTTTCTGCACCAGACTCAATACAAAACTCTAATTTTTGACTGAATGAGAGCGAAAATGTACCCAGAGTGGAGACAGTGGTGTGGAGGAGAAGCAGGACAACCCAGTAAAGACAGTCACACCAACTGGTTTTCATAACTGAAAGAGAGTAAAATAAAACAATCCAGTTATATTGAGTTATATATCCAGTTATTATTAATCACACTGGATCAGATTATGGACTAAATATATAAAGAAGATATTGTCTTAACTGCTTGCTTGCCTGAGGGATTGAGGTCTCAGATCAAATAATCTGACTTGGTCACATTACAGCAAACACTCTACTCTGGTAAAGATGTTTTACTCTTAACTCCACAGTGCTCTACCAGCCTGGTGCTCTGCGGTGCTCACAGGTGTTCTTACCTGATCCTGTCATTCCAGGTCACCTGCAGAACTGGATGTGTCTCAGAGTGACAGTGAAACACCAGGCAATGATCATTCACTGGAGATCATGGACTCACTATGAAGAGGAGAACAGGAGGACCTGCAAGATGATCAAACTCATAACTCATCTTATTTCTGTCAGACAAATTGGTCTTACAGCACTTCTGACCACATGGAGTCAGTAAACTATATGAATCAGCTCAGGATCACAGTGACAGAAAGTGTACAAGAGTGAAAAATGCAGTGTGTTACTATAAAGCACAGAACTGTATGGTATGTTTTCTTGTGCACTTTATTATTTATGACTCGTTACAATGTCTTTTCCAGGAAATGTTTATTGTTACATGTACTCCTGCGTTTATGTAGATTGTTTCCATTGAAAACTGTTCGGAAGTGACTTGTAGATTTCAGGCTGCGTCACTTCCAATTCACACTTAAATTGTAGCTCCACTGCATAACAAAGTTTAAGTAAATAATCATTACTGTTAAGTGTTAATAAACATTGTTTTATGGACACTTCAGTTGTTTCATCATCGTGTCCGCGATCCGCAATCACAGCTGCGCTTCGTGTTTTTACTCCACGTCCTCGGTACATATTATTTCAGTTCGGAAAAAAAAAAGAAAAAGATTAGAAGTATAAAATCTGTTAAGCGGTGTACAGTTATTAATGTCATTATTAAACGAATATAAATTTTGTTAATGAGTGTAATTATTGAATTTAAACAGCAGTTCATATGGAGAAACAAACCTGCTGGTCGTGTTCCTTTGTTCCGTTATGACAAGTTTTACTTTCATTTGAAAAATATTGAGGAACAGAAGAGCGAGCTGTTAACTCGTATATTAAAACATTGCCAAATATAAGCGAAATAGTTAAATTTGACAGAAAGCTGAAAAGTAACGAGCTTTGATCAGTGTGACTGCAGTTCCTATAATAAATGTAGTTTAATATATTAAAGGATAAAAGGGGGCGCGGTAGCGCAGTGGGTTTGCCAGGCTCCTCTTTTCCGGTGGGTCTGGGGTTCGAGTCCCGCGTGGAGTGCCTTGTGACGGATTGGCGTCCTGCCCTGGGCGTGTGCCCTCTCCCCTCAGCCCCCCGCACTGTGCTACCGGATTAGGCTTGACGCCTGTATATTGAAAGATAATATTGCGGGACTTGGGGGGAGAAACTGTGTTACGATTGTGAGACAAACTAAGGGAAGTTGATCATTGACTTCGTTACTGAATCCGATGAGCAGTTTGTGGGAATTATGATTTATTGTAGAAAAGAGCCATTTGTCAATAATGAGGACACGGATTTACAGCGAGGAGCCGCAGCAGAACCCAGAGCTCATGTCTCATGTGTTTGAGAGAGCGAGAATGAAACAAAAGGGAATTAAATACCAACACAAACACACACACTCTGTGCCGACATAAGAGTACTGAAATAAAGAAGTAGTTCTCATAAAAGCAGGAAGCATCTTCACTGACTGCTGCCCTACAGGCCCTTCCCCCACACTGTGGTTGTGTCCAGATGAGGAAGATCTCCATGGAAAAACACTGTGGCACAAACACACAAGACATGTTAGGCGGGTGAGGATTTGTCTTTTTTTACACCTGCAGCACATCAGTTAAGGGGAAACTGTGCACAGGGTAGGAATGCTCTCTCATGTTTGTGCAGTTCTGTGTTGGTGCATCGGGACTTCAGCGTCTGGGGTAAGCAGTAAATAAGCAGCCACTCGGTTAAAAACAGGGGAATTTTGGATGTGCAAGGAGTGTTTGTCAGGAATTGAGTTATCTGGAGATCTGATTAAATAGAACAAGAGGAGCTCTGTATGGCAGTATATTCTGTGAGACACAAAAGATGTGGGGAGACAAGAGGTTGGAACCAAGTGTGGGTTTTATTGAAGAGAATCAGGGAGGTGGTTGTTTGGGCAAAGTGGTGAAGAAAAGCAGTAGTAAGGTCTTGGTCCAGGTTGAAGCTGAGGTCTGGTTCTGGTTCCGTGAGGTGAATCCGAAATCCAGCGGAAGGGTCTGACCGTAGATCAGAACCAGTGGATCAGGAGCAAATGCAGGTTGTGGGTGACATGGTGGCACAGTGAGTAGTGCTGCTTTCTCACAGCACTTGGGTGATGCAAGAGGATGGGGGTTTTATCCCCACTCATTCTGTCTAGAGTTTGTATGTTCTCCCTGTATCTGTGTGGGCATCTCCCACAGTCCAAGGACATGCTGTTTGGGTTCACCCATAGTGTGTGAGTGACAGAGAGTGTGTGTGTGTTCCACTGATGTATGGATGAGTGACCCAGTGTAAGTAGTGTATCTAGCAGTGTAAGTCACCGTGGTGAATAAGGTGTGTAGGCTGATAACACTACACAGAGTTCATTGGTAGTCACTTTGGAGAAAAGTGTCTTCTAGACACACACAGGATGGGACACCAATCCATCACAAGGCACCCCAAGTGGGGCTTGAACCCTAGACCCACCAGAGAACAGTCACAGGCCAAACTTGCTGGGCCACTGCAGGTAAATTGATAGGCAGTTGTCTGTACAGAATTCTATGAGTGGTGTGAGACATGGAGCTTCTTTCATGCCATTTCTTGCAGGTATATTTGCCTGATCTACTGGGCTGTGGCAAAAGCCTTGAACCTGGAGACAAAATTGTACAGCTCTCATCCTAATTTTAATATTCAGATAAGTTTTAAATTATGTAGTGTTTTGTTCCTGTCACAACCACACCCGCACCTTAATCAACACTGCCTGGCTCTGATTAAGCACCTGACATTAATCGGAGCCCTCGACTTTAAAAGACACTCCTCAGCCCTTTCTCAGTTGTGGGATCTTGTTGAGACAACTGTCCAGTCTGTGATTTTCCCAGTCCTGCTCCATGGCTATTTGGTAAATGACCCCCTGCCTTGTCTCTCTACCACGACTTCGGATCCCCACCTCTGTCCTGGTTTCTGATCGACTGACCCTTCGCCTGCCCTCGACAATGTGAACATGTCTGCTGTTTTTCGTACTGAGTGAACGATCCTGCACTTGGGTCCAGCCTCCCCCGTAGCTTCTGTTCTCCGTGACAGTTCCTTTTATACTTCAAAGTATTATAAATAAACTGGTTCTCTTCATAAACCCATTAAACTCTGAATCAGAATCAGAATCAGAACAAGCTTTATTGCCAAGTATGCTCACACATACAAGGAATTTGTCTTGGTGACAGAAACTTCCACAGCACAGACAGAATGAGAGTGACAAGACAGATGAGAAGATAGAGTATGTGAATAAGGGATAAAAAATATATAAAAGTACAACGTACTCAATATACAAAAACAGTCACTAGATACAAATGCAAGGGAGTGTGAGTAAGAGATATGATGTGATACAAATATAAATAGCGTTGTGTATTGCACTGGTTTACTCTCTAGGGGGGGATTTAGCTGTTCATGAGGTAGATGGTCTGAGGAAAGAAACTTTTCTTATGCCTGGCTGTCCTGGTACTCAGTGCTCTGTAGCGCCGGCCAGATGGTAAAGGTTCGAAGAGGAAGTGGCCTGGATGTGAGGGGTCTACAATGATTTTGCCAGCCCTTTTACTGACTCTGGACGAGTGCAGTTCTCTGAGAGCTGGGGAGGATGTGCCGATGATTCTTCCATCTGTCACCTGTGCTGCATTTCTGTCTTTGATATCAAACAAACCTGTGGATTCCAAGCTTTATTCAGGGAGCACTACCTTCTTTAACTTTTACAAAAAGACTACAACACACAGACACGCACACAGACACACACAGAGAGTCTGAAACGGTCCCAATCAGGGTCAAGCCTGATTAATTCTCATACTGAGATGAATTCTTAAAATAATTTAATTTTGCATGATGCAATTCCAACTGTTTGCTTCCACATGATGTAACTTTAAAACACAAAATTACTGTACAGTAACACACACTGGCTGAAGCTGCTTATCCCAAGCTAAGTTGCAGCAAAGCAGAGCTCAGCCCAGCAACACAGGGCATAATGCTGGGGCAGGGGGGACACCCAGGATGGGACACCAGTCTGTCTCTAATCACCCCAAACGGGACTCGAACCCAAGACCTGCCAGAGAGCAGGACCCACCCAAACTGGCTGCACCACTGCGCCCCCTGTACAGTAACATCACTGTTTAAAAGTATCACAACACACAAAAGACATATTTGGGTGGAGAAATTAAAAACCCTGAAAGAGGGTGAGATGGGAAATTAAATCAGAATATGGTATCATGACCTGGACATTAAAAACTAAAATCAGTTCCTCCAGTCTGTGTAAATGACAGGAGATATGATCAGTGGGGCTGAGTTCTCACTGTGGTACGAGAAGCCTGAGCTGAGGAATGGAAAGAGTTTCTCACTGAATTTATATCCAGTGAAAGTGTAGATATGAGACTTGTCCTCCATTCTGTAAAAGGAGACCTGACCCTCCTCATAGTCCACATACACCCCCACCATCCGGGGCTTCACACTCAGGTGGAGGGACACAGGGGGGTCAGTGAGAGCCTCATACTCATTCCCACTCTACAGACTGAGAGCCCAGAAGCCCCAACACAGGGCACAAGGCTGGAGAGGGAGGGGACACACCCAGGACAAGAGTTTGTCACAAGATACCCTAAGCAGGACTGGAACTCCAGACCCACCAGAGAGCAGGACGCCGCCAAACCCGCTGTGCCGCCACACTCCCCTCATAGAAAATATAACTTAAACTTAATCATGTTTAATGAGACACAGAGAGGGAAGTTGACATTGCAAAATTTTTATTTCAGTACTGACTGCAGGCTATACAATAACCCAGCGTCTTGGTACCAATACTGTATACGATACTGGGCAGCCTGGTAACACAGTGAGTAGCACTGCTATCTCACAGTTGCTGGGTGGTGCGAGAGGATTTGGGCTCGATTGCCGCTTGGTCTGTGCGGAGTTTGCATGTTTCTCCCATGTCTGCGTGGGTTTCCTCCGGGTGCTCTGGTTTCCTCCCACAGTCCAAAGACATGCTGTTCAGGTTCACCTGTAGTGTGTGTGTCACACAGACAGTGTGTTCCCCTGATGTATGGATGAGTGATCCATTGAAAGCAATGTATCTAGCAGTGTAAGTCACCTTGGTGAAAAAGGTGTGTGTACTGATAACAGTACATAGTGTTCATTAGACATTTCTTTGGAGAAAAGTGTCTGCTCAATAAATAAATGCATATATACATCAGTAAATTTCCTGGTGTTGTTCTGGTTTTTTTTGAATTGATATTACATGGCTGATTTGATCAACTCATAAAACATATTTAGCTTAAAAGTAATCTATACTTCTTGGAAATCTGTTGAGAACTGCCCAGGATAGAAGATTTAGAGTTTCAGTGCAACCAAAGTCTTGTCACATTCGTTAAACGAGTGACTCATTTTTCCAATATGGCGGAGGACGTTACTGTTGCGGTACAGACGTTTTACTTGTGTTGGACCTGTCTATGTATATCATTGGTGGAAACCACGGAACGGATGTGACGCCACTGGAGGAGTGTTTCACTTTAAGGAGGCTTCAGGGGGTCACATGACAAATCTGTGAGACGCACGATGGAACAGAGATATGAAGGGTGGTTGGAAGTCCATCGGAAAGAGTTAATTCTTCAGTTCCACCCAGCAAGGAATCACTTGTTCAATGAAAGGCTAATAAACACACACAACGCGATGTCAGCTTCCTGTTTCTTCTTCGGCGGATTTTACAAACGAAAAAAAATCCAAACTTTCATCTCCCCTAACAGTCTGTGCTATTTGGCGCCACCGTGTGGCCGGGAGTGGAACTGTCTCCCGGCACAGCGACTGCATTTTGTTGCGTGTTTTTTTTGTCCGTCTCCCACAGCAAGCATAATAAAAGTAAGTGGAACATTTTTCTTTGAATTATGGTAATTTGCATTAGTTTTACTGACTGCATATCCAATAGATGCTATTGTTGTGTAATGGTATTATTGTGATGGTAACTGTGCAATTCTGTAAATTATTAGGAAGGTGATCAGGAATCCTTGATATTCGGACACAGAGTAAGTAATGCAGCAGTACGTGTCTGCATTATTTTTATCATTTTATGTCTCTCTGTTAATGTAATGGACACATTTTCTATGAGATGAACGTCGCTTTGGAGAAAAGTGTCTGATAAATTAATAAATGTAAATATATTGAAGAAGGGGTGCGGTGGCGCAGTGGGTTGGACCACAGTCCTGCTCTCCAGTGGGTCTGGGGTTCGAGTCCCGCTTGGGGTGCCTTGCGACGGACTGGCGTCCCGTCCTGGGTGTGTCCCCTCCCCCTCTGGCCTTACGCCCTGTGTTACCGGGTAGGCTCCGGTTCCCCGTGACCCCATATGGGACAAGCGGTTCTGAAAATGTGTGTGTGTGTGTATATTGAAGAGACTCATTTATTTTAATGTTCATTTCAGGTTGGAAATTACAAATTTTGCATGATCTGTTTACTTTCATATGATGGAACTTTAAAACACATAATTTCTATTAAACAATAATTATTTAAAAGTATCACAATGTACAAAAGACATTTAGATGGAGAAAATTACAAACCCTGAATGAGGGAGAGAAGGGATATTAAATCAATATGGCATCACGACCTGAACATTACAAACAAAAGTCTGTTTCTTCAGTGGGGGGGCGCGGTGGCGCAGCGGGTTGGACCGGGTCCTGCTGGGTCTGTGGTTCAAGTCCTGCTTGGGGTGCCTTGCGGCGGACTGGCGTCCCGTCCTGGGTGTGGCCCCTCCCCCTCCGGCCTTATGCCCTGTGTTACCGGGTAGGCTCCGGTTCTGAACCCCGTATGGGACAAGCGGTTCAGAAAGTGTGTGTGTGTGTGTTTCTTCAGTCTGTGTCACTGACAGGAGATATGATGAGTGGGGCTGAGTTCCGGGAGCCTAGCCAGAAATATGGATAGAGTTTCTCAGTGAATTTATATCCAGTGAAAGTGTAGATATGAGACTTGTCCTCCACACTGTAAAAGGAGACCTGACCCTCCTCATAGTCCACATACACCCCCACCTTCCGGGGCTTCACACTCAGGGGGAGCAACACAGAGGGGTCAGTGAAAGCCAAGTACTCATTCCCAGTCAGACTGAGAGCCCAGAGACCACTACTAGGATTCAGTGCAAAATACCCTTTCCTGTTGATGGATTCACTGGCCACTCCTAGTCTCCAGTAAGTCTTGTCCCCAACCTGCACCTCCCAGTAACGTCTCCCTGAAGAAAAACCCTCTTTTCCCAGGACACTCTGGTATTTAAACCTCTCTGGGTTGTCAGGGAGATCCTGCCATATGACTCCATGTCTCACTTGTTTCCTGTCCTCAGACAAGATGAGCCAGGGGTTTGCTGTATCAGGGTCCAGAGTCACATCAACTGTGGGGGACAGAAACGTGGTCAATTATTATATTTCAAAATGTAACAAATAAAATAACACTTTTAAACGTTATATTATACATAAACGTTATTGCTCTCCTTGCTGCCACCACAACCTAAGAAAGACTGAGCAGTTTAGAAAATCGATGGATGGAAATGTTATATCATTACGGCAGCAGAGGGTGGTGTGTGTGTGTGTGTGTGTGTGAGTGAGTGAGTGAGACAGCGATTAGAACAAGCAGTTAGCAAGAATGAGGGAATTTTTAGGTATTAATATTTAACTCAGGTAACAGGTGTTTTGGATGTTTTGTGAGAAATTATAATAATATGTTACCTTTGAGAAAATAGTGCAAGAGGATTTGTTTTAAAACTTGTTTTGACAATTAATATTAATGAAGACAATAAAATGACAAATTAAGTAAAAAATGAAGTAAAAGATTATTATGATAATTATACCTGATCTGGTCACATCAATCTGCTCTTAACACACCTGTTTCTCCTTCAAATGCCGTATAAATAAACTGGTCCAAGATGCAAAGGTTGTGGAGTCACATCTGACACTTTGTGTCCTTAAAATATATTTTTCTTTTGCTCACAGTAAGAGGGGAAGATCAGTTTGTGGAAAACGCTGAAACTTTTCTGTGGAAAATGTCTCTGTGGTAAAGTGTGTGTTTGCTAAAGGAACCTTCTAGAATGTTTTTATATTTATGCACTTTTTAGTGCATTTGATTTCATTTGGTTTGATAATGTTGAGAAGGAAACAATGAGAGCAGAAGGACCAACAAACAGCACCGGATACATAAAGACTGAGTTCCGTTTCTGTTTGTCTTTCACTCATAGCTGTAACATCTCCTTCTCACCAGGAGCTCAGTGTGGATTGAACTGCACTCTTGTGAGAAACAGTCACTTGTTCTCATCACTGATGAGATGTTTTGTGGAAAGGAAGGTCAATAAATGTGCTCATATCCTGTGTCTGTCAGTCAATCATGTGACAAATGAGAGTCCAGATTCAATGCAGCCAATCAGTCATTATTGTGTCTCCTACAGAGAAGAGCTGCAATGGGGAGAAGAAGCAGAAGAAACTCACCTGCGTATCTTTGTGCCTTCAGAAGTTCTGTAGAGAGAGAAATAAAAATGAGACACATGGAATTAGTGGCACAGCAGATACTGCAGTCAGTCTGGACTTGTCTCAGTGTCTTTCGTGTCCATTTTTACAGGACAGAGTCTCATATGGTGTCACATACAGTATAAGAAGGACCAAACTCGCTTCTGTGGGATCAATTCAGCTCCACTCTACTTACCAGCTCTCCTGCACATATTTTCTACAGCTGGACATGGAGAATACAGATAGAAAAACTGCATAAGGCCACTGAAATCATTCATTTTATACAACTTTTTATGAACTGATTTTTTTTTAAAAAACACTAAAATGAAGTATAAAAAATACAAAATCAGTTTAATTTACAGGTACAGTGTATAGTTATTGGACTCTGATTGTGACAGAAACAAACCTTTCACAGTCACTTTACTCAGGATGGACTCCATAAACTGTTAAATTATGGACTGTTTTGTGGCTCCTTCTTTTGTTAAAATACAAACACAGTAAAATACAGTATGAACAGTATGTGATGCTCTTGAGTTTCTGCAGGTACAGTAGTACCATCTCTGTTCTACTAACAGTAACTACAGCTGTACAGGAGGTGATGATACATTTCTCTCTCAGTACATGTACTGTTTACCTTGTTTTACTTAGCAAATAGAATGCCATTAGTGGTATTTTTACTTATCCATTTTTAACAGAGACATTATGCCTATTTTATGGACTGATGAAATATATAATCATGAACCATTTACCCTTACAGTGATCTTTGTTATTCAGCTGTTGTGTTGAGAGTAACTGAACTGTTTTATTCTAAGCACAATATTTTCTTCACATTATGACTCAGAGAAGCTCCTTCCTCATCTCCAACCCAAATTAAAAAGAATCTATTATTTTTCAAAAAATTATTTGTCAATTCAAAATGATTTTTCATCTTTTTCCCGTATTTCTGATATGTTTTTTTCTCACATTGTTTCTGTACCCAGACAGTTTTGCTTTTGAAAGGTGTGTTTTGCTGTTATACTTTCATATTTGCATAAACACACACACACAAAGGCACAAACAGAAACACAAGTCCTCTTACTTACTCAGTTGTCTGGTGATGAGTTCTGTAGATAGAAGAACATCAATGTGAATAAAAGACAGATTTAAAAAAATAACAGACGGAGTTCAGTGGATCTGCTGACTCTCTTTCATTCTCTTTCTAGTAAATAAATGAGCCTCTTATTCTGTTCCCTCCTTTTTGCCATTTATGTGCATTTACTTTAGTGGCATATTTGTATTTTTCTGTCATGCTATAGAGTAGGTTCATGTTTTGACACAATATAATGGTGATATTTCAAAATTTTAGAACATCACTTTCATACAACTGCATTACATGCTGTTTTTTGAGCTCACCTGTAGATGTAAGAGTACATATTGTAATTAGTCAGTTAGAACTAAGATTGATGAAATTATGCAATGAATAAATGAGAGAAAAAAAGATGAAATCAATAAACTTTTTTTTTCAGAAGTGAAATCCTGACAAAGAAGGAAAGTGCTGCTTAATTAACCTGCGTCCAACACTGACTTCAACATGGTAATTTCTACAGGTCATCTGGCTGCGGTACCATGTTATACACTGTAATTCTGTCAGTCATTAATATCCAGAAACACACACGCACACATTTTCAGAACCGCTTATCCTATACAGGGTCATGGGGAACCGGAGCCTACCCGGTAACACGGGGCATAAGGCTGGAGGAGAAGGGAACACACCCAGGATGGGATGCCAGTCCACCGCAAGGCACCCCAAGCAGGACTCGAACCCCAGACCCACAGGAGAGCAGGACTGTGGTCCATCCCACTGCGCCACCACACCCCCTTATCTAGAAATATTATTTCATAAAACGTATTCATTCACACAATTAAAGCAAACAGTTTTATCAGCGAACAAGACAGAAAATTATTTTTGATATTTATCTGAAAGATGTGAAATTGAAACATTTCCAGTCATCACTTTTATACAGCTGTATTACCTACCGTGCTGCTCTTGGAGCTCACCTGTAGGTGTAAAAGTAAATATTGTAATTAATCAGTGAGAGCTAAGATAAATGAAATTATGCAATGAAGTTCGTGTCACGAAACAGTACAGTCACACACTGCATATAAATATGTTTGTGAGTGTTTACATGTTATCATAATATCTTCTTCCACTTTAACCATGTCTGACACACTGGGAGCAAAAGATTTTAATATATCAGATTTTTCATTGCAGAAAAATTGCTTCTAACTGTGTTTTGTTCATGCCAGCAATATGATTTACCGTGATATATATGTTAATGAACCCTGTTGCATCATAAATATAAACTGAACAGTTTTACACACACACATTATCTGAAACCACTTGTCCCACGCAGGGTCACGGGGAGCTGGAGCCTAACCCGGCAACACAGGGCCTAAGGCTGGAAGGGGAGGGGATGCACGCAGGACAGGACGCCAGTCTGTCGCAAGGCACCCCAAGCAGGACTCAAACCCCAGACCCACTAGAGAGCAGGACTGAGGTCCAACCCACTGCGCCACCGCACCCCTCCCAAAACAATAACCCTCAACTTAAATCTAATAATAAGCTGCAGTTAAAAACTTCAAGCTCTTGCTATGGTGACAAATTTCTGCTGAATTTTGATAAACAACAATTCTGTAGCTTGATTCCTTTATTGGTTCATCGTCATAAAACCTGTGATACCAACTCGGAAGCCTATTTAGACAGTCATCTGAAAAAGCAATGAAACAGAGCTCTCTCATGGAACTACAAAAAGGAATAAACGGTAATAAAACGGAACTGAAGAAGTAAATATTTTCTGTAACAGTCTGTAATAGTTGATTTCAGAAGGAAATTCCTGTTGAACCTTCATACAGATGTTCTCACCATACAGATGTTGACTTAAGCAAATATCCAACTTGCTAGTTTTCTGAAATTTACAGCAAAATATTATTGCAAGAGGAGGGCGCGGTGGCACAGTGGGTTGGGCCGGGTCCTGCTCTCCAGTGGGTCTGGGGTTCGAGTCCCGCTTTGGGTGCCTTGCGACGGACTGGCATCCCGTCCTACGTGTGTCCCATCCCCCTTCAGCCTTACGCTCTGAGTTGCCGGGTAGGCTCTGGTTCCCCGTGACGCCGTATGGGACAAGCGGTTCAGAAAATGTGTGTATGTGTGTGTATTATTGCAAGAAAATATGTCATTCAATCAAAGTTGTTACTGAATATTTTATGTGCAGTTTTTCAGTTTGCAGTTATTGTTCTTGATCTCTCAGACCAGTAGGAACAAACTGTCTATGATCCAGCAGTGAAAACACTACAGTTACTTGCTCAGCAACTGGATTTAATTATCAAAATCTCTTTACAAGCTGTAAAATCTTTAGATTCTCACTATGGAAAAGGGATCATCAGTGATGCAGAAAATATTATACAGAACATAAAAATACCTTGAGAGAAAATTAATAAATTATTTTTTTTGCAAATGTGAAAATCCTGACAAAGAAGATAACTGTTGCTGAATTAACATGCGTCCAACACTGACTTTGACGTGATCATTTCTACAGGTCATCTGACTGTGCCACCGCATTATACACTGTAATTCTATCAGTCATTAACATCCAGTAACATTTTTCATACATTGCACTCATTCACACAAATGATAGAAATTGTTATATCAGTGAACAAGAGGTTAGCAAAACAGTTTTTTTGTTTCATATTTGTCTTAAAGAAGTGATATTGCAACATTTTCATACATCACTTTCATAAAACTCTATTACTTACCATCCCGTTTCATGAGGTCACCTGTGGATAAAAGGGTAAAAATTGTAATTAGTCAGTGAAAACAGAGTGGAATTAAATGATGTAATGAGGTCTTCTAAAATAACACACATAAACCAGGGGATCCAATCTTTTTTGGCAAAGGGCCACAATAATTACTGTGAACTGGTTCTACAGACACAGGTCTAAAAATCACAGTAAGTGTTACAGAGAATGCTAAATATCCAAAATCTTTACTACACACACACAATGTGTACAACCATAGGTCTCTCCTGTGATGGCGGGCAACCAGAGCCTAACCCAGCAACACAGGGCGCAAGGATGGAGGGGGAGGGGACACACGCAGGACGAGACACCAGTCCACTGTAAGGCACCCCAAGCAGTACTTGAACCCCAGACCCACCACACAACAGGCCCCAGCCAAACCTGCTGCACCATTGTGCCCCCAAAAATTCTCATTAATTTTTGTTAATTTTTCTTTTTTAATACATGTTCAAAAGAGGTGATTTTGCTACATTTTCATAAATCACTTTCATAAAACTCTATTTCTTACCATGCTGTTCTTGGAGCTCACCTGTGGATAAAAGGGTAAAAATTGTAATTAGTCAGTGAAAACAAAGATTAATTAAATGATGTAATGAGATAATCTAAAATAGCACACATAAACCAGAGGTGTCCAACCTTTTTTTGGCAAAGGGCCACAATTATTACTGTGAACTGGCAGAAAGAGGTGTAAAAATCACAGTAAGTGTTATAGGGAATGTTAAATGTCTAACTTTTTTGTTTGCAAATTGTTCCTAATTATCCTTTTTTATATATGTCTTAAATATGCAATTTTCCAACATTTCATACATCGCTTTCATACAACTCTATTACTTACCATACTGTTCTTTGAGCTGAGCTGTAGATGAAAGAGTAAATATTGTAATTATTCAGTATAAAGAGAAATAAATGAAATTATGTCATGCGGTCAGTGTCATGAAACATTACAGTCACACACTGCAAATAAATATTTGCATGTGACTTTTAGTATTTTATCATATTATCTCATCCTCAGCTGTGGTGGCAAGTGATCAGTTATTTAAACTACAAGTGAATATTGTAAATACCTTAAAAAGTGCAATTCAGCAACCAGTTACTGTGCAACTACATTTTAAACATTGAATTTTTTATTCAATTTGAGCTTAGAACTCATGGTTGGAAAAATGTTTAAATATTCTTTGAACACAATATTGTTATAGTTCAGAATGTTATAGTTGCTAATAATAAATAACCAAAAACAACTGACTCTAACTAGTGAATAAAACTCACACCATATAATTATTGCTGCGGGCTATGATATAAAGTCATTTTCACATAATACTGCTTTTCAACTATGTTTTTTAACTTTTTTTTAACATGAACAAAACCATAAATGTGAACAGTAACTTGCTAAAATACCTCTCTTTTTCCGCAGTTTTACAAAACGGTGAATCAAAACTGCGCATCCAGTAATACCAACAGCAGACAGACTGAAGATGACAGCAAAGGTCACCTTCCAGGGATGGGCACGATGGAACATTTCACCTGGAATACAGCAAATAATTAATTTCACATAATGATTACAGATTTGCACCTTTTGGTAATTAAAGATTAAAATAAGCAATTTTATCAGTGCAGAACCTGCAGAACTAATGTTTTATTTAACCAGAAGAAACTAGTAAACAAGCACCACAAATTTGGTCTTGAGGAAACTGCCATCAGTGTGGGAAAACTTTCATACAGACAGATCAGGGCACAAATCAGGACGATACAAAAAAATCAGTGAGACTGGAACCTGTTCATTATTCACAGTAATTAAAACATGTGATATGCTGTACCTGCATCGAGCTGTTTATACCTGCTGCACAGCAGGCACCAGCTGAATCCACCGCACCACTACACCCCCCTTTATTTATACAAAATATCTGTAACTCACCAGGGATGTCAGTTATTGTCTCTTTCATTTCATTTATCTGCTGCTGTTGAACTCGACAGGTGAACCTGTTGGTCTCTGTCTCCTGTACAATAACACGTCGTCTCACGGTGAAGAGGCCCATACTGTCTGTGTGTGTCTCTGTGTGTCCAGCAGGGAGACTGTGTCCTTCACTGTCCATCCAGACCACTTGAGGCTGAGGGAACCAGCCTTTAGATTCACACACCAGACTGATCCCTCCTTCTTTATATCCTTCAATGGAGATCAGTGGTTGGGTTCCTACAGCTACAGAAACAAGACTAGTGTTGTGAAACAGTAACAGATTCATGAAAGTGAAGGAAGGAAAAAAAGTGTTTAAATTATTGTATGTGCTTCAAAGATAACAATTTGATTTTAATACACACACTTGCTGGAGTCACAGTGGGTTGGACCGGGTCCTGCTCTTTGGTGGGTCTGGGGTTCGAGTCCCGCTTGGGGTGCCTTGCGACAGACGGGCATCCCATCCTGAGTGTGTCCCCTCCCCCTCCGGCCTTACACCCTGTGTTGCCAGGTGGGCTCTGGTTCCCTGCGACCCCCGTATGGGACAAGCAGTTCTGAGAATGGACATGGAGAATGGACACTTGCTGAAGCCGCTTGTCCTAAGTGGGGTTGCGGCAAACTGGAGCCTAACCCGGCAAGACAGGGTGCAAGGCCGGAGGGGACACACGCAGGACAGAACGTCGGTCCGTCACAAGGCACCCCAAGCAGGACTCGAACCCCAGACCCCCCAGACAGCAGGACCCAGCCAAGCCCGCTGTGCCGCCTCTGATTTTAATATAAAATTTCAAATTGTCACCTTTAATATGCAGATTAATCCAGGAATCATCCTGCCACTCCTGAGACTCCACAAAACATTTATACGGCCCATCATCAGAGCCTCTGACATCACAGAGTTTTAATGATGTGTTTCCCTTCTTCAGTTCCTCAGGGAATAGTGATGTCCTTCCCCTGTAGGATGGAAGTTGATTCTCATTTCTGTCCTCATGATCCCGGTAAAGATGTACAATTGGGTTATCAATCTGAACTCTGAACCACTCCACATGTAGGTCCATAGCACTGATGCTGGGTTTCAGGTAACAAGGCAGAACAACATCTTCACCAGCTACAGCAACTACAGGATCAGCTGGACCAAGAACCTCAAACCTCTCTGTGAAGACAAACACACACTGAGGATTTATTCAGTTCCAGAGACAATATGATTGAGTTTTTTTTTTTTTTTTTTTTTTTATCTGAGGAAAAATATGTACCCAGTGTGGAGACAGTGGTCTGCTGGAGATGCAGGAGAATCAAACAGAGACACTCAGACCAACTGATCTTCATCACTGGAAGAAAAACATGTGCAGAAACCACCAGTTATGATAACATATACATGTTGTTTTATTTAGCTTATACTTTTCTCTAAAACAATCTACAATATTAGCCCACCTCAAATTATTCTGCTATTTGTACAGTTTGATTTTTTTACTAGAGCAATTCAAGTAGGTACCTTGCTCAAAGTTATTACAGCCAGAACTGGTTGTTTGAACCTGCAAACTGTGGGTCCAAGCAGAGAAGCTCATGCCACTACACTACAAGCTGCTTTCATCTCACCACTTTCATCTCTTCAAAGAACATAAGATTATATGACTATACATAGTTATCTGACTCGGTGAGAGAGAATTAGACTTTGATGGCTTCCATGTGAAGATCATAAAATCTAGAGTAAGAAGAGGACAGGACTGTCAGCACTACCTTCATAACTGGTACACTGTACCATGGTACACATACTACTGCATGGTGTACAATTAGGGCTGGTGTTTCTCATCAGAACTTCCTTGCATTGAGTGTCATTCCTGCTATTTTACCCTAGATGAAAGTAATCACCCTGAATTACTCCAGGAAAAAGTAACCTGCTGTTCAAATTGATAAATGAACGGAAGTTACTTTAAAGTTGTCGGTTAAATAAAACTCCGGAATATTCCACAAAATACAGTCACTGGGGTCTAATAGGCTCCCAGTTTTCTTTCATAAACCACACACACACACACACACACACACATACATTTTCAGAACCGCTTGTCCCATACGGGGTTGCAGGGAACCGGAGCCTACCCGGCAACACAGGGCGTAAGGCCGGAAGGGGAGGGGACACACCCAGGACGGGACGCCAGTCCACCGCAAGGCACCCCAAGCGGGACTGAAATCCCAGACCCACCGGAGAGCAGGACTGTGGTCCAACCCACTGCGCCACCGCACCCCCCGTAATCATTTTATAAACCATTTCTTTTTCATTTGAATCCACCCCTGTCCCTTCTTATCCGTGTTCTCCCTCCTATTCCTCTTTTTCCAGCTTCTCTCTCCCTTTTTCTCCTTTTGTTTGTTCCTGTTGCTACTGCTGATCTACTTTGTGTGTAGTTGTGTATGTATATAGTAAATTTTATGTGTGACTCCTTCGTACCCTATTCCTTACTGAGTCTAACATCCAGAAGGGATGCTAAAAGTATTTATAACGACAGCACCCAGAGGAAACCCACAAAGACACGGGGAGAACATGCAAACTCCACACAGACTGAGTAGGGATGGAACTCACGTCCTCTCACATCACCCAGGTGGTGTGAGACAGCAGCGCTACTCGCTGTGCTTGTACTTCTATGAACTGTTAACTTAATGTATGAATTTTGTTTTAGGACTTTTTGTTTGCCAGCCTTGGACAACAAATTAAATGAAAAACCCACCTACACGGGCTGAAGCCGCTAGTCCTGAGCAGGGTGGCAGCGAGCAAGAGCCTAACCCAGCAATATGGGGCATAGCGCTGGAGGGAACACATCCAGGTCTGGACACCAGTCCATCACAAGGCACCCAGGTGCAACTTGAACCCCAGACCTGCAAGAGAGCAGGACCCAGCCAAGCCCGCTGCGCCACCGCACCCCCATCATAAAGAAAACCTCTGCAGCTAAATCTGACCCAGCGTGTGATTAATGTTCAGTGTGTTTGATGGCCTAATAATGTGAACGAAATGATTCAAACACAGAGATCAAAACATAGCTACTGAAAATGCACCAATTGTACAGTAAATAAAATGGCACAGACTATGTTTGAAAAGCACAAAATTGCAAAGAAAAAATCCCAAAAAGTTTGAATTACAACTTTACAGGTTCTGATTGTTGACATAAAGGAATTAGATGTGGCCTTGACATAAAGGGAATATTATAATAAACTCACATGTTGCTCCAAGTTATCAATGAGTTTATTCTGCACAGTCATTAAAACACAGAATCATTTGAACCATCTGAATAAAATCTCTCCCCGGTGAATGAGAGGGTCGTCTCCCTGCGCCTTCGGGTCAGGGAACGGTCTCTCACTGTCGTTTGTGCTTATGCGCCTAGCGGCAGTGTAGAGTACCCGGCCTTTTTAGAGTCCCTGGGGGGCGTGCTATAAGCGCTCCCACTGGGGACTCTGTCGTTCTACTGGGGGACTTTAACGCCCACGTGGGCAGCGACAGTGACACCTGGAGGGGCGTGATCGGGAGGAACGGCCTCCCTGATCTGAACCCGAGTGGTGAGTTGTTATTGGATTTCTGTGCTAGTCACAGAAAAAATCTAGTCACAGTAAAATCTAAATGAAACTGGAGATCCAAAACATGCAAAAGACTCAACAAACACCTTAGTGTATGTAACAATATTATAATAGAATAAAAAAGCACTGGATGTCATCAGTATTGTGTAAAACTGTCAGACATAAAAATGTCTTGCCATATATTGGGATAATTACTTAAACATGTTAACATGTACAGTATTGTACTAGTCATCAGAGTTCTGAAACAACATAAATGCAGTTATTTAAATGACTGAGGGGTTTATAATTGATCACGATTTGAAGTATCGTAGTTACTCTCGTTACTCAATGGCGCCCCTAGTGAAAGCGGTGAGAAAATACACTGTAAATAGTTGTCACTTTTCATGTAGCAGGTTGTGGACACAATGTGTGTGTTTGATACCATGGTTCATGTCTGTCAGGAGTTACTCTTATTAGGGGTATTATCTCCTGACAGAAGAGTAAAACTTCACTTTATTCTCGCAGTTTTCTCTTGTCGCCTATCATGTATTATAATATATATATAATAGAAGTATTAGTAAACACTGTTTTATGGGCACTACAGTTGTTTCATATCCGCGATCCACACCCACAGCTGCGCTCCTTACCGTGTTTTACTCCACCTGGTACATCAGTTCCCAAAAATAAAAATAGTTTCAAAGTATGAAATCTGTTAAGCGGTGTACAGTTATTCATGATAATATTAAGCAAATATAAATATTATGTAGTTATGTAATTAATGACATTTAACAGTAGTTCATTTTACACGGAGAAACATACCTGTTCGTGTCACCAGGTGTTCCGCGTTTCCACAAGTTTTACTTTCATTTTTAAGATGTTTATGGGCAGAAGAGGGAGCTGTTAACTCATATATTGAAATATTCCTAAATCTAACTGAAATAGTGGAATATGACAGAAAGCTGAAAAGTAACAAGCTTTGATCAGTGTGACTGCAGTTCCTATAATAAATATAAAAGTACTGAAAAATAATATTGCGGTACTTTGGGGGAAAAAACTGTGTTACGATTGTGAGAAAAAGAGACAACAAAGGGAAGTTGATCATTGACTTTATTACTGAATCCAATGAGGAGATTGTTGGAATTATGATTTATTGTAGAAAAGAGCCATTTGTCAATGATGAGGACACGGATTTACAGTGAGGAGCGGCAGCAGAACTCAGAGCTCATGTCACCTGGAGCTGGAAGAGAAACAACTTCAGTCTTGACCAAGTCCTGTGTCTCATTCTCTGTGTTTCCTGTCCAAGAAGGTGTCTCCAGGGGTCCACGTCTCACCTCTTTGTCTTCACATGGACTTACACTTTTCTTATTTACAAATGGGAAAGAAAGTTTATTGAGTTCCCTTTTCCAGCAGTCATTGCCACTTCTGCCAGAAAGTGGAATTTCTTTAATATCTTATTGTGTTAAGAAACTCAAAGTGTGTTTCTGTCCCTCGGGGATGTGTGGGTGTGTCGACTGAGTGAAGTATGAGGAATAAAGGTGTGCAGGTGGACATGTTAACTGCTATTTAAGGACACGGAAAGGGTGGACAGAAGAGACGTGGAACTGCAGCACTTTCGTGGATGGCGGCTGTGAGTGGGGGATAAGTACAAGTATGGGTGCAAGTAGGGGAAGAGTTGAGTTGTTAAAGGGAAGTATCACCCCTCCCCCCTGCTTGCTGTGTGATCGGAAGCGATGGGGTTCGAGCGCAGCACTGATGTGTCGGTTCAGTCCTTGACCCTGTATGGGACAAGCGGTTCAGAAAGTGTGTGTGTGTGTGTGTGTGTGTGTGTGTGTGTGAATTGTGCATTAAATGATTGTTTGCTTCCACATTAAGTAACTTTAAAGCACACATTGTCTGAAACCACTTGTCCCGAGTGGGGTTGCAGTGAGCCGGAGCCTAACCCAGCAACACAGGGCATAAAGCAGGAGAAGGAGGGGACACACCCAGGACGGGACGCCAGTCCATTACAAGGCACCCCAAGTGGGACTCAAACCCCAGACCCGCCAGAGAGCAGGACCCGGCCAGACCCGCTGCGCCACCACACTCCCTCATTTGACACTTTAAATGTATTTTTTCTTTTGCTCGCAATAAGAGGGGAAGATCAGTGTGTGGAAAACATTGAAACGTTTCTGTGGAAAATGTCTTTGTGGTGAAGTGTGTGTTTGCCAAAGGAACCTTCTAGAATCCATATTTTTATATTTTGAGGCCTCCGACTGCGGACCTCTTCTGTTTGGGCTAAAACATTACCTTGTTTATGACTGTACCAGGACACATTTACCTTGTTTTTCTCTTGTTGTTTACACCTTTATTCCAGCTCTTGGGGTGTATTTGGATTCGAACGGTACCTTGTACTGTTTCCTTCATTTCTCTAAGGTGTTTATGACTGAATTAAGCAGAAAACAAGATATGTTTTTACATCTTACTGGTTCTTACACCTAACAGTCACTTGTTCTCATCACTGATATGTTTTGTGGAAAGGAAGGTCAATAAATGTGCTGATATCCTTTGTCTGTCAGTCAGTCATGTGACAAATCATAGTCCAGATTCAATGCAGCCAATCAGTCATTACATGAAAGCATATTCTACTTGCTCTTGTTGAGCAGCTCATCTGTAGATGTAACAACAAAGCTGTTGCTCCACCAGAACAAAGAATAATGAAATAATCACTATGATTTCTTGCTCTGAATTTAGTGATTCTCCTTGCTGTGACATCCATTATAACACACACACACACACACACACACACACACACACACACACTTTCAGAACCGCTCATCCCATACGGGGTCACGGAGCCTACCCGGCAACACAGGGCGTAAGGCCGGAGGGGGAGGGGACACACACAGGACAGGACGCCAGTCCGTCACAAGGCACCACAAGCGGGACTCAAACCCCAGACCTACTGGAGAGCAAGACTGTGGTCCAACCCACTGCGCCACCGCACCCCCTTTTATAACAGATAACAGTTAAATAAAAACTTTATTTTCAGGTAAATATTAGTCATCCTTTCATTGTTGATAATGTAGGGTCATGGAAGTCCAGAGCCTATCCCAGGAGCAAACAGCATAAAGCAGAAACTTTGACAGGGCAATCAAACACGCAGTAGGCAATTTAGAGTCACCAAAACTGGAGCGCCCAGAGGAAACCTATTCGAAAACATGGGAAAAAAATACAAACTACAGACTGAGAAAGGCTCAAAACTCATCCAAACAAGCAACCCAGGCACTGTGAGGCTGTTATGTGCTGCATAACAACACTGATGTGTTGTTATTACTATGCTATCAAACCAGCCGAAAAGATTTGTTACAGTAGACTCACATATTTGTGCCGTCACTTGATCAGCTGTGTGGAGATTGAAATCTGGCAAACCACACACACACACACACACACACACACACACACACACACACACTTTCAGAGCTGCTTGTCCCATACGGGGTCATGGAGCCTACCCGGCAACACAGGGCGTAAGGGGAGGGGGGACACCCACGACAAGACACCAGTCTGTCGCAAGGCACCCCAAGCAGGACTCAAACCCCCGACCCACTGGAGAGCAGGACCCCCTTCTGGGGAACCAATATTAGGCTAATTTAACTGAGATGTGTGGACAACTGGGTGTCTCCCTGATCAGTTTGCATTGCCTCCTTTTATGTGCAAGCTCATACATAGGTCATCATAAGGCATGGCAACACTTTTAAAACTTCCCTTGTGATTTACTCTGAGCAATTTGTCCTCCTTTTGCAAAATTTATTTGCTTCTCGTTTCCCTACCAACATTTTCCATTGCGTTAAACAGAGCATAAAGCCAAGGGACAACATACATTTTCTGAACATATTGACTGGAACATCTAAATCACTTGAACATGTTAATTACTTGAACAATTTTTCACACCACACACCCCCCTTTGAGCATGAAATGCTCGCATACAGTTGCATTGTCACCTTGTAGGAGAGTGATCGCCTCACTGTCACTATGACTCTGGTGGTTCTTGTTTCGACTTGTTTAAGCTTCACTTCGTTATGCCTGTAAACATCACGGCATTGCAATACCCACACTCCCCCCCTTTCAGCATGAAATGCTCAAATACAGTTCCCTTTGTCGTCATCTTATAACAGGAGATTATCCTGGTACTGCAATACTGTGATGTTTACAGGCATAACGAAGTCAGGCTCAGACAACATTACTGCTGAGAAACCAGTCCCCATATTGGAGATGTGACGTTGGTACCTCCTTCGGTCACAGAGACAGTCACACGAAGATTTGCAAGCAAGTCTTGAACAAGCAGGTTAACTGGGCAGTGGTCACTAAGGGGAAACAAGTGGTTAGTCACAGAAGTGTCTAGGCACTGTGATTGAATGATGTCATTCCCCTCGGTGGGGACGCCGGCCACAATTGGTCTTGCGAGTCAGTCCACTGGTTGTCGGGACAGTCTGCTTTCCAGTGCTCTGGTTTTCTGCAAATGAAACACATTTTCCTATTGGCCTGAGACTGGGACTCCCCAGATTATCCTCTACCTCCTCCAGGATTTCCTGGACTTCGATTCTGCCCATACCCACAGTTTCCATCAGTGTTGTTACTGTCTCCGCTGAAGCTGTTTGCGTCTCAGTTCAAGCCAGCCCACCCCTCTTGCACGCTGTTTCAGATGCACCTGAGCTTGCATCTTTGGGCTTGAGACAATTCACCACCACTGAGTTTGTAAAGGTCATCTAGGTCCTGGATAGCCTCCAAGAAATGTTGTCCGTCCCAGTTCTTCGGCACCAAGACCACTCTGGGGTTCCCGTCTTGGTTAGGGCATCGGGGGTCAGGCATCTGAATCAGCGGCACTTGGTGCTATGAAGTGGGTGGAGAAACAGGACCTGACAGATTATACGGGGAATACACAAGACTGCTTCTGATGGTGTTAAGCAAGAACAGCGTTCCCAAGCCTAGGTCTCCATCCTTCGTATCACCCATGGCTCCATGGTCGGGGTTGTAGGGAGGGGGTTGCAGCATCGCTGGATGGAGAGGTGTCTTTCCCTCCTTCTTCTGCTGGTCTTCTCCTATATTAGGCTCTTGAGCAAGCATGGTTAATGCACTGGTTAGGGCTTCAAATTCTGCTTTCTTGGCTTTCAAATGTACTGTCAGATTATTTGTACGCTTTGTGCAGCCTGCAATGCTGTTCTCCTGCAGCAATATATTTTCACACCACACTCAAACAATCTTTCACACCACAAATGCTACGCACACCCTGGATTCTCCATGGCATGGATTCAGCAAGGTGCTACAAACATTCTTTAGAGATTCTGGTAAATGTTGACATGATTGCCTGACGTAATTGCTGAAGATTTGTCAGCTGCACATTCATGCTGCAAATTTCCCATTCTACCACATCCCAAATGTATTCTGTTGCATTCAGATCTGGTGACTGGGGAAGCCATTGAAGTACACTGAACTCATTGTCATGTTCATGGAACCAGTTTGAGATGACTTGTGCTTTGTGACATGGGATCAAACTGTCCAAGCGCTCACACATAATAAGCTCCTCCTGCACATACAGTTTGTTCACCCCTTGTCACTGGGGGAAGCGCTGGAACTGGTGGTAGAAAGAGAAACTGCAGTAAGTGCTACAATGCAGGGCAGAGCATTTACTGTAACAATAAGGGCTACATCAGACACATCGGAGATCAGACCATCATGGATGCAGGATATTATGTGTGCAGTGACATCACAGCCAGCCCAATGGGACGGGGTGTCTGCTGGGGGTATGGTCAACCCGGTCACCTACTTAGGTACTGCTCCAGAGCCAACAAGCAGCAGGGGGCCCTTGTAGCCCAAACAACATGGGCCTCTTCGCCCATGAACTGAGAGTAGTGTTGAAATGCCAGCAGAGGAGGGGACTGCCCAGCAGTAGTGCCAGGAGATCCAGTAGTGACTGTCGGATGGACCAAGGTCAGAAATTTTTTGCACTTTTCAGTCTTAGTGGGGGACATATCTTGCACAGCTTTTGTGGACACCATTTCAACCGCCACATTGGTGAGGCCTGCCGTTGTTCTAGTTGAAACCGTCTTGGAACAAACCTCTGTGTAGCTAAAGATTGTGACAGGTGATATAACACCTACAAAAGAGAGAGGGACATTTTTATTCATGGTGGAGGGGGTGCTAGTGACTTTTTCGGCTTGGGTCGCGGCTGTACAAGAGCCATACATCTTGGGCCTGGACTTCTTGAAATGCACGGGGTGTGTTCTGAACTTGGGGAGTGGTAAACTCATTCTACCTGAGGGACAGTGTGTGCAGTTGATCCCCCCTCCTACCAAGCTGCCCCAGTGTTTACCTCTATCGGCACAATGACTGTTCCAGCAGTAGATCAACCATATGCAGACGTTGATAACAACCCCCAATTTCCTCTTATCAACAGTGGCACCACTTCAAGTGTGCAGGCCATGCTAAGAACACCAAACCCCACTGCTTTTCACCAATGTGTACCTCAGCTGACAAGCCTGCAGGGTTGAACCGGCTGAACAGATGGATCACCTCGCTGCAGTAAGGGAGATTTGGAAAAATAACTGTGGTGCTCCGGATGCCCAGCTACAGGAGACCCCGTGGCAGGTTCTAGAATAGTTTAAAGAAGTTTTTGCCTTCAAAGTTGACACTCACAGGGGAAGGACTGATAAAGATTAATCTTGATTAATTTAAGAATAAAACAAAACTCTTTGGGGGACAATTACTATTCCTGTTCATCTTACAGTATGAGAAAATGGGGGAGGGGGGGTCCTTGAGATGGAATCATTGCAGTTATTTATCTATCACAACAATATTGTGGGGGCTCTGAGGGATGTATGTACAGTGGTTCTATCCACAATACTTTGTGGCAGGAGTCTCTGGTTTTGAACAAAGTTAATGCATTTCTTCTAGTTTCTCAGTTTTTTAAAATGTCAGTTGATTTGTCTTCTGCTCTGTTTCCTGTTGTTTGGGTAAACTGTTGCATTGTCTGGTGGGTCAGAATCTCATCAGTCCCATCTCATTGTACTACACTCTTTTTGAGAAAATTTTATTTTTGCATGAAGAGTCTGCATTATGACTTAGTTATAGCTTACAGTGTGTTCAGACAGTAAGTGAAGAAGGTTTACACACACAGAACTAATACACAGAGGCTTGATGCAGATGTAGTTGGAATATAGCACTTGGACAAGATCACAAAGGACCAGCACAGAAAGGACGGCAACTCAGGACTGGAACAGAAACACGCCGAACTCACTGGAACAGGAAGTATGTTTATTTTTACATTTTTTAGTAATTAGGACACAATACTACAATCAGTAAAATGTGAACATGTAACTAAAACATTAATTAATGCATTGATATATTGTTTCTACATTGAATACTTTTGGGTTCAGGTTTTTAGGAGAGTGTTATGAGGCTAATGAAAGCTTACTTTGGGGATGTTTGTTTTTTCAGCACACAAAGCTGCACAATGTCTTGGTTGGGAGTGAAAGGTTGTTAATGACTCAGAAGGCGAGTCACACAGATAAAGCAGGTCAGTGTATGAATTAAGATGGTGTGGAGAAGCAGAGGCTACGCTGGCAAGACGTAGGCTGTGGAGACCAGTCACATTAAGTTTATCACTGGAGCGACACATGATGTGCTGCAGATTCTGCAAAATGTTAAGCAGTGGGGAGGTGGTGAAGGTTGTTGTAAGTTGTGTAGGTGTGTGGCAACACTGAGGAACATTTTGTGTGCATGGGAAGTTAGTTTGGTGCAGGGACACTGTACTTGGTGCCATAATCAAGTGCTTAAATGTTTAGCGGAGGGGGTTTGGAGAGCAAGTGTGTTGTGGTGAATTCCGTGCCCGTTGGTAGTATAAATAATACGATTGGTTTTATGCAGAAGAGAGTAACACTGTATAAGAGCGGACGTGTCTCAGTAGGTGGGGTAAGGGATGGGACTAGAAGCTGCTGGCTGATGTGGGCAAAGAGTTCCAGGTGCCACAGGCTATTGTGGTTATTTCGCTGTTTCCAGACGTGGTGGTATATTCCAAGTGTGAGCGGACCATGTACTTAGTAAAGTTAATAGTGCCATTTGAGGATGTGATTGGAGAGGCATTTGAGCGGAAAATGTTAAAGGATGTTGAGAAGTAATTAGTTATAGATGAGAAGACAGCAGGGTAGATGGGGTTGCAGGTCGGAGGGAGGTGTGTAACGGATCGGTAAAGTTGGTGGCAGGTGGCTAGCAGTGGCAGGCTTGTTGGCATCTATGGACGTGTGGTATTGTTAATTGAGATGGTTTAAGTTTGTTGAGTTGGTACGTTAGCCATATGTCGAGGGTGTTGAACATGTGTGGAGGGGGGAGGGTCTCGGACACCAGACTTCACTGTTAAGCCTTCCCTCAATGAAACACCAATGAAGGGAAATGCCCACTTGAGAGTCTCAGTTAAATACTCATGTTGGCACCGTTTAGGTTGACGTGGTAGTTGGGGGAGGAGATTAAGCCACTTGGTCTTGAGTCATGGAGATGTATGATCGCAATGCTGGATGTTTTCTCTGTGTCTTTACAGTTGTTAATAAAAGCACATGGAAGATAACATCCCGTGTATGTTGACTGAAAGAAAAATGTACTTCAGTACACATTAACTGTTGCAATTCCTTTTGTTGTACATATCAATCTGGTTACAGAATATAGGGCTTCATATGGGATTACCTTGAGGTCAAAGAGAGGTGGAAAGACTAATTTTACCTCTTGTGCGTATGTGTGTGGCTACTTTGTGCACTTAGGTATTTATTATTGGTGCTGATTTCCTGTGGGGGTGCGGTGGTGCAGTGGGTTTGACCGGGTCCTGCTCTGTGGCGGGTTTGAGGTTTGAGTCTTGCTTGGGGGGTCTTCTGATGGACTGGTGTCCTGTCCTAGGTGTGTCCCCTCCAGCCTTATGACCTGTGTTGCTGGATTCGGCTCCAGCTCCATGTAACCCTGCGCTGGATGAGTGGTTTCAGATGATGTGTGTGTTTTATGTGTTGTACTTTTTCTTAACTACTGGAAAGGAACTAAAAGGTTGGTGTTTAAAAAAAGACCATGCTTCTTGACTGAAAAACACTGAATTTCCTTTTCAGCTCAAGTATAACAAATTACTGATCCACAGTATGTCATCATCTGAACCGCTTGTCCCATTCGGGGTCGCGGGGAGCCGGAGCCTAACCCGACAACACAGGGCGTAAGGCTGGAGGAGGAGGGGACACACCCAGGACAGGACGCCAGTCTGTCGCAAAGCAGCCCAAGCAGGACTCGAACCCCAGACCCACCGGAGAGCAGGACCTGGTCTAACCGACCCACCCACAGTATATTCATACTAATATTTTAAAGATGTAAATTCATGTATCGATGAGTCTAATTGATTTTCATTCTGAGATTAGTTTGAAAATTATTGAATTTTAAACAATATGATTCCAGCTGCTTGCTTCCATGAGATAAAATTGAAATGCATAATTACTGTTCAATAAACACACACACTGACTGATACTGCTTGTACCAAGCAGGGTTGTGGTGACCTGGAGCCTAACCTGGAAACATAGGACACAAGGCTGGGGGGTGAGGGGACACACCCAGGATGGGATGCCAGTTCGTCGCAGGGCACCCCAAGCAGGACTCAAACCCCAGACCCACCAGAGAGAAAGCACATGCCAAACCCGCTGCACCACCACAATACCCTTGGTTAAAAAAATTAAATGTTTATTTAAAAGTATCACATCATACAAAAGACAAGATGGATGGATAAATTACACGTTCTGAATTAGGGTAAGATTGGACAATAAATCAGAATATGGCATCATGATCTGAACATTAAAAGCTAAAATCAATTTCTTCAGTCTATGTCACTGACAGAAGATATGATCAGTGGGGCTGAGTTCTCACTGCGATACCAGAAGCCTGGGCAGAAGAATGGACAGAGTTTCTCAGTGAATTTATATCCCGTGAAAGTGTAGATATGAGACTTGTCCTCCACACTGTAAAAAGAGACCTCACCCTCCTCATAGTCCACAAACACCCCCACCTTCTGGGGCTTCACACTCAGGTGGAGCAACACAGGGGGGTCAGTGAAAGCCTCATACTTATTTCCATTCTGCAGCCAGATAGACCAGAGACCATTATTAGTATCCAGCGGAAAATACCCTTTCCTGTTGATGGATTCACTGGCCACTCCTAGTCTCCAGTAAGTCTTGTTCCCAACTTGCACCTCCCAGTAATGTTTCCCTGAAGAAAACCCCTCTTTTCCCAGGATACAGGACCACCAATTAAACCTCTCTGGGTTGTCAGGGAGATCCTGCCATGTGTCTCCATTCCTCACTTGTTTCCTGTCCTCAGACAGGATGAGTTCAGGATGTGCTGTATCAGGGTCCAGAGTCACATCAACTGCGGAGGACAGAGAGGTGGTCAATTATTACGTTTCAAAATGTGACAAAAATTAACACCTTTAAAAAGTAAAAATATATTATTATGGCAACAGGGGGTGCAACCACCTCAAAGAGCCCGGGCTCTGCAGGTATGTGTGCGTGCGACGAAGAAGAAGCCGTGGTGGTGATCAGAACAAGCTGTTAGCATGAATGAGTGATTTTTTGGGGTGTTAATATAAATTCCGATAACAGGTGTTCTGGATGTTTTGTAAGAAATTGTAATAATATGTTTACCTTTGAGAAAACAGTTTAAAACTTTTATGTTTATGTACATTTATGTTTAAAAACTTGTTTTGACTTCATTTAATTAATAGTAATGTATTTCTAAAATTATTGAATTACATAATCTGCTCTGCTCTCACACAGACCTGATCTCATACAACTGTTTCTCCTTCAAATGCTGTGTAAATCAAGTGGTCTTAGATTCAAAAGGTTGCTGAGTCCCACTGAGACTTTGTGCCCTTAAAAAATATATATAAAGGTGTTTATATATATGTATATATATATAAAGGGCACAATGTATATATAGTGTATGGATATATATATATATATATATATATGTTTTTTCCCGCTTGGGGTGCCTTGTGATGGACTGGCGTCCCGTCCTGGGTGTGTCCCCTCCCCCTCCGGCCTTACGCCCTGTGTTGCCGGGTAGGCTCCGGTTCCCCGTGACCCTGTATGGGACAAGCGGCTCTGAAGATGTGTGTGTGTGTATATGTTTTTTGCAAATTTTTGGCTAATTTCTCAAACTCACCTGCATATCTTTGTGCCTTTACAAGTTCTGTAGAGAGAGAAATAAAAATGAGACACATGGAATTAGTGTCACAGCAAATACTGCAATCAGTCTGGACTTGTCTCAGTGTCTTTCATGTCCATTTTTACATGCACAGGTACAGTGTGCAACACATACATTTGTAAACATGTTCATGTTAATTTTCAGTTTAAAGTTGAAATCATAACCATAAGCAGTTAATGGGCTGTGATTGTGAAAGAAACAAACCTTCATAATCATTTCACTATTATTACATTATAGACTTTCTGTTGCTCCTTATTAGACAAACATAGTGAAATACAGTATGAACAGTATGTGGTCCTTTTCAGTTTTTGCAGGTACAGTAGTACCATCTCTGTTCTCCTAACAGTAACTAAATACTGTATGTACAGGAAGAGTTGATGCATTTCTCTGTCACTAAATATACTGTTTACGTTTACTTAGCAAACAAAATACCATTGCAGTGGTATCTTTACTTTTCTTTTAGTAATTGATACATTGGATATTTTTTATTGACTGATGAAATATATAAATATGAACCATTTACCATATTACAGTGGTATGTTTTTGAACCCTGTTGTTCAGCTGTTGTGTCCTGAATAAACACTGAACTGTTTTTCTCTAAGCCCAAAATTTTCTTTTTCGTGATATCAGGACTCTGAGAAGCTCCTTCCTCATCTCCAACACAAATTAAAAGGGAAGCAATTATTTCCCAAAAAATTAGTTGCATTAATTTCAAAGAATTTTTGCTTGTGGTATTTTCCATATTTCTGATGTCTTGTATTTCTCACATTACATCTTTACCACTTTCACTTTTTGAAGTTGTGTTTTTCTGTTATAATTTGTGTAAACACACAAGAGACACACACACAAACTCAAATGCACAAACAAAAACATAAGTCCACCTATTACTTACTCAGTTGACTGGTGATCAGTCCTGTAGATATAAGAACATCAGTGTAAATAACAAATGGATTAAAAAAATCCCCACATCACAGATGTAGTGCAGTGGATCTGCTGATTCTCATTTTCATTCTCTCACTCGTAAATAAGTTAATCCTGTTTCCTCCTTTTTGCCATTTATGTGCATCCACTAAAGCAGCATATTTATATTTCTGTCATTCTATAGAGTAGGTTCATGTTTTGAGACAATATAATGGTGTTTTTTTTTTTTTTATTTAGGTGATGTCTTTGTCCAAGATGACCTGGAGTGTTAGAGACACTACATTAATCGCAGTTTGAGCTGATCTGTAGAGAACAGATGTGTCAGTTTAAACAGAGACAGAAGAAACAATCACCATGATGTTCTATAGCAGCTCTTCTCATTTCTTATATAAACTTATTTCTAGGTATAAAAAAATGTATAACCTCCATATCCACTATCTGCCATCCATTTTCACCAAATGAGGTTTTATCTTTACTGATAAAGATATGACTTTTAAGTCATATACACAGAGGGGTATTTTACTTGACGTTTAAGTTAAGCTTAAGGTTGAGTAACCTTCTGTCACTGCATTAAAAGACCTTTCTGACACTTGTGCTGTTAACCTTATGGCATCAGAAGTCTGTATTACTGACCACTACACCCGCTGCCGTGTATGATTCCATCACGCCTACAGGCAATTCTTGAGTTACAACATACGTGACTTATGACAATCCAGACTTTCAACAGCCATCCCTCCTTATTATATCATTTTCGAGTCCCAGCATTTGGTCGTAATGTTTAACGGTGACCCCTCCATATGCTGTATTGTAAAATCAGCTGACTGCACTGCCCCAACACACCAATAGTTGTTATTGTTTGGGTCTCAGTCATTGTTGAGGTGGTAGTGCCTAAGAGCAATTATTATTGTAACATTTGTATTATTTTAACATGAAAAATGCATGATATTGGTGAAAAAATATAACAAAGCTCTATAACATTTATACATCAACTGTTTATGTATCATTATGGTTAATACAATAAAATACAGGGGGATTTTCAGGGAAGAGGGTCATCAGGGTGAAACCTTTTCATAAGTCCAAGTCCACCTGTATTTCACTGAAAAGGGTCTGTGTGACTACCTATCTGTTTTCACTCAATCATTTTCATTGATTGCCGGTCCTACCGTACAAACCCACACACACACAATTACGGAATCACCAGTTCAATTGAACTGCATGTAATCAGACTGTGTGAGGAAACCTATGCAGAAGAGGGGAAAGATAAAAACTTCGAACTTTGAACCTACACCCGAACAGTCCCGACACTGTGAGGTAGCAGAGCTATTCAAGTTGAGTGTCCCAGTGGTCCAGAGCCAATTCCGAGAAACATAGAGTGTGAAGTAGGTTTCACCCTCGGTGACTCTAGCCCACAGCAGATTAGCCAGATACACGATGGGTTCAGAAAATGTGTGTGTGTGTGTACACACTCATTCACTCTCACATGCAGTAAGGTCAGTTTATATTCACTAGTTCACCAAAAACACACATCTCTGGAACCAATGTTTTTTTGTTTTTTTTTTTTTTTTGCCAAGGGCCACAATCATTACTGTGAACTGGTTTGAGAGACACACGTGTAAAAATCATAGTAAGAGACATCGTGCATCTTAAGTGTCTACAGTGATTGTTTATATTACACTTGAACCTCTGCAAGTAAAATATTGTGTCTGATGTACATCTGTGTATAATGACACGACAATAACCCTAAAGCTAAACCTGACAATCTCACACACACCATCTGAACTGCTTGTCCCATACAGGGTTGCAGGGAACCGGAGCCTAGCCCGGCAACTCAGGGCGTAAGACTGGAGGGGGAGGGGACACACCCAGGACAGGACACCAGTCCGTCACAAGGCACCCCAAGCAGGACTCAAACCCTAGACCCACCAGAGAACAGGACCTTGTCCAACCCACTGCACCACCACACCCCCTTAACCTGACAATCTGTGGTAATAAATTTAATCCTGTTGCTATGCTGACAAAATTCAGCTATATTTTATGAAACAATGATTCTGTGGCTTTTTTGCATCAGGATCCCAAAATATTTCATTCAAACTCACGAACTGACTTGAACAGTCATCATACCATAAAACACTGTCTGGAACTGACTGAAATTCTGTAACACAGTCTATAACAGTCAACGTCAGAAGGAAATTCCTATTGAAACTGTTCATACAGATGTTGGCTTAACAATTAAACTTCTAACTCATGACTGTTTCATAAAACTTCCAGCAAAATGCAAGAAAATGCTTAATTCACTCAAAGATGTTTTTGTCGGGTTTTTGTTTTAAGATGTTATTGTTATTTTCGTTCTTTAAAACCAGTAACAACAGTTTATGTTCCAGCTATGACAATACCACTTAATTTCTCAGGGATTGGACTTAACTATCAAAATCACTTTAGATACTGTAAAATCTTTACATTCTCAACATTGAAAACGGTTAAGAGATGTCATACATAATATACACAACACAAAAATACAAGAAAAAAAGGTAAAATCAATAATCTTGTATTTTTTCAGAAGCCAAAATAAAATTCTGGCAAGGAAAAAGCTGCTGAATTACAGCAGATACAAGAAAATGCCTAACTCGCTATTGTTTCAGGAAATTTCAAATATTAATGCAGGAAAACATCTTATTCAAGTGAAGATGTCCTTGATGTTTTGTTCAGTGTTTGCTTTTAGATGTTATTGTTACTGTTGTTCTTACAGAGCAGTAGCAACAAACAGTTTAAGATCCAACAGTGACAACACTACAATAATTACCTCAGTGACTGGATTTAATTATCAAAGCCATTTACAATATTGTAAAACATTTTGATGCTTACTGTGGGAAAGGAATTATAAATGACACAGAAAATGTTACACACAGTATAAAATTCTTCAGGAGGAAAAAAAGAAACTTTTTTTTTCTAAAGTGAAATACTGACAAACAAGGAAAATGCTGCTGAATTAACCTGAATTCAGCACTGACTCATGGTCATTTCTACAGGTCATCTGACTGTGGTACTAAGTCATGCATTGTAATTCTGTCAGTCATTAACATAAAGCAACATTTTTTCATACATTGCATTTTTTCAAAAAAAATTATCAAGAGTTTTATTAGTGAAAAAGAGGTGAGTGAAACAGTTTTTATTTTTGATATATTTCTTAAAGATGTGACATTGAACAATTTTCATACATCACTTTCATACAACTGTATGACTTACCATGCTGTTCCTGGAGCTGAACTGTGGATGTAAGAAAAAAATATTATAATTAGTCAGTGAAAACAAAGGTTAATGAAATTACGTAATTAGGTCAGTCTCACGAAACACAACAGTCACACATTCCATATAAATATGAATGAGCTTTTACTCTATCATAATAATGTCATGGCAAACAGACGAATGTCCGAGAATACGTGGAGGCCTGCAGAGTCTGCTCCCAGAACCCCGACACAGAGAACCACCGGCCTACTGGAACCACTGCCAGTGCCCTCGCAACCTTGGTCCCAAGTAGCAGTGGACTTCCTGATGGACTACACCTCTTTGGATGCTAAGACTGTGATACTAACCTTGACTGACCGATTTTCCAAAGCCTGCCGCCTGATCCCCCTGCCATGGTTGCCCACGGCCATGGAGACAGTAAAGGCACTGTCCCAACAGGTCTTCGGCCTACATGGCCTGCCTGAGGACACTGTCAGACCATGGGCCCCAATGTGGAGGACATTCTGGACTAAGCTGGGGGTCTCGGTGAGCCTCACCTTTGGCTACCACCCCTACTCCAGCAGGCAGGTGAGGCGCTTACAGCAGAACATCAGTCATGTCCTCTGCAGCTACTGTGCCCAACGACAGCACCCGTGGGCACAATACCTGCCCTGGGCCGAGTACGCCCATAATGCCTTGACCCACTCCTCCACAGGTATGTCACCATTCCAATGTGTCCGAGGGTACCAGTCTGCTCTGTTTCCTTGGTGCCCCATCTCAACGTCCCCACAGTCGACCCCTGGCACCAGGCCAGTGGGGAGACTTGGTGTGCCATCAAGACTCACCTACAGTCCCTGAGATGCAATATAAAATCACCCACTCCGACGCACCTAGTTGCGGAACCTCCAACTGAGAGACATTCTCCTCACCTATCTTCTGAGGCTCTCTGTTCTGTGGGTGCAACCTTCTTGTGATACTAATAAAGCGACTTCAACATCAGCATTTGAGTCTGCCCTCCTAATCTCCTACATGACAGCAACAAACAGTTTATGATCCAACAGTGACAACACTACAGTAACTTGCTCAGTGGCTGGATTTTATTATCAAAGCCACTTTATATACAGTAAAATCTTTAGATTGTCTCTGTGGAAAAGGGACAGTAAATGACACAAAAATATTATACATTATAAAAATGCCTTGACATTTAAAAAAACGTAAAATTGATTAACTGTTTTGCAAAACTGAAATCCTGACAAACAAAAAAATTATATGAATTAATTTGTGCCCAACACTAATTTTAACATGATCATTCTTACAGGTCATCTGACTGTGGTACCACGTTATATAATGTCATTCTGCCAGTCATTAACATAAAGCAACATTTCTTCATACAATGTACTCATTCACACTAATGACAAAAATAGTTTAATCAGGAAAAAGAGGTGAGTGAAGTTGTGCTTATTTTTGGATATATGTCTTCAAGAAGTGATATTGCTATATTTTCATACACCAGGTTCACACAACTGTATTACTTACCATGCTGTTCTTTGAGCTGACCTGTATATGTAAGAAAAAATATTGTAATCAGTCAGTGAGAACAGAGATTAATGAAATGAAGTCATGAGGTCAGTGCCACAAAACACTGCAGTCACACACTGCATATAAATACGTGCATGTGAGTTTTAACATTTTATCATATCTCATTCTTCAGCGTTGCTGACAAATGAAAAATTATTTAAATTCACAATGAATATTGTAAAGACTTTAAAAAGTGCAATTCAACAATCAGTTACCACACACCTAAACTGTGAACCTTGAGCCAGTAAAATAGTGATTAGAGCTAATACCTTTGGACCCAAAGGTCACTGACACAATTCTCACCTTTACATTTATTCACTTAACAGACACTTTTGTCCAAAGCGACTTACAAGGGATACTATGTAGTGTTACTAACCCACACACCTTATTCATCAAGGTGACTACATTGCTAGATACACTACTTACAAGGAGTTACTCATCCATGCATCAGTGAAACACACTCACTTTGTGATACTCACACACTATGGGGGAACCTGAACAGCATGCCTTTGGACTGTGGGAGGAAACCAGAGCACCCAGAGGAAGCCCATGCAGACATGGGGAGAACATGCAAACCCCACACAGACTGAGCAGGGATCGAATGCACGTTCTTTTGCACCACCCAGGCGTTATGAGACAGTGGCCCTACTCACTGTGCCACCTTCCGCTGTAGTACCCTCAAGCAAGGTACTTACCCTAAATTGCTCCAGTAAAATTACTTGACTATACAAATGAGTAAATAATTGTATGTAGCTAAACATTGTAAGTTGCTTTGGAGAAAAGCGACAGTGAAATGAATAAATGTAAATGTATTTGTTCTGAACTTGGGATTCATGGTAGGAAAAATGTTTAAATATTCTTTGGACATGATCTAGAAAATCCAAAGATGATGGAAAATAACCCTAAACAAGTGACTGTTATTAATGATGGTGTGAGTACAAGAGTGAGTGTGAAGGGACCTGTTGAACTCCACTGCCCCCCCACAGTAAATATAACTCATACACTATAATGACGGCTGTGAGCTATGATGTAAAATCACTTTTACATAATACCATTTTTCAACTATGTTTTTTAATTTTATTAAATCTGAAAACCATGAATGTGAACAGTAAATTGCTAAAATACCTCTCTTGCTCCGCAGTTTTACAAAATAGTGAATCAAAACTGTGCATCCAATAATACCAACAGCAGCCAGAATGAAGACCACAGCAAAGGTCACCTTCCAAGGATGGGCACGATGGAACATCTCACCTGGGATACAACAAACAATTAATTTTACATAAAGATTACAGATTTGCACCTTTCAGTAATTAAAAAATGAAACAGGCAATTTTATCAGTGAAAAACCTGCAGTCCGCATGTTTTATTTAACTTGAAGAAATAAGTAAACAAAGTACCTCAAGTTTTTGTCGTTAGAAAACTACAGTCAGTGTGGAAACACTTTCATACAGATGGATGGAGGTGCAAATCACGAAGATACAAAGAAAGTTGTGATACTGGAACCGGTTCATTATTTATAGTAACTTAAACATGAGTTGCACGAAGTGTCTCCATTGAGCTGTTTATACTAAATATGTGTAACTCACCAGGGATGTCAGTTATTGTCTCTTTCATTTCATTCATCTGCTGCTGTCGAACTCGACAAGTGAACCTGTTGGTCTCTGTCTCCTGTACAATAACACGTCGTCTCACAATATAGTGATCCATACTGTCTCTGTGCATCTCTGTGTGTCCAGCTGTGAGGTTGTGTCCTTCACTGTCCATCCAGACCACTTGAGGCTGAGGGTACCAGCCTTTAGATTCACACACCAGACTGATTCCTCCTTCTTTATATCCTTCAATGGAGATCACTGGTTGGGTTCCTACAGCTACAGATACAGGACTTGTCTTGTGAAACAGTAAGCGACTCATGAAAGTTAATGAAGGAAAAAAATGTTTATTATATGCACTGCAAAAATAATAATTTAATTTTAATAAAAAAAATTTAAATTCCTACCTTTAATACGCAGGTTAATCCATGAATCATCTTGCCATTGTTGAGACTGAACAAAGCATTTATATGGTCCATCATCAGAGCCTCTAACACCAAAGAGTTTTAATGAAGTGTTTCCCTTCTTCAGTTCTTCAAGGAACAACGATGTTCTTCCCCTGTAGGATGGGATCTGCTTCTCATATCTGTCCTCATGATCCCGATAAAGATGTACAAGTGGGTTACCGGTCTGAACTCTGAACCACTCAACACTCAGGTCCACAGCACTGATGTTGGGTTTGAGGTAACAGGGCAGAACAACATCTTCACCAGCTACAGCAACTATAGGCTGAGCTGGACCAAGAACCTCAAACCTCTCTGTGAAGAAAAACACACACTGAGAACTTATTCAGTTCCAGAGACAACATGACACATTTTTTTTATCTGAGGAAATATATGTACCCAATGTGGAGACAGTAGTCTGCCGAAGAAGGAGGAGAGTCAAACAGAGACATCCAGACCAATTGATCGTCATCACTGAAACAGATATATACTATAAATCATCAGTTATGAGAATATATACATGTTAGTCATACAGTCATATAGGATCTGAGTATGGATCGGCTATATTAAAATAAACATTTCTCATAGCTAGCTGGTTGGCTGGTTGTGAGGTAATACAAACAATTACCAATACTGACCTGACTGATGTCCAATTGTAACTGTTATACTTGGTGAAGATGCTTTATACTGAAGCTCAGTCTTCTACCAGTCTGGTCTCTAGAAATGCTGCCAGGTGTTCTTACCTGATCCTTTCATTATCCTTCAGATATTGTGTTCTGGAGGCCACACAGTATTTGTCACGTATATCAGCATGACACTGAAACGCCAGATGGAAGAGTCAGTGACACAAAGTTTTTACTTTCAGGTCTCAAAGCAGAATTCAATACGAAAAAATGCAAATGTAAAAGGTTCAGAAAAGTTCATTTTAACAGCTGTCCATAGAAAATATTTGGACAAAATAACTGTCTTATAGGCTATTTTTGATTTAAAAAAAAAAAAAAAACACACACACACACACACACACACAACAAGCAAAAAAAGAAAAAGATCAAGTTATGAAATATTATCAGGCTAATGAACTGCAGAATAACAACCTAATAACTGGTATTTTCTCACTCAGTTCTTAATATAATACAAATACAGCAGCATCTTTAACACACCACTAATCTCTGAGTAGAATGAAAAAAAAAGACTGTAAACATATCAGTGCATCCCTCAGTTTAAAAACATGCAGTTAGATACAATTTTTTATAAAGATAAAAGATTATACATAGTGAGGTTTCTTGACTCAGTGAGATAGAATTGAATTATTTTATTTGAATATCATAAAATCTTTATGAAAAGCAGGACAGGACTGTCAAAAGTACCTTCATAACTGGTATACTGTGCTACTGTACACGTACTACTGGATGGTGTAGTAATTAGGTTTGAGGCCCTGTGTTGCCGGGTTAGGCTCCGGCTCCCCACGACCCGGTATGGGACAAGCAGTTTTAGATGATGTGTGTGTGTGTGTGTGTGTGCACTGATAACACTACAGAGTTCATTAGAAGTTTCTTTGCAGAAAAAGCATCTACTACACATGTAAATATAAGAGTAACTGCAGACAGAGAAGGTTTCTCCATGACCTCCTTAAGGAAATTAACTATCTATAGTGGGAGGAAACGCAAACTCCGCACAGACGAAGCGGGCATAGAATCCATGTCCATTCGCACTACCGATGCGCTCTCAGACAGCTGCCCTAGTCGAGATGCCGACGTCGCTTACTCTTACTAGACTTATTAGAGGGATTATCTCCTGACAAAAGAGCAAAACTTCACTACTCTGTTACATCCCGTTGCTTTATTCGTTATATACTGTATACAATAACAAATAGGGGGGTGCGGTGGCGCAGTGGGTTGGACCACACTCCTGCTCTCCGGTGGGTCTGGGGTTCGAGTCCTGCTTTGGGTGCCTTGCGACGGACTTGCGTCCCGTCCTGGGTGTCTCCCCTCCCCCTCCGGCCTTATGCCCTGTGTTGCCGGGTAGGCTCCGGTTTCCCATGACCCCGTATGGGACAAGCGGTTCAGAAAATGTGTGTGTAATAACAAATAAACCTAAAATAAAAATATATATGTGTATGTATATATTCAGTGCAAAATACACTGAAGCCGGTTGTCCCAAGCGGGGTCACGACAAGCTGGAGCCTAAGCAAGAAATTTTCGATTTAGTGCTCTGCTAATCTGCTGGTCCCATTTTTAAACTCAACTGTTCGTCCTTGGGGGCGCGAGGAATCGGTGACGTCACAGCGACGCCGTTGGGTTCGAGTCCCGCTTGGGGTGTCTTGTGACGGACTGCCGTCCCGTCCCGAGTGTGACCCTCCCCCTCTAGCTTTGCTCCCGGCGCTGCTGGGTTAGGCTTCGGTTCGCCGCGACCCCGCTTGGGACAAGCTGTGTGTGTTTCAAAAAAAATTAACAAACGCAGTTTTATCGACACAGTTGTGTCTTCATGTCCCTGTGATCTCTATTCATTCCTTAGCGCCTTTACTCGACCTTAGCTTATAAAAAAAAAAAAAAAAAAACTACTGTGAACCGGTGTAGAGTTATTCATAGCGATACTACTACGCGAATATAAATATTATTTTATTTATGAGTGTAATTAATGAAATACAGTGGTTTATTAACACAGAGAAACATACCAGTTCGTGTCACTCGGTGCTCCGCGTTTCCACAAGTTTTACTTTCTCTTTTAAAATCTTGAGGAAGGGAACACCGTGTAGGTTTTTATATTTATCTGATCTCACTTTATTTAATAGCATTATGTTTATAACATATAGCACTTTATTGCAATTTAAAGTAGTCTTTGGAACTGACTGTGGTATGTTTTTATTTATTTATTTGTTATTATTATTTATCTGATTTTGGTGCAGTTTTTTTTTCATTATTATGTGCGTGGCTATTTTTTTTTATTTTTCCTAAACGTGTCTTGTTATTTTGATGTATTTGGTTAAATGCATTTGTATTGTTCACCTTTGCATTAAAATCTAAAAATGTAAAATAATGGGAAATGTGTTGTGAAAAGCAAAACAACCAAGAACAGTAAGTAAGGTGAACAGAAACACCCTGGGAACAGGCCAGGGCACAGCAGTGGAGTTAGCAGGTAAGTACTTTAAGTATTTATGGTTTTTAGCCTTTGGGTATGCGTTTACTGTTAAGATTCTGTCATGCAGTGTTTATATTAGTTGGTCTTATTGGTCTTTGTTTTTATTTAAGTTGGCATGTTCTCCCTGTGTCTGTGCGTTTCCTCCAGGTGCTCCCGTTTTCTCCCACAGTCCAAAGTCTCAATTGGTGACTCTAAGTCACCCATAGTGTGTGAGTGTGAAAGAGTGTGTGAGCGTGAAAGAGTGTGTTTCACCGATATATGGATGGGTAACCCATTGTAAGTAGTCTGTCTAGTTGTGTAAGTTACCTTGAGTGAATAAGGTGTGGGTTGATAATAGTGCATAGTGTTTCGCGAATTATGTTCCAAGAAACCCATCGTAAGTCAAAAATATCATAAGTAAAAAATGCGTTTAATACACCTAATGCACACCTTTGCGTGACAGACTGGGAGATGTGGATCACTGCCCAGCATCGCGAGAGAGTATAGCTCCATATATCGTTTGCCCGGAAAAAAAATCAACACAGCACAGGGCATAAGGCTGGAGGGGAGGGGACACACCTGGGACAGGACACCAGTCCATCACAAGTCACCCCAAGCAGGACTTGAACCCCAGACCCACTGGAGAGCAGGAACTGGTCTCACACACACTGTGCCACTGCACCCCCTTGCTACTGAATAAATAAATTAAATAAAGAACAACTGAAGTATTGTAACTGAAACAGTATGGAACCTCAAGAGGACACTTGTGATACTAAACATGTTTGTGATCAATCAGCCTTTGTGAAACAGAATGAAAAAACGCTGGTCTTTTGCTGTGTGTTATGAGTAGTTGAGAGAGTGTCATGAAATCACTCTGGATTCAGTGTGACAGCAAGGTAAAAATCCTGTAAAACCTTTTGAAAGCTGTGTGTGAACAATTGCAGAAGGAAAAACAGAAATGTAAGATCAGTTTGAAAGTTACTGAATTTTGCATGAAATGATTCTGTTTGATTCCAAGTGAAGTAATTTTAAAACACATAATTACTGTTGAGCAATATTTATTTAAAAGTATCACAATGTACAAAAGAAATGTTTAGATGGAGAAATTAAAAACCCTGAGATGGAAAATTAAATCAGAATATGACATCATGATTTGAACATTAAAAGCTAAAATCAATGTCATCAGTCTGTGTCACTGACAAGAGATATTATCAGTGGGGCTGAGTTCTCACTGCAGTACGAGAAGCCTGAGCAGAGGAATGGAAAGAGTTTCTCAGTGAATTTATATCCAGTGAAAGTGTAGATATGAGACTTGTCCTCCACACTGTAAAAGGAGACCTGACCCTCCTCATAGTGCACATACACACCCACCTTCTGGGGCTTCACACTCAGGTTGATGGACACATAGGAATCAGCAAGAGCCTTATACTCCTTTCTATCCCTCAGCCAGATAGTCCAGTAACCATTATTAGGACTCAGTTTAATTTTTCCCTTCCTGTTGATGGACTCTCTGGCCACTCCTAAAACCCAGTCAGTCTTGTCCCCAACCTGCACCTCCCAGTAACGTCTCCCTGAAGAAACTCCCTCATTCCCCAGGACACAGGGACACCAATTAAACCTCTCTGGGTTGTCAGGGAGATCCTGCTTTGTGTCTCCATTCCTCACTTGTTTCCTGTTCTCAGACAGGACGAGTTGAGGATGTGCTGTATCAGAGTCCAGAGTCACATCAACTGTTGAGGACAGAGAGGTGGTCAGTTATTATGTTTCACAATGTTGCAAAATCTACAACATGTAATAATTTGTTATTATGGCAGCAGGGGGCCCCATATGTGCGTGTGTGTGTGTGTGTGTGTGTGTGTGTGTGTGTGTGTGTGTGTGTGTGTGTGTGTGTGTGTGTGTGTGTGTCATGCTTGCACACAAGAATCCAGCCGATGGACTCAAATGCAGGTGCATTTTTATTATAATGGGGCAAACGAGACAATAATCGGGGACAGGCAAGAGTTCTTGGATCTTCGTTGGAGCACACAGAAGCCAGAGTCAGGAGGCTGAAAGCAAAGGTCAAGTAATTGCGTAAAGAGAACACCGGGACAGGAGATGGGGGAGCAGGATTGTCAACAGGGCAGGGAATCGAAAGCAATCCCAAAGCGCTGCAGTTTCTCAGATGAGGTTGCTCAGTCTGGAACATCCGGGCAGCCTCTTTATACCCTGTGCCCTGAACTGGATGCAGATGCGGTTGTTGGGCACGCGGTCAGAGGCGTAGCAGACAGTGTGTGTGTACGCGTGTGTGTGACAGTGATCAGAACAAGTGGTTAGCAATAATGAATGAACTTTTAGGTATTAATAGTAAAAAATAATAATTCTGATTTAACAGGTTTTTTGGATCTTTTGTAGAAATTATAGTAATATATATAATATAATAATATGTTTAATGGACACATTAATTTTAATTAAATTAAGTTAAAAATGTTAGAATTCTTTAAACTGTAGGGGCCTGTGGTGGTGCAGTGGGCTTGGCTGGGTCCTGCGGGGTGCCTTGCAACAGACTGGCATCCCATCCTGGGTTTGTCCCCTCCCCCCCCCTCAGCCTTGCACCCTGCATTGCTGGGTTAGGCTCCGGTTCGCCATGACCCTGCTTGGGACAAGTCGTTTCAGACGGTGTGTGTGTGTGTGTGTGTGTGTGTGTGTGTGTAATTTGCTCTGTTCACACTGACCTGCTCTCAACACACCTGTTTCTCCTTCAAATACTGTAAATAAACTGGTCCAAGATGCTTTGACACTTTCCGCCCTTAAAGTATATTTTTTCTTTTGCTCACAGTAAGAGGGGAAGATCAGTGTATAGAAAACATTGAAACTTTTCTGTGGAAAATGTCTTTGTGGTGAAGTGTATGCTTGCTAAAGGAACCTTCTAGAATATTTTTATATTTATGGACTTTTTAGTGCATTTGATTTCATTTGGATTTATAATGTTGAGAAGGAAAAAATGAGAACAGAAGGACCAACAAACAGCACCGGATACATAAAGACTGAGTTCCGTTTCTGTTTGTCTTTCACTCGTAGCTCTAACATCTCCTTCTCACCAGGAGCTCAGTGTGGATTGAAGTGAACTCTTGTGAGAAACAGTCACTTGTTCTCATCACTCATATGTTTTGTGGAAAGGAAGGTCAATAAATGTGCTCATATCCTGTGTCTGTCAGTCAATCATGTGACAAATGAGAGTCCAGATTCAATGCAGCCAATCAGTCATTATTGTGTCTCCTACAGAGAAGAGCTGCAATGGGGAGAAGAAGCAGAAGAAACTCACCTGCGTATCTTTGTGCCTTCAGAAGTTCTGTAGAGAGAGAAATAAAAATGAGACACATGGAATTAGTGGCACAGCAGATCCTGCAGTCAGTCTGGACTTGTCTCAGTGTCTTTCGTGTCCATTCTTACAGGACAGAGTCTCATACAGAAGAACCAAACTCACTTCTGTGGGATCAATTCAGATCCGCTGTACTTACCAGCACTCGCAAACCTGTTTACTAGAGCTGGACATGGAACATACAGATAGAAAAATTATATTAGTCCACTGAAATCAGGAATTTTATGACTTTCTTCATACTTCAAAAAAAAAAAAAAAAACACTAGCATGAAAGATAAGTAATAACATGAAATATATATAAATAATTTAACATATATATATGATAGTATGTGTTACACAGTCCACCTGTTGATGTAAGACTTACATGTTAAGGTATAATGTCTAACACATACGTGTACAAATGCTGATGTTTATTTTATTTTTAAAGTTCAAATCATAACCACAAGTAGTTTTCTGGACTGTTAACCTTGATCTACTTAGCAAACTGAATAGTATTGCAGTGTTATGTTTTGTTTTATATTATTAATTGTGACGTTATGCCTGTTTCATGGACTGCTGAAATATATAAACATGAACCATTTGCCATTACAGTCATATTTATATTTTTGAACCTCGTTGTTAATCTGTTGTGTCCTGAAAGAACACTGAACTGTTTTACTCTTAGTCCAATATTGTCTTTTCCATGACATCAGGACTCTGAGAAGCTCCTTCCTCGTGTCCAACAACAATTGAAAGAGAAGCAATTATTTTCCAGAACCAGAACACAAATATTACTTACTCAGTTGTCTGGTGATCAGTCCTGCAGATGCAAGAACAGTGTGAATAAAAGATCACCATCAGAGATGTAGTGCAGTGGATCTTATGATTCTCTGTCATTCTGTCACTCATAAATAAATTAGTCCCTTATCCTGTTTCTTCCTATTTGCCTTGTATGTGCATTTATATAGCGGCATATTTATATTTCTGTGTCATTCTATACGGCAGGTTCCTATTTTGAGACACTATAGTGGTGTAAAATATTTCATATTTAGCTCATGTCTTTGTCCAAGATGACCTCAAGTGTTAGAGACTCTATATTAACCACACTTTGAGGTGATCTGTAAAGAAGAGTTTGAATATAAATAGTTTCAGACATGAAAACTGTGGTATTACGTTAAAATGTGTACCATGACATAGATACGTAACATTAAAGAATGTTGACTGTTCTTATATCGTTATGGTTTATATAAGACAGTAAAAGGGGAATTTCAGCTAACAGGATCATCAGAAAGAAACCTTGTCATCATAGTAAGTGATACAGGGAATGTTAAACATCTGAAGTGTTTGTTATTAATTTCTTTTTTAATATATGTCTTGGGGGGGGATGGTGGTGTGGTGGTGCGGTGGTGCAGTGGCGCAGTGGGTTGGACCAGGTCCTGCTCTCCAGTGGGTCTGAGGTTCGAGTCTTGCTTGGGGTGCTTTGTGATGGACTGGCGTCCCGTTCTGGGTGTGTCCCCTTATGCCCTGTGTTGCCGGGTTAGTCTCTGGCTCCCCGCGACCCCGTATGGGACAAGCAGCTCAGATAGTGTGTGTCTTAAAGAAGTGACATTGCATCACTTTCATACAACTGTATTATTTTTTTTGAGCTCAGCTGTAGATGTAAGAGTAAATATTGTAATTATTCAGTGAAAACAGAGATCAATGAAATTTTGTCATGAGGTCAGTCTCACAAAACACAACAGTCACACACTGCGTATGAATATGTCCATGTGAGTTTTAACATTTTATCATATTATTTCCTTCTTCAGCTTTGGTGACAAGTGATGAATTATTTGAATTATGAGTGAATATTGTAAAATCCTTAAAAAGTGCAATTCAGCAATTACGCAACAAAATTATGAACACAGCCTCAATTTGCCTGGAGCTTAGAATTCAAGGTCAGAATAGTGTCTAAAAAACTTTTTGAACATGTTCTAAAATGTCTGTAGTTGCAAATAATAAATAACCTTTTTAGCAAGTGACTCTTGTAAGTCATAGTGTGAGTAAGATGGTGAGTGTGAAGGTACCTGTAGAACTCCAGTGTTCCCACAGTGAATATAACTCATAGACTATAATGATTGCTGTGAGCTATGAATAAAAATTACTTTCACATAATACCGTTTTTCAACTATAACTTTTTATCTCTGAAAAACAGAAATGTAAACAATAATTTAAGGGAAATACCTCTCTTTCTCCGCAGTTTTGCAAAACGGTGACTCAAAACTGAGCATCCAATAATGCAAACAGCAGCCAGAATGAAGACCACAGCAAAGGTCACCTTCCAGGGATGGGCACGATGGAACATCTCACCTGGAATACAACAAATAATTAATTTCACATAACGATTACAGATTTGCACCTTTTGGTAATTAAAGATTAAAATAAGCAGTTTTACCAGTGCAGAATTTGCAGTCCGAATGTTTTATTTAACTTGAAGAAACTAGTAAACAAAGTACCTCGAGTTTTTGTCTTTAGAAAACTACAGTGAGTGTGGAAACACTTTCACAGAGACGGATTCAGGTGCAAATCACAAAAATACAAAGAAAGTTGTGATACTGGAACCGGTTCATTATTTATAGCAACTTAAACGTGTTACACAAAGTGTCTCCATTGAGCTGTTTATACTAAATATGTGTAACTCACCAGGGATGTTGGTTATTGTCTCTTTTATTTCATTTAAGTCCTCTTGTAGAACTCGACAGGTGAACCTGTTGGTCTCTGTCTCTTGTACAATAACACGTCGTCTCACGGTGAAGAGGTCCATACTGTCTGTGTGTGTCTCTGTGTGTCCAGCAGGGAGACTGTGTCCTTCACTGTCCATCCAGACCACTTGAGGCTGAGGGTACCAGCCTTTAGATTCACACACCAGACTGATCCCTCCTTCTTTGTATCCCTCATTGGAGATCACTGGTTGGGTTCCTACAGCTACAGGACTTGTCTTATGAAACACTAAATAAAAACTGCTTTAAAAACAGCTTGAGAAATAACTTTTGTAGATTCATGAAACTTCATCCGGAAAACAGTATTCATTCCTTGGAAATACATGAATGGATAAATTTTACTCCTGCAAAAAAATAATAATCTGAATATAGTGTCAAAATTCTTACCTTGAATATTCAGATAAATGGAAGACCCTTCAAACCACTCATCAGAATGAACAAAACATTTATATGGCCCATCATCAGAGCTTCTGACATCATAGAGTTTTAATGAGGTGTTTCCCTTCTTCAGTTCCTCAGGGAATAGTGATGTCCTTCCCCTGTAGGATGGAACTTGATTCTCATTTCTGTCCTCATGATCCCGATAAAGATGTACAAGTGGGTTACCGGTCTGAACTCTGAACCACTCAACACTCAGGTCCACAGCACTGATGTTGGGTTTGAGGTAACAGGGCAGAACAACATCTTCACCAGCTACAGCAACTACAGGATCAGCTGGACCAAGAACCTCAAACCTCTCTGTGAAGAACAATACTGAGAATTAACTGAGTTTCAGAGACAATGTGAGTTTTCTCATTATTATTTTTTTTTTTTTTAATCTGAGATAAAATGCGTACCCAATGTGGAGACAGTGGTCTGTTGGAGAAGCAGGAGGATCAAACAGAGACACTCAGACCAACTGATCTTCATGACTGGAAGAAACATGTGTACAATAACCACCAGTCATGAGAACATATATAGCACGTTGTGGACAGAACGTAATAATAAATAATATACATCAGCCACTCATATAAAAATAACCCACAGCTGCGCTCCTTACCGTGTTTTACTCCACCTCTGTGGTGCATATTTCAGTTCCCAGAAAACACAAAGAGATTTGAAGTATAAAAGCTGTTTTTAACTGTGTTAAGCGATGTAAATTTATTCATGGAAAAATTAAGTGAATATTAATTTTAGAAGTGTAATTAAAATTAAGTAACACTGAGAAACAAACCAGGAGGTGTGGTGGCGCAGTGGTGCAGTGGGTTGGACCGGGTCCTGCTTTCCAGTGGGTCTTGGGTTTGAGTCCTGCTGGGGGTGCCTTGCAATAGACTTGAGGAAGATAAGAGCTCTCTCTCTCTCACGCACACACACACACACACACACACACACACACACACACACACACACACACACAGTGTGAAACTGCTTGTCCCAAGCTGGGTTGTGGTGAACTGGAGCCTAACCTAGCAACACAGGGGGGAGGGGACACACCCAGGATGGGATGGCAGTCAGTTGCAAGGCACCCCAAGTGGGATTCAAACCTCAGACCCACCAGAAAGCAGGACCTGGCCAAACCCACTACACCACTGTACTCTCTATAGAGATTATATGGCATCTGTTAAATTCTAAAAAAAATATTTGTTTACAAATGAAACTTATGTGTACTGAAGCAACTTAATATCTAATTTTAAAGCTAAATTGCAGAATATTTGGAAATTTATGTTAATATTAATTGTTATGTTGATCAATATGCTAATTGCAGATACCTCCTAAATTACTGAGCATGAAGGTCAGTAATTGCAGCACACCATTTCTGAGGTAAACTGTTGCATTTTGGTGAATTTATTTATTTTACTAAAAATGCGGTACCTGGGTGTACCAGTGTTATGAAAAATGTTCACCTATGATAATGTTAAAACAAATGCTTTACTATTAATTCTGAGTTTCTTGCCTCTTACTGTAATTTAGTATTGAATGTAAGTTTTGAACAGTGTGCACCCATTTTCCTAGGTTTTATACTAAATATGAATAGTATAACCTAAAACTGAATATAATCCAAAAATTAAACTGCCCACATATTAATCTACACTTCACACATGTTATCTTAGTCTACCAATGCATGTCACTGTGGGTGTGAATGAACTCCACACCCACTCTAAAAAAGCTAGTTACAGTATATTTTGCTCTTCTGTTGTGTAACTTCCTAACTGTTCACAAATTAGTCAACCAGTTTAGTGTACTTTCCAACCAGAATATCAATATCAACTTTAGCAATGGAATATCATTAAGATTTCTACATTATACAACATTCAGTGAGGTGCAGCTCACTACCTATAAACTTCATATTTAATCCAATGTTACTGTCAAATGTTGGCATCTTTGGTAATATTGTCTGAGGAAAGTTCAGAGAATGCAGCAAACCCTGTAGGGTTCTTCATGTATTTAGAGTTTGACCAAACTGTTCTCCATCATGGGCATTCCATCCCACCCAGTTCACAGCACACTGCAGAGACAGCGAAGCTCATTCTCTAATAGACTCATTCAGCTCCGCTGTCGTAAAGAACGGTTCAGAAAATCATTCCTACCGTTTGCAATAACACTGTACAACAGCTCACCTCTGTGTGACAGATGAACTATTCAGCACTATTGTTAGTTCATTTTGTTACTACTTCATAATGATGATATTACCATTCTGCACAACTTACACTATATACTGTTGCACTACATACTGTTTTGATTTATTTATTTAAATATACTTATTTATTATTCCTCAAGGGGGGGCGCGGTGGCGCAGTGGCGCAGTGGGTTGTACCGGGTCCTCCTCTCCAGTGGGTCTGGAGTTCGAGTCCCGCTTGGGGTGCGTTGCAACGGACTGGCGTCCCGTCCTGGGTGTGTCCCCCTCCCCCTCCGGCCTTACGCACTGTGTTACCAGGTAGGCTCTGGTTCCCCGTGACCCTGTATGGGACAAGCAGTTCAGAAAATGTGTGTGTGTGTATTATTCCTCGAACTGTATATGTAATTGTACATATTTTTATCTTGTATTCTTCCACTTGTTTTTATATTTTTTATATTGCAAGTATTTTCAGACTTGTATTTTGGTGCTGTAACATAATTTCCCTTGTGGGATCAATAAAGTATATCTATCTATCTATCTATTTCCATTGAGTGACATTTTTCACTCAGAGAGCAATCGCATAAAAAGACACCCCAAAGCACACGCAGGCGGAGAACCTTGTTCAGCCTCCTTGCTCCTCGCTCCTCGCCCCTCGCCTCTGACCCCTTGGTTTGCCTCGATCACTCGCCTGCCTCTTGGATTACGATTCTCATATTTGCCCCTTTGGCTTCTGTTTGCATATCGGTGACCCTTTGCCTGTTTTCTAACAATGTCTACTGAACCGCCCCATGACCAAGCTTCCTGTGCTTCGTAGTTGGGTCCGACGCAACCGCGCCAGGGTGACACCATGACACTATAACCATAGTTTTTCCACCAGCCCATTTAAAATGTCATATTCAAAAAACTAATGAGGCTTTAAACAGCAAGATCTCAAAACCAACTTTACTGTCACTTCCACAATATGTTTAGAATATACATTGTAGTGAAATGGCATTTTTCCTGGACCATGGTGTGACATAGGGGACAACATACACTATACAACATACTGTAACATCACTGAGGGGAGTAAATGTAAATAGTTGGCATTAGTGTTTATGTGTGTGTACATAGTTGTGTGTGGTTTCTGATTGGTTGTTGTTCTATTTATGTTCAGTGTTTGAGAGTGGGATTCTGGGGAGTCCCGGGGGGAACCCCTTAACCATAGGGTGCAGCAGGGGGGCTGGGAGTGACCCAGGGGGATTTTGAGGTGTTCTGGATCTTGTACTGTCTTAAGCGTCTTTGTTAAGACTGCTGTTGGGAACATGTACACTTTCAATAAAGAGCACGTTCCTTTTACCCTGTCTGTTGAGCCTGTTTCTAGTAGCTCTATGGAGGGATGCTACAATACACTATTACTACTACAGTACAGTTCACAATAACTAACTACTAAACTAAAAACACTGGAATAAAGTGCAATGGTGTGGTCAGTTCAGTAAACAGAAATGTAAACAGAGTGAAAAGTGGTAATGCAAAAAAAGTGAGTTTTTTGTGCAGTACTTGTTTGGAGAAGAGCATTAGTGTGACCTCATTAGGTTGATGTGGAATTTATAAAAGAAATACACCATCTATATTTGGGAGGGACACCAATTTAAGTGAGGTTTCAGCAGAGATTGTCAGGGACCTGAGAGGACAATCTCTGCAGACCGTATGAAAGTGGCTGGTGTCCTTCTGGATGGGGGAGTGGGGTTGGTTCTGGTGGTCAGAGTTCAGGATTCTGGTATGTAATAGGTGGTTAAGGGTGGTACAGAGAGTTCAGGATCCTGACAGCTTGAGGGAAAAAGCTGTTGCACAGTCTGGTAGAGCCAGCTCATATGCTCCTGTATCTTGTACCAGATGGCAGGAGGCTTAAGAGATCGTGTATGGGGTCGCCAGCAATTTTGGAGACTTTGCAGGCACAGCAGGCATGATGTCCTGTAAGGAGGGGGTGGGGTACTGATGATCTTGTACATTTACATTTATTCACAGATGCTTTTCTTCAAAGTGACTTCCAATGGATACTGTAGTGTTACTAGCCCACACACCTTATTCACCAAGGTGACTCACACTGCTAGATACACTACTTACAATGGGTCACTCGTCCATATATCAGTGAAACACACTCTCTCTGTCAGTCAAACACAACGGGGGAACCTGAAAAGCATGTCTTTTGGACTGAGGGAGGAAACCGGAGCACCCGGAAGAAACCGACACTGACATGGAGAGAACATGCAAACTCCACACAGACGTGGTCTTTGCTGACATCTTTGCGAGGGATTTTCTGCTTCTTCTTAACATCTTTCAGCAACTGCATTATCACATTCCTCATTTCTTCTTAGTGACACTTTCTTTTGGACTCATTCTCCACCTCGTAATCTGCACCATTCACATGGGCTTCTCCAGGCACTTTGGCATCTTGCAGCTACAGTTTTTACTGTCCTAGGCATTTGGACCATCACCGTAAACTGTTTCTGGAACCGTGTCGTTGTGGAATCCATTCCTCAGTTCAATGCCAGTCTGATGAAACTCCACCACGGACTCTTTCTTCACCAGGGAACCTACAGCATCCTCACGGTGCTTTCCATGTGAACTAATACCCTCCCTGTCAAGGTTTGGATCCTTCAGATACAAGGGGACACAGTGGACTTGATGGACATGTCAACCCAAAGTCAGAGGTGCATAGACTCTGCAGTGTTAAAGGTGAACTGTCCACTGAGGCCACAGTCAAAATAGAATTGGTTGATTTAGATTTACATGTTGTTCAAGTATCTGATGAGCACATTGCCTGTTTAACAAAGGATATTGTGGAGAAAGAGTCCAACACACAAGTTTTTCAGACTGAAGCGACAACTGAGGAGTTTGGTGAATTATTTGCGTTTAGCACTGCAGAGTCTGCCCACCTCTGAATTAGGGTTGACATGTCCATGGAATCCACTGTGTCCTCCCCCAGCAGCTCCTTACAGGTGGCTTTATTCAGTTCTAGACCAGCAGCACCTCCTATTGCATCGCAGGGCCTGCTCTCCGGTGGGTCTGGGGATCGAGTTCTGCTTGGGATGCCTTGCAACTGACTAGCATCCTGTCCAGGTTGTGCCCTTTGTTTACTTGTTGATATTGGATGTAAGGCAGCTACATCAACTTAAAAAATGTGTCACTGAGACCAAATAGGAGCAAATATTTAAAGATTTTTCTTTCTTTTTTAATATTTTTTTAACTGACATTTGTTGTTATTGCACTGAAATCAGCGTGAAAAGGTGTGTTATTTTGCCACAATCATTATCACTGATCCCTTCATAAAGCTACAGCATTCCAGATAGGAGACTGCATGGCTGATACACACGCATGCGCACACACACACACCTATTATAATATCTAAAAAAACCAAGGCAACTGGACTTGCATGAATTTTCTTGAATACATTTCACCAATCCTCCAAGTGGCTTCTTTAGTTCTAAAAAGACTGGTGGGGAGTTTTGGTTTTAAACTTGAAACATCTATGGGTGGAGCCCATTTGAGACTCACATGACTGGGGTCTGTTAACGACCCAATAATCACCTGCCAATTGGAGGATGTTATTGAAATTAGCCTGGGTGGTGTCCTGTTTTTTCAACTGGTGAGGTGTTCCAGGCACGTCCCACTGGGAGGAGGCCTCGGGACAGACCCAGGACACGCTGGAGAGACTACGTCTCCCAGCTGGCCTGGGAATGCCTTGGGGTTCACCCAGAGGAGCTGGAGGAGGTGTGCAGGGAGAGGTAAGTCTGGGGGGCTCTGCTTGGACTATTGCCCCTGCGACCCGGATAAGCGGAGGAAGATGGATGGATGGATGGATGGATGGATGCTATACTTTAAATTTTAGCAATGTGTGGAAAGTAACTGCACTTAGGAATCACACACCTGCATCTGTCTCTTTCTGCTGATGTAATGAACACATTGTATTTTCTGTGAGGTGTACATTGCATTGGAGAAAAACGTCTGATAAATGGATACATGTAAACAAATATATTGAAGATCCCCATTCATTTTCATGCTGAGATCATTTTGAGAATGATAGAATTTTGCATGACATAATTCTGTTTGCTTCCCCATGAAGTAACTTTAAAACATAATTACTGTTCAACAACATTTATTTAAAAGGATCACAATGTACAAAAGACATGTTAAGATGGAGAAATTACAAACCCTGAATGAGGGTGAGATGGGAAATTAAATCAGAATATAGCACAATGACCTGAACATTGAAAGCTAAAATCAGTTTCTTCACTCTGTGTGACTCACAGGAGATATGGTCAGTGGGGCTGACTTCCGAAAACCTAGCCAGAAATATGGATAGAGTTTCTCAGTGAATTTATATCCAGTGAAAATGTAGATATGAGACATGTCCTCCACACTGTAAAAGGAGACCTGACCCTCCTCATAGTCCACAAACACCCCCACCTTCTGGGGCTTCACACTCAGGGGGAGGGACACAGGGGGGTCAGTGAAAGCCTTGTAATCATTACTATTCCACAGACTGATAGCCCAGAGACCACCATTAGGATTCAGTTTAAAATACCCCATCCTATTGATGGACTCTCTGACCACTCCTAAAGTCCAGTCAGTCTTGTCCCCAACCTGCACCTCCCAGTAATGTTTCCCTGAAGAAAATCCCTCTTTTCCCAGGACACTCCGGTATTTAAACCTCTTTGAGCTGTCAGGGAGATCCTGCCATGTGTCTGCAAAGCTTGCTTGTTTCCTGTCCTCAGACAGGATGAGTTCAGGATGTGCTGTATCAGGGTCCAGAGTCACATCAGCTGTGGAGGACAGAGAGATGGTCAGTTATTACATTTCAAAATGCGATAAAAAATAACACTTTTTAAACGTTATACATAAACGTTATATTGCTCTTCCTATTGTCACCTCGACCCTAGAAGCACTGAGCAGTTTAGAAAATAAATGGATCGAAACGTTATATTATTACGGCAGCAGAGGGTGGTGTGTGTGTGTGTATGTGTATTAATATTAATTCTGGTAACAGGTGTTTTGAATGTTTTGTAAGATATTGTAATAATATTTTATGTTTGAGAAAGTAGTGTAAGAGTATTTGTTTTAAAAGTTGTTTTGACTTAATAAATATTAAGGAACACAATAAAATTCATTAAATTCAGTCAAAACTAGAACAAAATTAAGTACAAAATGATGGAATTATATAATCTACTCTAGTCACACCGACCTGCTCTCAATACACCTGTTTCTCCTTCAAACGCTGTATAAATAAACTGGTCCAAGATGCAAAGGTTGTGGAGTCACATTTGACACTTTGTGTCCTTAAAATATATTTTTCTTTTGCTCACAGTAAGAGGGGAAGATCAGTGTGTGGAAAACATTGAAACTTTTCTGTGGAAAATGTTTCTGTGGTGAAGTGTGTCTTTGCTAGATGAACCTTCTAGAACATTTTTATATTTATGCACTTTTTAGTGCATTTGATTTTATTTGGTTCTATAATGTTGAGGAGGAAACAATGAGAGCAAAAGGACCAACAAACAGCACCGGATACATAAAGACTGAGTTCAGTTTCTGTTTGTCTTTCACTCGTAGCTGTAACATCTCCTTCTCACCAGGAGCTCAATGTGGATTGAACCGAACTCTTGTGAGAAACAGTCACTTGTTCTCATCACTCATATGTTTTGTGGAAAGGAAGGTCAATAAATGTGCTCATATCCTGTGTCTGTCAGTCAATCATGTGACAAATGAGAGTCCAGATTCAATGCAGCCAATCAGTCATTATTGTGTCTCCTACAGAGAAGAGCTGCAATGGGGAGAAGAAGCAGAAGAAACTCACCTGCGTATCTTCGTGCCTTTACAAGTTCTGTAGAGAGAGAAATAAAAATGAGACACATGGAATTAGTGGCACAGCAGATACTGCAGTCAGTCTGGACTTGTCTCAGTGTCTTTCGTGTCCATTCTTACAGGACAGAGTCTCACACAGTGTCACATAGAGTATAAGAAGAACCAAACTCACTTCTGTGTGATCAATTCAGATCTGCTCTACTTACCAGCTCTCACAAACATGTTTTCTATAGCTGGACATGGAACATGAAATAAGAAAAATTATGTCAATCCATTGAAATCATGAATTTTATATGACTTTCTTCATACTTAAATAAGAAAAACCAGAAAGATGAAATATAAAATAGAAAATCAGTTTCACTTACATGTACAGGTACAGTGTGTAACACATGCATTCACAAAACTGATCATGGTGATTTTAGGTTCAAAGTTAAAATCATAACCATAAGTAGTTAGTTTTTGCAGGTACAGTAGAACCATATCTGTTCTACTAACGGTACCAATAACGGTACATTTTGCTTTTTAAAGGTGTGTTTTGCTGTCATAATCTCATATTTGCATAAACACTCACACACAGACACTCACTAAAATGCAGAAACACTAATATTACTTACACAGGCGTCTGGTGATCAGTCCTGTAGATGTAAGAAGATCAGTGTGAATAAAAAATTACCATCACACCATTTCTTCCACATCAAAGTACAGTCTGCAACTAAAAGAACCACACAGACTCTTTGCCACTTTCTCTTCCCTACTGTTTCCTCTGCCACCCCTTCCTCCTTCTTCTCTCACTGCTGATGACTTTGCTTTGTTTTTCAGAGACAAAGTCAATGTGATCACAGACAAGTTCTCAGCATTATCCTACCCGGTTTGTACTGGACCTCCCTGCGAAGTCATGCTCTGCAAATTCAAGCCACTGTGGAATGAAAATTTGATTCTACAGCTTTGCTATGTCTATATGCTTATGTATTACAATGTTTAACTAGTGAAACTGCCTATGCAAGAAAGCGCCACATTCCAGGCAGCAGTCTGCTGCCAGCTTGTTCCCATAAGATATGGGGAAGAATACAGAATTACGTAGTTCCCATGAGACTGTGCGTATTGAGAGTGATGACACTGGCGACAGTTGGGAGTGTTTTCATGAAAGGACGGGAGATTGGGGGGCACCTTGAGCTGTTTGGGATGGTGAAACAAAACATGTATTTCACCCATGCTTGTGAAGAACCACCCTAGAATGTGTATAAATATCTGCTTGCTTACTGCTGAGGCTCACCCACCTGGACATGAATAAATGAACTTTTCTGCAATCTGAGTGTCTGATCGTCCTGAGTCTTTTTCTTCCTACCACACCACTCTCCAAATCGGAAATCTCCGACCTCCTGATATTTCACAGAGTCACGACCTGCTCGCTTGATCCAATCCCATCATCACTCCTACAGACCGTCTCCCCGCAACTCTCCACCATCATGTCTAAGATCATCAACTCCTTACTCTCCTCTGGCTGTTTCCCATCTGCCATCAAAACTTCTCTCATTTCACCTCGCCGCAGGATCTGTCCTTACCTCACATCTGACTCTGCCCAACTACTTGCCATGGTGGCATCCCATCTGGATACTGTACTTTAGAATCAGACATCTGCATCTAAGTGTATCTTCCTGATAATGTAATGTACAAATTGTATATTCTGTAAGATGTATGTTGCTTTGGAAAAAAAAGCCAAATGAATAAATGCTAAGATTTTCTGCTGATTTTCTTTCATTCTCTTACTCGTAAATAAATTAGTCTCTTATCCTGTTTCTTCATTTTTGCAATTTATGTGCATTTAATACAGGAGCGTATCCATATTTTTGTGTCATTAGAAACAGCAGGTTCGTATTTTGAGACACTATAATGGTGTAAATAATTTCATATTTAGCTCATGTCTTTGTCCATGATGACCTACAGTGTTAGAGACACTCTATTAATCACACTTTGAGATATTGTAGAAAGAAGAGTTTAAAAAGAAAGTTTCACATCTTAGAGCTTTTATTTTATATGATATTATCTCAATCTTCAGCTTTGGTGACAAGCGATAAAATATTTAAATGATGACTGAAAACTGTAAATTCCTTAAAAAGGGCAATTCAATAACCAGTTACTATGCAACAAAACTGTGAACATGACTTCTATTTGGTTGGAGCTTGGAATTCAAGGTAGGATAAAATGTTTAAATATTTTTTGGACATGATCTTAAATGTCCATAGTTGCTAAAAAAAAAAATAAGTGACCCCCTAACAAGTGACTGTGATTAATGAAAGTGTAAGTAACACAGTGAGTGTGAAGGTGCCTGTAGAACTCCAGTGTCCCCACAGTGAATATAATTCATACGCTATAATGATTTCTGTGAGCTATGAATAAAAATTGCTTTAACATAATACCATTTTTAACAATGTTTTTATTTCTTTAACTTTTTTAACACTAAAAAACTATCAGTGTGAAGAGTCAATTGCTAAAATACCTCTCTTTCGCCGCAGTTTTACAAAATGGTGAATCAAAACTGCGCATCCAATAATACAAACAGCAGACAGACTGAAGATCACAGCAAAGGTCACCTTCCAGGGATGGGCACGATGGAACATCTCACCTGGAATACAACAAATAATTAATTTCACATAATGATTATAGATTTGGGGGGGGCGTGGTGGCGCAGTGGGTTGGACCACTGGCATGTGCTTTCTCTCTGGTGGGTCTGGGGTTCGAGTCCCGCTTGGGGTGCCTTGCGGCGGACTGGCGTCCCGTCCTGGGTGTGTCCCCTCCCCCCCTGGCCTTACGCCCTGTGTTGCTGGGTAGGCTCCGGTTCCCCGCGACCCCGTGTGGGACAAGCGGTTCAGAAAATGTGTGTGTGTCATTACAGATTTGCACCTTTTGGTACTTAAAGATTAAAAAGAGGAATTTTATCAGTGCAGAACCTGCAGAACTAATGTTTTATTTAACCAGGAGAAACTAGTAAACAAGCACCACAGATTTAATCTTGAGGAAACTGTCATCAGTGTGGGAAAACTTTCATACAGAAATCGAGGTACAAATCAGGACAAAAAAAATATAATGATACAGGATACAAAAAATCTGTGATACTGAAACCTGTTCATTATTCACAGTGATTTAAATATGTGCTATGCTGTGTCTACTTTGAGCTGTTTATGCTATCCACACAGCGATTGCCAACAGCCACTGGTCCCAAGTAGGGCTGCAGTGGCCGAGGGGAACACACCCCAGACGGGACACCAGTCCGTCACAAAAAACCCCTAGCAGGACTTGGGCCCCAGACCCACTACACAGCAGGCACTGGCTGAATCCACCATGCCATCGCACCACTACCCCCCCCCCCCCTTTATTTATACTAAATATGTGTAACTCACCAGGGATGTTAGTTATTGTCTCTTTCATTTCGTTTAACTCCTGCTGTAGAACTCGACAGGTGAACCTGTTGGTCTCTGTCTCCTGTACAATAACACGTCGTCTCACGGTGAAGAGACCCATACTATCTCTTTGTGTCTCTGTGTGTCCAGCAGGGAGACTGTGTCCTTCACTGTCCATCCAGACCACTTGAGGCTGAGGGTACCAGCCTTTAGATTCACACACCAGACTGATCCCTCCTTCTTTGTATCCCTCATTGGAGATCACTGGTTGGGTTCCTACAGCTACAGAAACAAGACTAGTCTTTTGAAACAGTAACAGATTCATGAAAGTGAATGAAGGAAAACAGTGTTTAAATTATTTTGTGCTGTAAAAATAATAATTTAATTTTAATATTAAATTTCAACTTCTCACCTTTAATATGCAGATTAATCCAGGAATCTTCCTGCCACTCATGAGACTGAACAAAACATTTATATGGCCCATCATCAGAGCTTCTGACATCATAAAGTTTTAATGATGTGTTTCCCTTCTTCAGTTCCTCAGGGAATAGTGATGTCCTTCCCCTGTAGGATGGAACTTGATTCTCATTTCTGTCCTCATGATCCCGGTAAAGATGTACAATTGGGTTATCGATCTGAACTCTGATCCACTCGACATGTAGGTCCACAGCACTGATGTTGGGTTTGAGGTAACAGGGCAGAACAACATCTTCACCGGCTACAGCAACTACAGGCTGAACTGGACCAAGAACCTCAAACCTCTCTGTGAAGAAAAACACACACTGAGAATTTATTCAGTTCCAGAGACAATATGATTGAGTTTTTTTTTTTTTTTTTTTATCTGAGGAAAAATATGTACCCAGTGTGGAGACAGTGAGACACACACACTGAGAATTTATTCAGTATCACACATGGTATGACTGAAATTCTTTTCTCATGGAAATATGTACCCGGTGTGGAGACAGTGGTCTGTTGGAGAAGCAGGAGGATCAAACAGAGACATTCAGACCAACTGATGTTCATCACTGGAAGAAACATGTACAGAAACCACCAGTTATGAGAACATATACATGTCATCAAAGTTTTATACATTCACATTGTTTTATTCAGCTGATACTTTTCTCCAAAGCAATTTACAGTGTTACCCCACCTCAAATTGTTTTGCTATTTGTGCAGCTGGATTTTTTGCAAAAGCAAATTATGGTAAATCCCTTGCTCAAGGATTTTACAACCAGAATTGGTTGCTTGAACCTATAAACTGTGGGTCCAAGCCCAGAAGCTCATGCCACTACACTACAAGCTGCTTTCATCTCACCACTGTCATCTCTTCAAAGAACATAAGATTATATGACTATACATAGTCTTCTGACTCAGTGAGAGAGAGTTAGATTTTGATAACTTTCATATAAAGATCATACAATATTTAGGAAGAGGAGGACAGGACTGTCAGAAATACCTTCATAACTGGTACACTGTACCATGGTACACATACTGCTGCATGGTGTACAATTAGAGTTGGTGCTTCTCATCAGAACTTCCTTGCATTGAGTGTCATTCCTGCTATTTTACCCTAGATGAAGGTAATCACCCTGAATTACAGGAAAAAGTAACTTGCTGTTCAAATCAATAAATGAACGAAAGCTGCTTTAAAGATGTCGGTTAAAAAAACTCCAGAAGATTCCACAAAAAACAATCACTGGGGTCTGACAATCTCCCTATTTTCTGTTATAAACCATTTCTTCCTCGTTTTAATTCACTCCTGTCCTTCTTCGTCTTCTCCCTCCTCTTCATCTGTCTCCTCTTTCTCTTTTTCCCCTCCTCTCTCCCTTTTCTCCTTTTGTTTGTTCCTGTTGCTACTGCTTAAATAGTTTGTGTGTAGTTGTGTGTGTATGTATGTAGTAAATTTTATATGTGACTCCTTCATACTCTATTCTTTACTGAGCCTAACATCTAGAAGGGGTGGTAAAAATATCTATAATGAGAGTAGCCAGAGGAAACCCACAAAGACATGGGGAGAACATGACACACAGAATGAGCAGGAATCAAACCCACATCCTCCTGCACCACCCAGGAGCTGTGAGACAGCAATGCTACTCACTGTGCTTGTACTTCTATGAACTGTTAATTTAATGTGTCAATTTTGTTTTGATACTTTTTGTTTGCCAGCCTTGGACAGCAAATTAAATGAAAAAAACTCTGCAGCTAAATCTGACCCAGTGTGTGATTAATGTCCAGTGTGTGATGGCTGAATAAACTGAACGAAAGGATTCAAACACAGAGATCAAAAACATTTATCCTGAAAATGCACCAATTGTACAATAAATAAAATGGCACAGACTATGTTTGAAAGCACAAAATGGAGATGTAAAAAATCCCTGAAATCTGAATTACAACTTTACGGCTTCTGATTGTTGACATAAGGAAATAAGACTTGGCCTTGACATAAAGGGAATATTATAATAAACTCACATGTTGCTCCAAGTTATCAGTGAGTTTACTCTGTACAGTCACTAAAACACAGAATCATGGGAAACAGCAGAAAAAAAATGTGACTGAAAAAGTAAATCCTGGAACATGCAAAAGTCTCAGCGGACACTTTAGTGTATGTAACAGTATTATAACAGAATTAAAAAGCAATGGATGTCATCAGTTTTGTGTTAAACTGATACATGTTAAAATGTCTTGTTATATATTTGGATAATTACTTAAACATGTTAACATGTACAGTGTAGTACTAGTCAGCAGAGTTCCGAAAAGGCATAATTACAGTTACATAAACGATTGTGGGGTTTATAACTGAATAGCATATCAGCTAATCTCGTTACTAAAGGGCGCCCCTAGTGAGAGAGGTGGGGAACTACACTGTGTAAATAGTTACTGTCCATTTTGGTTCCCCGCAACTCTGTATGGGACAAGCGGTTCAAATGCTGACATGACATTTTGCAGGTTGTGGACAGAAAGTATGTGTTTGGTACCATGGCTCGTGTCTGTCTGGAGTTAACTCTTTTTCGGGCTATTAATAATTATATAATAATTATCTCCTGACAGAAGAGCAAAACTTCACTTTATTCTCACAGTTTTTTTTTTTTTTTGTCGCCTATTGCGTATTATAATATAATATATAATAAATATAAGCAATTATAATATAATATATATTATAAATATCATAAAGTGTTAATAAACACTATGGACACAGCAGTTGTTTCATGTCCGTGATCCACACTCACAGCTGTGCTCCTTACCGTGTTTTACTCTACGTCCTCTGTGGTACATATTTCAGTTCCCAGAAAAAAAAAAAAAAAATGATTTGAAGTGTTAAATCCGTTAAGGGGTGTACAGTTAATGTCAATATTAAACGAATATAAACTAAGTGGGATTATTGAAATTTAACAGCAGTTCATTTACAGAGAAGCAACCTGTTGCTGTTCTTGTCACTCGGTGGTCCGTTATTTTGACAACTTTTACTTTCATTTCTAAAATGCTGAGGAAGAGAACAGGGACCTGTTAACTCTTATATTGAAATATTGCCAGATATAAGTAAAACAGTGAAATTTGAAAGAAAGCTGAAAAGTAACGACAGTTTGATCAGTGTGACTGCAGTTCCTATAATAAATATTAAGGTATTGAAAGATAATACTGCTGGACTTTGGGGAAAAACTGTGTTACGATTGTCAGAGACAACAAGGGACGTTGATCATTATTACTGAATCAAGAGCAGTTTGTTGGAATTATGATTTATTGTAGAAAAGAGCCATTTGTCAATGATGAGGACACGGATTTACAGTGAGGAGCGGCAGCAGAACCCAGAGCTCATGTCTCCTGGAGCTGGAAGAGAAAGAACTTCAGTCTTGACCAAGTCCTGTGTCTCACATTCTCTGTTTGTCATGTCATTACATTTTGTTTATATTCCACTTTTTGTCCATTTTATTGCCTTTATACACACAACTTATATGGCCTATTTTGCCACAATTATTACAGTTGTTGTTTTTATACCAGCGGTCACTGTTAACGTGTTTACTTTTGAGAATGCTGACATTTCTTTAATGCTTTGAAGAAACTGAAAGTGTGCTTACCTTTAGAGAGCCATTCACTTCGTGGGATTCAATACGCCTGCAGGTGGTCAATTTTTGGACAGTGTGATGTAAAACATACCAAAAAAGAAGACAAATTACAGAGTACTTTACCCACAGTGGGAAATCCTACTGGAGACTCTAAAGAAGCTTCTCTCTCTGTGCTTGTTGATGCCCAAGATTTGACTCTGCTGGACGACATAATCTTTGGCAAAGGAAGCCAGACTTTTGTCCAGTTTCTGAATTACACCTCACTGTTTTACCACAGTTCGTCTTGCGCGACGATGCTGCCACTTCCACTGTTTCACAGGTGAGTAATACTCACTGTGCACTTATACCACGAGCCGTATACCCGCAAGGCAGCGCACTAAACTGAAGCCATTATTCATTAAAATTGCTTGGTGAAAAACAGGACTGGCACTAAGCGGTGCAGGTAAATGAACTGTGTGCTTTTCTGCTACAGTGGAGTGTAGTGAACTTATGATGTGTAGGGAGTGTTTGGTGTGTTTTAAATACTTCATGTCGAACTTTAGGCAAAAAACACACAATTCCACAAAATGTGTAGAAATTTAAACATTTATTTGGACTGCCCCATTTTTAAACATACACTGATTGTTCATCTGTGACATTTTCCATGGTATTTTAGAACTTTGCAGAAGTCATAATAAATGACAGACCTCAAAACATGTGTGCTTATATAGACAGAAAAGCAAAGAAAAGCAAGGGAATAATTTTAAGGTGAGATGGTAACTTTTCCAAAGGACGTGATGGATCTCCATGTCCTGCTGAATCTTTTTGACAACTTCTGCTGAAGGTTACTGTTATCCAGGCAGAGACGTCAGCTAATAACGCAGCCTGCTCTTTCTGTGGGGAAAATGGGAAGAAGAGCACAACTGTGGTACAACAGTCCGTGGTAAAAACATGGTGACCCAAAAGAGCATAGGGACAGATGAAGACACATTCTGCCGAGAAGTCACACACACACAGTTTCTGAACCGCTTGTCCCATATGGGGTCACAGGGAATCGGCACCTAACCCAGCAACTCAGGGCATAAGGCTGGAGGGGGAGGGGACACACCCAGGACAGGACGCCAGTCTGTCGCAAGGCACCCCAAGCAGGACTCGAACCCCAGACTCACCAGAGAGCAGGACCCAGTCCAACCCACTGCTCCACCGCACCCCCCCAGTGCCGAAAAGTCATCTTTAGACTATTAATGCTATGTTTTTTTTTTCCTAAGTGGCTTCCTTTTAGTGTCAGTGTTGTCTTTAAGTTCTGTAAAGTCCATATCATTTCTCAGAAAACAGAATCCTTTACTTGTAGCCATATAGACTTGAAAGGGGTGAGTATGTTCCTGGCCACTGTAAATGAGTTCATCCATATCATTGATGGTCCTCTTCTCCTTCTTAATTCAACTTTTCCAAATGTTCTTAACTAACCAAGTCAGTATTAGGTCACCCATTCTCAAATTATTTAATTTTATAGTGCTGCATCGCTCTACTCATATAAACATGTTTTCATTGGAGGAATGGCCCTCACTGATTTCCCCCCCCCCCTGAAGTTGGGATATCTGAATTCAACGGTATAACAGTTAAAAAGGTTTTTTTTTTCTTTTTTCCCCCCTTTAAATGAAGCATTCATTCCTATTTCATTGGGTCTCGCCTCATAGTTTTCTTCATTAATGCTTATACGAATTAATCGCAAGTTTAATTTGAAAAGAAAGAAAATTATCAGCTAATTGCTCACACCTCCTAAATTACTGAGTATGAAGGTCAATAATTGCAGCACACTTTTTGTTGAGGTTAACTATTACATTTTGCTGAATTTCTTTGTTTTTATTATAAAAGCTGTACCTGGGTGTACCAGTGTTATGAAAAAATGTTTACCGATGATAATGTTAAAACAAATGCTTTTTTTTTACTATTTATTCTGTGAGTATCTTGCCTCTTACTGTGATTTAGTACTGAATGTAACTTTTGAACAGTGTGCACCCATTTTCCTAGGTTTTATACTAAATATGAATAGTATAACCTAAAATTGAATATAATCCAAAAGTTATACTGACTACATGTTAATCTATACTTCACACGTTATCTTAGTCTACCACTGTGGGTGTGAATGAACTCCACACCCACTCTAAAAAAAAAAAAAAAAAAACTAGTTACAGTATATTTTGCACTTCTGTTACGTAACTTCTTAACTATTCACAAATTATTCAACCAATTTAGTGTACTTTCTAACCAGAATATCGTTGTCAACTTTAGCAAGGGAATATCGTTAAAATTTCTAAATTATACAACATTCAGTGAGGTGCAGCTCACTAGCTATAAACTTCATATTTAATCTAATGTTACTGTCAAATGTTGGCATCTTTGGTAACATTGTCTGAGTAAAGTTCAGAGAATGTGGCAAACTCTGTAGGGTTCTTCATGTATTTAGATTTTGACCATTTCCACTGAGTGGTGTTTTTCACTTTTTACTAATTTCAAGTGTCACATTGTGGCTATGCATCTAATTTTATTTGCACAGCAGATTTAAGTAACTATTAAAAGTGTATATTGCATATGGTAACAATGCTAGTGAGTTACAATATTAAAAAGTTTAATTTTAATCAAATTCACTCCTTTCCTGCATTGTACTTTTGGGCCAACTTCCTTCCCTAACCACCACAACCACAGGGTACCAATATAGATATTTTATTTACATTGTCAAGTGGGCACCTCCCTTCGTCAGTGTTTCGTTGAATTAGTCTCACGACACCTTCACAAACTCAAACCATCCTGGATTAAACCATACCTCCAAATCTGCAACTGCACCACTCCACAAATTTAAACTAATCTAATTAACAAGGCCACACCTCCTTACTTACCACAAGCTGTCTCCCATTACTTGCCACCTGCTGCTAATTTTACCACCACTGCACACCTTCCTCCAACCTCTAACCCCAACTAGCATGCTCTCTTCTCCACCATTACCGCTGACTCGCCTTCTCAGCAATCTTAGACAGGTCCTTCACCACCACCCTTAACGAACGGCCTCTAACTCCAAATTCCCCCAAAAGCAATGTCACTGATTTAGACACAAACTGCCCCCAACACCTACCTCTACTGGTCTCACATGAGCCCGCGTCCCACGATCTCTTGCCTCTGCCACCAGACCTGTGTACTTTAACAGTTTCTGCTCATATCACTCCCCAAGAGTATTCTCAGATGGCACTTTTAACTTTACAAATTACACAATCCGCTCACGCTCTGAATATAACCCCATGTCTGGACGGAATGAAGTAACTGCAATGACCTTTGGCACCTGGAGCTGTTTGCCCCCATCAGCCAGCAGCTTCCAGTCCCGTGCATTACCTCACCTACCAAGAATACAAACATCAGAGAGAGCACACAAGTCTAAGATAATCTTCCTAATGTACGCAAAAATGCACTCTACTTTTTCTTGTTGAGTGGCTCATCTGAAGATGTAGGAAAGAGACTGCTAGCCCAACAGAACACGGAATACTGAAATAATCATTCTCATGTACTCAAAAACACACTTTACTTACTTTCTTTGAGCAGCTTATCTACAGAAGTAAGAACAAAGCTATTAGTCCGACAGAACAGAGAATACTGAAATAATCACCTTGATGTACGTAAAAACACATTCTACTTACTCTCATTGGGTGGTTCACCTGTAGATGTACAAACAAAACTGTTAATCCAACAGAACAGGGAACCCTTGATTAATCATCCTCATCTACTCGAAAAACACACATTACTTACTTTGTTTGAGGGGCTCATCTACAGAAGTAAGAACAAAGCTGTTAGTCCAATAAAACAGAGAATACTGAATTAATCACCCTGATGTACGTAAAAATACATTCTACTTACTCTCATTGGGCGGTTCATCTGTAGATGTAAGAACAAATCTGTTAGTCCAATAGAACAGAGAATACTGAAAAAATCACTATGATTTCTTGCTGTGAATTTGGTGATTTTCTTTGCTGTGAGATCCATTATAACAAACACATTGTCATTTCGCCTGCAGCCGGCACATCGGCCACACCTGCTGTTTCCTAATAGAAACGGCTATAAAGAGGAACACCGAGGAAGCCTAGATGTGGAACCTTGTTTTGCCTCCTTTGTTTTCTCTCTAGTAGTGTCACAGTGAACTTTCTCCTACTTTGACCTGTATATTTCCTGCCCATGTTCTTTGTCTAGCCCTCTGAACTACGTTTGCTGATTGCCTGACGTACACCTGTCTCACGGTGTTGTTTTTGGATTCCGTTTTGGCTTTATTAAATGTCTTTTTACGAAGCTCTGCACTTGAGTCTGTCCTCGTGAAACGCAACCATGACACACATAAGTGTTAAATAAAAACTTTAGTTTCAGGTACACATACACACTGAGAAAGGATCAAAATCTCATCCAAACATATAACCCAGACACTAATGTGTTGTTTTCATTATATCATCAAAAATGCCAAAAGGATTTGTTACGGTAAAATCCATTTTTATTCCATTATATTTCCAGTTTATTTATATAATAACTAACTTTTTTTACATTTACTCTGAATTGTAAATTCACAAATTAAAGATTTACTATTTTATAATTGTTTTAAGATTTAATGGGTCTGTAGTGTAATGTTGAACTATTGCCAGAAATTTCATTTATAAAGGGTCTAGTGCATACACACTCACTGGCCACTTTATTAGGAATGCCATTCTAATACTGGGTGTGACCCCTCTGAAATCTCAGAACAGCCTGTGTTCTCCACAGCATGGATTCCGCACGGTGCTCAAAAGATTCTTTAGAGATTCCGGTCAATGCTGACAGGATTTCCTGACGTAACTGCTGAAGATTTGTCAGCTGCACATTCAGGTCTCCCATACAACATCCCAAAAGTGTTGTGTTGGATTCAGGTCTGGTGAGTGGGGAGGCCATTGAAGTACACTGAACCCATTGTTATATTTACGGAACCAATTTGAGATGACTTTTGCTTTGTGACATGGCATACTACCCTGCTGGAAGTAGCCATTATAAGATGGGTAAATTGTAGCCATAAAGGGATGCACATGGCCAGCAACAATATTCAGACTTGCTGTGGCATTCACATGATGCTCAGTTGGTATTAATGAGCCCAGCATGTGCCAAGAAAACATTTCCTACACATTACACCACCACCAACAGCCTGGACTGTGGACGCAAGGCAGGTTGGGTCCATGGATTCATGCTGTTGACACTAAATTCTGACCCTACCATCTGTGTGCCTCAGCAGAAATCGAGACTCATAAGACCAGACAAAATTTTTCCAATCATCAACAATCCAGTTTTTAGTGAGCCTGTGTCAACTGTGGCCTCAGCTTGCTGTTCTTAGCTGACAGGAGTAGAACGTGATGTGGTCTTCTGCTGTGGTAGCCTATCCACCTCAAAGTCTGACATGCTTTGTGTTTGGAGACGCTCATCTGCTCACCAATGTTGTAAAGAGTGATTACTTGAGTAACTGTAGCCTTCCTGTCAGTTCAAACATGTCTTGTCATTCTCATCTCAGCTCAGCCATCAATATAGTATTTTTAGCTAAAGAACTACTGCTCACAGGGTGTTTTTTTGTTTTTAATGTTATTCTGTGAAAAATCTAGAAACTCCTGAGCATAAAAATCCCAGCAGTTTCTGAAATACTCAAACCACCCCATCTGGTACCAACGACCATGCCACCTTCAAATTCACTTGTGATCCATTGCGAAAATATATACTATTTGAACTCAAAATGAAAAAGATACAGTACATGAGCAAAATGAAGCCTAGGATGAAAATATAATTCAACAGTAGGGATCAAAAGTCGATACACATTTGTTGAAGTTTGCACTGACTTGTGTGTACTTTGTGTACTGACTTTTGATATCCACTGCAGGTTTTGAAAGTAATAATTAATCACAGGAGATTAAGAATGAGTTGATTTGTGTAACTTTAGAACAGAAGTCATATCACGACTAAGTTTTGCTGTAGTTAAATGAAGAAAATACTTTAAAATAACATTTCAGGATGTATTCACCAAAGTGATTGATGGAGAAAAACAAAGTTCATGTCTCTACAGAGCAAAGTTCTATACTTTAACTCTATGATTTTACAGTTTGAAGCTTCAACTCACACACACGTTTTCAGAACCGCTTGTCCCATACGGGGTCACAGGGAACCGGAGCCTACCCGGCAACACAGGGCGGAAGGCCGGAGGGGGAAGGGACACACCCAGGACGGGACGCCAGTCCGTCGCAAGGCACCCCAAGCGGGACTCGAACCCCAGACCCACCGGAAAGCAGGACCGTGGCCCAACCCACTGCGCCACCGCACCCCTACATGAAACTTCATTTTTTGTTATATTAGAAATAACAGAAAGAACAGGCAAAGATGTAAAACACACACAAGTATTAACTCTTTTTGGAGGCCATATGTAGATGATAGAAAAGACATTTTTTTATAAAAACAACTAAAATGTTTACTTGGATTTTCACACACACAATACTTACCACTTGCTTTTTTACAGAGTTCATCTGTGGCTGTAAGAACACAAATGTTAATCAGTATGGTAAGGAATGAGAAAAAAACACCATGTTTTCCTCTGAATTTTACAGATGCTATAAAAAATAAAACACTACTACCCACCAGACTCTTGTTTGAGCTCATCTGTGGATGTAAGAGTACAAATGTTAATGAGAAAAGGAATGAGTCATATAACCTACATATAAAACAGGAAAAAGTAAGATATTCCCTGAGATGTTCACAAACACTATTATGTGGCATGTTGTTGGTTGAGTTCACCTATGGATATAGGAATACAAAGGGTAAATCAATACCCTTAAATATATATCTATAAAATTAATCATTATCTAAAATAAAAGTTTAATACGTTTCATACTAAAAGAACTAAAATATTCTGTGGGACTGTGACAAACATGGTTACATTCCATATTGTTTTTTGAGCTCACCTGTGGATAAAATACAAATCTCGGGGAGAAAAAGAATGAGTAAAAAAAATTATCATGTTGGCCAGCAAGTTTTATGCACATTTGTAATAACAGGAAGAAGTAAAATACTTCCTGAGATGTTTACAAACACTACTATGTGCCGGGGGGTGCAGTGACGCAGTGGGTTTGACCAGGATCTGCTCTCTGGTGGGTCTGGGATTTGAGTCCCGCTTGGGGTGCCTTGCTACGGACTGGCCTCCCATCCTGGGTGCGACCCTTCCTCCTCCAGCCTCGTGCCCTGTGTTGCCGGGTTAGGCTCTGGCTCACCGCGACCTCGCTTGGGACAAGCGGTTTCAGACTGTGTGTGTGTACTATGTGCCATGTTGTTCTTCACCTATGGATATTGGAATACAAAGGGTAAATAAATACCCTTATATATATATACACATATATATATATAAAAGAAAATAAATGTGAAATAATCATAATTTTTCTCTACAAGTTTCAGACATGTTTCATAAACGAAGGACGGAAATATTTGGTGGGACTGTGACAAACACTACTACATACCCTTTTCTTGTTTGAGCTTATCTGTGGATATAATGATATAAATGTCAGTTTCAAAAGAAATCGATGAAATGATCACCATTTTCAGCTACAAGTTTTATACCCGCTTGGGTGACAGGAAGAACTACAATATTTGGTGGGATTCTCACAAACAATACTACATACCATATTGTTTTTTGAGCTCATCTGTGGATAAAATACAAATGTCAGGGAGAAAAAGAATGAGTGAAGTAATTACCATGTTGGCTAACAATTTTTATGCACATTTGTAATAACAGGAAAAAGTGAAATATTCCCTGAGATGTTCACAAACACTACTATGTGCCTTGGTGTTGTTTGACTTCATCTATGGATATCGGAATACAAATGGTAAATAAAAATCCTTTTATATATTACATGAAATAAATGTGAAATAATCATAATTTTTGAATACAAGTTTCATACATGTTTCAGAAACGAAGGACGAAAATATTTGATGGGACTGTGACAAACATTACTATACATACCCTTTTCTAGTTTGAGCTTCTCTGTGGATATAAGAATATAAATTTCAGTTTCAAAAGAAATCCATGAAATAATCATCATTTTCAGCTACACGTTTCATACCCGTTTGGGTGACAGGAAGAATTTCAAGATTTGGTGGGATTCTCACAAACAATTTTACGTACCATATTGTTCTTTGAGCTCATCTGTGGATGTTGAAATACAAATGTTAGTGTGAAAAGGAACGAGAGAAATAATTTACATGTTTGGCCACAAGTTTAGTAAGAACTACAATATTCTGTGGAATTGTGATAAACATGGTTACATACCATATTGTTTTTTGAGCTCATCTGTGGATAAAATACAAATGTCGGGGAGAAAAAGAATGAGTGAAATAATTACCATGTTGGGCAACAAGTTTTATGAACATTTGTAATAGCAGAAAGAAGTAAAATATTCCCTGAGATGTTCACAAACACTGCTATGTGCCATGTTGTTGTTTGACTTCACCAATGAATATCAGAATACAAAGGGTAAATAATACCCTTATACATATATATATTAAATAAAATAAATGTGAAATCATCATAATTTCTGGCTACAGGTTTCAGACGTTTCATAAAGGAAGGGTTAAATTATTTGGTGGGATTCTCACAAACAATACTACGTACCATATTGTTCTTTGAGCTCATCTGTGGATGTAGGAATAATTGCCATGTTTGGTAATGAGTTGTATGCACATTTATAACAACAGAAAGAACTAAAATGTTCTGTGGGATTGTCACTAACAGTACTACGTACCATGTTGTTGGTTGAGCTCATCTGTGGATGTAAGAGTACAAATGTTAGTGAGAAAAAGAAAGAGCGAAGCAATCTCTTTTATAACTTGTGTTTAGTCACAATATGTGCAGAATGAGCCTGAACAATTCATATAATAGCGTTATTGTTAGTACTTTTGTTAAAATACTATTTTCGGAGTATACTTCACATGCTGTTTTTTGAGTTTATGTACAGATGTAAGGGCACAGATATCACACAGAACAAACGAGACTGAAATAATCGCCCTGATGTCCTGCTGCAGATTTGCTGATTTTTCTCTAGTCAAGACTCGCAGCCTCCGTATTTGTTACATCTGTTACAACTTAAACACACAATACTTATGTTGTTCTAACAGTATATCTGTTGATGTAATAACACAGATATTAGTGTTTGAGAAAAGGAGCAACTGGGGGAAACACCATGATGTCATTTTTATGAACATTATAATCACATTCTTTCGTAATAACCGTCAAAACATTGTTTCTTGGCTTAGACATTGTCTTATCCAAAGTTCACTTCTTCATTAAAACACTACATGCATGCATTCTAATTACTGATCTCTGGGCTCAGCTTGTCTGTGGATAGAAAAGAAATATTGAGAGAAAAGGAAGAATTAAAATAATCACCAAAACACACAAATACACATACACACATTGTACTTACCCTTCTGCTTGTTGAGCTGACCTAAAGATATAAGAACATAGATGTTTGTCAGTGAGAACAAGAAATCCTGAGGGAAAAAAAAATACCATTGTGTCCTGGTGTGTTTAAAAAAATTAAGACACCAACTCTAGCAAGAGGGCACAAATAACTGCCATTTTTTGGAGAACTGATCTGCAGATATGACATTAGTGAACAAGACCAAGAGCAAAATAAATCATCTCCATACTCTGCTCCCTACTCTTTTCTTTGATCACGTGTGAAAACCATTATATTTAGCTAAGATACTTCAGTTCTCAACTTAACTAATGAATCATTAAAAGAACTTGTCAGTACTATTTCCAGATTTAGTAATGTAAAAGCATGTCTTCCAGCAATAATGTCATGATTATTATTATCTTTTTTGTTTTTCTATTGTGGCTTCTTTCATGGTTACCTGCTCACCAATGCTTGGGTTTAACCCCAGAAAAGTCATACTGGGTTGCATTTATACTCAAAGTAGTTTCTGTAGTTTGTATGAATGATTCAAGGGTCAGAAACCCCGGAGAAGCAAGGGTGGAGCTGAACCGAGGCCCAATGTCTATCTCTATACGTGAAGAGTCCCTGTGCAGAACTAGAGGTGAAGAAGGTGACAAATAGCTTATGTGTGTTGAGGTATGAAGACCAGGGACGGGAACCCAGGAGGTTCGGTCCAGGGCAATGGTGAAGATGTGAGGTTTCAAGACAGATTCCTCAATCTGTGACACCAGTCTTTTTATTCCTACCCAGGCAATTGAGAACAGGAGCAGCTATGATGGGCATAATGTGTAGTACCTATCTTCTCAGCTCTGCGAGCATAGCATTGTGTCTACTCTGATATTTCAACACTGAGCACACTCTTTTCTCACATAACTGAGTTAATTTGTTCAATGAAATCGCCCTGATATGAGAATTCCTTTTGTGAGGGGGCAGAATAATCACTGTTTAAAAAATAATTGCTTCCCGGAAAACGTCTCCAAAAATCGGTTAAATACCACACAGTAAGGTATTTTTATGACAAGGATAAAACCAATATGTTTTATATTATTTGTAACAAACATTGTTTTAAGCTCATCTTTGGCTTTAAACATATATGGTTAATTTCTGCTGTGAACAGCATACTAAACTTACAAGTGCTAATTGTAAAGAAGTTGTTTCTCTGTCAATCTCAGTCACTGAATTTTCTTCCTGGAGTTCATTTTGTGACATTTTATTTTTGTCATTGTGATACTGCTGATCAAATCACAAAAATCTGAATTTGGGAATCTATGGCTCTTAGTAATTTTCAATTTATATGTGTGTGTCTTTGTCTGTACCCTTGAATACACTGGCACCCGTGCCACTGGCTAGCACTTCTTATGACTTAAACAGCCTGGAATTAGTTGTGGAATTCCATGACTCAAATAAGATAACTAGCTGCTGAGAATGGAAGGATGGAAGAAATCAATTAAAATTTTCACCAATAGGGTTAAATTCTTATACATAAATTGATTTATTTTACAAAGTAATAGAATCAGGAAATGACTGAAATACCTTTCTTTCTGTGCAATTTTACAAAATAGAAGATTAAAATTCCAGATCCAACTGCAACAGCCAAAGAGATGAAAACAGCAAGGACCACCTTCCGTGTATGTGCACTTTGGAAGATCTCGCCTGGAAGACATAAAATGATTTCGTGTTGAATTTATTGTTCTCAAAGACATGTGTCACTTTGGAGAAAAGCATCTGATAAATGAATACATGTAAATGCAAGTTAATGCATGCACAGCGTAACTGGATATGTTGCACATCAGTACAATAGTAAATACAATAATCTTCTTCCAAATATTGTGTAATTACATTAAACCGAACACAATAATTAGCTACCTCAGAACTGTTGACTACAGCTGTTTAAATAAACATGTTAAACTCACCAGGTATATTTGTAGAAACCTCTTTTATTTCATTTACCAGCTGTTGTATAATTCTACATGTGAAGCTGTTGCTGTTTCCCTCCAACACAATGGCACGTCGTCTCACAGTGAAGAGGTCCCTACTGTCTCTTTGTGTTTCAGTTGGTCCAGCTGTGAGGTTGTGTCCTTCACTGTCCATCCAGACCACTTGAGGCTGAGGGAACCAGCCTTTAGATTCACACACCAGACTGATCCCTCCTTCTTTATATCCCTCAATGGAGATCACTGGCTGGGTTCCTACAGCTACAGAAGTAAGAAGAGAGTTTCATAAACAATGATTCAGATGTTGTATACAGTGCACTTCTTGTCATGATAGTATCTTGTGCATTTTATGAAAATAGTCTCAGCAATAGAAAGATTACACAAAAGTTTTATGTGTCGGAAATTTTTACCCCGGGACGTGTTCCAACCAAATTTGATCCATTTACAGTTTATATTTAAGGTGAATACGGTTTCTTTAATCTTAATGCCATAAAGCTTTGTGACATAAATTTAATGATAGGAAACTGACTTTTCCATGTTTTATTTGAATTTTGGGCATCTGTGGTTTAACTGGTCAGATCCAGCCAGCTATAGAAAATGAATGGGTGAAATTGCAATGAAAAACAAAGGGTACTGAATACCAAATTTAGCAGTTAATGTGTACCCATGTGGTATAATTTCAGGTAAATGTTCTCTAACAGAAAAAAAAATCCAGAGAAAACTAAAGAACTTGAGATAATGACTAGTTATGAACTTGGTTCAAAGGTGTAACTCAAATTGTGGTGATAATTAGTGAGAAACTACCTCCAGAACAGCAAAGGAGTTAAAGTGGCCTTCATATTACTATTCTTGTCAAAGTTGTAACAAAACATTTTTTAAAAGGTCTTCAACAGTACCAACATATGCTGAAGAATGAATATTAGAAATTTTCCAAAAATTCTACATTCTGCAGCACAATATGGATGTGAAAGCTGGGTGTTGTAGAAGCAGGACAGGAACTGTATAAAATCATTTCAGCTGTGATGCTGGAGAAGACTTTTAGGAATAGCATGGACTGCTAGAAAATCAAATAGGTCAATCCTGGAGCAAATAAAACCATTGCTCTTACTGGAAGTAAAAAAAGGTGAGACTGTAGTTATCACATTGTTGACAAGTCACATAAAGACTGGATGTTCTTGAAAAGGTGGCAATATGTGCATAACATTGAGAAACAGTAAGAAGAGGACCATCAGTTAACATCAAGCAAATGTGAACTCTTGGCAAGGACATAAAGAGAGTGTCACCAGAAACGTCTATCCTTGTCATTGCGAACTCCGGAATCCAGCTGATGGACTCAAACACTGATGCATGTTTGTTCGGTGGGGAGAGGCAAGGGAATCGTCAGGAACAGGCATGGGTCAGTCGAATAACAAATGTCGTACAGTGAGGTAATCAGAAATCAGAACCAGGAGAACAAGAGCGGAAGGTCAAGGAACTGACTAAGGAATGCTAAGGAATTCTACAAAGCTAAGGAATTCGGGACGCAGGCGAAGGCTACAGCTTCTCTGGATGAGGTTCCGCACTCAGGAGCATCTGGGCTGTCGTTTTATTCCTTGCCTCCTTGATCAGACGCAGGTGTGGTGGCCAGATGCGGCTGGGGGCATGACAATCCTCCACATGCGATCTTAGTGTTCACAGTGGTGTGTCTGCTGTCACTGTGTTTGACTCCATCTGTCCGGTTGCTATTCATCCTTCTTTTCTGTTTCCTTCAACTTTCCCAAGCATTAGTTTTTTTCAAGACATTTTTCTTCTAAGCTTCTAAGGAGAGTTGTGTTCTGAATTTATACATCTGTTTGTTTTCCTTGCAAACTGTGGAATCCTTAAAACTCTCCTCCAGCAGTTCAAAGGAAATAGTTTTGAATCCTTTTTTAAGTCCTTTCACATCCATATAGTCTTACAGGAAATACCATTGCATGAACATTGATAATTTTTATTCTCATACACACATCAGCATTTTTTCAGTTTTCCAGATCTATAATTGTAGATATGCTAAGTGCTACTTGTCACTGTATCGAGACTTCTAGATTCCTTATTCTTTGTTACTGAGCCCATGAAGTTGACACTGTGAACAGGTTCTTTGTCCTCATCATCTTTTACATTTAAACCAACACTAAAGTTTGCTGCAGTTTCGGTTGTTGTCAATTAACAGAGGAACAAACTCCATTAGAATGACATCCTTTAAAAGGACATCCTTTAAAAGCACCCTTTCAAATTTAAGGGCACAGGTACTGCACAAAACACTCTGGAAACACTATGTATGTGGTTGCTAAGAGTTGACACGATCTCAATAGACTTTGTGACATGTTTATACCATCTCTGAGGCCATAATAATTTCAACATAATGAGTTCATCAAATGGGGGGTGGAGTGGGGTGGCACAGTTCTGCTCTCTGGTGGGTCTGGGGTTCGAGTCCCGCTTGGGGTGCCTTGTGACGGACTGGCGTCCTGGCCTGGGTGTGTCCCCTCCCCCTCCGGTCTTACGCCCTGTGTTACCGGGTTGGCTCTGGTTCCCTGTGACCCTGTATAGGACAAGCAGTTCTGCAAATGTGTGTGTGAGTTCATCAAATAATAAAATACTCACCTTTAATAATAACATCAATGGACCTGTCATCGTACCAGTATGGAGCTTGAACAAAACATTCGTATTCTCCAAAATCAGAGGTACGCACTCCAGTCAGTTTTAATGAAGCGTTGCCTTTCTTGAGTTCCTCTGAGAAGAGTGATGTCCTTCCCCTGTAGTTTGGGATCTGACTCTCGTGTTGGTCTTGATGTTCACGGTAAAGATGAACAGAGCCTGTGAAGTCTTTTCTGAACCACCTAACCTCCAGGTCCGCAGCACTGATGTTGGGTTTGAGGTAACAGGGCAGAACAACATCTTCACCAGCCACAGCAACTACAGGCTCAGAAGGACCCAGAACCTCAAATCTCTCTGGAAAGAACAACAATTCAAACTGAGACTTGGATTCTTCAGTGAAAAAACCAGAGAACACAGTGTTACTTGTGCCAGATGTGCACAATAGATATTCCTTTGAGTGAGCGAAAAAATAAAGGTTTGCTGTACCTGTGGTGGAGACCAAAATGTGGTGGAAAAGCAGGAGAAATAAGCACTGACACTCATACGGATCCCACTTCATCACTGGAAGAGAAATTTCAAAACACCTATTACACCTGTGCAAAGTGCGAAGTACAGGTCGGCTGTTTTCATTTTATAGCTGCCATAGCAGATTGTTTTCCTTCTCGTTGTTTCAAAGTTGGGGGTGCGGTGGCGCAGTGGGTTGGGCCACAGTCCTGCTCTCCGGTGGGTCTGGGGTTTGAGTCCCGCTTGGGGTGCCTTGCGACAGACTGGTGTCCTGTCCTGGGTGTGTCCCCTTCCCCCTCTGGCCTTACGCCCTGTGTTACCGGGTTGGCTCCGGTTCCTCGCAACCCCGTATGGGACAAGCAGTTCTGAAAATGTGTGTGTGTGTGTTTCAAAGTTTTCCAGTCACACATTGTTTCAATGTCCTCTGTCCAGCTGCCCCATGTTACTGACATACGGTGGGTCATTTTGTTAAGATATAGCATTATGATGCCACGCCAGAGCGTCCCATGCAAGCAGGGCTATAGATTGTAAATAGATGTTCCACCACAAAAGGGACTGTGAGTGTTTGGAGTGACTGTTTTGTGGTTTATGTCAGGAAGAGGGGATCCTGGCTTATGATAAAGAGGAAGGTTACAATCATCTTTTGTAGCTGTATCCTTCAAATGTTTTTTTTTTTTTTAAATGTTTCAATATTTTATGGTTATGGAAGATACAGTGCAGACATTAAACAATGTCTTCCATTCATTTTATACTGGATATGAATTTTGTTACTCATATTTCCTACCGAGGTCTCAAAGTAAAATACATAACCTGCCCAAGACTCTCTAATCTTAAATCCCTGAGCATCAGATTTGGAGAAAAACACATCATGGTTAGAAACAGATTTTCGTGATTGTTAAAATGTTTGGATGATTTGACACAGAGTGTGTTGTAAAAGTCCACTCAGGAAGCAAAATTCGGGAATGTGTTTGGTGAGGCAATCCCATGATGGACCGAGTTGTTCGTAATGTCCAATGGCAGTTGGTCATTCATCTTTGCCCCACAAAATCACACACCTCTCCAGCTGTGTACATGGTTGCACCTGAGATCAGAACACCTTTGCAAGTCACGACACAGCTACCCTATTTAAACACAGTGTACAGTACAGCTTTGAGTTTTCAGCAAAATGAAAGTGAAAGTACGGTATGAAAAGGACTGTAGAGTTTGCTTTAAATTTCATATATATTTTCACTTATAATGTTTATTTATATGCATAACGACAGAATGTCACTCCTGGGTAACATAAACAACAACTATAATAATAATAATAATAATAATAATAATAATAATAATAGTAATACACACACACAGACATTTTCTGAACTGCTTGTCCCATACGGGGTGGCGGGGAACCAGAGCCTACCTGGCAACACAGGGCGTAAATAATAATAATAATAATAATAATAATAATAATAATAATAATAATAATAACATTATCACAGCCTTATATGCTAACACTCATGAGGACCACAGGAGGCAGTACTCTGGACACACTGAACTAGTCCCAACACACCTGTTTAGCAGTTGATGAAAGAAAACGGTCCAAGACGCAAAGGTTGTTTAATCTTGTTTGAAACCACACGCGCTTCTCCTTCCGCTTCCGTTCAAGACCCTTTTTTTCGGACGATGACCACGATTCTCTGTGTCACGACACGATTGCCCCCACCTTATCCGTGTTCTCTTCTGCATCTGTATGCCAAAGCTCCCTTTCCTGTATTTCCTGCTTTTCTTGCCCATGTCCTAACCCACAGTCTCAGCGCCTGGACACAAGTCTCCTCCCATTGTCTGCAAGTAACTCCGTACTTGGATTCTGTCAGCCAACGGAGAAACATGATAAATAATCATGAATGTAGATCCTAGAGATGCAGAACACTCTTGTGTTGCTTGGTTTTAGTCTTCTGTCTTCAACAAACTGTCGAAAACAGTTTGCCCTTGAGTACTCAGTTTTTTTGGCTGATACCTATCTGGTATTGGTCTGTGTAAAGCTTTACGTAAAACATTCCAGCTGTGTATAAAAGAGCTGATGAAGGAAGCGATTTGTTTGTTCCATATTTGTGTGAGAATCTTTAATTTAATTCATACTAGCTCATTACAGAAATAAGGTACTGCACACCAATACTGTATATACTAACAGATTTTGTATGTGTGTGTGAGAGAGAGTTGAGAGATTATACATACAGTAGAGTCCCACACTACTGAAGGATGCCCCTTGCAGCCGGAATGAGGTATGGACTGTAAATAATTGTAAATACTAAGAATGATATAATGATGGGTTACGTCAAGTGAGGGACTGGAAGGGGTTGGTCTGAACGTTGGCTTCATCTGAGAGTAAAGGGTTCCTCAGACTGACAGGATCCTAACTCAGCAACACAGGGCACAAGGCTGGAGGGGACATACCCAGGACGGGACCCCAGTCTGTCACAAGGCACCCCAACCAGGACTTGAATCCCATACCCCCCCGAGAGCAGGAGCCGGCTGAACCCACTGCGCCACCGCACTCCCCTCATGGAATGTATAGCTTAAACTTAATCATGTTTAATGAAACACAGAGAGGGATGTTGGCATTGCAAAATTTTTATTTCAGTACTGACTGTAGTCTATACAATAGCCCAGTGCCTTGATACCAGTACTGTATATGGTACTGGGTAGCACAGCAAATAGCGCTGCTGTCTCACAGGGTCTGGGTGGTGTGAGAGAATGTGGGTTTGATGCTTGCTCAGTCTGCGTGGAGTTTGCATGTTTTTCCCATGTCTGTGTGGGTTTTCTCCAGGTGCTCTGGTTTCCTCCCATATTCCAAGGACATACTGTTCAGGTTCACCAGTAGTGTGTGTGTCACACAGAGAGTGTGTTCCATTGTGATGTATAGATAAGTGACCCATTGAAAGTAGTGTATCTAGCAGTGTAAGTCACCTTGGTGAAAAAGGTGTGTGCACTGATAACACTACATAGTGTTCGTTAGACACTTCTTTGGAGAAAAGTGTCTGCTAAATAAATAAATGTATATATACATTAGTAAATTTCCTGGTGCTGTTCTGGTTTTTCTTGAATTGATATTACATGGCTGGTTTGATGAACTCATAAAACATATTTAGCTTAAAAAAAAATCTATATTTCTTGGAAATCTGTTGAGAACTGCCCAAGATAGAAGACTTAGAGTTTCAGTGCATCCAAAGTCCTGTCAGGTTCTTTAACAGAGTGACTCATTTTTCCAATATGGAGGAGGACATTGATTCTCACACAAATATGGAACAAACAAACTTTATCAACTCTTTTGTACACAGCAGGAATGTTTTACGTAAAGCTTTACACAGACCAATACTAGATACGTATCAGCCAAAAAAACTGAGTACTCAAGGGCAAACTGAGTATGATGGAACAGAGATCTGAAGGTTGGTGGTTGGAAGTCTATCCCAAAGAGTTAATTCTTCAATTCCAACCAGCAAGGAATCACTTGTTAAATGAAAGGCTGATAAACACACACACAACGCGGTGTCAGCTTCCTGTTTCCTCTTCGGCGGATTTTTAAAAAAAAAAAAAAAAAATCCAAACTTTCATCTCCACTAACAGTCTGTGCTGTTTGGCGCCACCGTGTGGCCTGGAGTGGAACTGTTTCCCGGAACAGAGACTGCATTTTGTTGCCCTTTTTATTGTCTCCCATAATAAAACCAACTGGAACATTTTTCTATGAAGCGACATTCATTAAAGCAATTTGCATTAGTTTTACTCAACATATATCCAATGGAATATAAATACCTACTTGTTGTAGTACACAATTGTGGGATGCTGTAAATTATTAGGGGTGATCAGGAATCGTCAACATTCAGACACAGTTTAATGCAGCTACTCGTGTGATGAACATTGTTTCATATGTTGGAAAGTAACAAAGTAACTGTACTTTAGAATCACACATCTGCATCTAAGTGTCTCTTAATGTAATGAACACATTGTATTTTGTATGAGATGTACGTCGCTTGGAGAAAAGTGTCTGATAAATGAATACAGGCAAATATATTGAACACGCTTGTTACTTTTAATGTTCATATTAGTTTGGAAATTACTGAATTTTGCATGACGTGATTCTGTTTATTTCCACATGTTGGAACTTTAAAACACATAATTGCTGTTAAACAATAATTATTTAAAAGTATCACAATGTACAAAAGGCATGTTTAGATGGAGAAATTACAAACCCTCAATGAGGGTAAGATGGGAAATTAAATCAGAATATAGCACCATGACCTTGACATTGAAAGCTAAAATCAGTTTCTTCAGTCTGTGTGACTCACAGGAGATATGATCAGTGGGTCTGAGTTCCGGAAGCCTGGCCAGAAGAATGGATAGAGTTTCTCAGTGAATTTATATCCAGTGAAAGTGTAGATATGATGCTTGTCCTCCACACTGTAAAAGGAGACCTGACCCTCCTCATAGTCCACATACACTCCCACCTTCCTGGGCTTCACACTCAGGTGGAGCAACACAGGGGGGTCAGTGAGAGCCTCGTACTTCCCACTCCCCAGTCTGAGGGCCCGGAGACCATTATTAGGATTGAGTGCAAAATATTCCTTCCTGTTGATGGACTCTCTGGCCACTCCTAAAGTCCAGTCAGTTTTGTCTCCAACCTGCACCTCCCAGTAACGTCTCCCTGAAGAAAACCCTTCTATTCCCAGGACACTTATCCGGTTTTTAAACCTCTCTGGTTTGTCAGGAAGATCCTGCTTTGCGTCTTCATGTCTCACTTGTTTCCTGTCCTCAGACAGGATGAGTTCAGGATGTGCTGTATCAGGGTCCAGAGTCACATCAACTGTGGAGGACAGAGAGGTGGTTAATTACTATATTTCAAAATGTGATAAAAAATAACACTTTTTAAACATTATATTATATGTAAACGTTTTATTGCTTTCTTTGCTGCCACCACGACCCTGGAAGGACTGAGCAGCCTAGAAAACAGATGAAAACATTATATTATTACAGCAGCATAGCGATGTGTGTGTGTGTGTGTGTGTGTGTGTGTGTGTGTGTGTGTGTGTGAGAGAGAGAGAGACAGCGATCAGAAGAAGCGGTTAGTGAGAATGAGTGAATTTTTAGGTATTAATTTATATTTTAGGTATTTATATAAATAGATTTTTTAGGTATTAATATTAATTCTGGTAACAGGTGTTTTGAATGTTTTGTAAGAAATTGTTGTCATGGTTGGTTCCGGAAAGAAGTGGCGGACCCAAGTGCGGAGTGGAATTCGTGCTTTATTTAGGGAAATCTAAGGGACTTTGTCACAGGACAGGCAAGAGGTCTTCGAGGCGCAAACGTCATTACAGGGACAATCCAAAAGTTAGGGTCGGTACACAGGCCAGAGGTCGATGATCATAAGGAGGTACGAGGACTAAGGACTAGGATTGCAGGACAGGGAAAAGACTTAGGGATCAGGGAGGAGTGGCGTATCGGTAAGGTGGTCGCAAGCTACAAGGCTGAACAACGTGAAGGTTCCACGTAAACTCCTGCTCTGACGCTGCCTTTTATGCATCACTCTGTGCCGCGCCCCAGGTGTTCCGTGTTGGCGTGGCAATTGTAATAATGTGTTACCTTTGAGAAAATAGTATAAGAGGATTTGTTTTAAAAGTTGTTTTGACTTAATATTAATGAACACAATAATATTCATGAAATTCAGTCAAAACTAAGACAAAAATTAAGTAAAAAATGATAGCATTATATAATCTGCTCCAGTCACAACAAACTGCTCTCAACACACCTGTTTCTCCTTCACACACACACACACACACACACACATTTTCAGAACCGCTCGTCCCATACGGGGTCGCGGTGAACTGGAGCCTTCCCGGCAACACAGGGCATAAGGCTGGAGGGGGAGGGGACACACCCAGGACGGGACGCCAGTCCATCGCAAGGCACCCCAAGCAGGACTCAAACCCCAGACCTACTGGAGAGCAGGACCTGGTCCAACCCACTGCGCCACTGCACCACCATGCCCCTGTCCTTAAAATATATTTTTTTCTTTTTCTCACAGTAAGAGGGGAAGATCAGTTTGTGGAAAAAACTGAAACTTTTCTGTGGAAAATGTCTTTGGTGAAGTGTGTATTGGCTAAATGAACCTTCTAGAATCCATATTTCTATATTTCAAGGCCTTGGACTCCGGACCCCTTCTCTGTTTGGGCAACAACATTACCTTGTTTATGACTGTACCTGAACACATTTACCTTGTTTTTCTCTTGTTGTTTACACCTTTGTTTCATCACTTGGGTGGTATTTGGGTTCAAACTGTACCTTATTTTACAGTTTCTCTTCATTCTCTAAGGTGTTCATGACTGAACTAAGCAACAAATAAGCCATGTTTTTCTTGCACTTAATTGGATTATTTGTTTCTGTTTTAAGCTTCGTGTGGATTGAACTGAACTCTTGTGAGAAACAGTCACTTGTTCTCATCACTGATGAGATATTTTGTGGAAAGGAAGGTCAATAAATGTGCTCATATCCTGTGTCTGTCAGTCAATCATGTGACAAATGAGAGTCCAGATTCAATGCAGCCAATCAGTCATTATTGTGTCTCCTACAGAGAAGAGCTGCAATGGGGAGAAGAAGCAGAAGAAACTCACCTGCGTATCTTTGTGCCTTCAGAAGTTCTGTAGAGAGAGAAATAAAAATGAGACACATGGAATTAGTGGCACAGCAGATACTGCAGTCAGTCTGGACTTGTCTCAGTGTCTTTCGTGTCCATTCTTACAGGACAGAGTCTCATACAGTGTTGCATACAGTATAAGAAGAACCAAACTCAGTTCTGTGGGATCAATTCAGCTCCACTCTACTTATCAGCTCTCCTGCACATGTTTTCTACAGCTGGACATGGAAAATACAGATAGAAAAACTACAAAATTCCATTGAAATTATTTAATTTAAATGACTTTCTTCATACTGAAATATTTAAACAACACTCTGAGATGAATTATGTTTTGAGAAATACCGGTATTCCCTGGCATACAGACTCCCGGTTGACTGATTTTTGGTATAACGGCCCTAGAAAAATGTTGGTCATGTTCAGTATACAGACCGACTACTTGCGCTATTAGGTACTTATTTCTGGTGCTGAAAGAATACTTTTCCCCCATGATGCCAATCAGACACAAAGCTTTCATCAGCATATAATAAACTCTTCTTAATTTTTCATTGTTTTTCGAGTTACTTTTTTATAATTTTTGATAAATGTTTTCCTTTTAGGGGGTGCTGTGGCACAGTGGGTTGGACCATGATCCTGCTCTCCGGTGGGTCTGGGGTTCGAGTCCCGCTTGGGGTGCCTTGTGATGGACTGGTGCCCTGTCATGGGTGTGTCCCCTCCCCCTCCGGCCTTACGCCCTGTGTTGCCGGGTAGGCTCCGGTTCCCCCGTGACCCTGTATGGGACAAGTGGTTCTGAAAGTGTGTGTGTGTGTGTGTGGATTTTGGTGATTCCACCTGTTATTTACAGAGTTTTTTTTATATTTGTGCACCCTGTTGTTTTTCAGTTATTGTATTCTGAATTTATACTGTTTTTTCAATATGTGTTTGTCCTATATATTCTTTTTACTTTTGTCCTCCAACTGCAAAAATGCAGTTTACAAGGGAAATATTCATTCCTACAAAAACGGGTTAATATCAGTAAAAAAAATGAATATTTTACTAACTCTGAACTAATTTAATTTTGCTGTTTTCCTTTTTCAGTTCCAGTTTTTGTGACATTGTGCCTTTATCCTAGTAATTTCATATGAACTTATTTCAGGCACGGTTCAGTTTTACTGTTTTAATTTTACTCTTGTATAAGCAAAGAGAATCATATTCAAATACAAAATCAAACATAAAGGTAAGTGTTACACAGTTGTTTGGTGAGGAGCCCTATAAATGTAGGAACATCAGTGTTAGTGTGAATGAAATATGGATTAAAAACAGCATCACAGAGTTCTGATATTCCTCTGAATATCACCTCTTTAAAAAGAAATATGTTAAATACCTTTTTCTCTTTGCTGTTTCATATAGTGAGGAATTAAAACAGCCAATATGATGATAGCAGGAACTCCCAGAGAGAAGAACACAGCAAAGGCCACCTTCCAGGGATGAGCACGGTGGAATATCTCACCTGGAACACAAAACATTTGTCATTAATCGTATTTCTGAGGAGATTTCTGGTCCCGCTTGTGGTTGCAAGCTGTGGATCTAGTGCACTGCACTGCGGTACATTGTTACACTGTGAGTCCACCTGGAACTGTCCTTCTCACAATACACATTATTTCATTTGTCAGAGATATTGAATAAATATAGTGTTGGTAGACAAAGTGAATCAGCTGGAAGAACATACTGGAACATTGTGGAATTCAGCAGTTACTCCTGTTGGCATAAAGACACACAGCTTTACTCTGGAGTTATACACTCACACACTGTCCAAAACCACTTGTCCCAAGCAGAGTCGCGGCAAACAGGAGCCCAACCCAGCAACACAGGGCATGAGGCTGGAGGGGGAGAGGACACACCCAGGATGGGTCGCCAGTCCACCACAAGGCACCCCAAGCAGGACTGAAATCTCAGACCCACCAGAGAGCAGGACCCGGCCAAACCCGCTGCGCCACAGCATCCCCCACTGTGAGTTGTTTTAATATTTATTTATTTATTTAACTGATGATTTTCTCCAAAACAATGTACAATTTTAATCCATCTACAGTTTTTTAGCCATTATACAACGAGGTAATGTGACATCATAGCATAAAATATAATGTAGTAGTACAAGTTATATTCAGTTACCAGAAAATAGCATTCTGCCTTGGTCAACCATGCATTTCTTTTGTTTCCTACACAGGTACCATGTTTCCACGGCTCAAAAGCAACAGAAGGTTCTACCTTTATCATTCCAACTGTTCAAAAAAAATAGAGAGTAATTAAGGGTTTCTACCTTTCTCAGTGATACTGTACCTGTAGCCAAGATCAAAACCTAGATTCTGATTAATGGAAGACAACAGGTATATCTAGCACAACATTGACTGCTCTTCAAGGGTTTAAGCTCAAAACAGCACCACAGACTTTGATGTTAGAACACAATTGTAGAACTCATCTGTCATTACACACACACACACATTTTCTGAACCACTTGTCCCATACAGGGTCACAGTTAACCAGAGCCTAACCCAGCAACACAGGGCATGAGGGGGAGGGTACACACCCAGGACAGGACGCCAGTCCATTGCAAGGCACCCCAAGCAGGACTCGAACCCCAGACCCACTGGAGAGCAGGACCCAGTCCAACCCACTGTGCCACCGCACCCCCCCACATCTGTCATTACACTTACACACAAACTTTCTGAAAAGCTTGTCCCATATGGGGTTGCGGGGAACCGGAGCCTACTCGGCAACACAGGGCATAAGGCCAGAGGAGGAGGGGACACACCCAAGACGGGACGCCAGTCTGCCGCAAGGCACCCCAAGCAGGACTCAAACCCCAGACCCACCAGAGAGTAGAACGAGGTCCAACCCACTGCACCACCACGCCCCCTCTCTGTCATTACAATTAAATAAAAATATTTTAACTCACCAGGGACGTCTGTGACTGTTTCTCTCACTTCACTGAACCCCTGCTGTAGAACTCGACAGGTGAACCTGTTGGTCTTTGTCTCCTGTACAATAACACGTCGTCTCACAATGAAGAGACCCATACTGTCCGTGTATGTCTCTGTGTGTCCAGCAGGGAGTTTCTGTCCTTCACTGTCCATCCAGACCACTTGAGGCTGAGGGTACCAGCCTTTAGATTCACATACCAGACTGATCCCTCCTTCTTTATATCCCTCGATGGAAATCATTGGTTGGGTTCCAATAGCTAGAAATATAGAAATAGTGTGACTAAAGCAAAAAACTTAATTAAAATGTTCTGAAAATTGACTGAAATAACATGAAATTTTGTCAAACAGCTTTTATCTTTATAAATGCATTAATGGAGAAGTCTTTATGACACCTCTAAAACGAAACAGTTTAATCAATAAATACAAAATACAAAATTCTTACCTTTAATATGAACATTAATGTAGGAATCATCATACCATTCTGCAGACTGGACCAAACATTTATACTGTCCATTGTCAGATCCTCGCACATTTTTCACTTTTAATGAAGTGTTTCCGTTCCTCAGTTCCTCAGGGAAAAGTGATGTCCTTTCACTGTAAGATGGGATCTGCTTCTCATTTCTGTCCTCATGATCCCGGTAAAGATGTACAAGTGGGTCTTCGCTATGAACTCTGAACCACTCAATGCTCAGGTCCACAGCACTGATGTTGGGTTTGATGTAACAGGGCAGAACAACATCTTCACCAGCTACAGCAACTACAGGCTGAGCTGGACCAAGAACCTCAAACCTCTCTGGAAAGAACAATGGAGACATATATTTTTCATATATATTTCATTTTACATAGACACAAAGGCTTTTCTGCAGCAGACTCAATACAAAACTCAAATATTTGACTGAAGGAGAGAGAAAATGTACCCAGAGTGGAGACAGTGGTGTGGAGGATAAGCAGGACAACCCAGTACAGACACTCAGACCAATTGGTATTCATATCTGAAAGAGGGGAAAATACAACCATACACTTATATTGAGAATACAGACCTGTTTATAAAGAAATATTAAAAAATTATTTAACAATCACTCTGGATCAGATGATGGATTAATATATAGATGATTCTGCCTTGACTGCTTGGTTGCCTGAAGGATTGAGATCTCATATCAAGTAATCTGACCTGGTCACTTTACAGCAAATACTCTTTACTGTGGTAAAGATATTTTACTCTGAACTCCACAGTGCTTTACCAGCCTGGTGCTCTGCGGTTCTCACAGGTGTTCTTACCTGATCCTGTCATTCCAGGTCACCTGCATAACTGGATGTGTCTCAGAGTGACAATGAAACACCAGGCAATGATCATTCACTGGAGATCATGAACTCACTATGAAGAGGAGGACAGGAGGACCTGCAATATGAATAAACTCATAACTCATCTTATTTCTGTTAGACAAATAGGTCTTACAGCAATTCTGAACTACATGAATCAGCTCAGGATCACAGTGACAGAAAGTGTACAAGAGTGAAAAAGCAGCAGTGTGTTACTATAAAGCACAGAACTGTATGGTATGTTTTCTTGTGCACTTTCTTATTTATGAGAAGTTTGTGAGAGAAAATAAGAAAATGGAGCAGAAATGATGGTTTGCATTTAATGTACAACTGATGTGTTCTGTAACTGCTGCAGAAATCCCCTTTTGTCAAAAGCTGGATGAACCAACACTGCACCCCCAACTGTAAGGGATAGCTGACACTGGCTGGAAATGGAAAACAAGAAAATAAACAATGTTGGCAGGTTAAGAGACAAGCTGAAGGGCTGTAGGGTGTTTGTTATATGATGTGCATAACTTACTTTAGCCTACAGGAAATTAAATAGGTAAGTTAGTAAATTCGAAGTAAACACAAGCTGAGCACATGTTGATCACACAGAAAGAATGCCAATGAGAAATGTTATGTGTGTAACATGTGCTTTAGGATCTACTGTATATAATATGTGTGTATCTGATGTTTGGAGAGACTCCCTACACTCTGACACAGGGGACAGGGGACTCTCCCTCCAGCTGGGATGAAATAAAGTAAGATATTCTGTCCTCTCTTGTGTCCTTTGTTTGAGTAATGTCCAGTTTTGACCACAAGTTACAATGTATTCTAATGACCAGAAGGAGTTCACAAGCACACACGCACATTGACTGACACCGCTTGGCCCATATGGGGGTCACAGCAAGCCAGAGCCTAACCCAGCAGCACAGGGCTGGAAGGGGAAGAGACACACCCAGGACGGAACACCAGTCCACCCCAAGGCACCCCAATTGGGACTTGAACCCCAGACCTGCCAGAGAACAGGATCCAGTCAAACCCACTGCACTACCATGCACTCCAAGTTCAGAACCACACTAGGGGTTCTTCCTGGGTTTATTAAAGTTCTGAACCATAAGCCGGACTGCTGCCTTGTCTGAAACCCACGACAGCAACACTTTTAAGAACTCTCAGAGACTACGCGCTCAACTCACTCACATGCTCTCACACCTCTTATGTCACACACATTCTCTGAACCATGGCCCAGGGTAAAGCACAGAACAAAACACAACGTGACAACAAACTACACACACTGGCAGAAACTGCTTGTCCCAAGAAGGTTCAGGGAAAACAGGAGCTTAACCCAGCAATACAGGACATAGGGCAGGAGAGGGAGCGGCCACACCCTGGATGGGCTGCCAGTACATTGCAAGGCACTCCAAGCAGGACTTGAACCCAGACCCACTGAAGAGCAGGACCTAGCTAAACCTGCTGTGCCCCTGCACCCCCATAACAGCAAACTCTTCAGAATTAAATAAATAATAGCACAAAGTATTACAGTATTTTCCATTAAATGTTTATTTTTACATGTACTCTTGTGTTTTATGGCAGATTGTTTTCATTGAAAACTGTTCGCAAGTGACTTTTAGATTTCATGCTGTCACCTCAAATTCACACTCACTCAAATAACCATTATCATTAGTAAATAAGCATTATTTTTATATATAACTCGATGAAGTTAAATTTGATTTATACCAGTTTAACGTGGTACATAAACTGTAATTCTTACATAAGTGTTTATGTCCATTAATCACTCACTCTCACACAGACACAGACACACACCAACCGTTTGTCCCGAGCAGGAGCGGAACCCGGCAGTGGAGGGTGCAGGAAAGCACATGCCGGACGGAGCGCTACCCTGCTGCGGGGCTCCCCAAGCGGGACTTGAGTCCACACCCACCACAGAGCAGCCCCTGTCCATGCCCACTGCACCACAGGGCCACCGCTCCTCTTGTTGCCTTATGTATTATATTATAATATATACTGTATAAAGTTTTACTAAACACTGTTTTATGGACAGGGGGGTGTGGTGGCGCAGTGGGTTGGACCACGGTCCTGCTGTCTGGTGGGTCTGGGGTTCGAGTCCCGCTTGGGGTGCCTTGCGATGGACTGGCGTCCCGTCCTGGGTGTGTCTCCTCCCCCTCTGGCCTTACGCCCTGTGTTACCGGGTAGGCTCCGGTTCCCCCGTGACCCCGTATGGGACAAGCGGTTCTGAAAGTGTGTGTGTGTGTGTGTGTGTGTGTGTGTGTGTGTGTGTGTGTGTGTTTTATGGACACTATAGTTTGTCTTCACGTCCCCGATTTGCACCCACAGCTGCGCTCCTTACCGTGTTTTACTCCACCTCTCTGTGGTACATATTTCAGTTCCCAGATGAAAAAATAAATTCGAAGTATAAAATCGGTTAAGCGGTGTACAGTTATTAATGTCAATATTAAATGAATATAAACTTTATTTATGAGTGTAATTATTGAAATTAAACAGCATTTTATTTACACAGAGAAACAAACCTGTTGCTGTTCGTGTTACTTGGCGGTCCGTTATTTTGACATGTTTTACTTTCGCTTTTAAATTGTTTATGAGCAGAGACCGAGCTGTTAAGTCATATTGAAATATTGCCAAATATAAGTGAAAGTGAATTTTTTTACTTTTTTTTTATTAAAGTTATCAATGAAATACACAACCAAAAACAAACATCAAAAAATCCACAAACGAACCCAAAACCATTTCCTACAGTTGGTCAACGAAATTACTAAACAGCCATTACATAAAATACATTGCCAAGACAATGACAGAGCCTTTCCCATAACAATCCCCCTTCCTGGGTTCAAAAAATATAACTGACCCATGTCTTCCCCACACCAACATACCCACAAAAGGACTGTCCTCCAATAGCAGCTCAACCGAAGTCATCATGTCATATATATGTATCCTTCAAAACACATAAAATACTTCTAAATTACAGTGTAAAAGTTGATCATACCCTTAAAAACAGACAAATACAAAACAGACATACACATCATTAGTCATCAATACAAAAGGCTCAAAGTGCACAAAATAACCTGATAAAACAAGGCCATTAAAATCTGTAAACAAAACGCAATACAAATAAAACCCACACAAGTTAAAAGAATAAGTTAGTTAAAAGTGCATAAACCCAACGACACAAAACTACTAAAATCTGTGAATAAAATACTGTACAGATAAAAGGCACACAAACAAATATTAAAAAAATTAAATATACAAAGGGGTAAGATACAAGAAAGTACAACATGTTTTAAAAGAATTCAGTTCCATAAAGCAGATGTCCATCCTCAGAGCTTCAGACACATTTATCCACGAGGCCTTTCCATCTCTCCTTTGCCTTGTGGTAGCCCCAGGCAATCAGATCGCGCTTTATTCTGAACTTCAGTTCAGCTCGGATTTTCAAAAAGACACCCCTTTCGGACAAGGTTAATGGGTGCATTCCACAATTCTTTCTTTGTCAAACTCACAATCAACCAAATCCTACCGGAGGTTGCTTTGTTTACCCTGCGGGACAGTCCCTTCATGATATTATCAAATGTCAATGCCATATCGCCGTCTAACTCTCCGCACAAGGGCTCAACCAATGACCAGACTGGCCCGGCATAACCACAATCCCAAAAAACGTGTTTAATCGTTTCCGCACCCAAACACTGGGGTCGCGAGCAGTCGGGACGTCCGGTCAACTCGTACCTGTAAAGTTTCTCCATTACGGGTAATCTTTCATGGAGGCACTGCCAGTTTAAATCCTGCAGCCTATTGTCAAGCCCGTTTGGCTGAATTCGGGCCCAAATGTCTTCCCCAAGGCCTAACATCACTCGCGTTCCCCTCCTCTCCAACAAAGCATTATATGACACTTTGTGCTTCAGGAGGGTATTTGCGTCAGTGTCAGTCGGAACGATCTTACTCCATTTCGCCATCTGTTTATAGTGATCTGGCAGAGACTCTGCCTTTGGTCCAGCATTGGACCACGAATTCACCAAATTTCACAATGGAAAAAACAGCCAGAGGCGAACAAAATGTTGGTGTGGATGTTCCAGGGGAGCTGCCAGACGGAAACAGTGCTGCGCGAAAAAGAGGCAATCAAATTTTTGGGGAAATCAGGGAACCCCCTTCCGCCCCTGTCCTTCCCTAGGTACATCACCTCTCTCCTCACAAACTCATACTTCCCACCCCATACCAAGCCAAACACGTCTTTCACAAACCCTTTCCTTAAATTGCGAGGCATGGGGTAGACATGAGCCAAATAAAGAAAGGTCGGGAGGACGTCAACTTTCAAGATCAGTGCTTTACCCAGGAAGGACAGGGACCTTGCCTTCCACAGCCCCATCTTCCGCCTCGCTATCGCAAGATGCTCCTCCCAGTTGACCCGGGCTGCTCCTTTTGAAAGAAAACTCACACCCAGCACTCTGAGGGGACCGCTACAAAGGGAGAGACCACCAAAGGTGTCTTTTCGCGCTCCCCAGAATTCAAAGTACTTCACCTCTGTCTTCCCGAGGTTGAGCGCCGAACCCGAGGCCCTACCGAACATCTGAGTCAGATGCAGCGCCTGGGCGAGTGAGCGATCGGAACATGCAAACAGGACTGTATCATCTGCATACTGGGCCAACTTAACAGCCCGGGAATCAGCCGGGAGGGTTGCCAGCAAATGCTGTAAAAAGGAATCCCCTGTGACAGGGTCAGTTTCCCTTCCCTTAAAAAGACTTTCATAAAATTCTGTAGCAACCTCAATCATCCGGGCCGTATCCTTAACTAGCTCTCCTTGCCTAGTTCGCAAAGAAGTAAAACCCATATCATGTTGAAAGCCCCTCGTTTTATTAAAGAAAAAGGAGGAACATTTTTCATCTTCCTCCAATTCTCTTATTCGGGCTCTTGCAAGGAGAGCACTAGCTTGTTGGTCGTATAGTCACCTTAATTCCGCCTTTAATTCCTCTTCTCTGTCACTGTTAAAATCTTTTCCATTATTATGGTGGGCATAGATCTTTCCCAACTTTTTCTCCACTTTCCACATAGCTCTGAGAGATCGAGCCCTCCTATGAACATAGTACTGCCTAGTAATGGTTTGCACCTTCGTTTTGGTGGCTTCTCACCAATCCAAGGCAGAGCTACAGAAAAATTTGAGCTCCTGCCATACCTTAAAATGCTCATAAAAAGGTCCCTGTACTCTTTCTCCTTTAAAACATCTACCTCCAGTTTCCAATACCCAGGACCGTGCAACGTGGCCTCTATGGAAACCGTAGCCTCTACCATCAAATGGTCCGTCGGCCAATGAGGAGAGAGATGAACCCGTTTGAAAACAACAGAGTCGGAAGCTAAAATATAATCCAGGCGACTTTGTGCTCCTCTACTATTAGACCAGGTAATGCCCGGATGACTGGGGTTGCATACTTTAAAACCATCAGAAAGACCAAATCTGAGCATAAAATTCTTCAAATGTTTGATGCTAACATCCTATTTACCCTCCAAATATACTGTATATTAGAATCCCCCCCAAATAGTAAGAATCTTCATTCTACACACAAAGACATTGTCTGAAACCACTTGTCAGCACAGGAACAACGACCAGCGGGGGAGGGGACACGCCCAGGACGGGACAGGACGCCAGTCCGTCGGAGGGCACCCCAAGCAGGGCTCGAACCCCAGACCCACCAGAGAGTAAGCACAAACCAAGCCCGCTGCGCCAGAGAATGGTTATGAGCACAACCCTCTCATGAACATCATTCGTCGGCACAAAAACCGGAAAACTCCACATAACACGAAACGTGCTACAATCGAACCAGCCAGAATTGCCTACCTCCTATACATAACAGGCATGACCGACAAAAGAAGCAAACTGCTCATAAAGCACAGCATCAAAATCACTTTCACTACCAATTCCAGTACAAGAAGACTTCTCGGCACAGTTAAAGATAGCCTGCCATTGAAGACCAGCGGAGTGTACCGAATACCCTGCAGCTGTGGAAAAACATACGGGCAGACAAGTCGACTTATCTCCACACGTCTCCAAGAACACATAAGAGCAACGAAGAACAACAACATCGACTCAGCAGTGGCTGAACACTCCCTGCAGACCAGTCACGAGATTCGCTTTGATGAGACCACAGTTCTCACACCTGTCCCCGTACAGGAGCCGCATAGTAAGAGAGGCGATCGACAATTTCAATCAGGAGGAGGGCTTCAATTTATCTATAACCTGGACACCTCTCATCTCGAGTCCCCGCGCCAATTCTGTAACAACCCGACTGCCTCTCATTAAAACTCAGTTCAGCGAGCCGACCTATAATATGAAAGTCACAGCGCAAGTGGAAAACACAGCAGGGGCACCACCTATCAGGACCACTCGCTATGACCTCTGACCCTCGTCAAACACTCCATTCCACATCTAACCTTCACAAGACGTCGTAGCTCCCTGATGATGCTTCCAACAGGAGAAGCGAAACGTTGGAACCAATTTCCCACATGACACGGTTTAATCCAAAAGTACAAAACTCCCAGTCAGTTGACACCAACCGCAGAAGCCTACGGGTTTTAATAAAAATGTTTGTGATGAATCCACCTTTGTGAAACAGAATGAAATTACACTCAAGTCTCTTGCTCTGTGTTAAGTCAGTTGAGAGAGTGCTGTGAAATCACACTGAATGTGACAGGAAGGTTAAAATCCCGTATGACCTTTGGAAATCTTTGTGTGAACAACTGCAGAAGGAAGAGCAGAAATGCAGGAAAGGTGTTTTGAAATGAACTGAAATGGAGAAGAAGGAAATGTCTTTACTGGCTGCTCCCCTACAGGCCCCTTCCTCACACTGCCTTTGTGTCCAGATGTGGATTTGGATGTCAACAAGAGTAGGACGTCTGATGTTTGGTTCATCGTCTGCTCGGGAGGACTGATTTCCAAGCCTGGTGTCCTCAAGACAGTTACTGTCCAAATGTGCCTAATGGTCAGTGTGAACAAGGAAATATTTTGGAACTAGAGGGCGATGGTCCTCTATATAGGGTTAGACTTGGGTGTCCAGGTTGTGTATATCAAAATCTAGTCTTGATTTGGATTTACTTAGAGTCTGAGGAGAGGTTGAAATCCTATTTTAGCTTTTGTGTGTGTGTGTGTGTGTGTGTGTGCCTGTGCGTATTTGTGGCTACCTTGTGCACGTAACAGTAATTTTTTATCGGTGGTAATTTTCTGTTTCATATTTGCTTTATGTGTTTCAGCTGAAAAAGACTTTATCATGTATTGTCTTCTTAGAGATATTTATGTACAAACTGATGGCTGCAGCCAAGACTGTAACTGGGAGCCCTGTCACACCCCTACACATCCTAAAGTGGAAGATCAATCCCTCACCACCCAGACCAGATTATTCAGGTGTATTGAGCACTGATCTGTTCTGAGTGGGATCTCCTCCCTGGTTCAGTTTATGTGGACCTGTTGAAGAGTCACACCTGGGAACTGGAAAGGAGGGAGAATTTTGATAAATTAACCAAAGTCTCTTATTAGACCACTTTAGACAAGCTATATGTGTCACTCATATATTTTTATATGTATATTGAAATACAGGTTTTTGACTGGCAGGTTCATGCTACTTCCAGTAAAAGTCTCAAGTCATCTTCTGTTTTGGGTATTTTGGATGAGTGTTTAGCCTGACGTGTTTTAAATGTGGAGAACTGGAGAGACACGTCTCAGGTACTTTAACTTTGTGGGAAACACTGATTTTACTGCCTTTTACAAGTATGTTTGCAGGTAGTTATTATGGGTCAATTTTTTTAGATGATTTATAATAGTGGAATTTTATGTGTAGTACTACTTTATATAACTGCTGGAAAGGAACTTTAGGGTTTGGTGTTTTTTGATTCAGTTACATTGGTTTTTCTTTTTAAATCAGCATAAGTATAAACTACGGAGCCACATTACACTCATACAAATATTTTAAAGATGTAAATTCTGTGCATGTCTTGTGTGGGTTTCCTTCTGGTGCTCTGGTTTCCTCCCACAGTCCAAACACATGTTGTTCAGGTGGATTGGGGACTCTAAGTCACCCATAGTGTGTGAGTGATAGAGAGAATGTGTTTCACTGGTGTATGGAGGAGTAATTCATTGTAAATACATTGTAAATCTAGCATTGTAAGTCACCTTGGTGAATAAGGTGCATGGGCTGATGACACTACAGTGTTCACTGGAAGTCGCTTTGGAGAAAAGTGTCTGATAAATGAATAAATATAAAAATAAACATATTGAAGAGCCTAATTTTCATGCTGAAACCAGTCTGAAAATTATTGAATTTTCCATGACATGATTCTGTTTGCTTCCATATTAAGTAACTTTAAAACACATAATTACTGTTCAACGATATTTATTTAAAAGTATCACAATGTAGAAAATACATGTTTAGATGGAGAAATTGCAAACCCTGAATGAGGGTGAGATGGGAAATCAAATTAGAATATGGCATCATGACCTGAACGTTAAAAGCTAAAATCAGTTTCTTCAGTCTGTGTAAATGACAGGAGATATGATCAGTGGGGCGGAGTTTGTACCGTTATTGTTCAGAAATGGACAGAAGTATGGATAGAGTTTCTCAGTGAATTTATATCCAGTGAAATTGCAGATATTAAATCTGGTCTCCACATTGTAAAAGGAGACCTGACCCTGCTCATAGTCCACATACACCCCCAACTTCTGGGGCTTCACACTCAGGGGAAGGGGCACAGGGGAGTCAGCGGGAGCCGTATACTCATTTCCATTCCTCAGACAGATAGTCCAGTAACCATTACTGGGACTCAGTTTAATATCTCCCTTCCTGTCTATAGACTCTCTGACCACTCCTAAATCCCAGTCAGTTTTGTGCCTAACCTGCACCTCCCAGTAATGTCTCCCTGAAGAAAACCCCTCTTTTCCCAGGACACAAATAGCACAGTTAAACCTCTCTTTCTTGTAAGGAAGATTCTGCCATGTGTCTCCATATCTCACTTGTTTCCTGTCCTCAGACAGGATGAGTTTAGGATGTGCTGTATCAGGGTCCAGAGTCACATCAACTGTGGAGGACAGAGAGGTAGTCAATGATACTTCAAAATATGACAAAAATGAACACCTTGAAAATGTTATATTATGATGGCAGCAGAGAGCGCGGTGTATGTGTGTGTGTGTGTGTGTGTGTGTCTTTGTGAGACAGTGATCAGAACAAGCCATTAGTGAGAATGAGTGAATTTTAGGGTATAAATATTAATTAATATTAATTCTGATAACAGGTGTTTTGGATGCTCTGTAAGAAATTGTAGTAATTAATATGTTTACCTTTGAGAAAATAGTGTGAGAGCATTTGTTTCAAAAGTTCTTTTGACAATATAATTAATATTAATCAACACATTAATTAAATCAGTCAAAAATGAAGTAAAAAATAATATTTATAATAATTATATATATAATCTGCTCTGGTCACACCAACCTGCTCTCAACACACCTGTTTCTCTTTCAAACGCTGTATAAATAAACTGGTCCAAGATGCAAAGGTTGTGGAGTCACATTTGTGTCTCTTACAGAGAACAACTGCAATGGGGAGAAGAAGCAGAAGAAACTCACCTGCGTATCTTTGTGCCTTTACAAGTTCTGTAGAGAGAGAAATAAAAATGAGACACATGAAATTAGTGGCACAGCAGATACTGCAGTCGCTCTGGAATTGTCTGTTTCTTTCTTCAAAGACAGGAGCTCTTCTGTTATTTTTTTTAATTTAATCATTTATAGATAAATGTATAATGTCCCTGCCCATTATCTGTGGTCCACCTTCATCTAATATTTTCATATTTTAGCTGATGCCATAACTATTTATAATTTAATAAACGTATAAAGAGAGGTATTTTACTGGACTTTGTCCGATGAAACTTGTACTTTTAACCTTATGACCTTACAAGTCTGTGTTGTTGAGCGCTACACCCCCTGCTGTGTACGATTCCATCACATTACAGGTATTTGTTGAGTTACAACATATGTGACTTATGACAACTCGGACTAAGAACAGCCATCCCTCCTTTTTTATGTTATTCTCAAATCTCACACACAAATAGTTATTATGGTTTGGATCTCAGTCAGTGTTCAGGTGTTTAGCTGCAATTATTGTAACATTACTATATTTTAACATGAAATATGTGTTAAAACATATAACATGTTGTAATTATATTATATAACATATAATATGTTTCACATATTAGTGAAAACATATAACAATGCCCTGTTATATAATATGGCATTAACTGTTTATACCTGTATATCCTTATGGTTTATACAATACAGAAGGGGATTTACAGCTGACAACAGCGTCATCAGAGCGAAACTGTGGCATGCCCAAGATAGGAGTGAGGGTGATGATGAAGAATGATTTTACCCCACCTGTCGGTAATAATCAGCCCTATTTTACCCCATCTTCCCAAACAGTAGAGGAGACTGACTCGGGAGTTTCAGACAGATGCCGGACCTGAGAACTTGAGGAAACGCAAGCTCAGATCCCGAAGTGTCGACACCCCGCACCAAGAGCACAAGACGGCACAAACACAAGAGAACACTCCTCCCCTGTTCACAGTTCCCTTTCACTGACATGCTGCACATCTAAGTAAAAAGCCAAATCTTCACCGACTGAACGAGTCCTGCGTGTTCGTGCTACAGAAATCTTTTCATAAGTCTAGAACCACCTGTATTTCACTGATCAAGAACTGTGTGATCATCCATCTATCTGTTCACTGACTAACTTTCATTAACTGCCTGTCCTGGTCTGGCTTGTGGCAGTAGAACTGGCTGCAAAGTTGGGGGTACACACAACATAGACCACCAGTCTACTATAGGATAGGTACACACACACACACACACACACACACACACACACACACACACACACACACACACACACACACACACACACAAAGAACTAAGGTCTGTTTATATTGACCAGTTCACCAATTCATGCAAGAAAAAGTCTATGTTAAGATAAGATGTTCTTGAAGATGTTTTTGTCCAGTTTTGTTTTTAGACAATTTAGATAATTTAGTCATTGTTGTTATTGTTGTTCTTTCAGACCAGTAGCAGTAGTTCATGATCTAGCAGTCACAACATTACAGTTACTTGCGCAGTGATTGGACTTACCATGCTGGTCTTTGAGCTGACCTGTAGATATAAAAGTAAATATTATAATTAGCCAGTGTAAACAGAGATTAATGAAATTATATGTTGAGATCAGTCTCAGAAAAAACTACAACACACAGTGTATACAGTATATACAGGATGTGTGTGAGCTTTTACACTGTATCATAAAATCTTATTCTTACACTTTACACCATGTCTGAAATATAGGGGGGAAAAGATTTTATAGGTTTCATTTTTCAAGTGGGTTTTGTTCATGTCAACAATATAATTCCCAGTGGTATTTATGTTTATGAACCCTGCTGATCACTTGTATCATGAATACAAACCGAATGGTTTTTCTTTAATCCCAACATTTTCTGTTACTATTAAGCATATTTATATTTCTGTGTCATTCTGTACAGAGGGTTTATATTCTGAAACACTACAGTGGTGTAAATTATTTCATATTTAGCTGATGTCTTTGTCCAAGATGAACTAGAGTGTTAGACACTACATTAATCACACTTTGAGCTGATCTATAAAGAAGAGTTTGAACAGAAACACATATTGACCATAAAACAAGGTTTTGGACTGACTGTAATGCTGCAACACAGCCTGTCATTGTCAGCGTGAAAAAAATTCCCGTAGAAACTGTTTATACAGATTTTCTTACCATACAGATGTTAACAAAATCTTAATAAGTTAATGTCTAATTGTTGTTTTAAGAAAGACCATTTAAAATGCAAAAAAAAGTCTATGTTGTTACTATATTCTTGTTCAGTTTATGCTTTTAGATAATTTAGATAATTTAGTTATTGTTATTGTTGTTCTTTCAGATGAGTAGCAATAGTTCATGATCCAGCAGTCACAACACTACAGTTACTTGCGCAGTGATTGGACTTACCATGCTGGTGTTTGAGCTGACCTGTAGATATAAAAGTAAATATTATAATTAGCCAGTGTAAACAGAGATTAATGAAATTATATGTTGAGATCAGTCTCAGAAAAAACTACAACACACGGTGTACACAGTATATACAGGATGTGTGTGAGCTTTTACACTGTATCATAAAATCTTATTCTTACACTTTACACCATGTCTGAAATATTGGGAGGAAAAGATTTTAATAGGCTCCATTTTTCAAGTGGGTTTTGTTCATGCCAACAATATAATTTCCAGTGGTATTTATGTTTATGAACCCTGCTGATCACCTGTTGTACCATGAATACAAACCGAATGGTTTTTCTCTGTGTTACCGGGTAGGCTCCGGTTCCCCGCGACCCTGTATGGGACAAGCGGTTCTGAAAATGTGTGTGTGTGTGTGTGTGTGTGTGTGGTTTTTCTCTAAGCCCAATATTTTCAATTACTTGCATAGCAAATTTATATTTCTGTGTTTTCCTATACAGTAGGTTCATATTTCGAAACACTAGAAACACTACAGTGGTGTAAATTATTTCATATTTAGCTCGTTTTTGTCCAAGATGAGTTACATTATTGGAGACACTACATTAATCATACTTTGAGCTGATCTATAAAGATGAGTTTGAACAGAAACACATATTGACCATAAAACACACACACACACACATTTTCAGAACCGCTTGTCCCATACGGGGTCACGGGGAACCGGAGCCTACCCGGGAACACAGGGGCGTAAGGCCAGAGGGGGAGGGAACACACCCAGGACGGGACGCCAGTCCGTCGCAAGGCACCCCAAGCGGGACTTGAACCCCAGACCCACCGGACAGCAGGACTGTGGTCCAACCCACTGTGCCACCGCACCCTCCACCATAAAACACTGTTTTGGATTTACTGTAATGCTGTAACACAGTCTGTAATAATTGATGTCAGAAGAAAATTTCTTCTGAAACTTCATACAGATGTTTTCACCATACAGGTGTTGACTTAACAAGCAAAATTTAACTCATTATTGTTTTAAGAATGTTGTAACAAAATTTTAATAAATGAAAAGATCTAATTCAAATTAACATGTTCTTAAAGATGTTTTTGTCCAGTTTTTGTTTTTAGATGTTATTGTTGTTGTTCTTTCAGACCACTAACAACAGTTTATGATCCAGCAGTGAAAACACTAGTTCCTTGCTCAGTGACTGGTTTTATCAATTTCACTGTAAAATATTTAGATTCTTATGCTAGAAAATAGATTATAAATGACACATAAAATGTCATGAGAGAAAAGATGAAATCAAATGTCTTTTTTTTTTTTTCTTTTTTTAAGTGAAATCCTGACAAAGAAGGAAACAGATGCTGAATTATACTGACTTCGACATGGTCATTAATACAGGTCATCTGACTGTGGTACCACATTATGCACTGCAGTTCTGCCAGTCATTAAAACCCAGACACATTTTTTCATACAAAGTAGTCATTCACACAAATTAAATGTTTTATCAGTTAAAAAGAGGCAAGTGAAATTGTTCTTATTTTGATATTTGTCTTAAAGAAAAGATTTTGCAACATTTTCAAACATCACTTTCATACAATTCTATTACTTACCATGCTGGAGGTCAAGAAGAGCTACCTCCCTGTGGTGACCCCCGGGCAACATCCCTGAGGGCTAAGCACTCTTCAAATTGATCAAACTGGCCTCACTACTACCATGCAAGCAACTTCACAAAAAAGAACCTTGTCGAGAAAACCCTTTCAAGACTTAACCGGCTAATGTTGAAGGACTGATACCTGCCAAACATGACATCATTAAGTATCTGTCATTTTCTCAAGTACTGGATCCTCAGATTTAGTCTTGAAAATTCTATTAAAAATAAATCAAATAAAGTCTCTGTCAGTTAAGGAAACGCTACTGCACCAACTTTTGACGTAATAGAGACCATGATTGAGCTCGGCCGTCTTTCTTAATGAAATAATACATAATATAATTATTGATTAATTATTAATGATAACAGGACATGACATGGGAAGCACTAAAATAAAACCTGACCGGACGCAAAATATTAATGGTTTTAATGTTCATTATGGCAATAAGCAGGTGTATTATAACAGCCCAGGGGGGTGTGGTGACACAGCTTGTTTAGCTGAGTCCTGTTCTGTGGTGGGTCTGGGGTTTGAGTACTGCTTGGGGTGCCTTGCGATGGGCTGGCGTCCCATCCTGGGTGGGTCCCCTCCACCTCCAGCCTTGCGCCCTGTGTTGCTGGGTTAAGTTCTGGTTCCCCATGACCTTGCTCAGAATAAGTGGTTTCAGACTGTGTGTGTGTGTGTGTGTGTGTGTGCTACTGAATACAATGCAGTTGCAATCTTTCATCAAGAAACACACACCAACTCTGATGATCAGGTGAAGATACCTGGCTTCAACCTAGTTAAAGCTATACATGAAGAACATCATGGTATACTACTACACTAGCAAGGTCAGATGTACAAATTTCCAACATGATGACTTTGCCAAGAAACAACAATATTCAATGGATAGCTGCACATATCACACACACACACATTTTCAGAACCGCTTGTCCTATACGGGGTCACGGGGAACCAGAGCCTACCCGGCAACACAGGGCGTAAGGGGAAGGGGACACACCCAGGACGGGACGCCAGTCCGCCACAAGGCACCCCAAGGGGGACTTGAACCCCAGACCCACCGGAGAGCAGGACCGAGGTCCAACCCACTGCGCCATTGAACGCCCTCCTCTGCATATATCCGTGGAGTTAAATTTATGAATGTGTACAAGCCACCAAAAGTGGTTTTTACATCTATTTATGCTGGCGACTTTAATTGTCAACACATCAACTGGGGCTACCACAATAACTCAGCCAACAGAGAAGAACTAGTCAACTGGACATCAAATGCCGACCTCAAACTGCTTTATGACATTGAGCAACCAGAGAGTTTTCACCCAGGAAGATGGAACAGTGGCACAAATCCAGAACTGGCTTTCGTTACAAATTGTGACAACCCACAAGCCACCAGTCCAACAAGAACTGTGTTGAGTATTTTCCAAGATCACAACATAGGCCATCCAAAAAACAACACCCTGCACTGATTACGCCCACACCAAGCTACCAAGTCAAACGTTGGAATCTGCAGAAAGCCGACTAAAACAACTTTGCCAAGGACACTGAAGAAATTATAAGCAGTCTTGAAGAACCAACTAAAGATAATTAAAATTAATTATGGAATAAATTCACCAAAATTATTATGGAAAAAGCCAAAAAGTTTATATTACAAGTTTATAGTAATTCTGGCAACCAACTGAAGCTTCACCATTACCGTAGGAAAGGCCAGCAGCAAGAAAAGATTCCTGAAAAACGGTGTTCCCCAAGGATCAGTTCTTGCTCCCCTCCTGTTCGACGTATGCTGTTCAATGATATACCAACACAGTGTCCAAGAAGTTCATCTACGCAGACGATATTGCTTTATTAATTGCAGCAAAAAACTTCAAAGAAATAGAAATGACATTAAGTTCTGATTTAAACAAACTAAGTGACTACTTTCAAAACTGGAGACTTAAGCTCAATGTCAGTAAGACTATAATGTAGCTGCTTCCACCTCACTAATGTCTGAGCAGACTACAAACTGAAAGTTCCATGCAAAGGGAATGCCATTCCTTCAAACAATCTTCCAAAATACCTTGGAGGAACACAAACACCATTTAGACTAAATGTCAATGGAAGTAAATGCAAGGAACAACTTATTGAGAAGACTAGCTGGCCTCTCATGGGGAGCAGACTTCAAAGTGCTACAAATAACCTCAATAGCACTCATATACTCTGCAGCAAAGTACTGTGCACCAGTATGGGCTAAAAGTGCCCACATTAACAAAGTAGACTGCGCTTTTAACACCACAATGAGAAATGTATCTGGCTGCATCCGCGCCACACCAACAAATTACCTAGCTATTATACAACGTAAGCGGTATACCTCCTCTTGATATCAGGAGAAATGCACAATGCACATAATTAGCAAAACACTCCCTAAATGATAAAAGCTCATTGCCTTATAGTCACCTAACTGCTATTATTATTATTTGTTACGCAGATTTATCCCAGTGCAATTCTCCAACCCGCCTAGAAGCCAGCTACACCGACACTGCTGGGAGCGCTTAAACCGATTACACGCTGGGCACGGCCGATTTGGGGCACACATGTACAGAATGAGACTAGCAGACAGCCCTGGATGCCCATGCGGAGATCAGCAACAAATTGCAAACCGTTTGCTGGATCACTGCCCCACGTACACGCCCACACCAGTAGATTTGACAAACATCAACAATACAGATATTAAACTTTGTCTATATGAAGCCAACTTTATAGCTTAGCTTGCCCTATGTTGATAAAGATCTGTTTTTGATCTTACGATAGATAAAATAAATAAAACTTACCATGCTGTTCTTTGAGCTGACCTGTAGATGTAATAGTAAATGCTGTAATTAGCCAGTGAGATTAGATGAATGAAATTATGTCATGAGGTCAGTGTAATGAAACACTAAGTCACACGCTGCATATAAATATGTGAGTTTTAACATTTTATCATATTATTTCATTCTTCAGCTTTGGTGGCAAGTGATAAATTATTTAAATTATAAGTGAATATTGTAAGTTCCTTAAAAACTGTGATTCAACAATCAGTTATTATGCAACGAAACTGTGAACACTTAGTATTTGTTCAGTTTGAGCTTAGAAGTCATGGGAAGAATAGTGTTTAAATATTCTTTGGATATGATCCTGAATGCCCAAAATTACAAATAATAAATGATCCTAAACAAGTGACTCTTATAAGTGGCAGAGTGAGTAGTGTCCCCCACAGTGAATGATATACATTATAATGATTGCTGTGAGCTATGACTAAAAAATTACTTTCACATACCTGTCATTCTACGGAGTTTTACAAAACAGTAAAGCAAAACTGTGCATCCAATAATACAAACAGCAGACAGACTGAAGACCACAGCAAAGGTCACCTTCCAGGGATGGGCACGATGGAACATCTCACCTGGAATACAACAAATAATTTCACTGAATTATTATGGATTTGCACCTTCTGGTAATTAAAAACTAAAACAGGCAATTTTATCAGTGCAGAACCTGCAGTCCTAATGTTTTATTTAACTTGAAGAAACAAGTAAATAAGTACCTCAGGTCTTGTCTTTAAAAAAACTAGGGGGGGACTTTCATACAAATGGATCAAGACGCAAATCAGGACGATAAAAAAATGTTTTGATACTGGAACCTGTTAATTATTCACAGTGATTTAAACATGTGTTATGATGAGTGTCTCCATTGAGCTGTTTATACTAAATATGTGTAACTCACCAGGGATGTTAGTTATTGTCTCTTTTGTTTCATTTAACTGTTGCTGTAGAACTCGACAGGTGAACCTGTTTGTCTCTGTCTTGTTAACAATAACACGTCGTCTTACAATGAAGAGGTCCATACTGTCTCTGTGTGTCTCTGTGTGTCCAGCAGGGAGACTGTGTCCTTCACTGTCCATCCAGACCACTTGAGGCTGAGGGTACCAGCCTTTAGATTCACACACCAGACTGATCCCTCCTTCTTTATATCCCTCATTGGAGATCATTGGATGGGTTCCTACAGCTACAGATACAGAAACAGTGTGGCTAAAACAAAAAAAGCTATTAAAATGAATCAAAAATTGATTGAAATATTGTGAAACAGTTAAACAAATCAATAAATACAAAATTCTGATCTCTCACCTTTAATTTGAACATTAATGGAAGAATCATCATACAAATCCCCAGCCTGGATAAAACATTTATACTCTCCATTGTCAGATCCTCGCACATTTTTCACTTTCAATGAAATGTTTCCGTTCTTCAGTTCTTCAGGGAAAAGTGATGTCCTTCCCTTGTAGGACAGAACTTGATTCTCATTTCTGTCCTCATGATCCCGGTAAAGATGTACAAGTGGGTCTTCGCTATGAACTCTGAGCCACTCGATACGCAGGTCAACAGCACTGATGTTGGGTTTGAGGTAACAGGGCAGAACTACATCTTCACCAGCTACAGCAACTACAGGATCAGCTGGACCAAGAACCTCAAACTTCTCTGCGAAGAACAACACACACTGAGAATTTATTCAGTATGGAGCACAGTATAATTGAGATTCTTATCCCAGGAAAATATGTACCCAATGTGGAGACAGTGGTTTGTTGGAGAAGCAGGAGGATCAAACAGAGACACTCAGACCAAATGATCTTCAGCACTGGAAGAAACAGGCATATAGAAACCACCACTTATGAGAACATATACATCTCATCAATGTATTGTACATTCACATTGTGTTGGTCAGCTGATGCTTTTCTCCAATGCAACTTATAATATCACTCCACCTGCAATTATTTTGCTATTTGTGCAACTAGATAGTTTTCCTACAGTAATTTAGTCTAAACACCACACACACACACACACACACACACACACACACACACACACACACACACACACACACACACACACACACACTTTCTAAACCGCTTGTCCCATACGGGGTCACGGGGAACCGGAGCCCACCCGGCAACACAGGGCGTAAGGCCAGAGGGGGAGGGGACACACCCAGGACAGGACGCCAGTCCATCGCAGGGCACCCCAAGCAGGACTCAAACCCCAGACCCACCGAAGAGCAGGACTCGGTCCAACCCACTGCGCCACCGCACCCCCCTGTCTAAACACCATACTCAAGGATATTTCAAGCAGAAGCAGTGTTTGAACCTGTAACTTCATGATCCCAAAGCAACACTTGCATTTACCACTATATTACAAGCTGCCCCCACTTACTGAATGTTATACAGGGTCAAAAAATGGATCAAATGCACTAAAAACATTTATTGCAGGTAGGCGGTTATCTCAAGCACTCAGTGTGGTAATACAAACAATTACTAATATTTATGCACCTACTTGGACAATAAACCTCGGTGCAGCAAGTGGTAGGTGACAAACTAGGTTTGCATGAGTCGCATGTCTGCAGCTATGTCTCTTTCTCTTAATATAATGCATAAATTGTACTTCTGCTGAGATGTGCGTCGCTTTGGACAAAAGCATCTGCTAAATGAATAAATGTAAATGTAATACTGAGCAGACTGATTTACTACAGTAACTGTTACACTTTGTGAAGATGCTTTACACTGAAGCTCGGTGTTCTATCAGTCTAGTCACTAGAATGCTGCCAGGTGCTCTTACCTGATTCTTTCATTATCCTTCATATATTGTGTTTTCCAGGCCACACAGAATCTCACATGAATGTCAGAGTGACACTGAAACACAAGATACATCAGTCAGTGACACAAAGACATTTTACTTTCAGGTCTCAAAACAGAATTGGTACCATATTTTGTGTTTGTCTGGAGTTACTCTTGTTAGGGGTATTACCTCCTGACAGAAGAGCAAAACTTTACTTTATTCTCGCTGTTTCCTCCTCTTACCTATTATTATGTAAATTAAGTTCATGTTCAAGCTCAAGTAATTTTTAATGTCATTCCTCTATACAGCTTGTGTACAGTGGAACGAAATGTCATTTCTTCGGAGACCATGGTGCAACACAGAACATAGTACAATAAATAAATAAATAAATAAATAAATACACAGGACAGGGTGCGGGTATGGCTACAGGTGCTCCTCTACTTACGATGGTTGGACTTACAACTTTTCAAAGTTACGATGGTATAATAGCAATACGCATTTGGTAGAATCAATACTTCAGATTTTGAATTTCAACCTGTTCCTGCGCTTGCGGTATGTGGTGCGATGCCCTCTCCTGATGGTGGGTGATGGCAGTGAGCCGCAGCATCCACTCAACCACGCTCGCAGTCGCTGTATCGATCATGCGAACGAGCGTAAACAACCAATACTGTATTCAAAGCATTTTTTATTTTGTGTTTTCGCATTCCATCACATCTACTAAACGCCCATGTGTGTCTCCTGCTTAAATTTGCCCAGCTCTATGGTAAGTGTTCTGAGCACGTTGAAGGTAGGGTAGGCTAGGCTACGTTCGGGACGCCACGTGTGGCACTGTTTCTTTTCGACTTATGATTTTTCCACTTACGATGGGCTTATCAGAATATAACCCCATCGTAAGTCGAGGAGCATTTGTGTATGATATAAAGTATTAATAAACGCTGTTTTATGGAGACTTGTGTTTTCATCATGTCCGCAATCCGCACCCACAGCTGCTCTCCTTACTGTGTTTTTACTCCACCTCTGTGGTACATATTTCAGTTCCCAGAAATACCACTTACGAAGTATAAAATCTGCTAAGCGGTGTGTAGTTATTCATGGAAATATTTTAAGAGAATATAAACTTTATTTCTAAGTGTAATTAATGAAATTGAATAGTAGTTCATTTACACAGACAGAGAGAAACAAACCTGCTCGTGTCACTCGGTGGTCCGTTATTTTGGCAAGTTTTACTTTCACTTTCAAAAATACTGACGAACAGAAGAGCAAGCTTAAGTCAAATATTGAAATATTGCTAAATTGAAGTGAAATTGTGGAATATGACAGAAAACTGAAAAGTAACAAGCTCTAATCAGTGTGACTGCAGTTTCTATAATAAATATATAATGTATTGAAAGATAAAATTGCGAGACTTTGGGGGAAAAACTGTGTTACGATTGTGAGACAACAAAGAGAAGTTGATCATTGACTTTATTACTGAATCCGATGAGCAGTTTATTGGAAATATGATTTATTGTAGAAAAGAGCCATTTGTCAATGATGAGGACATGGATCTACAGTGAGGAGCGGCAGCAGAACCCAGAGCTCATGTCTCCTGGAGCTGGAAGAGAAACAACTTCAGTCTTGACCAAGTCCTGTGTCTCATTCTCTGTGTTTTCTGGCCAAGAAGGTGTCTCCACGGTACACGTCTCACATCTTTGTCTTCAGGTGGACTTACACTCTTCTTATTTGCAGTTGGGAAAGAAAGTTTACTGATTCAGTGTTTCAAAACTCTTCACAAAGTTTAACACAAACAGCCTCTATGTGGAACAAACTATGAATGTTGTTTTCATTATTATACACAAAATAAATATAAGTGAAGTTTTCAAAAAATTTAGTTCTTACTGAAGCTCTGCTCCATTTAGTTATTTGGCTGGTAGCAAAGTGATTAGAGCTGTTACCTTTGGACCTGAAAGTTGCAGGTTTGACCCCTGTCTCTGACCATAGTACCTTTTAGTAAGGAACTTACCCTAAAATTGCTCTGGTAAAAATTCCCAGCTGTATCAATAGGTAAACAACTGCAAGGTTGTACTAACTGTAACCTTAACATTGGAAGTTGCTTTAGAGAAAAGTATCAGATAAATAAAGCTCATGCTTTTTCTCTCTCACCTTTCTAAGTAACTTACAATGTTAAGAGGCTTTCAGTTATTTACCTGGTTATACAGCTGGGGAATTTAAGGCATCTGCATCTGAGACCTACAGACATTACTTAAAAACTTAAAGGAATTGGTGAAGTCCATGTGCATTTAAACAAACACTCGGTTGTACTCCCTTTATATGTGTCAAATGTATTTACCTATCACTTGCTGGTAGAAAACAGTTAAGAAAAAAGTAAACCAGTGAAATTACGACACTCCACTCAGGTAGATTAGATGCTGTGTTACAGAAAGACGCTCCAGTCTTTTTGAAGGAATTAGGGGAAATGAAAAAGATGAAAGCAGTCATGTCCCTCAAGCCTGAACAGAAGCCAAAGTTTTGTACATTGACTGGCACTGCTTTTTTGAGCTCAAGGAGAGGATGGCACCTCTGTCCAGTTCCATTGCCAGTGGATTTGTCTATTATTGGCTTCATGATCATACATGACTTTCCTCCTCTTTCTCAAAGCTGGTGCTGTCTCTGCATCATTATTGAACTTTTCCTGAGTTTTTGATTTTTCTAGAACTTTCACATTTCGCCAACATTTTTTTTATATTCCATTTTCTTGACCTTTTCAGTTCCTTTACACACACACATTATATGGCCTGTTTTCCTACAATAATTACAATTATCTTGGTACCAGCACTCACTGTCACTGTAGTTACTTTTACCAGAATGGCATTTCTTTAATGCCTTGTGCTGCCTCAATTCTTTGTGGCATGGATTCCACAAGATGTTGGAAACATTCGTTTGATATTCTGGTCCATGTTGCACCACGCAATTTCTGCTATACCACATCCCAAAGGTGTTCTATTTAATTCAAAGCCGGTGACTGGGAAGGCCACTGAAGAACACTGAACTCATTGTCATGTTCGTGAAACCAGTTTGAGATAATTTACTTGCTGGAAGTAGCTATTAGAAGATGGGTAAATTGTAGCCATAAAGGGATGCACATGGTCAGCAAAAGATTCATTCAGGTAAGCTGTGGCATTCAAGCAATAACTTATTGGTATTAACTGGCCCAAAGCGTGCCAAGAAAACATTCCCCACACCATTACACCACCACCACTGGCCTGGATTGTTGACACAAGTGAGGTTGGGTCCATGGATTCATGTTGCTGATGCCAAATTCTGACCCTACCATCTGTGTGCCTCAGCAGAAATCGAGATCCATCAGACCAAGCTACATTTTTCCAGTTTTCAGTTTCAACTTCAGTTTCGGTGAGCCTGTGCCCACTGCAGTTCTTGGCTGACAGGAGTGGAAGCTGATGTGGTCTTCTGCTGTTGTAGCCCATCCAACTCAAGGTTTGACATTTTGTGGATTCTGAGATGCATTTCTGCTCATCACAGTTCTAAAGAGTGGTTATCTGTGTTACCATAAGCTTTCTGTCAGTTTGAACCAGTCTGGCCATTCTTTCCTGACCTCTCTCATCAACAAGGTGTTTCTATCCATAAAACTGCTGCTTACTGGATGTTTTTTGTTTTTCACACCATTCTAAGTAAACTCTACAGACTGTTGGGCATGAAAATCCCAGGAGATCAACAGTTACAGAAATACTCCAACCAGCCCAGCTGGCATCAGCAATAACACCATGGTCAAAACCACTGAGATCACAATTTTTCCTCTTTCTGGTGTTGGATATGAACATTAACTGAAGCTCTTGATCTGTATCCACAAGATTTTATGTATTGCGCTGCTGCCACATGACTGGCTGCATAGATAATTGCATGAATAAGCAGGTGTAATAAGGTTCCCACCTTAGTGTTTCAGTAACATTCAATGGATACACCAATAAGCAAAAGCTTGGTGCACTTAGTATCTGTGAATATTATGCTGGACACATAAAGAAGTTCATTGGCTATATTAGCTATATCATAAATTACATTACTGTGGACCATAGCAACAAATGTGAGTACTGCACTTCTTAGCCACAGTCTAGTGGTATTGTTGAGTCTTTTACAGTAATCTTACACAGAACAATTGTACCAGTTGACCTCTAAGAGCTGGTTTGTTACTCAAATTCACACAGGAATCATATCATTCATGATTTACAGAATATTTTTGACTATCAATCCAATGAAAAATAAGAGGAAAACCAAATATATAAATAACTGAAAAAGGGAACAGAAAACCAGTGATGATCCCAAAATCCTGAGTATGTAAAACTTCGTAAACCTTCATGTAGTAAAGTACATGAATGTGTATTTTTACAAACACATGTACTATATATGTATGTTCTAAATAATGTACTCATGATCACAATCACGAAAAGTCACATTTTGCAGCACAGCTTGTTTTATTAAAAATGTATTTCTTATGTACAAAAAAAGTCATTGAACGTGACACTTTTGTGTTCCGCTCCATGCCATGAATCAGTGGATCAGTCCAACTGGTCTTTGAGCAGGTCCACACCTGGCTTGAGATAGGTTGTCCACAGATAGAGTCTACATGTTCTTGGGTTTGGAGATGACCCCATCAGGGTAGCGCTTTTTAAAACGCGCAACCACCTCCGGGTCCAATAGATGGATTCCATCAAGTTGATTTCCTAGGGTCACCCTGGGGTAAAGGAACCAAGAGTTCACAGATTAGAATGAGGCACACAGACTTCGATGAGCCAACACATGTACACATGAAAGGAAGCCGGAACACCCTGGAGGAAAACCACACGGACATGGGGAGAATATGCACACTTCACACAGAGTGAGCTGAAGTAAAATCTATAACTGAACAATCCACACACTGTGAGGCAACAGGGCTACCCACTGCACCACCATGCTGTACCACAGTGCAAAAACATGAGCTTCACTTTAGCTGGTGGCTCTAAATTGCCCATAGTGTGTGCATGAGTGGCTACTCAGCAATGGACTGGCATCCCATCCATTTCCTGGCAGCCATGATTCTGGGATAGGCACCAGACCACTGAAACCCTCTCCCTGAAAAGCAAAAGACCACCTGACTGATGTACACTAGTTCCTCACCAGTTGGGCTGCAGGTTGTGAGGGCGGCCAAACAGCTCAATCTTCCTTGTTCCCGGGGAGAGGCGCTCAATCATCCCATAAATCTCATCTGGCTTGTGGCTAGTGGAACGCACCTGGGAGGGATGGTGAGGCAACTGAAGTTATGGCTCTCCTTCTGATTACTGCTTTTTATACATCACTGCTTGCTTCTTTCTTTGTAAAAATTATATGTCAGATTGAAATGAAATCTTGGATTAGAAACTAACTTAGTGATGAAAAGTGAGTTACATATATAATTGACATTATAAATCTTACAAAAGCACAGTGTGCCTGGAACAAATTAACTACAATTCATTAGACTCCTTACAAAAGACTAATTAAATATCAAATATTCCAAGCATAAACATGACCCCTGACCTCTGCCACTATTACATCACAGTCAAGCCCCCTGTTGAAACCTTGAGGGTTCCCCTTGACTCCCACCTGGGAAGGAAAAAATAGAGCTGGTCACAGCACTCAGTGAGATACAGCCTTTATAAACAACACAGGTATGAGTACTTGTTCTATCCTGTCGCCGAACACAAACATGGAACAAAGTGCTCAATCAGAACACAAAAAAGTACAATAAAACCTGCACAACAGGTATTATGAGAGTGCTAGCCAAGTGAGAGCTGCCCGTTCAATGAAATTCCTGGTATGGGGATGAACTTGTCCTAGTTTCTCTTTCTCTCTCTCTAACACACACACACAGACACACACGCACGCACCAGGCAGTGCTCCTTGCCGTGATTGAGCCAGTGCCCAGTTCTCCCAGTACGAATTATTCTTTGCAGCTGATTTGTTTTCACCCAGATTATCTCATCAACACGCTCATATCTGAAAACGAGGAGGAGCAGTAGAGACAGTATTTCATTATTTAAAATAAAAAAAATAAAAAATAAAAAAAACATGTATGCATGTGTAAAGACTACATTCAAAGTGCATATATCCAAAAAATTCTACACATTCAGGAACTCCCTGATGTGAATGTAGAAACTCTTACCCCCACAAGCTGAGGCACTCCCTTCCCAGCTCCATAGCTCTGAGACAGAAAAAATACACAATTTGCAGTCCAGGATTTAGTCACTGTTATGCCTTCAGTTGACCATGGATCTCATGCTGGACACAAATACATGACAACTACCTGAATCTGAAGTTCACAGATATTTTTATTTCATTATTGGACAGCTTTATAATATCAGTGTTACACCATTACACAACTGAATATTTATTCGAATAGCTAAAATGAAGTACATACCTGCCAGTCACCCACAGGAAAAGGAATCCATCATCTTGTAGGATTGGAATGTTGAGCTTCCTCATCTCGTCGTCAGTCAGAGTCCCGTAGGGCAGCTCCATGTGAATGTCCCACGGGGGATCAGCCATCACCACTGCAAACTTCCCTAGGATGGACACGTCCAAGTAGCGGATATCGCAGCAGATCCACTGAAAGACAAAAGTATTACAGGTCATCCATCAGTTTACAGCTGGATGCTTCACAGATAAGAGTTTTTCTGCCGATGTTACGTGGAAGTCTAATTCAGTGGCCCATGCTTTTACCATGGCTCTAAAATTTGAAATTTGCCTTTAACTTAAGAATACATGTATCTAAGAAAAATGTACTTGGGTATACAACCATTTCAATTCCTCCTTTTATTGTACAGATCAAACTTGTCACAGTATACAGGGTGAGATATGAACAGAAAACGCTGATTTTGTGGCTTTGAGATCACGCAGGTATCAGCAATCACCTTATTTATGCTGCATTTACAGAAACTCACATTTTCGTTAAAACCTTATAAACCACTGGAAAGAATAAGTTCCAAAAGAGGTATTACAAATAAATCATCAAAAACGAGAAACACAGTGGGTACACTTGTAAATTTAACTGGGAACAAGAGTTGGTTAATTACTCAAAAAGTTCACAATGCAAATGTGTCATTAAGCTCATAATCAGTTCCAAATGTAGTTACTTATGTAACGTGCACCAGCAAAAACTGTGTTTTTGACCTAATCGACTGATTTGGTACAGTAGCTCTAGTCACGAAAAATGTGAAAAATTTCTCAAAAAAGTTTGTTACTTCAAAGTTCGTAAGTAGAGGATCCACTATAACATTACATATTAACTATATTTATGACATTTTTAATCAACTCCCTCACCTGTGAAGGAAACAGTTTGCCCACGTTACTGTCTGCATCCCCAGAGTGCAGTCCCAGCTCAGTGGCGCCCGCCTGTGGCCCCAAGGGGCCCGTCTCCACCTCCGGTGGGCAGTCTATTTCATAGTGGACGTACTTGCAGGTATCCATGTGGAAGCAGGTGTTGAGGAAGGAACAATCACCCAGACTCTCATCGGTGTGCTTGTTGATGATGCGCCTGCAGTGAGACCACATAACGAACATCAGCACATACAGAAGTACATTATGAGCACATCAGCAACAGGAAACCCAAATCAACAGACTAATGACAGGTCACAAAGATCCCATGATATACGATTATCAAGAGAAAATGCAATACAGGTATTGCACTGAGTATTAGTTCCCTGTACCTGTTTCATCAGGAGGGACAAACAAACCAACCCAAGAGAGCCACCTATCACACAACTGAGCCATTAATGCAGTTCTAAAAACTGACCGGAAATGCAATTTTGTGCACGGCTGGGGAGTGTCTCCGGAGCGAACGCACTCCTCCTTGGTTCCATGATCACAGAACTCTTGGACCTGGGCTCGCCCACGGGAGCGGAACTTCTCAACTATGGACTGCTCCTTGGCTGAGCTCATGTTCAACAGCTCCAGGATCTCCCTGCTCACCTGTAATGTAGGAGAGAGAACAATTTCACAATCGGCGTTCCTCAATTACAGCAGCAAAACGTGCTCAGAGAGAATAAAGACTCGGGGGGGAATCAGGGAGCTTTCTCCACACATATAATGGGGACACAACACAGTGAACTGGAGGTTGTGGACAACATGCATTTTTATTTTCATTCAGTTTAAACATACCAGGGGCATCCTGTCTCATGTCTGCAGTATAAAGGAACACTGAGACAGCGCACTCTATAGGCTATTGATGAAAAGAGAATATGTCACAGAGTAATTTTTCAGTTGATTTTAGCTTTATGGGATGTTAACAGTGAATTTACTGTTAATTAACAGTAAATTGTTTTACATTTAATTTTAATTTACATTATGAGAAAATTGTTTTACATTTATTAATTTAGCTGAGGATTTTCTCCAAAGTGACTAGTTGTACCATCTGCTACTTACTCATTTATACAGCTGGGAATGTTTTACTGAAACAGTTTAGGGTAAGTACCTTACTGAAGGGTAAAACATTCCCAGCTGTAGGTGGGACTCGAACCTGTGACCTTCACCTCCAAAGGCAGCAGCACTAACACTATCAGCTACCGCCCTGTACGTAACCTGTGTGTAAGTTTAATGATTAAGGTTTATTGCCAACCTTTTGCTCACTGTGACGTACTTGGTGAACTTATGAACAATTGCCGGTTACACACAAAGAATTCCTAACTGGAAGAGATATAACTGGACAGGGAAAAGTGGTAGAGAACCTGGTTCAGCCTGCTAACAACTGAAGCTTGGGAGAAAGTTCAACTTTCCAGGCACAAGGTCAAAGCAACGCTGGAATGGCTCAAAGCCCTCATTTCAGTCCTATCAATAATCTGTGACAATATTTGAAAGCTGCCGCCGACAAGCATCATCCAACCAACCACACCTGCCTGGAACAATGGAACCAAATCACTCCAGAAGAGTGTACACAGGTGGTCCATAATTACATCAAAAGACAGAACTGCTATTGCTGGAAAAAATGACAGTGATTGTAAATATTTTTGAGTGTCAGCATTTTGAAATTTTCAGTTCATTGTACAATTTGCAATTGAGTAAAATTAGAGAACTGGTTAAGGGTCTGAATACTTTTGCAAGACACTTGTTCTACCCACTGGAACAAAAAAAAAAAATCCCCCCACTCTCTGTTTGCTTTGCTGTCCTCCTTCCCTTTCAATACCTTCTTACTCTGCTGTTCCTTAGTGGACTGCTGGTTCAGGAGAAACTCAATTTCCATGTCCAGGTGTGATGTCTGTCCTTTACTCATCCTGCCTTTTTTCTCTGTCCCACCTCCTCCACCAGCTTTCCAATCAGAAGGGCCTCCAAGCTGGGATGAGGAGGCGGCAGCCAGTGAAATGGAGGAGGGCGTAGAGGGCGAGGAAGAGGTCTGTATAGATGGGGATGAGCCCGACGCTCGTTTGTGGTGGGCCTGGTCCTCAGCTTTCCTCTTAACTCCAGTCCTCTGAGCTGGAGCTCCGCCTCCAATCATGGCCCAGATTTTGGTGTGGTCCACAGAGGTGACAAGGGTGGAGGAGGGGATGGAAGAAGAAGAGGTAGAGGGAACGAGTGACGGCTGGCGAACTTCGATCAGCTCCTGGGCGGAGAACTTGAGCAGCAGGCTATGAATGCAGCTGTGAGAAACCGGGGCATCAGACTGATGGGGAACAAGAAAGATGGATGGAAATGAAGTGGAAGAGCAACAGGAAGAGAGACAAATGTTGAATGCAAAAAGATACAAAAACTACTCTCTCTAATGTGACTGATCTCATATTGTACATCCAACCACCCCTCAATCTCTCACACACACACTCACAGTGCTGAGCTGGCTTGTGATGGTGATCGAATCAGTAGGCAGTGAAAGGCTCAGCTCAGACAAGTAGCCCAGGAGCCTCCTTTCCAGTTCGGGATCAGGGGGTCGCTCTGCCTGGGCGGGGGTTTGCAGGGCTGGCCCTGGACTGTCGCTGCGTGCCGCACCCCCCTCAGCTACCCCAACCTCTGCAGGTACACGGAAAAAGAATGGTGACTCCAGAGCAGCCCTAATGACATTTAAAGTATATTTACTCCACTGAAAAGGGTTAGTTTCTCCCACCCTACAAACACCACTTTGGTATCGAAGCACAACGGATCCAGCAGGTGGCACAGTGGTTGGATCACAGGTCCTTCGAAATTGGGTTCATGTATCACCTTCAGTTGTAGTACCCTTGATCAAGCCACTTGCAAAAATTATGCAGATGTATATGGGTACAATAATTTATAGTAGTATGCAAAAACTTTGCAGTGCGGGATCTGGTACCTGAGACCAGCTGTGTGGGGTCTTTGCGTCTCCGCTGTAGTCTTTCCCGCAGGGAGTCCAGCTGCTTCTTGTGCGCCTGTATGTTGCTCCATGTGTCCGACATGCCACACACACACACACACACACACACACACACACACACACACACACACAGTCTCTGTGCGACTCCCTGCTGCCTCCGCCGGTTCACTGACTCAGGCTACTGCACGCGCACAGCACAACCCAACCAAGCTTCTCCTCTTGCTCCGTACTGGGAGAACACCTGAATGCATGCAGGTAAAATTTAACCAAGTTCAGTTGTATATTTTATCCTGCTTTGAACTTTGTTCTGGTCTCAACACTACCGAGGGTGCAGAAAAATGATAGAGAAGTCAGAAGTCTAGCGAGGGATGTCTCGAGCCCGGCGTCTTCTTGTCTCGAAAAGCCTCACTTCCGGTTCCGGTTCAGCTCCGAGCAACGGCTTTTTTTTCCTTTTTATTGCTCTAAATGTTATGTGATAATTCTGACAGATTGTATCTTTATCAGAATATGTATATTGAGACTTTGGTATGATAAATACACTCAACGGATTTGTTGACATTTTTGCAATTTCGTTGAAGTTATGTTTTGTTGGCCGCATTAAAAAATCTTGATTGTTTACTTTAGTATATTGGACATATATTGAATATGTATTTCTTTCTTTGTGATTAAGACACAAATATGTGCTTTCTTTCTCTCGGAGTCAAAAGTCGAAAATGCCTTTATTGTTCCTCCACTCCTATAGATGTCTCGCTCAACTTTGGGTTGTGCAAGTTGTTCAACGTCAATGCAGGGCACGTCGAGAGACCGGAACCACAAGTTAATGTCGTGATTTTATTGGCTGAACTTTTCACGCGACGTAGCATTTGATTGGACTACCGTACGGTCGAGCCAATGAGCGGTGAGGAAATGGGAGGTTCCGGTGTACGAGCCCCGACTGGGCTGTATTTGCATTCGCCTTTTAGCTGCGACTGTCAGTGTGCCCTGTAAATATGGCAGATATCGGCAGGGAAAGCGAGCCGGCTGATAAAGATGACTTACAAATCTTGAAGGTATTTAGAAATTAGGCCGGTATGAAATTGAACGCGGGTTGCAGGCTGTGCATTTCCTTCATACAGGTGCCGGTGGCGTGGTCGTCTGCTGTTGTTGTTCGCCGCCTCACTCACTCACTCACTCACTCACACACACACACACACACACACACACACACACACACACACACACACACACAGTTCTGCCTTTCATGTTGGCTTCTGTCTGGAAAAGAAAATAAATAAATGTCACTCTCCGGCCGAATTCGCAGATGATGGTCATGTTAGATGACTAAATGGACCTGAACCCATGTTGGACTGTTGAGTCTCACTACTCCAGGGCTCTTTCTACCTGGGACCTGTGTGTCCTCCTTGTCCACAGCCCCGTGCCCGTCCCTACTGGGACACTGGACAGGAACACCCAGGTCCTCACGGCAGGAAAAAAAAAAAAAGCTACACTGTAGTGAGACTTAGCTACAGCTGATCTGTGAGTTCAGGGTGAATTCTGTCCATCTCTGTACTTATTGTCTTTCTGTGCTCTGTTGCAGGTCTGCTGTATAACTCACCCCCCCCCCCCCCCCCCCCCCCCCCCCCCCGCTTGAATGTATGTGAACCCCTTGTGTCCTTTAGTTTTACCATGAAACGGTTATTTAATGACAATCAGTGTTTCTCATGTGACATAATAATAGGTGTGTCATGACCAATTTCCGTATGTTGCTTTACAGGAAATCGTGTATGTAGTAGAATCACACAAGTAGTGCAGGTGTAACAATAAGTGAAGCCCAAGTTGAACTAGTTAAACTAAGTGGGTAAGTAGAGTCAGGGGTGTGAATCATAATCATGTATTCAATCCATGAGTTTATTTCAAGATGTTATACAATAATGACCATCCATATAGGGTTCACATACTTTCAAGTGGTACTGTGTGTTCTGTTCTAGACCAGCTTTTTCTGTGTATTAATGATCAGTGTTGCATATTATTATTTTCTGTCCACTCAGTGTTGGATTCATGGTCTGTAACATTAAATTATTTTTTTGTTTTTAGCTGAAACCTTATCCCAAGGTGACTTGCATTGTTAGATTTGAATACTAAGCTACTTGCAAAATGTGGCCATTTAAACAGCTGGTTGTTCGTGGTGTATCTGCTCACGGTCAGTGCCGTTATCGAGAGTAATGCAGCAGGAGGTAGAATTTGAATTTTAACCCTTTTCTGTTTTCCAGGAGCTCGTAGACAAACTGTACTGGTTCCGGGACCACTATTTCGAAACGCACGGTGTGGAAGAGGCTGGGAAGAAGCACAGTGATGTGACCACTGAAATGGAAAAGACACTAAAACAGCTAGAGGAGAAAGAAGGTGAGACAGCGAGAAGGTTTTATTCTCTAATACTTTTTCTGAAATTCGCTGCTCTTATTATAACGTTCAGTTTGAAGTTTGAGATGGAGTATTACCTGGTCCCTGTCTTTCATCCTGGAGTATTGCACAATGACGTGTTCTTTTTACCCCAGAGCAGTACCGGCACAGTGCCCAGTTCCTGCTCCTGCGAGGCCGCTGCCTAACAGCAGCTTCTGGATTTAGTGCAGCCGCCGAGGAGAGCCTCTCTCGGGCTGTGAAGCTGGAACCAGGTCTGGTGGAAGCCTGGAATTGTCTGGGGGAACAATACTGGAGGAAGGGGGACTTGGCAGCTGCAAAGACCTGCTTCACTGGGGCCTTGCAGCAGGTCAGTGTGGGAAAAGGGGAGGGAGAGAGAGGCAGCAGGAGGAAACAAAACTGAGGCTGATTGAAAGTAAAAAATGAGGTCATAATTCTCAAGTATGGACATTTTGCATCCTTTGTTATATGCGAGAGTGAGACTTGAGTTGTCAAGTGGGATATAAAATGAAATGTGAATGTAAATGAGTTAAATGTACTCTCTACTCCTCTTTTTCTTGTCGCTGCAGTGTAAGAACAAGGTGTCACTCCGCAGCCTGTCCATGGTACTGAGGCAACTGCCAGCAGGGGATGCACAGGAGCAGGTTCAACGGGTGCTGGAGAGTGTGGATATGGCACGGCAGGCAGTGCAGATGGATGTCACTGATGGAACATCTTGGTGTGAGTTGGGCTGCAGTGGGGCTAGTTAGCGGGAGGCTGATTGAACATCTATTTATCAAAAAAGGTTGACTTGGGAGGGAGTGATTCAAGTACTTAATGAATTCTGTTAATAATCCATTTGTGATTTTAAGATCTGGTTTGTTTCCCTGGTTGATTGTGTGACCTATAATGCAGCCCAGGATTAAAGAGATGCAGGATATATGATGTGAGAGGAAAAATGAGTGTGGAACAGCTATTCTGGTGAGGAATACCTTGTCTCATGCGAGAGTTTTGTGTTTGCAGATATTCTGGGCAACGCCTACATCTCCCTGTTTTTCACCAGTGGCCAGAACCCCCAAATGTCGCAGCAGGCCCTCAGTGCTTATGCACAGGCTGTGAGTTACCGATTACACACGCACACACACTCGGGTTCACTACTAATAATATCAACCCACGTGTATCGGACAAATGTATGAACGCATTCACACTGTTACCCTTGGTTTTTTGGTTTCAGTTCAAGTATTTTCTGACACCGTATATTAAACTCGAGAGTACAACGATAAAGTGAAATGAGTGCAGAGAGTAGAGACTGCTTCTGTCTTGCTGTAGGAGAAGGTGGACAGCACGGCCTCATGTAACCCTGATCTGCACTTCAACAGAGCCACGGTAAAACTTTCTCTCATCAGTTAAGAGTGAGCAGCCCTCATTTTTCCCCACATGTGCTTATGAAGTTATTGCAGTGAACGCAACCAGGTTATGGTTGATATTTGTCTTGACCCTTTTATGTTCATCAGTCATGATGTCTTTATTGCAATGAGCAGTAAATTTACATAGTCCTTCCGTCAGTAATGATCATCTTTCTTTGTTTACCTTTTAGCTCTTCCAGTATGAGGAGATGTTTGGGTCGGCATTAGCTGGTTTCAGTCGAGCGGCAGTTCTGGACCCTGCCTGGGAGGAACCTCCTGAAAGAGAAAGGCAGCTTTTGGACTACTTGGAGCGAGTCACTGCCCTCATTGAGAACAAGGCAAGCTGGGAGAAAGGGGGTATCTCTGACATTAACATACTGTACTGTGATAGGCAAATATTTTGATGTGTTAGAATGACTGTTGTCTGCTGTCATGTCAGTCTCATTACCTCTGGGATTTTCAGTCTTTTTGGACTGTTCAATTAGCGTACAGTAACTGTTCTAGTCTTTGAGGGTGAATTTACATCTGGCTTTCAGAATAAGAATGAGTTTTATTGGCCAAGTGTGCTGACGGACACAAGGAATTTGCTGTGGTTCTAGGTGCCTCCAGTATTTACAGACAAACAGTAGCTGACACAGAATTACAGAATAAGTAAATAACATATTTACAGAGTGTACAAACATGAGAGTATAAAAAGTATAAATACAAAAAGTAAATAAGACTTAAATTACTGTAATAATAAATAAATGTATTACAGTACATTACTATAATAAATTCGCTGTAAAACGTACATTAGAATTCCTTATGTGCAGAAATGTAGAATCATCGGTTGTGTGGTAGTAAAGACATTTAATTTGAGAGTGAGGCAGTGACTTTCTTTAGGTAGACCTTGAACACAGTGTCAAAGGCTTCAGAACTGAATTATATATGAAGAATTCAGTTTGAGTTTTTTTTTTTTTTGTTTTGTTCCTGTCTTCCTCAGGGTAAGGTGAAGGCACGCAGACTGAGGACCATGCTAGCGTCACTCAACATGTCAGCGCTAGGGCCCTGCTCCTCTCCGCAGTACCGCTCCCCAACAGGCCGTATCGGCAGCCTGGAGCCCAGGAGTCTGTCAGCCCTCTCTCATGGCCACAATGCTGGGGTGGCTGCGCTGGGAAAGGTGGTCTTCAGCCTGGCCTCTGAGGGCCGCATGGCCTTGTGAGTCCTTTGTCTATTTTTTTTGACCGAGTGCACAGAAGATTGGAGTCTCTACATTCTGCATACCTTTGATACTTGATATGTAGTTCAGAGCAAAGTAAATTAATCTGTGTGAAAAATTCCTTACAGTACAGGTGTGAACACAGGTCAGTTTAGGGTGACTAAGGGTGTGGCCCCTCCCTCTCTCCCCCAGTACGTTCGGGATGGTGGACAGCGAAGAGACTTGCTGTGTTGTCATGGTCTACAACACTGCAGACAGCTGGGGGACACTGATTGGTGATTCAGTGGTCGTCCCTGAGCCCCAGGTCAAACGGCACAGTGTCAGCCACAAAGACCAGGTCAGTGGCTGCTGTCTTACTATAAACCAGTGCAGATGGAAAATTGTATATATCTGTGCGTTTGGTTGGACACATCAGTCTTGGATCAGTTCAAATGAAGGTACACTAGGTTACTGGGTGCCTAGTATTTACCGTAAAACATTTATTCTTGGACTTGATTCTATATCCAGCCTGGATGCTTTTGAGAAACTCCGATGTTCTGATGTAACACCTCGCTTTTCCTCTTCAGTCTTTTGATTTTCGCAGTATACGTGTGGATTCACCACTGCTGCTCATCGTCAATGGCAAGGTACAGGCAGCAAAGAGCCAAACGGCTGCCTCTGTCAGCTACCGGCCGCAGAGCGAGTAAGGACTGGGGAGGAGTGAAAGACACACTTCGGCGAGCAGCTGCCTGGTATGAGAGATACAGAGACCACGCTAGACTGGGGCAGAGTGGGGGGAGAATTTGGTGTAAATATTATTATGAGTTACCTCTGTTTCTGTATTCGTTATAAAATGTCATTTTGTAAATACACATTTTTTTTTATTTTGTTGAAATGTGTGTTAAAATGTTGTTTTTGTAAAAATAAATACATAAAAAATAAATTAGTTTTGAGTTTATACAGAAGAAAATTGTGTTTCCCTTTTTCAGAATTTTAAGTGAGAAATGTGATATTTGGTTAACATCAAAAACAGACCACATACTGGTCAACTGTTTACTCTTGAGGTATGAATTTTGAATTATTGTGCAGAAAAGTGTGCATTTTTTTGTAGTAATTCTACACAAGATAAAACATTTAAGCAGCAAAGTCAAAAGCAACTTTAAACACTATTTCCTCAAAATGTAAAGTCTCCATTACATACAAACCACAAGGTGCACGCATCCCATTTCAGTGGGTTTCATTAACACTACAAGTGCGATGAACCTCAAATTATCGTTCAGCATTTGTAATTACTGCAATCATTTTGACCATATTTTTACACCACATATTTTAACTTTCACTGTTTTCATCTTACTAGTACACTACACCAAATAGAGTAAAGAGAACATGCCACAAAATCAGAAGACTAATGTGAACAGTACAGGTATGTCTTACTCCTAACAGCATTCAACCTCTTAAAACTGGATAGGATGTGGAAACTAAGTAACACTCAGTCACTGACTCAGGAATACATAATGGTTATTCAACAATCCTATGTAAATGTTGATCTTGGCTGTACCATTCATATGTGCGCTCTCCTTGTTAATCTGTCTGTCTGCTGTCTAAAGTGTGTTGTTGTGACTTCACTGTGCTACAAGCAGGCAACTCGTTCAGTGCTTCCTCACAAAAGTACGGCTGCGATCTCTACATGGGGAGCCAAACTGGAAGAAGTTCTTGGATAAGTCGGGGTCCAGCGCAGAGAAAATCCTCTCCCCTTCAGTTCCTACACCCAGGAACTGTGGACTGTTCCAGGGTGAATGCTGTGCCCCCAGACCTGTGGGACAATAAACAGAATTGCGTTATGGATATTGTAATCTAAGTACTATTTTGCAGAGACTCGGTTCTTTCATTCTGAAAATGACATGCTAGGGTTGGGCTCCTTTATACTTTCATGAGGAGCACTGTGTTTAAGGCTCTTAAAGTGGAGATACACAAATTGTGGACAAAAAACTATAATGGTCACCTCATGTAACACAATTTCTTCATTGCCTGTTAGTAAAAGTGAAAATCAACCCTTTAATCCTGTCATTTAATTAGACTGTGCAAGCAATTACTTTTTTAAAGGTTAATCTCCCTTAATTCCTGTAATATCTCTTCTTGCTGACCTGTGCCAAATTCAAGAGGCCCCTGTCTGCTTCCCTCTCTCTCCCCCAGCATATTTCTCAGTCGAAGAGAGTCATAGAGGCCCTGCAGTTTCTGGTACTGTCTGTTCCTCTCCATCAGCCTCTCTGACACCTCACTGTACTTCCTCTTGTATTCTTCCATCACCTGGAAGATGTGGTAGCTGAAATGGCCTGATTTATATTGGAAGAGAGCAATAAAAACAGTTCAGGAGACAGCACATTGGTGCAGAGATGCAGAGCACCTTCTTCAGCGAGGAGATCTCTTCCCTCATGGCACTTAGCTCCAGCTCCCTGCTCTGGTTCTGCTGAGTCAGCAACTTCTCAGCCTGCTTCAGCTGACCCTCTGCTCGGGACAAGCTGTACTCCTGGAACAGCCGCTCCTGGTGCACCTGGGAGATAGGGCAGACATGGCCACCATGTTTCTCCAACATACAAAGTCTTTGTCTGACCACATGTATGCACCTTGAGTGTGAAAAAAACAAACAATGAAACACACACAGGCAACTGTTAAATCCAGAATGCCACACCTGGTATGTCCAGAATGCAAGGGCACGAGCACTAATGTCCAGCACGGTCTCGGGCCGCAGGCCAGCCAGGACCATAGCTTTGTACTCCTCAGAGGGCGACAACTCAGTGCGTACAATATCCAGTTTCCCAGAGAGTGCAGACGAACAGGCAGGACAGATGGCGGGTGAGCGACTGAACTCCGCTGATCCATGCTGGTCGCAGAATGCGTGCGAACATGCGGTCACCCATGCGAAGCCACTCAGCTTTGTCCGACATTTCGGAAAGTTGCACAGGAGGAAGTCCTCATAGAGAGACATGGCTGGCAGCAAGAAAATAGTAAACATACAAAAACGTTTGTCTTTTCGTATCTAAAAGCGGAAAAGATGCCATTTACAACTTGTTTTTCATTTTCTGAAAAATCTAAATTTTATTATAAAGTTGGTGATTGAGACTTTTGATTATTTGTATTTCAGTTGGAATTCTACTAAACTTGTCTATCTTGCCATATTGCATAACATTTGATTGTGCTGGAAACAATCTACTTAGTTGTAACACTAAAACACGAAAACAGGCATGATGGACTTCCACCTGTAGAGTGTAAATTTTCTTAGTCACTTTCATATCATTATCTAGCAAGAAGTAGTATTTATAAAGCACAGCTTTCTTGATAAGGGTTTTGATAGATAGCCAGAGAGGAAAATATCAACAGTCCTTAATATGTGGTTTAAAGGGATGTTAAATAACTAGTTTTATATTATTCTCTGTAGGATATTAGTGGTGATAGTTTGTTTTTTTTTTTCTTCTTCTTCACACTCGTCTTATGGTCACCTTTGATCTTTTGTTATCGCAAGTTTCCCAAACTGCAAAGTCCCATGTCTCAAAACGTTTTCTTCCTTTATCATTTTATATTCAATGTAGCAAATTATTACTAAACCCGAACTAATTGTTGAATATTTTACCTGTTTTATATCAAATTAATCTTTGATATTACAAACACTTTCGCTGACGACTTTTAGACTTCCAACGCTTTTCAGACCGGAAGTAGAGGAGGATCTGTAATCTGATTGGTAGGCTCTTTGGTAGGTATGGCTCGTTAACAGGACAAACTTCCGGCATCGATGGTGCGGTATTCCGCCATAATAGGAGTTCGATTCTCAGTTTAACATCGGCAGTGGTGCGACTGTCTGTCACGCGCATATTCTGATTTTAGTGCAAAAGATTTAAGTTTTGATCACCAAAAACTCCCTTTTACCTGCACCAAATACTTATATCTGCCACTAAAAGTCACGTAACAAGGCATTCATTTCAGCCGTGTTGATGAAGTCGATGTGTACAATCTCAGATCTGAAGTTTTCAACTCTGTTCTATAAACATCCTTCCTGCTTGAACGATCATTCACCGAATAATTCATTTTTTTCTCGTCAATGATTGGCGCCGTAGTTTAAAATGTTCTCTCCAGAACTGGACAGGAAAATAATGCAATAAATATCCAAATCAGCCATATTTGTACTTGGCTGAATAGCTACCTTGTTTTGTTTAATTTTGAAATAAGTTTCTGTAGGCAGAGACGACATGTTTTAATAGTCTTTACACTTTTTATGCTTTTATTCCTTTAAACTTAATAATTATGAATATGAAAAGATGCATATTTTATTTAAACTTCCTGGAATGGTTAGTTCTTGGCTATAATAAAGTGTATATATAATAATGTTTAATTATATATATTAATTATATAATAATGTTTAATTATAAGAAACAGACGTTAAAAGGAGATCCAAAAAAGGTCAGGCGATGCAACACAAACGATTTTTGCCAGGTCGTAATTATTTTCACTGTGGATTTAAGAACTCTATGGTTGTGGGATCGAATCCACTCCTTGCTGTTGTTGTTACTCTTTATACAACTTATCTGCTCAAGGTAACTGACATCGATTAAATAAAACAGTGTACAATAAGACACCCATTTATTCCCACTGTATCAATCATCAACATGTTACATGGTAAGTACTACCTGAGCACGCGCAACACCGCGGTATGGGACTGGACCCGAAACCGTTCACACTGCAGGGCTGTAGCCCCAGCCAGGACATGATTCACATTGCTGCCCAACACCACTGAACCGGACAATAAGTCCTTTTCTCGCACACTTTTGGGATCAAAACCCCCGACGTTTATACACACAGGCGCCCAGCGCGGGATTGGAACCTGTAACTACAGGAATTATTGTTAAATACGCTGTTGCAGCAGGTATTGGAGTCTTTAAATACCATGTCCGAGATGATTTCCGACTGCTCTTTCCGCTCAATAGTTCAAAGAGCTGCGGTTCGGCTGAAACAGTGCTCACAGCTCTCCTTCGTGGCTCTGTGGGGGGTATGGTAGGAGGAGGCACGTGTGGAAATTAGTACTAAATTCATCATGTAAAATTAAAAATTGTGTTAATCGTAGTGATAATAGACCAGCCGAATACCCCTTACAGAATCATGTGCTGGGCAGTTATACACACACTGTCTGAAGCTGGCTGTGTGTCCCCCTCCAACCTTGTACCCTGTATTGCCGGGTTGGGCTCGGGAGGGGACACACCCAGGACGGGATGCCAGTCTATCGCAAGGCACCCCAAGCGGGACTCGAACCCCAGACTCAGGAAAGAGCAGGACCCAGTCCAACCCACTACACCACCGCACCCCCCTGGGCTGTTATAATACACCTACTTATTGCAATAATGACAATTGAAACCATTAATATTTCGCGTCTGGTCAGATTTTATTTTATAGCTTCCCATGTTATGTCCTGTTATCATTAATAATTAATCAATAATTATATTATGTATTATTTCATTAAGAAAGATGGCCGAGCTCGATCATGGTCTGTATTATGTCAAAAGTTGGTGCAGTAGTGTTTCCTTAATTGACAGAGACTTTATTTTATTTATTTTTAATAGAATTTTCAAGACTAAATTTGACGATACAGGTTCCAATCACGTTCCGCGCTGGGCGCCTGTGTGTATAAACGTCGGGGGATCGTCAAACGACAGATACTTCAGGATAGGCCCCTGGCCACCACAACCCTATAATCACCAACAGTTATTGATAACAGATGGACAATACACTTAAAGTAACATACTGCACAAAACTGTTATTAAGTTTCTTTAGTCTAATTAATGAAATACATTTACTCATTCAGCTCAAGCCTTTGTTCAAGGCAACTTACAAAGCAATACCCGTGTATCTGTACCACACTACTTACACTTAAATATATTTACCTGTTTATAGAACTAGGTGCTTTTTTTCTGCATCAATTTAAGTTATGAAGCCGGGTTGAAAATTTGACTACTACCGCCTGCTGCCCGATGCACACGTTACCTACAGACATCTTTGTTATATTACAGTCATATAGAGACTGAAGAACATAAAAGTTACATTTCTATCGTTGTCAAAAAATATACACACAATTTATGTTAAGTAACATTTATATTTTGTATAAAATTAATCATGTCAGTCTCTTCTGCATGAACAGTTGTTGTGTTAAGTGCCACTGAGTGGAAGTCAACCACATAAAAGTGTCTCCAGAAAGTCTCTCCTCCACTTGTGTCCTTAGTGTTGAAAGGGGTGTGTCCATTGTCTCCATGACTGAGTCCATCCATCTGGTTGCTGATTTTCCTCTTTCTCCTTTCCTTCAACTTTCTCAAGCATTAGTCTTTCCAGAAAGTCTGATCTTCACATGACAAGTACAATACCGCAGTCTTATCGTTTGTACTTGTAGTGAGAGTTCTGAGTTCATTTGATCAAGTTGATGTGCTTATTTTCCAGGGTGTCCACGGTATCCTTAAAAGTCCCCTCCACTCCAGCACCACAGTTTGAAGGAGTCTCTGCTTTGTGAAGTCTAACTTCAAAATTGCACAAGACCACCAGACTTGAATGTTAACATATCATCATGCAGACCCTTGAAAGGCTGTGTACGTTCCAGTACGTTCTGGGTCAAGGGATCCTCTCTGTGCAGTGGTACACTTGGCTCACCAGAGACCACCATGCATGGAGTTCTTTGTTTGTCACCATTGTGTCAACCGTTGTTATCGTATCATAATGTAAGGTTAAGGTTTGACATTAACGTTATAATATAAAAATAAGGATAGAAACTTGCAGCAGAGAGCGGGACAAAGTGAGACACTCGTGGCCGCCGTGAATGTCGAAGTCTGCGCTCCGATGACTCATGGAGACACGAGAGGAGAATGAAAGGATGACCGCAGTGTCTCGTGCGACCTGTTCATCGCACCCTGGAGAAAAACACCAGTTTGATCAGCTGATCAGAGCGCACTTAAGGCAAAGGGAGCGCGAGGGAGGCAGAGGGAAAAAAAAGAGGCAGATGGGCGGAACCGGAGCGCATTGCAGCGCAGCGCAGCGCCTCGAGCGCGGAAACACGAGCCTTGCCCCGAGACACACACTACTTCACGGCACACACACACACACACACACACACACAGCGATGAAACGGTGAGGGATCAATAAGAACACCTATAAGAAGTCAGTCCTGTGGAACTTCTCAAAGGTAACTCGTCCTTCCTTTATTTAAGTAAATACTACAGGAGCGGAGTATTAAGCAAAAACCATGATGAGTTTGTGTTATTATTAGTCATTTTGTCGGGTGTTCAGTGAAGGTAACATTTTTGGGAGTGCATGTAAGTTATGTAAATTTAAATACTGTGTGTGTAAAACTAGGAGCATTTTATATTCAATTGTCACCGTTTATTCGAACGTATTCACAGGCAGGGCTTTACACTGTTTACCGCGGCGTAATACCGCATTTCGTCAAGTCAAGATCAGCTCAATCACAATGTTTTCTTCCTTATTGTGTGTGTTAGTCACACTTCCTTTCAGCGAAAAGGAAACCCAGTGCCATCTTTTCTTTTTGAAAATTAAATGAAATTGAGGTGGGGGGGGGTAGCTGGGGGTGTAAACGTGGGTTCGAATCCCACCTGCTGCTGTAGTGCCCTTCATTAAGGTACTAACCCTTAGCTGCTTTTTTAGAAACAGCAAGGAGTTTGGTAAACAAGGCTGAGACTGTAAGTCACTTTGGAGAAGTATCAGTGAATACAGTGTCATGAATAACAGCAAGATACATCAATGGCTTTATGCATTTTTTTAATTCAAAATAAAAATAAGAACTTTTGATGTTATTTGGTCTTTTAGAAAGTAGAACAGGTTCAATGGCTCGAACTGGTCCCATCAGCTTTCCATGGTATCATCTAGAGAACTTATCTTTTTTCTTTGAACCTTGGATCCCAAGAGCCTCCCAAGTGCCCTTTTTCAACCTCATATGGTTTTGTGTGTGTGTGTGTGTGTGTGTGTGTGTGTGTGTGTGTGTGTGTGTGCTGTTTTTTTTCTCATTGTGTGTCTTCACATGTTCAATTGTGTATTCTTCCAGCATTCTCTTGCTTCCTGCATCTTCACACGCCTGTCTGTTTGAGCTCTACTTCTGCTTTCCCCCTCCCTGTCTTCCCTAAATTTGAGGAAAGGCAGCAGAAGGTCTCTCTGTATGTGCTCTTTATTTTCTGGTTTCTGATCAGTCATCTTAGTTGGTGGGGTGTCAGTTTTCACTTGCTGTCAGTTGGCATTGATCATTTCAGCCGCTGTTAAAATAGACCCACACACATCTATAGAGCCACAAGTGTCACTGGATGACAGAGTAGCTCCTTTCAGCACTGGATCCCTTATGAGCATTTTCTGAAAACTCTGCTCTCTGTGATGTTCTCATGGTCATTTGGCAGCACAGCCAGGAGGTACAGTGAGTCCATCTGATGCCTTGCAGTTCTCAGGCCATCAGGTCAAATGTGGGTTGAGGACAAGCTCAGTTCCTGCACAATTTGCATCTTCTCCTTGTAATTGTGCAGTTCCCTCCCACAGTCCAAAGACATGTGCTTCAGGTGAATTGGGCAATTTAAATTGTCTTTAGAGCCTGTGGGTGTTTGTGTGTGTGTGTGTGTGTGTGTGTGTGCGTGTGCGCATTACACTGCTCTGCTCTATAAATGGGTGAATGATTATAGGAAGTTTTTATATATGCCTAGTGTAGTATATTGCCTTGGACAAAGGTGACAGCTAAATAGTTACGTTGAATAATAACTACATTGCTTCTTCAGAAAAGTATCTGCTTTTCCCACAAAAGAAATTTGATGCCATTCTGTTTCAGTGGCTTTACTGTGTTTTACTCAAGTACTTCTACTCATTCTCACAGTATTCCTGTCTTAGTGCTTTATGCTGCGCTGTGTTAACGGAGACCACCTCCTGTGGAGATAACTTGTTTCTAGAACTATCCCTTTCAGTCAGGCACAGACAGGTGTTTTTCATCGTTCCTGATCCAGAGGAAGGTTATTAAAAATTCAGAATCGCTAAACTCATATGGAAGTGGCATAGAAGGCAGAAGCATGTGACCACATTAAGCAATTTTGTGACACGTGGGTCACCCACTCTAGTGTCAGCAGAATAAATGACCACTTCACATGCAACAGTGTAGTGCTAAGCATTCTTACTGTGTGTGTGACAAATAGAGGAAAACGTGTGTCTGCATCATCACACTTAGGCTGAAGAATAAACCGGGAATAGACTAAATGACCAAATTTATGCATCCACTGGCATTGAGCAACCAGGTGAATATGACTTGAGTCATCATCCTCATCAAATCTGAAGCCTTTATTCTAAGCATGTTATGGGATAGTTCTTGTAAAAATTCTTTACTCTGTAGGGCACTAGAGCGGGATGCCCTCAGAACTGGATCACTAACTCTGTGACACTTAGAGTTAGTGTCTATAACCATTTTGTCCCCTATTTGTCTCGTAACAGGTTTTCTGAATGTGCCCCAGCGTTACACACTACAAATCTGAAAAGTGACACTTTAAGAAATTTGCCCCAGTTTGCCTAATTTGCCCCTTCCTCACCTTTCCGTTCTTATTCCATCTCTCTGCATACTGTATGTACACTGTCTGTTTACTCATTTAATGGGCTCTTTGCTAATGGACCTTAAACAGCCATTAATAAAAAGTGAGGACAAATCATTCATTTGTGTGTGCACTATGTGCCAGTGAAAGAGTTTAATTCATAGCTCACCTGTGCCTCACGCAAACCGAGCAGGGCAGATAAAATGTGTTTGTGTGTGGGAGAGCTGTTCTGTGAGCGTTACACGAGCAACATTATACCTCATTGTACATACACACATAGACTCAAAGCTATTATTGTGCATCTTTTTACTAAATTCAAATTATTTTTTCACATATTGTACTCTTGGAAGGATGGGTGATACATTTGCCCACACAGTGGCACAGAGATAATTTCTTGTTGTAAATTTCTTCATTTATTCACCTTTTTCTTCAAAGTGACTTACAGCATTAAGCTGCTTGTTGTTTTTTTACCCCATTTATACAGCTGGGCAATTTTACTGGAGCTATTTGGGTACTTTGCTCAAGGATGCTACAGCACTAGGTGGGATGTGAAGCTGAAACCTTTGGATTTAAAGGCATTAGCGCTAACAACTATGCTACCTGATATCCCTTTGAAAGGACAAAATGTAAATATGAATATTTGACCAGTGAAATGCAGAATTTCTCATAACCTGTAAAAATGCACTCGGAAATGTTCAGTGAATTCTGTCAATCATCTCACTAATGAGAAGTGTCTTTCTTTCTCACAAGATGTCGCCATGATCCCTGGACTGTAGAACCGTGGAGATTAGTTTGCGTGAAACACATCTTTCTAAACTCACAGACGCATCGTCAGATTACACTGAAACACACAGAGACACAGAAGCAGGCCCAATGGCATCCTACACCTCCACCCCTAGCCAGGATCCTGCCTCGCAGGGAACTAATGGTGCAGTGGCACTGAAGGCTGGTGGCTCCGAGGAATCCATGAAGCTGAAGAAGGAGATCTCCCTCCTCAATGGAGTGTGCCTAATCGTGGGCAACATGATCGGCTCCGGCATATTTGTGTCCCCGAAGGGTGTCCTCATGTACAGTGCATCCTACGGGCTGTCGCTGGTGGTGTGGGCCATTGGGGGCGTGTTCTCCGTGTTCGGGGCTCTCTGCTACGCCGAGCTCGGCACCACAATCACCAAGTCGGGCGCCAGCTACGCCTACATCCTGGAGGCATTCGGCGGCTTCCTGGCCTTCATCCGGCTGTGGACTTCTCTACTGATAATTGAGCCCACCAGTCAGGCCGTCATCGCCATCACCTTCTCCAACTACATGGTGCAGCCCATCTTCCCCACCTGCATTGCACCCTACATTGCCAACCGTCTGCTGGCTGCCGCATGCATCTGTGAGTAAGGGGTGCAGATAAGAGTAACGACGGGACTCTTGCACTTTAAGTACACTGACTGATACTGTACACTTATTCACCATAATCTGGTCCTAATTTGACCTGAAAACAGAGAAAAAAAGACAATGATATTGAAATAATGAAATTACTTATTGCTTTATTTCTAATGTTTGTTCCAAGTACATCCCAAATTCACCCAAAAATCACTCTAAATGATGCCTAATATTGTAAGCAGTAGAACAAATTAAAATAGATCAAATAACATTTTAAAACAACAGTATATGTAAAATAAATAAATAATAGCATAAATTAATAAGGTAAACTTACCATGATAGTGCGTGTCAACTGGTGTAACGAAGACAAAGGCTCTAAGTCACATTTAAATTGAATAAGCAGAAAATTAAAGCATAATGGTGCAAAGCAGAGAATGCAAACATAAACAGCTGAGTTTGCAAGGTAGACTGTAGAGTGCTAGACCTGAACTGAGAGAGTGGGTACACAGTTCCCACAATGCAGTGCGTCTCAGTCTTTCTCACACCGCCACTTGGTGTAGTTTTCAAATGCTGTCTCAGCTGTGCTTTACCATATGCTGTAGGTCTGGACCCGACGTCACAAATACATAAACATCCAGACTGACTGAGTGGTATTAATCACAGACCGGACCAGTAAAATACCACATTTCGGGAAACGAAATAACGACGGATGAGTGCACTGTTATTACCTACTAAATTATATTTTTTCTTTGATGAGTTTCTCACCTGGTTGGGTTTGTTGGTCAAAAAACAAGAAAACTGTCATACTTGATTTTCCCACTGTAGAATAAGCAGTTAACTGAGGTGGAAAACAGTGTGAAAGGGCGAAGGCAAAGAATAAGGAGGGCAGAGATATCGCGTCCAGATTCTAGACCCTGGGGCACGTGCTCGTCCTGTGGCAGAGAGAGAGAGGGAAAAAGAGAACTTGCAGACGTCATCAGAGTGCCGGGGATGCAGAACGAAGAATATGGACTTCTCAGCAAGATTTCTCGCGTGCACTGATTAACTGCGCACTGAGGAACATGGAGTGCTGATAGCAGTGAGATAAAGTCCACTGTGGAATTAAAACTTCGACCTTTGCATTTATCATTAATGAAAGCCCTGAATGGGATTTTTAGCGGGAAACAACACAAACAGTAGGACGAACAGAAAAGGTTCCCAGTACTGTACTTTTAAACCCTCTGTCAGTTTTTATAGTGCCCCCTGTAGGCGAGGTGTGGAACTCGACTCACCGTCCAAACCAGAATTTCACGGTGTTTTATACAGATTTTCGCTTGATTGCTTTCCAGGAGTCACAGTTAATGTACTTCTCTATGTGTGTGAACAAATACTGGTAAAAGCAGCAAGGAGATAAGGTTAGGTGTACGGCTTGTAAATGGGTGTGTGGGCCTTAGTGACGCCAGATGTCTTCAAGGGTAAAGATTGCTTCCTTAGTGTTATTTGGACATCAAATATCCAGCGAATCGATAACACAGAGAATATTGTGTCATTGCAGAATCACTCAGAATGGCATATTGTTCCATACACTTTAATCATAGTACGTACAACGTCACGTTGTATTGCACATCATTTACTAAGCCACATATTTAAGATAGTTTGGGTGGCATGATGGCACAGTGAGCATTGCTGTTGTTTCACAGTGCCTGGGTGGTGTGAGAGGATGTGGGTTCGATCCCCACTCAGTCTGTCTGGAGCTTGTATGTTCTCCTAATGCCTCTGTGGATTTTCTGCAGGTGCTCTGGTTTCCTCCCCCAGACTAAAGACATGCTGTTCAGGTTTCCCTATGGTATATGAGTGACAGAGAGGGTGTGTTCCCCAGTGTAAGTAGTGTATCTAGCTGTGTAAGTGACCTTGGTGAATAAGGTGTGTGGGTGGATAACACCACATAATATCCATTGGAAGACCCTTTTGAGAAAAGTGTCTGCTAAATAAATAAATTTATTATAGCGTTCTTTCCAGCAGTTTGACTAAGAGAGTGTAACAAAGGCTTAGGGAAAGCCAGAGAGAAACATGGAGCAGGTTGTGGAGGAGGGGTAACTGCTAATCCTGTTGAAAAGGGAAAAAGTGAAGGCAACCCACAGCCCACCCTCCTGGGGACGCGAACACTACGCATTTAGGGAACAATGTCAGTGTTTTGTAAGCACTTTCTGGTGCAGTCAGGTGGTTCTTCATAAACCCACTGTCTGGTCAGCAGTTCAGTGGATCTGACAGTACGGAAAATGAGGGCAAATGTGTCATCCTGGGGAAGATCAATTTATCCATATACATATAATGTCTATATTACATATCTATTACATACATATATATATGTGTACTATTTCACAGATTAACAGATTAATGTACTAATTAATGTACTGTTAATAGGTATAATTTGAATACCCTCAAGGGAATCCCTAATACTGTTTTATGGATTATTCTACAGATTAAGGACATTATTTATACTAAGAATTACAGAAAAGCCTACATTTTATGATCGAAGGCATCATTCTGCGTCTGTAATTATGCCATGAACCCTTTAGATCCCGGAGAGTGAGCAATATCATTTTAATGTCTCTTCCAAATCATACCGGGAATCATTGCTGGAATTTAACAGCTTGGGAAATATGATTATATTTTATGATTCCTGTAATAACTTGTATTGGAGCGTTCTGAATTTGAAGCGTTGTTTAGATTCCCCGAGCATAAAATGGCGAAACAGTTCTGCGGAAAACACATTTATGTTAAGGAGAAAGAGGATCTCCTTAATTTTACAATATTATTCAACATATCGTAATATACATTTATACACACATATGTACTGCGTTGTACTGTAACTCTCATAAAGTACAAGTAGATCATACCATACAGCATGGTGTACGGTACATAATACCACACACCACTTGACTGCACATCATCCCATCTTTGTTCCACACGGTCGTCAGGAGAGCAGGTGTGTGTTTTCCTGGTCAAATCGAGGAGTTACACTAAACTCATCTCCTTCATACCTTTTTCCCTCCAGTATTTATTGCCTGTGCTGAACCCCGGCATCTGTAAAACCTTTTTTTAATGCATGAAGTTGCCATGTCAATGAGCTTTAGGAAGAGCCTCTGATCACCTTGCGATTACTGCCTGCATGGTTTGAAAGGGCAGCGGTGCAATTACCGCGGTAAGGCTCAGTGGAACAGTGACAGCTGGTATTAATGGCTCCTGACATCAGCGGAAGTGTTCTTGAGGACACGGTCTTTGCAATTGTGCCTTTCCCAGTTAGTGTGCAGTAAATACCGTACCCACTTTGTAGGGTACCGGCCAGAACTGAGTAAACTTTCTCCCTTTACTCCACTCACTCGCTCTGTTTCTGCTCCTCTCGGCTCTGTCCGTCTCACAAAAACAGCAGGCAGAAATGCTGCCGTCAGCAGACCTACTTCCTCAAGATTCCCACAGTCCACTGTACTTTACTCCACACAACACTGTGAACCACATGCAGGATAATAATGTATGTGACACACGGTAACTGCTCTCAGTCGTACAGCGCAGTGCACAGAGTTATACAGTAAGTGCTAGATGACACTTTATAACTTACCGTACGTACTGCTGTATGTGCTGTCTGCGCTCTACACTAACACACTTCAGTGCTCAGAAAAAAACACACACACACACACACACACACACACACACACACACACAGACGGCGCCGATCCCCACCATGTGAGTGGGATCCAGGGGTGTCTGGATTATTTACCCTTCCGAGGACTGCAGGGGGGGTTTGACCACAGTGGCCTCTTCACTGAACAGGGGGTCATAATAAGGCAGGGAGGTAGTGCTGTGCTATTTTGTGTAGGAGACCTGATTTAAACTGAGAAACTGTGATGGACGTTGGGTGTGAAAGCTAAAGAAGGAGTAGAAGACATGATAATGTACCTCTGTTTCGCTATAAAACTGGGAAAAGGTGCAGAAAGGAAAACGACTGGATAATAATCAGTGGTACGATTACTTGTTTAGTAAAACTGTTGGAAAATTATCCACCTATAAAAAGGGTCTGCAACTTTAATAAACAGCGGTGCGCCTTTTAACTTTTTAGGGTTTTTTTACTCATAAAATATCTAGCTATACAACTCAGAAAATGTGTAAAACTAAAAAAACCTGAACAATAAACAGGAGTAGTACTAATTTAGTTTTTTTAGTAAATTATCTAGTTATAAAACTGAGAAAAAGTGCACAGCTAAAAAACTGAGTGATATGTATTTTACTAAAAATACGGGTTAAATACCCACCCAAAGGTATAATAGCAGGACCTGTGTTCTATGTACCTGAAACTTTTTTGTCTGAAGTCTAACTCTTTAACTGCAAGGTCTTACTGTTTGAGAAAATTGAGTGAGTGAGTGAGTGTGTGTGTGTGTGTGTGTGTGTGTGTGTGTGTGGTAGGGAAAGTCACTGGAATGTGCTGCCAGGAGAAGGCAGTCCCACACGTGTCAGTGCCATGCATGACACAGTTTGTACACATGTACACCTCCCTGTACACTGACGCGGCACCATGTCCACTGCAGGCCTGCTGACCTTTGTGAACTGCGCCTATGTGAAGTGGGGGACACGCGTCCAGGACTTCTTCACCTACGCGAAGGTCATTGCCCTCATTGCAGTCATCATTGCTGGGCTCGTCAGGATCTTCCAAGGTACGGTCCGGTCGCCACGGTCAGACGGTCACGGTCAGATCCACGGAGCTGCTTACTGCCACACACACACCCTAAGTGGCAGAGACACTGTGGAAATAAGTCTTACAGGTCTTCTTATGACAACCACCCACCCACCTGGGCCAAAATAGAAAATGATAAAAGGAAAAACTAATTGTGCTTTATGATAGGTAATAAATATATTTTTCTTTTTTATTATTGGAATGAAAACAGTTCATGTGAATAATACAGTGCTTCTTGAAAGTATGTGAAGCCCATAGGAATGGTCATTATTCTTGAATAAAATATTAAACTTATAAAATCTAAATCTTAAAGGTATAAAATGAATAAATGACTATTATTCACACCCCTGATTCTTCGTTTAACCTGTTCAACTTGGGCTTCACTTATTTTTACACCTGCACTGCTTTTGTGTTACTACTACACACTCGATTTCCTCTAAAGTAACACATAGAATTGATCATTACACACCTATTACGTCACACATGAGAAAGACTGTATCCCATTAAATACTCATTTCGTGGTAAAACTAAGGTACACAAAGGGTTCACATACTCTTGGTCAACACTGTGTCTTAATGTTTCTAAAAGTCACTTATTTTCTCGGCGTCTCCCCTGTACCTTATGTTTCAGGTCAGACGCAGAATTTCGAGGGCATGTTTGAGGGCTCGTCGCGGGACCCCGGCGATGTGGCTCTGGCCCTCTACTCTGCTCTCTTCTCCTACTCAGGCTGGGACACCCTGAATTTTGTCACAGAAGAGATCAAGAACCCCGAGAGGTGTGTGATGACCCTGTGCTCTGAGCACTGGGGGAACTGGGGATCAATGGAAGGAGGTCAAGGGTTCGAGGAGGAGCCAAGGGGACTGTGTCCCTGTGTCCAAGTGGAATTAAATGAACAGATCCAAGTAGAGGGTGTGACAGCGGGTGGAGCAAAAAGAGCTGAGAGCTTTGGCAGTTTACATTCAGACGCAAGTGACGTGCGCATCTCTTTTCTTGGGAAATCTTCTATTGTTTGCAAGCATCATATTATGCTCACACTCAGATATTTTTTATATCTCATTTTATACATATTATAAATAACGTTATATGCTATAACATTATTACTCACAGCGCCAGGGTGTTGTAAGAGAGCGGGGTTCGATCCCCTCTCAGTTCGTGGGGTGTTTGCGGATTTGCCCTTTGTCCATGTTGGTTTCCTCCAGGTGCTCTGGTTTCCTCCCACAGTCCAAAGACATGCAGTTCAGGTTGATTGGTGAATCTAAACTGCCCTTAATGAGTGACTGTGCAATGGACTGGTGTCCAATCCAAGGTGCTCCCACACTCAGCCTTACACCCACTGCTTCCAAGATAGGCTCCGGTTCGCTGTGACCCCAATCAGGTCAAAGTAGTTATTGAAAGTGGATGGAGAAATATTAGATATTATTTTATAAAATTTATGTAACGGGTATTTGGGGTGCGGTGGCGCAGTGGGTTGGACCACAGTCCTGCTCTCCAGTGGGTCTGGGGTTCGAGTCCTGCTTGGGGTGCCTTGCGATGGACTGGCGTCCTGTCCTGGGTGTGTCCCCTCCCCCTCCGGCCTTACACCCTGTGTTACCAGGTAGGCTCCGGTTCCCCGCAACCCCGTATGGGACAAGCGGTTCTGAAAATGTGTATGTGTGTGTGTGTGTGAGGGGTACCCTGTAATATGCCGCCAAGTCATGCCCAATGATTCTGGGATAGGTGCTGCAACCCTGATGGATAAGTGGTTAACAAAAGTTTATTTTACAACGGAGAAATGTGCAACTATAAATGAGTGATTAAACACTCATTCCTCAACTTAGGAGCACAGCTGGACATTAATTTTGTTCATAGCTCATTTTGTTTGTAACACTGGTGTCAGTTTTACATGTCACAATCTGCAAAATTTTAATAATCCAGATGTACCTTGATTTATTTACAGATCATGTTCTGTAAAAATCTTGGAAACAGCTGAAATAAGTAAAAAACTAAAATAAGTTTTCATTGTCAGCAACATTAACATTAAAACTAATTCGGAAGGACTGAAAATAAAAAAAAATGTAATTTAGGTTATAAATCAATTTGGAAATCAAAACTGAAAATACAGAAACTGGTTACATTTGTGTATCTCAAAAAATTGAAACACCGCTGACTTTGGCTGTGGGTCATGTGTTCAAAAGCATTTTGGGTTCCGGCATGTTCCACATGAACTTCTTTTTCAAGATGAACTCGACCCTCTAGCAGCTTCTGGGTCAGGACTCACAGCAGGTCCTCATGGCTGCTGGAGCTCTGTATGGTTCACAGAATAACTTCCATTAATTGGAGGCCTCCTTGCCCTTCAAGTTCTGGGTGTTGTTACTGTAAAATTAATTAAATAAAGCCGTGAAGCACGGATGTTGAACATGAGCCAACACACCCCGTGGCTCTCAAGGACTGGTACTGCTCAACCCTGCTCTAAGTGCTGACATACGGTGTATCCATTACCCTCTGGTGTGTGTGCTGTGTGTTGTGTGTGTGGTGTGTGTGTGTGGTGTGTGTGATCTGCAGGAACCTGCCCCTGGCCATTGCCATTTCCATGCCAATAGTGACCGTGATCTACATTCTGACCAATGTGGCTTATTACACAGTTCTCGACATCCCTGCCATTCTGGACAGCGACGCTGTGGCCGTGGTAAGATGAATATCCTCATTACTCTCCATTCTTACAGATACATGTTTTAGGTACTTGTCTTTTGTGGAATGCGCTTTTGATCTCAGCGCTTGAATGCTCACATGGTGTCCGTGCCGTGTGTGGCAGACTTTTGCAGATCAGGTGTTTGGGGTATTGAACTGGACCATCCCGCTCGCTGTCGCCCTCTCCTGCTTTGGAGGACTCAATGCGTCCATCCTGGCTGCCTCACGGTGGGAATCTAGATACACCCAAATTTTCTTTGCTCTTCCTCTTCATCATCATCTTCATAATAATGTCATCAAGAGCATGGTGGACAGTCGGAGGGTCACTGAAATCATGAACTTAGGAAGAAGGGATTGGTTGCCCCCAGTATTGAAGCAAACCTGTGTAGATCTCCATTATAGACCCTTTGTTCCCTTAATTCGTATCAAACAGTTGCACCATTGACTGGACTGGTCCACAGACTGCACCTCCACTGATTGCGTGTCTGGTGGTCACGATGTTGTTGCTCCAACCCCAACAGGTTGTTCTTCGTGGGCTCCAGGGAGGGCCATCTCCCCGACTCTCTGTGCATGATCCACGTCCACCGCTTCACCCCCATTCCCGCCTTGCTCTTCAACGTTAGTCCTCACCTCAGTCTACCTCATGCATTGCCATTATGTGTGTGCGTGTTTGTGTGCGTGCCTGGGAAAGTGAACCTGTATACTGACAGAACCGCTCTACTGTAAAGGCGGTGGTATAACCATGTTTTTGGTGAAGGCTCTGCTAGCCAGATGTGTGTCATTGTTCATGCATGTAGTGTGTTCCTGAGTGAACGAATCACGTAATGTGGTGTTATTAAGCCATATGGCTCTAATGTGGACATTATTAATTAATATTAATAAATAATATTATTAATCCTACATTGTTTTTGGCTAGGGGGCCATGGCTTTGATTTACCTGTGTGTGGAGGACATCTTCAAACTCATTAATTACTACAGCTTCAGCTACTGGTTCTTCGTGGGGTTGTCCATCCTGGGTCAACTTTACCTGCGCTGGAAAGAGCCTGATCGAACCCGCCCGCTGAAGGTAGAACACTGTGGATTTACATTTACTCTTTGCAAGCATTTCAGCTTCAGTAGCAGGCAACTGAATGATCTCCAACAGCACTGTGGAATTTCAGCCAAGGTTTCTCTCTCGGAACACTAACGCGTCTCGATCTTTTCCAGCTTAGCATCTTCTTCCCAGTGGTCTTCTGTCTCTTAACCGTGTTCCTGGTGGTGGTGCCACTCTACAGTGACACCATTAACTCCCTGATTGGCATCGCCATTGCCCTTTCGGGAGTGCCCGTTTACTTTTTGTGCTGCAATACACCTGCCCAGCGGAGGCCCCTGTGGCTTCGCAAAGCCATCGGTGAGATTTTTACCGCACCCAAACAATAATGTTACCAATATTGAACACAGCAACCTGCTTTACAACGTAACTGCATCATGCTGTTCAACTTATATAATTTTTTTTTTTTTTTTTTTTATAAATGATTAACATAATTTATCCTTTTTTCCCCTCCCACATTTCACATTGGCATGTTCAGCCTCTTCAGCTCTGCTTGTTCAGAAGGTCTGCTATTCCGTATTGACGGAGATGGACGTTGACGACAAACACCAATAACGCTGTGAAACAGAGACCTTTGATCGACATTAACCAGATGCTGACAGGAGGAACAATCCCACTCATCCGCAGAAAGACAGACTTAAGCGTAATGCAGCATCAAGACTGACACTGGAGCCAATCTGATCATCACATGACCATAAAGACAGGATGACTCCTGAGCGCAGCAATGGGGGATGTCCTTTCAGAGAAGCATCGCCACATTGACAATCCGCTAGTGATGAAAATAAGTTGGTTATTTATATATAAAGTCAAAAACATACATCTAGGTCTAATCTGTCAAGTAGCAGTGGAGAGAATGTTAATTCCGTATGGGTAAAAATATGTCTTCTTTGTATACATAGTTATTAAAACACACTGCTCTCGCACAACTCAACCCCGGCTAAGCCGTGATTGGCTGAAGAGTTCCGGATCTGAGGAGTATAACAGTTCGAATGGCACAGAAGGATGTTGTCAAAGGAAATTAAAGGTTTGGGGATGTGGGGAATAAAATTCAAACATGGAAAGGGAGACAAAAATTCCAAACAGGATGTTGTTTAATAGAGATTACATTAATTATACATCTGCACCCCAACCCAAACAGGAGGTCACACATAAACTCCCTCCATCGGGAGTGAAACATCCAGAGAAGCAGCACAGATCAGGTTACTCCTGATCCCTTCATCTAAAACTATATATACAGCTTGATCACCCAGATTCTCACTCCTTTCCGTTTATCCAATCGTTTCCTCCCATGGCTTCTTCTTGCTGCCTGTGGTCTCTAACCGTGACTTGGGACTGGCTGCTTTTACTGTTGTGCTGGATGCTGCCATCTGCTGCAAGGGATTGTGGGTGAAGGTCTGTCTCAAGGGACCTAGGAAAGAGCAGTGAAATCAAATGGAATTAAAGTACTTAGACATACAACCACCTAAACATACACCATGACAACAGGAAGACAGGTATGGAATAGAAACAGTCACATGTGTACCAACGCAACCAAATGGAGTTTAAAAAAAAAACCTCAAGTGCCTCTCTCGTACCTTTGGCTGCAAGGTCCAGATGGTTCTTTATTCGATTTTCTCTCTCCTCGAGCTGCTGGGCCAGCTGAGCATTTTTCCAGCCTAATATTAACATGGAGGGGCACAGAGAGGAAGGACAGAGACCATTAGCATGTGAAGGAAGTGATGACCAGTGTGACAGTGTGAGGTCACCTCATGCGTACTTTATTTATCGGACTCTTTTCTCCAAAACGACTAAAAATATTAAGCTACTTACAGCTATTGACCCATTCATATAGCTAGAGCTTTAGGGTAAGTACCTTGATCTAGGGCACTACAGTTGAAGGTGGGATTCGAACTTGCAACCTTTGGGTCCACATGCAGCAGCACTACTACACTACCAACTGTTTCTGCACTGAAGAGTTAACAGCTACACAGAAACAATAGTTCCTTCAATTCTGCCCACCCCACTTTGAAACCTGCCCCCCCCCCATTTCCTTCATCGGCCCCTGTGAACCCATCTTCAGATCTCCACTGGTCACCAAGGGGAACGTACCAGTCTTAATGCTCTTGATGAAGCCTTCGTTCTTTGGCAGGGCAGAAGAGGGGTGCTTAATGCGCTCAGGGATATTCAGCTTCCTACGGACTGCAGGGTGCCTTAGCAAGGCCACCTGGCCCAGCGAGAAGAGGTTAGAGGTCAACCAGTAGGTAAACACTGCCTGCAGGGAGAGAGACAGGACTTGAGGTCAGCAATGAATCGTACACAACCAACAAAGAACCAACGTTCAAAACAGACCAGGAACTCCAAATCGCTTTCTGACCGTAGGGAAGTTAATGGTGAGGGGCAGGATGATGAAGGGCATGATCCTGAACACTGTCTTCATTGCCCGCAGGTTGGGGTTGTCCACTCCTGACTCGGCCCCAAGCTAAAAGACAGGAAGAGAGGGTATGTTAATACCTCGAAACACGGGTAGCCTCTACTATATGTAATTATACTTATTGTCCTTTATTTGCTCAGCAAAATATGAGGGGTAAAATAATCCTAGTTTCTGCTGTGATTAATTATCATTCACAAGGAACTTTGTTATTTTCACTGTGTTCTCTTTGCATTAAAACTGATCAAATTTACAGCCACAAACCAATAAAGATATGTTCATGCGTTAAAGAGCTAGTGGAAAACAACGCCAACTCAGACAAGCACCAAGAAGTGGAGCAGAAAGAAGGGAATGAAACAGGACAGTTCTGAGAGGATAGAGGAAAACACTGCAGTGGTGTGTAGGGGAGGCTGCACCTCGAGAATGGCGAACATGGTCCCTGTCACAGCCAGCGGCAGGATATAAAAAGGATCAGCTGCGGTGAGGTCCGGAAACCACCATATCCCGCCGCTTTGCATGCTGGGAACTGGGAGGTAAGCCATCTTCCTGAGGGCGATGAAGAAGGAGATGAAGACAGGGGCCTGGAAGACAGAAGCACTGAAAGTTACAGCTGTGCATTCAATACAAAAACAGCAAGAGTGCTAATATTTCATAATATTTCTGTTTTATATTACATTTGCACATGTTTATCAATCATATAGCAGTAGATGGTAAGTGATGGGCACAGAAACAGGAGGAGCAGATGTGACTCTGGGTAAAGAAAAATTTAATGGAGAAGAAGCAGACCTGCACCAAGGGGACGAGAAACCCGCGGAGAGGATTCACATCGTGCTTCCTCTGGAAGAGCATCATTTCTGAGTAGGACTTGGAGACTGAGGGGGACAGCAATAAAACCACCACATGACAAAAGGTTCACGAGAGGGAATATCAGGTGAGAAGTTTAAACAAGCAAAGGATTTAAGATTCTTTTAAAATCAAACTATGAGTAATTAATATATAGGCCAGATCAAAACACTGGTATGATCATAGCGATCAGTGCTATTCAATTTCAAAGAGAGCGAGTCAAATATTGCTCAGAGGAAAAACTGACAGAAAGTGTGGTTATTTTTACATTTAAAAAAAAAATAAAAAAATTCCAGCAGTAAATAGGCCGGAGGTTGCACTTGAAGGCCCCAAAAAATATGAAGGCAGGGGACTAACACTCAAATTTGTTCCCGCTCATCTTGGCCTCGTTCATGCGGTTGCTCAGCTTGGTCATCTCAGGAAGGACATTGTTGAGCTTCGCCGCCTCTCTCTGGCCCTTCACGATCACCGGGAACACGGCACACCTGGCCAGAATCGTACCTGTGGACGGGAGCAGGGAGACCACGGGGGTGTAAAGTGGGTTTTCTGCCGCTATTACATACACTGCGATAAGTAGCACAGCATTTCCTGTATGAACTCTAGGGCCAGTAAAGCAGCAGAACCCATTTTAACCACATTCCAACTGAGTCCTAACAGCGGATCTACAGCAGGTGTCCTGAGAGCAGCTGTGGAACTGAAATCGCCAAAGCGTTAAAGATGGAAAAATCCATAATGTATTTTATGCTAATATTGTGTGCTCTTCTCCACACACGCACACACGCACTCCCTGAACGGCTTGTCCCACACAGGGTCACGGGGAGGCGTAAGGCTGGAGGGGACACACCCAGGACGGGACGCCAGTCTGTCGCAAGGCACCCCAAGCGGGACTCAAACCCCAGACCCACCAGAGAGCAGGACCTGGTCCAACCCACTGCACCACCACGCCCCCCATTGCTCTTCTCCACCATTATACAAACACTAAGGACTAACATACTGTAAAAGAAGAATAAATTTAATCCCACTGTGATATGTAGCTTCATTCTACACAACTCTTAAATGGCTACTGGTTTCGATGCACTTTACCTCACTTTTTACTGGGCCATGGAGAAATGCAATTTCTTTTTTTTTGCAGGCCAGAAATGCAGAGAATTCAATATTTCACCACCACTGACCCCTTAGGATACCCACAGGGGTCTTTTTTGACCGTTAATGGTCATTTCTCTCTGCAAGACCTTGGGTCATCCTGAACTGAGTCACTTTGGAGAAGACACACACTGTCTGAACCGCTTGTCCCATACGGGGTCGCGGGGAGCCGGAGCCTACCCAGCAACACAGGGCATAAGGCTGGAGGGGGAGGGGACACACCCAGGACGAGATGCCAGTCCATCGCAAGGCACCCCAAGCGGGACTTGAACCCCAGACCCCCCAGAGAGCAGGACCCAGTCCAACCCACTGCGCCACCGCACCCCCCTCATTGGAGAAGAGCGTTTGCTAAATGATGGTACATGTATTTAGGTCTTCGATCACAAACACGTTTGGGTACCTTCTCCAGTGAGACACACATAATACAACGCTGTCAAAACTGTGAGCTGTGTGTGCATTTCCCCAAGAGCTCAACCCCGACATGACTCCACCAAGAATAAAGAACCTTGAAGACTCTCTCGATGCTGCTATCTTTACTCAACTTCAGACCTTCTTCCAAGACTCAGGCATGTGAAGCACTGCAAGGGCCTAGTTTACACTGTTGGTGACCATGATTTAAAATGTTAGTGAGACAAAGTGCTCCTTTTGCAATTCCTGCTCTCGGCCTTGTTGACATCTCTTCTGGAACTGTTCATTAACATAGACAGCCTAGAAGGACCCGTGCAGATTTTTCAATGAGCACCTGTGTAATCAGTTTTCGTATTATTATTTACAGATGTCACTTTGTTGCCATGACAACGACAGGATGAGAGATGAAGAATACTGATTGACTGATTTTTTTTTTTTTTTTTTACTTGGAGAATTTCACTTTCAGAAAGGTAAATTAAGTAAATTCCAGTCCAGTATGTACCCAAACTGGCCTTGCGCCCTGTGCCTCCAGAATGGGCTCCACACCACCACGAACCCAGACCTGGACAAGCACTTACTGAAGTATCAGAAAGGACAAGTAAAATCAGTGTGATCGCAGTGATGTCAAATGTTATATCGATATTATGTTGACCTCCAGTAACTCAGCTGGGTTCTTCTTTCCAAGTTTTAGTGTAATCTCTGTTTCTTTTCCCTTGTAAGAAATTTGTTCCAGTTTTATCTGTCTCTTCTGTTTCTCTGGCATTTCCTTCTTTCTTACAGTTTATGTGGGAAACTGATAACAGTTAGAGCTGCTACCATCTGATGTGAAGGTCACTGGTTCGAATCTCACCAACTGCTGTTGTACCCTAGATCAAGGTGCACACACACACACACACACTGACTGAAACTGCTTTCCCCAAGCGGGGTCACAGCAAGCTGGAGCCTAACCCGGCAGCAGAGGGCGTAAGGCTGGAGGGAGAGGGGACGGCAATCTGTCGCAAGGCACCCCAAGCGGGACTTGAATCCCAGACCCACCAGAGAACAGGGACAGGCCAAACCCGCTGCACCACCATACCCCCCCGAGATCAAGGTACCCTAAATTGGTACAGTAAAATTACCCCGCTGTATAAATGGGGAAGTAAACTGCAGGTTACTCAATACTTTCACTGCTTTAAGTAAGTGTGGGCAAAATGAATAAATGTACATGTTTGTATTGCTGGGAATTAATGGAAAAGTAAACAATGCCAGTCAGAGCTAAGAGTTCATATAGTACTTCTCTGAGGGCGAGAGGCACTCAGTGTCAGTGTGCATTACCTGACACACACACACACACGCACACGCACACGCACGCACTTCTGCCATGGCCCTCCTCCACCACATCTCACCAGCCACGATAGCCCCCCACCAGGGCAAACCGATGTCCACGTGCAGGAACTCGAGGATGTTCTGAATTAGCCCCACGGGAGTGTAGCTCCCCAAGCCCAGCTCTGCGAGGCTCAGCTCCGGACCCCCTCCCTGCAGCACGTCCAGGGCCGTGGGCGCTGTGTCCGCCGCCTGCTCTAGAACCGGCTGCGTGATGATGGGGGCTGTGTCAGGCAGCAGGTTCGGAGAGGCGCTGGAGTCAGCTATGGGGGAGGGTGTGTCCAGCGTTGTGGCTGCTGTGGGTACAGGTTCAACTGTGACCTGAAGTACAAAAAAAAAAAAAAAAAACTATTGTGCAGTTTTACAGTTATTAAATCTCCGCTGTGCTACAGGTACAATTAGAAACAATCCCTAAACAAATTAACGATCCAGTCACACTTTTCCCAGGATGTCTACAGGGTGGCGCAGCAGTGAGAGACACAACCCTGCAAAGTCCCCAGTCCTGCTGCAGTACCCATAATTTGTTCACTTACCCAGAACTGATGCAGTAAAAATTACCCAGTTGTATAAACAGGTAAATAACTAACTACTTAGTGTACAAACCGAAAGTTGAAACTCATTCTGGAGGGGAAGTATCAGTTAAACACTTGAATAAAAATAATAATACATGAATAGGACACATGACACTCAGGCAATAGTCACTGTGGACAATGGTGTCAAATAAAAATACTAATTTAAATAATAATTTAACTTCCAAAATTAACCAAAAATTACTTGGGAGAACTTTTGTTTTGGCTGAATATTTATTATAGCTGGATATTAACTCTGAAGCACGGTTTACAATTCACAGCAGTTATGAGGGAAGTTTCAGTGAGCAGATTTGAACCTATGACTTTTTCTGGTCCATAGCAGACTGATGATAATAATAATAATAATAATAATAATAATAATAATAATAATCAATAGTTAGTTAATACTAAGAATCTGTTGATGTATTGGACTGTGATAACAACAATTATTTCCCTCTTTCCCCAACACACCTGCGAGCTGCTGTGTCTCACTGACACGACACTGACCACCCACAGCTGCCCGTGGGGGTGTCGTCCAGGCGACGGACATGTGACGAAACCCCGATTTACTCTGGCAGGACACAGCAGCCACCTCTGAAACAAAAGCACATGACTCAAGGTAACAAAGAGAGATCATTTTAAACAAGATTATATGTTAGAATACAACCATACTGTTCCACTGAAACTAGGGTGGAAAATAAACATGAATCCTGCCGTGCGCACAATGGCCAGCAGATGGCGCAGTAGTTAGAGCTGTTGTTGTCCGGTACCGTAATCTGACTGTTTCTTGCTACTCTCTGGTCGTACAACTGACCAGGGCACTAAGCCTCGACTACTGCGGTAAAGCAGACCGTACCGTACAACGGTAAATGACGTGTGAAAAGGAGCAACTGACGCGAACACAACCACCGGCGGACAAACCAGCCAATCAATGTTGAATGTCACGACACACAAGACTCACGCGGAAAGTTGCCTGTGGAAAGGAGAACAAAGAACTATCCTCGTTCCCGAAATCGAGACACAGCAAAGTGACACGCACCAGTCTGCGGGTATCCGAAAGTCGCTGCGCACTAGAGACGCTTCTCTCCGCCTTTCTCAGCAGACATTTGGCCAGCGAGCCCGCAGAGCACCAGCCTCTCAGCGCCGCCATCTTGGGTCGAAGGAGGGCGGAGCTGTGAAAGACCGTAGGGTATGGATCGGGTGGCGAGTCAAACTTCGCCGCGCTCTCGTTTCGTAATTCATTTAATTTTGTGTCATTTGTACTACAGTTCGTCTGTGTTTATCTCACGCCTTCCTCCAAGGCGATTTACAACAGTGGGACTTTTAAAGTCACTTTATACGTACAAACTTAGGATGATTTACCCGTTTATTCAGGACGGTATTCTTACTATATCAATTCAGGGTCAGTGAATGTGTTCATTACATTAACAGGAAGAAACACTTAGTTCCGGACGCATGATTCTAAGTACACTTAGTTATTTTCCACCAGGAAAAAAATGTTTATCAGCCTATAGGGTGTAAGTTGACAAAGGTTGCTTAATTGTCATTGGTTAATTCTTAATTGAAGCGGGAATTGTTATAGGCTGCAGTTAGGAGCTTTTGCGCACGGGAGCAGAAAGGGTTCCACAGCCAGAAGTGAGATTGTGACACGAGCTGCTTCCCTTAATAAACTTTTATTTGTGCGCTCAGTGTTCTGCCGTGTTTCCGTAAAACCTCCACAGAACAGTCTACCTTCCTTTCGGACACCACTGGATAAAACTTTATCCAAATGTTGACAATTCCTAATCACCTTCCTAGTAATATTATATATATATTTAAATATACTGTATGGACATTTGCTTTACATAGTAGCTGCGTGAAGATGTATCTGTTGTGTAATAGATGTGATCTCAATGCTATAGAGCATAGACATTTCCACATTACGTGAACTTAAAAGATCATGGGTGAAGTGAGTCCAGAAGGAGTGAGTTTTAAGATGCTTTTTAACTGTGGACAGCGATTCAACAGTTTTTAATGAAGGGGGTCATTCCATCACATCGGAGCCAGAACCGAGAACCTTTGTATGTTTGTTTTTGGACCTTTTGTACTTGGCACCACCAAGTGAACATATGTGGAAGAGAGCGTAGCAGTCTGGTTGGGGTGTAGCAATTGATCAAGTCTTGTAGATATCTGGGAGCAGTTCTATTGATGCATTTGTTAACAATAACCAGGGTCTTAAATTTGATCCGGACAGCTGTAGGAAACCAGTGCAGAGATCAGAGATACAAGTAGAGGAGATACATGGGAACGCTTCGGCAAGTCAAACTCATCTCGTGCAGCAGCAGCAGCAGCAGCATTCTGTATTGGCTGTAGAGGTTTGATGGCAGTAGCTAGGAGGCCAACCAGGAGAGAGTCCCAGTATCGAGATGGGATGTCGCCATGACTTAGTCAAGTACTTGGGCAGACTCTGTTGTGAGAAAAGGGCAGATCCTGTGGATGTTATGCTCAGGGAGCATGTCTCCTGTCCATAAGGTCTGTGGTTCAATCCTGGGAAAGTTAAGTATAGAACACATGCTTCCCTCACTGCCCGTGGCTCCAGCACTGAGGTGTGTGTGTGTAAAAACAAGTGTTTTGCTGGACTTCTGTTATTTATTTATTTTATCACATTTAGTGTAGATTAGTTTGTTGTGTGGGTGCATGTTGTTTTTTAATTCTGCATATGTACTTTATCATTCACCTACTCCACTAAAACAACAATAGGGGAGACGTATTGCGAAAAGGGAATCACCCAAGAACAGTAGGTAAGGTGTATGGTAACACCCTTGGAACAGGCCGGGGGCCACCTCTCTTAAGCAGTGAATGTTACCAGGTAAGTTCCTTTTAATTATTTCTTATGTATGGTTTTAAGCCTTGGGGTATGTTTTTAGTGTTTTAAAGTTCTGTCATGTGGTTTTTATGTTAGCTGGTCTTACTGATTTTTGTTTTATTATTGGCATGGCAGTTTTTAGGATTAATTTATTTATTGAATAAAGATCGGAAATGATGAATGGAGAGATGTATTCCTGTTGAGTTGGACAGTGTGTGGAGCCAGACACCTTTGGTGGGCTGGTGATCCATTGTGATCTGTAAAAAAAAAAAAATTTTTGCTGGACTTCTGAATTACCAGGAGTCCAGCAAAACGCTTTACTCAGTCAACACACTCACACATCACAGAGTGACATAAACACAGTTTATTAACACAATAAGACATTAAAGAAAAGTCCTCATTCTGGCAAAAGTACAAACAGTGACAATGACTGCTGGAAAATGGAACTCAATAAACTTTCTTTCCCAGTTGTAAATAAAAAGAGTGCAAGTCCATGTGAAGACAAAGAGGTGAGACGTGGACCCCCTGGAGACACCTTCTTGGACAGGAAACACAGGAGGAGGTCAAGACTTAAGTTCTTTCTCTTCCAGCTCCAGGAGACATGAGCTCTGGGTTCTGCTGCCGCTCCTCACTGTAAATCCGTGTCCTCATCATTGACAAATGGCACTTTTCTACAATAAATCATAATCCCGACTAACTGCTCATCGGATTCAGCAATAAAGTCAATGATCAACTTCCCTTTGTTGTCTCTTTGTCTCACACTGTCGTAACTGTCCCGTCCACGCCCACAACTCAACCGACAGCACCTGACTCCGGTCCAGCACCTGACTAACTCCCTACTCCTACCCTTTAAAGACACTCCGCAGCTCCCAGACCCTTGCGGAATCTCGTCAGGGAGGGATAACTGTCCTTCCTCATGACGCTTCATTCACAAGCCTCGTTAGCGCTCAGTTCACGTCCTCCGGTTTTTGACTCTTCGCTTCGTTTCCCGACCACGTCCACGGATCCCCGTTCCTGTCCTGTTCGCCGCTCGACCGACCCTTCGTCCGTCCCCGACACTGAGAACTTGCCTCATCCCTCGTCTCCGGACGAACAACGCTGCTGAGTCCAGCCATCCCGGCTCCCCATGTAACATGTTTCGCGTGACAGTAACACAGTTTTTCCCCAAAGTCCCGCAAAATTATCTTTCAATACATCAATATTTATTATAGGAATTGCAGAGTCACACTCAAAGCTCGTTACTTTTCAGCCTTCTGTCATATTTCACTTATATTTGGCAATATTTCAAGATATGACTTCACAGCTCGCTCTTCTGCTTATCAGTATTTTAAACTGGTTTGCTCAGAAACAATTTAAAAGAGAAAGTAAAACTTATGGAAACGCGGAACACCGAGTGACATGAAGAGGTATGTTTCTCTGTGTAAATCTAAATGCACACCTGTATAACTTCAATAATTACACTCATAAATATTGATATTCGCTTAATATTGTCATCAATAACTGTATACCGCTTAACAGATTTTTTACTTCGAAACACACACACACAGTTTCTGAACCGCTTGTCCCATACGGGGTCGCGGGGAACCGGAGCCTACCCGGCCACCCAGGGCGTGAGGGGGAAGGGGACACACCCAGGACGGGACGCCAGTCCGTCGCAAGGCACCCCAAGCGGGACTCGAACCCCAAACCCCCCCGGAGAGCAAGACTGTGGTCCAACCCACTGCACCACCGTACCCCATCTTGAGAGGAAACAGTGAGAATAAATTTAAGTTTTGCTCTTCTGTCAGGAGATAATACCCCTAATAAGAGTAACTCAAGACAGACACGAACCATTGTACCAAACACACATGTTGTGTCCACAACCTGCTAAATGGAAATTAACAACTATTTACAGTGTAGTTCCTCACCGCTCTCACTGGGGGCGCCACTGAGTAACGTGAGTTTCTTCAGTACAGGCACTTAAAATCTTGTTTAGTTTTCAGCCCCACTGTCATTTATATAATTATATGTATGTTGTTCCTGAACTCTGCTAACTAGTACTATACTGTATGTGTCAACATTATCATTATTATCCCAATAAATGACAAGACATTTAACACGTAACAGTTTTACGCAAGGGGGCGTGGTGGTGCAGTCCTGCTCTCCAGTGGGTCTGGGGTTTGAGTCCTGCGTGAGGTGCCTTGCGACGGGCTGGTGTCCCGTCCTGGGTGTGTCCCCTCCCCCTCCAGTCTTATTCCCTGTGTTGGTGGGTTAGGCTCTGGCTCCCCATGACTCTGTAGGGGACAAACAGTTCAGATGGTGTGTGTGTGTGTGTGTGTGTTTTACACAATACTGATGACATCCACTGCTTTTTTTTGTAAAACACATATACACTATGAGAGGGGGTGTGGTGGTGCAGTGGGTTGGGCCCGGTCCTGCTCCCCAGTGGGTCTGGGGTTTGAGTCCCGCTTGGGGTGCCGTGCAACAGACTGGCATCCTGTCCTGCCTGTGTCCCGTCCCCCTCCAGCCTTGCACCTTGTGTTGCCGGGTTAGGTTCCGGCTCCCCACGACCCCGTATGGGACAAGTGGTTTCAGACTCTGTGTGTATGTGTGATATACACTAAGGGGTCTCTTGAGTCTTTTTCGTCTTTTCTGATCTCCAGCTTCATGTAGATTTAATTCAAATGTTTACCTTGATAGACTTGAATTCTGCTTTGACACCTGAAAATAAAATCTCTTTGTGTCACTGACTTGTATCTGGTGTTTCAGTGTCACTCTGATATATATGTGAGATACTGTATGGCCTGGAAAACAATATATAAAGGATAATGAATGAATCGGGTAAGAACATCTGGCGACATTCTAGAAACTAGACTGGTATAACACTGAGCTTCAGTATAAAGCACCTTCACAAAGTACAATAGTTACTACAGTAAATCAGTCATGTTAATATTAGTTATTTTTGTTCTCACACTGATGTCTTCAGACACCCAACCAGCTATGACAAATATTTCTTTATTAATGCACTTGTTCCATATTTCAAATCTGTATGACAATTCATTTTACATTGATGACCTGTGAAAATTCTCATAACTGGTGGTTTCTGTATACCTGTTTCTTCCAGTGATGAACATCAGTTGGTCTCAGTGTCTCTGTTTCATCCTCCTGCTTCTTCAACTCACCACTGTCTCCACACAGGGTACATATTCTCCCGAAAAAGAGTTTCAATCATACTGTGTATCATACTGAATAAATTCTCAGTGTGTGTTGTTCTTCGCAGAGAGTTTTGAGGTTCTTGGTCCAGCTGATCCTGTAGCTGCTGTAGCTGGTGAAGACGTTGTTCTGCCCTGTTACCTCAAACCCAACATCAGTGCTGTTGACCTGAGTATCGAATGGCTCAGAGTTCATACCGAAGACCCAGTTGTACATCTTTACCAGGATCATGAGGACAGAAATGAGAAGCAGATCCCATCTTACAGGGGAAGGACATCACTGTTCCCTGAGGAACTGAGGAAAGGAAACACTTCACTGAAAGTTAAAAATGTGCGAGGATCTGACAATGGAGAGTATAAATGTTTTATTCAGGCTGGGGACTGGTATGATGATTCTTCCATTAATGTTCATATTAAAGGTGAGAAATTAAAGTTTTGTATTTATTGATTTATTTAACTCTTTTACAGTATTTCAACCAATTTCAGTCAATTTTTTCTTCATTTTAATTGAATTTTTGTTTTTGCCACACTGTATCTGTAGCTGTAGGAACCCATCCAGTGATCTCCATCGAGGGATATAAAGAAGGAGGGATCAGTCTGGTGTGTGAATCTAAAGGTTGGTACCCTCAGCCTCAAGTGGTCTGGATGGACAGTGAAGGACACGGTCTCCCTGCTGGACACACAGAGACACACACAGACAGTATGGATCTCTTCACCGTGAGACGACGTGTTATTGTGCAGGAGAGAGAGACCAACAGGTTCACCTGTCGAATTCTACAGCAGCAGATAAATGAAATGAAAGAGACAATAACTGACATCCCTGGTGAGTTACAATATTTTTATTTACTTGTAATGACAGATGAATTCTACTTTCAAGTTCTAACATCAAAGTCTGTTACGATTAATGACAAATGTTTTGTGTTCCAGGTGAGATGTTCCACCGTGCTCATCCCTGGAAGGTGGCCTTTGCTGTGTTCTTCTCCCTGGGAGTTCCTGCTATCATCATATTGGCTGTTTTAATTCCTCGCTATATAAAACAGCAAAGAGAAAAAAGTATTTAACATATTTCTGTTAAAAGAGTTATTTAGAGAAATAACAGAACTCTGTGATGGTGTTTTTTAATCCATGTTTCATTCACACTAACACTGATGTTCATACATTTATAGGGCTCCTCACCAAACGACTGGGTAAGTAACACTTACTTGTATCTTTGTGTTTGTGTTTGTTAAACAAGTGTAAAACCAAAATCATGAGACTGAACTGCACCTGATAGGTTAATATGCAATTATTAGCATAAAGGCACAATGTCACAAAAACTGTATTTGAAAAAGTAAAATAGAAAAATTAAAACAGTTCAGAATTGGTAAAATATAATTTTTTTTTTTTTTTTACTGATATTAACCCTGTTTTTTGTAGGAATGAAATATTTCCCTTTGAACTGAATTTTTTGCAGTTGGAGGACAAAAGTAAAAAGAAACTATAGAACAAACACATACAGCGAGAAAACAGTGTGAATTCAGAATACAACAACTGAAAAACAACAGGGTGCACAAATATAAACAACTCTGTAAATAACAGGTGGAATCAACAGAATCCAGTTAGAAACAATTTTTATACGATGAAAAGCCACTTCCCTTCAGTGAGCCCCTCTCCTGGGCACGGTCATGGTGGTCCAGAGCTTATCCTTTGGACAGAAGTACACCCTTGACAGGGCACTACTCCACTGCAGGGTATCCACACACACTCACAGGAAGGACAATTCAATGTCACCAGTTCACCTGAGCTGCATGTGTTTGGACTGTGTGAGGAAACCAGAGCACCTGGAGGAAACCCACAGAAACATAGAGAGAACATAAATGGGGGAAAAATGATGTGTTCCTGGAATTTCTGGAAATGCACAAATATTTTTACAACTCCCCTCCAAGCACTTAGAGAAAGTCTCAAGAAAGAATAATCAAAACATTAGGCTGGTCAGATATTAAACATGGTCAAGAAGGAAATTAAGAAAGACTAAAACAGGGCAGGAATTCTTTCCTACTAAACTACTTTACAGTAAGTAAATTGTTATTCAGAACAATAAAACAAACAAATACATGTTTATAGAGCCCTTAAGAGATCAGGGGAGAAATGAGTCCAAAAGAGAGTCCAAAAGTGGTCCATGTTGAGAGCACTCTTAAATGTGGAGAAACGTGAACAAGCAAACATTAAAAAAGGAAAACATTTATCAAATTTGTAATAAAATGATTTGAAAAACAATAAAAAATTAAGAAGAGTTTATCATACTGTGTGTTGTTAAGTCTATTTTATTGGCTCATGACTTCTACATCATAGGGGAAAAGTTTTCTTCCAGCACCAGAAAAAAGTACAGCACAAGTAGTCCGTCTGTATAGTGAACATGTGCAACTTTTCTAAATCCGCCATATCAAAAATCTATGAACCGGGAGTCTGTATATCTGTATTTCTCATAACATAATTCATCTTACAGTGTTGTTTAAATATTTCAATATGAAGAAAGTCATATAAACTTAATAATTTCAATGGATTTCTTTGGTTTTTCTTTTTTTAATCTGTTTTTTTTCCCCCCATGTCCAGCTGTAAAAAACATGTTCGTGAGAGCTGGTAAGTAGAGTGGAGCTGAATTGATCCCACAGAAGTGAGTTTGGTTCTTCTGTATGAGACTCTGTCCTGTAAGAATGGACACGAAAGACATTGAGACAAGTCCAGACTGACTGCAGTATCTGCTGTGCCACTAATTCCATGTGTCTCATTTTTATTTCTCTCTCTACAGAACTTGTAAAGGCACAAAGATACGCAGGTGAGTTTCTTCTGCTTCTTCTCCCCATTGCAGCTCTTCTCTTATTTTAAGGGCACAAAGTCATAAATGTGTCTCCACAACCTTTGCATCTTGGACCAGTTTATTTATACAGCATTTGAAGGAGAAACAGGTGTGTTGAGAGCAGGTCGGTGTGACCAGAGCAGATTATATAATTATCATAATAATAATTTTTTACTTCAGTTTTGACTTAATTTAACTAATTTTATTGTATTCAGTAATATTAAGTCAAAACAACTTTTGAAACATAAATTCTCTAACACTCTTTTCTCAAAGGTATACATATTAATTGTTACAATTTCTTACAAAACATCCAAAACATCTGTTACCAAATAATATTAATTAATTCACTCATTCTCGCTAATGGCTTGTTCTGATCGCCGATCGCGCACACACACACACACACACACACACACACACACACACACACACATTTTCAGAACCGCTTGTCCCATACGGGGTCACGGGGAACCGGAGCCTACCCAGCAACACAGGGCGTAAGGCCGGAGGGGGAGGGGACACACCCAGGACAGGACGCCAGTCCGCCGCAAGGCACCCCAAGCGGGACTCGAACCCCAGACCCACCGGACAGCAGGACCGTGGTCCAACCCACTGCGCCACCGCACCCCCTTAATAATATATAATAACGTTTAAAAAGTGTTATTTTTTATCACATTGTGAAATATAATAATTGACCACATCTCCGTCCTCCACAGTTGATGTGACTCTGGACCCTGATACAGCAAACCCCTGGCTCATCTTGTCTGAGGACAGGAAACAAGTGAGATGTGGAGTCATATGGCAGGATCTCCCTGACAACCCAGAGAGGTTTACATACTGGGAAAGTGTCCTGGGAAAAGAGGGTTTTTCTTCAGGGAAACATTACTGGGAGGTAGAGGTTGGGGACAAGACTGACTGGGATTTAGGAGTGGCCAGAGAGTCCATCAACAGGAAGGGAGAAATTACACCGAATCTTAAAAATGGTTTCTGGTCTCTCAGTCTGTCCTGTGGGAATGAGTATAAGGCTCTCACTGACCCCCCTGTGTCCCTCCCCCTGAGTGTGAAGCCCCAGAAGGTGGGGGTGTTTGTGGACTATGAGGAGGGTCAGGTCTCCTTTTACAGAATGGAGGACAAGTCTCATCTCTACACTTTCACTGGATATGAATTCACTGAGAAACTCTATCCATACTTCTGGTCAGGCTTCCAGAGCTCAGCCCCACTCATCATATCTCCTGTCAGTGACACAGACTGAAGAAACAGACTTTTGTTTTTAATGTTTACATCATGATGTCATATTCTGATTTACTTTCCCTTCTCACGCTCATTCAGGGTTTGTAATTAATCCATCTAAACACATCTTTTGTACATTGTGATGCTTTTAAATAAATATTGTTTAACAGCAATTCTGCGTTTTAAAATTCCAACATGTGGAAGTAAACAGAATCATCATGTCATGCAAAATTGAATAATTTCCAAACTGATATCAGCATTAAAAGTAAGGAGTCTCTTCAACACGTTTACATTTATTTATTAATTTATCAGACACTGACTTTTCTCAAAGCGACGTACATCTCTTATAGAAAATGCAATTTATTCATTACAACAGAGACACACTTACTAAGATGCAGATGTGATTCTAACTAAAGTACAGTTTTGTCCAGCCTCTGACTTTCTCTGGAAGCTTGAGTTGATAGCTGTCTGTCGATTTGCGTTTAGACGCGCACTGAGGACAGAATATATACGTTTTTGTTATACTTGTATTACAGGTATTGTGCTACACTCACTGTAGGAAGGTGATCAGGAATCGTCGATTCGGATACAATTTGAATTTGCAGCTACTCGTGTGATGAACATTGTTTCATGGTGGAAAGTAACTTGAATGCCTACTGTTGTCTTCCTTCTCATGAAAGTACAGTTTTTATTTGTAAAACTAAAACAATACAAAAAGCAACACTAATACTTACGTTAATACATATCTTTAAATAACAAATATCCATAAATACACCTAAATAATATCTACACTATTAACATAACGTAAATATTACATTCACGCTAGTATTATTTACTAAAAACGTAAACGCAACTTACAAGCGATGCTTTCCAAGGTAGAAACAAAGAGGGAAGTCACTGAAATTGCAGGCTGACCGCATGACACACGTCGACTGAAGACACTTCCTGCTTCTTAAACTATAGCTATGCTTGTGTCACGTGGCCCATCCATCCAATGAAGTAACAGCAAGAAAAAACGTGAAGAATAACGTTATTCTCCAAAATGACCACTAGGTGGCAGAAACCCAAAACACACACACACACACACACACACACACACACACACACACACACACATTTTCAGAACCGCTTGTCCCATACGGGGTCACGGGGAACCGGAGCCAACCCGGTAACACAGGGCGTAAGGCCGGAGGGGGAAGGGGACACACCCAGGACGGGACGCCAGTCTGTCGCAAGGCACCCCAAGTGGGACTCAAACCCCAGACCCACTAGAGAGCAGGACCTGGTCCAACCCCCTGTACAATATATACTACAATATATACTGAGTAAAACTAATGGAAATTACCATAATTCAAAGAAAAATGTTCCACTTACTTTTATTATGTTTGCTGCGGGAGACAGTAAAAAGGGCAACAAAATGCAGTCGCTGTGCCGGGAGACAGTTCCACTCCAGGCCACACGGTGGCGCCAAACAGAACAGACTGTTAGTGGAACTGAGGTTTTGTGGTTTCCTGTAAAATCCGCCGAGGAAGAAACAGGAAGCTGAGACCGCGCTCGCGCAGAGAAAGTGTGTTTCATAATATTATAAAACCCTTTTTGCACCATTTCCCCACTTCGTGTGTAGCCTTCTGGTAACATTTAGTTAGTTGGAGACCCGAAGAGCATCATTTCTGTGTCCTGTAACAGGAGTGGGCGTGACTCCGTGAGTTCGTTTAATCGCGTCTGGTTGGTTGTTTGTTTTGGTCATTCATTGTGCATTATTTTGTGTTAGAGGCGCGTCGTTGCTGTTCGTGGTGTTTCTGGTAGTTGTAGTTGTTTGCTACCTCTTTTCCCGTCGCGCATTCGTGTCGTGTAGCTGTGCAAGTTGATAGGTATCAAATCTATCATAATCGGTTGTGTGTTTGTGTAGCGTTGCGTGGCACTGTAATTTTGTTTAAGTAGTATTTAGTGGTTTGTTAAGACGACTATTGTCCGGATCATTTCTGTGTCCCGTAGCGGGACTGGGCGTGACTCCGTCCGTGAGTTCGATTAATCGCGTCTGGTTGGTTGTTCGTTTTGGTCGCCATTGTTGGTGTAATTTCGGTTTCGATTAGGAACTCAGCTGATGGGCAGTAGCGCAGTTTAAATAGCAGCTGGTGACACGTAGCGGCAGTGGTTGTGGTAGCCTCTTGGTGTGAAGACTTGGGGTGCAAAGACAAGGGAGTCTACCAAGGCAAGGAAGGCCACCGTTACAGTTGTCCTCAAAGGGGGAACATGCATTCAGCATGTTGTCTATCAAAGTCTTCTATGCTAAGCGAGCTATGTGATTTCGCCGTTGCTGGAGACTGGGCGCTCTCGCTGCTGCAATCTGGTTTATCCTCACCTGTCAAACCTTCCATCTTGCTTCACTTTCTCTATGGGACTCTGGAACTGCCAGTCTGCTGTGAGAAAAGCTGACTTCATACCAGCCTGTGCCTCCCATCTCTCACCTCTAACTGGAACCTGTGTCATCCCAGACAACTCAGCTACACCTGCTGCAGCCCTTGCCATTAACTACTACTCCTCTCACGCCTCTCATTCCTCTGGCAGAGGTGGAGGCAGAGGCCTGCTTATCTCTCCCCGGTGGGAATACTCTATTCTTCCTCTTCACTTGCATGATCTGTTCTCCTTTGAATGGCATGCTGTCTCTATCACTGCTCCAATCACTCTTGTTGTGGTTGTCCTTTATTGCTCTCCTGGCCTTCTTGGCTGCTTCTTGGATGACCTTGACATCTTGTTGAGCCCTCTGCCTGGGGACAACTCTCCACTGATTCTCCTGGGTGACTTCAACCTGCATGTCGATGACATTCATGCAAGCGGCCTTCTGCTGCTCCTACAGTCCTTTGATCTCTCCCTGTCCCAATCCCCTGCTACTCACAAAGCGGGCAACTGTCTTGACTTTCTATTTTCCTGCAACTGTGGCTGTCCTGCCCTCTCTGTCACTCCGCTGCATGTTTCTGACCACTTCTTCATTTTCTTTCAACCCTCCCTCACCACTAACTCTTCGCCTCTTCCTGCACCCGTTGTCACCTTTTGCCGCAACTTAAAATCTCTCACCTTCTTGCTTTGCTTCTGCCACTCTGTCCACTCTCCCTTCTGCTCCACAATTCTCAGGTCTATCTACAGATGATGCCACTAACACTTTCCTCTCTGCTCTGTCTTCCACCCTTGACTCTCTGTCCTCTGCCTTCTAGACCAGCATGCCCCATTACTACCCCATGGCTGTCTGATACGTTACGTGCTAACAGGACCAAACTGCAGGCTGCAGAGCGAAGATGGTGTAAATCCAAAACTCCATGGGACCTGGATGCTTACCAGTCACTCTGAGCTGCTTTTCAGTCTGCTGTCTCTTCAACTGAAACCTCCTCCTTCCACAACAAAATACAGCCTGCATCCAAAAACCACACAGACTCTCATCCCTTCTGTGTCTCCCGCCACCTCCTCCTCCTCCTTCTCTCACTGCTGAAGACTTTGCTTTGTTTTTCAGAGACAAAGTCAAAGCGATCACTGATAAATTCTCACCATTAACCTGCCCGGGTCTGAAGGAGTCTGAAAACCCACCTTTTCCAGATCCACTTCGCCCAAGATCTCTCCAGCTCATCTATGGCGTAACTGTCCTCGCATCATAACTCCAGAAGCATCCCCAGATACAACCTTTATTCAGCCATTATTCTGGTGTTGTACTGCTCATTTGTGTATCTTATATTTATTAAAAAAAAAAAAAAACAATATTGGTGGGAGGGTATCGGGATTTGTCTATCCTCTGTTTTATGCACCTACTCGAACGATGAACCTCGGTGCAGCAAGTGGTAGGGAACGAACTAGGTTTGCTTGAGACTTTCATGTCTGCAGCTATGTCTCCTTCTCTTAATGTAATGCATAAATTGTACTTTTGCTGAGATGTACATTGCTTTGGATAAAAGCGTCTGCTAAATGAATAAATGTAAGTCATTGGAAAATCAATTGTTTCCTGGTGAACACGATAGGAAGTTGGAACAAAGTGAAGATAGACTTTCTGTATATAATAATATATTGTAATATTTGGGTGTTTTTGTTCGGTTTTAATTCTCATCTGGTGATAAACACACACCTAGCCTATTCCAATTTATCTGCCACGCGGTTTCCTGTGCTGTAGTAGTTCTGACTTATGGGTTTGCGATTGTGGTGAAATAAATACTGCACTGAGACCAGTAGGAAAATGTGTAACACATTTTTTAAAACAGTAACTTTGAATATTTGCTAATTTTTAGGCTTTAACGACACTTTGAGTAACTTAATGTGGTTCCCTTACCTGCGGTGGCAACAAGTAAAGTAAACATATGGGGAATTTCACAGTGAACTTCACCTTATAGTGCTGTAAAATTCCTGTGACTCTTACACTAGTGACGGTACATGTTGCAGGTGGTGAATATAGCAGCTCTGTGGGATCTGATTTCTATAGGACTTTTGAAAGATTTTTTTTTAATTATTCAGGGCTATAAATTCTACTCTTTTTATATCACTTACTGTATCAAAGCATGTTCCTAAATACTCTTTGTCACTAGTTGGCTCACTTGTTTGCTTCCTTGGTCATCAAAAACTTGTGAATTACAGTCACGTGTTAATGAAGGAACTGAACATTTAGTGTAATAAAGATGCCCGAATGTGGTCATTTACTCACAGTGTCGTTTTGACACAGAAATGTATGATTGTATGCTCTTATATGCCTCATTGTGTTTAATTTTCCACGTGCAGGTAATTGAAAACATGGTGTTTCTACTAAATGTGTTGCTGATGATAACTAGATGCAAAGAAGTTGTAGTCTAGTTGATATGAAAACGCTTGTTGTTTAGTGAGTGAGGAACATTCTGTTTTGAAAAGTTTTGTAGCAGTGAGCAAAGAACCTGTAGAAAGCAAGTAAACAACCTAGTAGCCGATGAAATGTATACCATGAACAAGTGACACATTGAACATGCATGAAATTTGTTAGTTTTTCTAGATGAGCTCACAGACTCTGTAACATCATATGTCAGTTTCTGCGAGGATATGTGCATCCTTACCAGGACTCGTTTAACATTCAACAGTGACAAACCGTGGTTCACTGCAAAACTCAGACAGCTTCGTCAGGCCAAAGAAGACGCCTACAAGAACGGGGACGGAGTCTTGTATAAACAGGCCAAAAACACACTGGCAAAGGAGATCAGAGTGGCTAAGAGAAACTACTCTGAAAAGCTGAAGAAACAGTTTTCAGCCAACGATCCTGCATCAGTGTGGAAAGGCCTGAACGACATCACAAATTACAAGACACCACCCCCCAGCTCCGTGTCAACTCAACAACTAGCCGATGATTTGAATGAGTTTTATTGCAGGTTTGATAAACCCTCTCTCTCACCCATTCAGACCCTCTCTCCGTGAATCAATTAACACCTCCAGTAACCCCCACCTTCCCCTCTCCTGCATCTTTGATCTGTGAAGAGGAGGTGCGTCGGGTCTTCGTCAAACAGAAGATAAGGAAAGCACCAGGTCCAGATGGTGTCTTACCGGCTTGCCTAAAAACCTGTGCTGACCAGCTGGCCCCTATCTTCACAAAGATCTTCAACAGATCACTGGAGATGTGCGAAGTTCCTTCCTGCTTCTAATGCTCCACCATCATCCCCATCCCAAAGAAACCCTAAATCACAGGACTTAATGACTACAGACCTGTCGCCTTAACGACTGTGGTCATGAAGTCACTTGAAAAACTGGTGTTGGCCTCCCTGAAAGACATCACTGGACCCTTGCTGGACCCCCTGCAGTTTGCTTACCGAGCAAACAGGTCTGTGGATGATGCAGTCAACCTGGGACTGCACTACATCCTGCAACATCTGGAGAAACCAGGGACTTATGCGAAAATCCTGTTCGTGGACTTCAGCTCAGCCTTCAACACCATCATCCCACACCTCCTCCTGTCCAAATTAACCCAACTCTCTGTGCCCACCCCCATCCCCAGTTGGTGGATCACCAACTTTCTGACAGACAGGCAGCAGATAGTGACGCTGGGAAAATGTTCATCCAATACTCGCACGATCAGTACTGGCGCCCCCCAGGGATGTGTGCTCTCCCCACTGCTCTTCTCCCTGTACACCAACGACTGCACCGCTAAAGACCCCTCTGTCAAACTCCTGAAGTTTGCAGATGACACCACACTCATTGGCCTCATCCGGGATGGTGACGAGTCTGCTTACAAACAGGAGATCCAAGAGCTGGCTGTCTGGTGCAGTCATAACAACCTGGAGCTGAACACGCTCAGAACAGTGGAGATGATCGTAGAAACACCCCAGCATTATCCCCACTCACCATCATGAACAGCACTGTGGCAACAGTGGAGTCATTCAGGTTCCTGGGCACCACCATCTCACAGGACCTGAAGTGGGAGCCCCACATAGACTCTATTGTGAAGAAGGCCCAGCAGAGGTTGTACTTCCTTTGCCAGTTGAGGAAGTTCAACCTGCCACAGGAGCAATTCTACTCTGCAGTCATCGAGTCTGTCCTCTGCACCTCTGTAACTGTCTGGTTCGGCTCAGCTACGAAGTCAGACATCAGAAGACTACAGCGGATAGTTCGGACTGCTGGAACAATCATCGGCACATCCTTCTCAGCTCTCCAAGAACTGCACTCGTCTAGAGTTAGTAAAAGGGCTAGAAAAATCATTCTACACCCCTCACATCCAGGCCACTTCCTATTCGAACCCTTGCCGTCTGGCTGGCGCTACAGAGCACTGAGCACCAGGACAGCCCGGCATAAGAAAAGTTTCTTTCCTCAGGCCATCTACCTCATGAACACCTAAATCTCTCCCCTAGAGAGTAAACCAGTGTAATACATAATGCTATTTATTTATATTTATAACTTTTTATCACATTATATCTCATCTCACACTCCCTTGCATTTGTAGCTAGTGACTATTTTTGTATATAATTGGGTACTGTATATTTTTATATATTATTCATCCCCTATTCACATACTCTATCTTCTCATCTGTCTTGTCACTGTCATTCTGTCTGTGCTGTGGAAGTTCCTGACACCAAGACAAATTCCTTGTATGTGCGAACATACTTGGCAATAAAGCTCGTTCTGATTCTGATTCTGTTGTCGGATGTGGCTCCGAACCGCTTCATTCTCTCCAGTGCCAGTAAAAGATCCGCACTGTCTGCTTCTTCTCCTTCTCCGCCACTCAGTAAGTCCCTTCAAAGTGCCCCATTAAAGTGCAGCCCATTTTGATCAGAGAGGAAACTCAACTGGTCACGCAGCTCCACAAGGTCTTGCTCCAGAACATCCGTGTTCCTGTTGCTGAGGATCAAACCGATAAATCAGCGCTACGGTCGAACCCCATCGATCCCAATCACACAGCCAACAGAATGGGGGGGGTGGGAGGTGTGATCCTTCCCTTTACCAGAGGTGTGTTGGGGGCTCATCCTCACGTACCACACTGTACTCAACTCGTACCTGTACTGGTACTTGTACCTGTACTGGTACTTGTACCGGTACCCCACTCACAGCCGCCATCCACGAAAGTGCTTCAGTTCTACATCTCTCCTGCCCCACCCATTCCATGTCCTTAAATAGCAGTTAACATGTCCTCTCCACCTGCACACCTTTATTATTCATACAGTCACCAGGGGTCCAGGAAACACACTTTGACTTTCTTAACACAATGAGACATTAAAGCGAAGTCCGCTTTCTGGCAAAAGTACAGTGACAATGACAGCTGGAAAAGGGGGGGGGGGGGAACGACAAAATTTTTTAAATTGTAAATAAAAAGAGTGTGGGGAGCATGGTGGCACAGCGGGTTGGAGCGGGTCCTGCTCTCTGGTGGGTCTGGGGTTTGAGTCCTGCTTGGGGTGCCTTGCGATGGACTGGTATCCTGTCCTGGATGTGTCCCCCTCACCCCCCAGCCCTTCACCCTGTGTTGCTGGGTTAGGCTCGGGCTCCCCGTGACCCTGTATGGGACCAGCGTTTCAGACAATGTGTGTAAAAAGAGTGTAAGTCCATGTGAAGACAAAGAGGTGAGATGTGAACCCTGGAGACACCTTCTTGGACAGAAAACAGAGAATGAGACAGAGGAGGAGGTCAAGACTGAAGTTCTTTCTCTTCCAGCTCCAGGAGATATGAGCTCTGGGTTCTGCTGCTGCTCCTTACTGTAGATCCGTGTCCTCATCATTGACAAATAGCTCTTTTCTACAAAAAATCATAATTCCAACAAACTGCTCATCAGATTCAGTAATAAAGTCAATGATTAACTTCCCTTTGTTTGGTGTCTCTTTGTCTCACAATCGTAACACAGTTTTCCCCCCAAAGTCCTGCAATATTATCTTTTAATACATTAATATTTATTATAGGAACTACAATAACACTGATCAAAGCTCATTACTTTTCAACCTTCTGTCATATTTCACTTATATTTGGCAATATTTCAATTTATGACTTAACAGCTCCCTCTTCTGCTCAAAAACATCTTAAAAATGAAAGTAAAACCTGTGGAAACACGGAACACTGAGTGACACGAACAGGTATGTTTCTCTGTGTAAAATGAACCGCTGTTTAATTTTATTAATTCCATAATAAATACTATTTATATTTGCTTAATATTACCATTAATAACTGTACACCGCTTAACAGATTTTATACTTCGAATCTTTTTTTATTTCTGGGAAATAAGTCAGGTGGAGTAAAACATGGTAAGGACCGCAGCTGTGAGTGTGGATCACGGACCTGAAACAATGTTTATTAACACTTCATATAATATATATATGATAATTATAATTAATTTTTATTATAACACATAAGGCAATGAGAGGAAACAGTGAGAATAAATTGAAGTTTTGCTCTTCTGCCAGGAGATAATACCCTAATAAGAATAACTCCAGACAGACATGAACCATGGTACCAGACACACAACGTTCTGTCCACAACCTAAATGGAAATTAACAACTATTTACGGTGTAGTTCCCCACAGCTCTCACTGGGGGCGCCACTGAGTAACGTGAGTTTCTTCAGTACAGGCACTTGAAATCATGTTCAGTTTTCAGCCCCACAGTCATTTATATAACTGTATTTATGTTTTTCATGAACTGAAGTCTTACTTCCTCATTTCAACAATCAAAAACTTTAAAACTGTAGTCTTCTGGTTTGATTTTAGCAGACCATCTCCTATCCTCCAACTAACTCAACTTTAACTTTTTTTTTTACATTTGATAGGTTAGGGTGATATTAAATGATTAGAACAGCAACAACCAGTATCAATAACTTTAAAAGCCTTTTTTATTTTAAATTTTGAAATGTTCAGCTTTTCAAGTTTAAAAAAAAGTTTTAAAATACAAAAGTCGTTAAAAAATAAGTTTCAACTTTTAAACTTTTCAAGGTTAAAAAGTTTTCAGTTTTTAGTTCCTCCTCAAAACTTTGCATTTAAAATGGTCACATCTGCAAAAATGTTGAATGCGTTTTGTGGTAAAAAAAAAAATAGCCTGTTAAACATTGTTACCCCATTATACCCAAGTTTTAGTGACCTTTTTCTTCTTCCTTTTCTGCTTTTCCAACTTTTGGATTTCACATCTGAGGGGAGGGGGGAACAGGGGAATAGGGCAGCAGCAGAGCAGGTTTGGCCTGTGTCTGCTCTCCAGTGGGTCTGGGTTTCAAGTCCTGCTTGGGGTGCCTTGCAACAGAATGACATCCTGTCCTGGTTGCATCCCCTCTGGGTTAGGCTCCAGCCTGGTGCCACCCTGCTTGGGACAAGCAATTTCAGATTGTGTGTTTTTCACCTCTGTGTTAAACTCATTTACTTTATTAGTCCATCATTCACACTGAACATGAATCACACACACTGGGTCAGATTTAGCTGCAGATGTTTTTTTTTTTCATTTAATTTGCTGTCCAAGCCTGACAAACAAACAAGCAAAAAACACTAAAACAAAATATGCACTGTAAATTAAAAGTTAATGAAAGTACAACACACATAAATATACATATAAAGGGTAGCATCTGTTGTAATTTGGGCATCTATCTGCAAGCACTATAATAATGTAGAGAAAAGGAAAAAAGACAGTTACCATATCAGTGTGGGGGGGCACAGTGGTACAGTGGGTTGGCCCGGGTCCTGCTCTCCAGTGGGTCTGGGCTTCGAGTCCCACTAGGGGTGCCTTGCGATGGAGTGGCGTCCTGTCCTGGGTGTGTCTCCTCCCCCTCTAGCCTTACGCCTTGAGTTGCTGGGTTAGGCTCCAGCTCTCCGCGATCCCGTATGGGATAAGCGGCTCAGAAAATGTGTGTATGTGTGTGTGTGTGTGTGTGTGTGTGTGTGTGTGTGTGTATATGTATCACTGTGTTAATGTCTTCAAAAACATTAAAATGAGGAAGAAATGGTTTATGGAAGAAAACACAGAACCTGTTACACCCTAGTGATTGTGTTTTGTGGAATCTTGTTAAGTATATTTAATTGACAATTTTATCTAAATAGCTTATTTCTATTTATTGATTTGTTCAGCAGAGGAGGGTGCAGTGACACAGTGGGTTTGGCCTGTGTCTGCTTTCTCGGGTGGGTCTGGGGTTTGAGTTCCACTTGGGGTGTGTTGTGACAGACTGGCGTCCCGTTCTGGTGGGTCCCGTGGGTCCCCTCCCCCTCAAGCCTTGCACCCTGTGGTGCCAGGTTAGGCTGTGGCTCACCGCAACCCTCCTTGGGATAAGTGGTTTCAGCCAATGTGTGTGTGTGTGTGTGTGTGTGTCTGTGTGTCTGTGTGTGATTTGTATAGCAGATTACTGTTACCGGGGTAATTCAGGGTCATTACCTTCATCTAGATTAATATAAGCAGGAATGCCACTCAAAATAAGGAACTTTAGATTAGAAGCCTCAGTGCCCCATAATATTGCTGTGAAAGATAATTAACTGCAATGCCCCTCCCCCCCCCCCCCCTTTGTCTCATACTGTAGGGGGAACAAGTGGTAATGTAGTGTAGTAGTTAGAGGTGTTTCCTTCAGCCCCAATGACCACAGGTTCAAGTCTTATCTCCAGCTGTAGTACCTTTGAATAACCTTCTTACCCTGGTTTGCTTCAGTAAAGCCACCCAGCTGTATAAATAGGTAAATAATTGTAAGTCATTGTGCAGAAAAACATCAGATAAATGTAAAGAAAAGAGCAGAAAGGAACAGTAATCTTCACTCAAAGAGTTTTGTTTTATTCTTAAATGAATCAAGATTATTTTTTATCTGTCCTTCCCCTGCATTTGTTGGAATGTAGTTTAACCAGTAATTCTTTCATTTGGAAATGAAAGTAAAAACAGTGAAAAGTTGTCCATATTGTAAAGAGCAGAAAAGGTCTCTGGAACACAACAGAACTTTGCTAAGAAGAGAAGATCAAACATGCAGGACTGTGGACTTCAGTAGTAAGAAGAGGTTAAAATAAAATATTCACGTAATTTTCTCACTCTACAAAGGTAGTCCGTATTTATACTTTTCTTTGAATTTCTTCATTCTGGTATCATGTGTTTGTTGTGCCATTTATTGTATTTTAAAATGTTTATCTTGTGATTTAACTCTTAATGTAAATTCACTCTTTCTTCCCAGTATAATTATTTCTTGCATTTATGAAGTTGGATGAGAAAAAACAAACAGAACAGAGTGTCCTTGTGTCCTCAGCCTCATCATGCTGTCCACCCTGTGAAGGGTCTCCAAGTGACTCACTAACAGATATCCAGCTCTGCAAGGTGTGACTGAGTAAGAAACAGTGGAACAACAAACAGGACCCAAGTAAAACCATCTGGCAGCGTTCAGCATTATCATACAGGTAAAACACTGTGGGTCTCAGGACTTAAAGTGTCTCATCCACTGTGATCTTGTCAGTAAATTGTGGTTCTTCTGTCCATTTAGGAAAATAAATATGTGTAATGAAATTTGTAAGAATGCAGAAATTAATCTGTATTTGTGCACAAGCAGAATCTATTCTTTTTTCTTGAAGAACTACATCCTTTGAATACACTCAGATCAGGCTTTACAACATTTACAGTTTACCTCATGTTTTATGGCATGGCCGTACTATTTTATAGCATTTTGAAAAAGAAAGCAAACTTCTCAAAGTTGAGATCAACTCACATGAAAGGCTATGCATGATCTACATAGATTTTATGCTTATAAATGAAATTCATGAAAAATAAATTAATGTAGAATATGTGGTTTTACAGGGCATCCCATAATTTATAAATTACCTGCACAAAAATGCATAGTATACAGATGTGTGATTTATAGTAAAACATTTCTGCATCTTTACTCTGGTTGACTTTTTGTCACTGTGATCCTGAGCTGATATTGTGAATTTTCTGGAACGGGGTTCATGTAGTTAATTCACTGTCTCTGCGTGATCAGAAGTGCTATTAGACTGGAAAGTTTTGTCTGATTAATTTGTCTGAGGGGGCCGTGGTGGTGTGGTGGTGCAATGGGTTGAACGGGGTCTTGCTCTCTAGTGGGTCTGGGGTTTGAGTCCCACTTGGGGTGCCTTGTGATGGAGTGGTGTCCTGTCCTGGGTGTGTCCCCTCCCCCTCCAGCCTTATTCCTTGAGATGCTGGGTTAGGCTCCAGTTCCCTGCAATCCTGTATGGGACAAGTGGTTCAGACAATGTGTGTGTGTGTGTGTGTGTATGTAATTTGTCTGACTTAAATAACACAAGTGAGTTTGATCATATTGTAAACTCTCCTGTCCTCCTCTTCATAGAGAATTCATGATCTCCAGTGAATGATCATTGCCTTATGTTTCACTGTCACTTTGAGACACATCCAGTTCTGCAGGTCACCTGGAATGACTGGACCAGGTAAGAACACCTGTGAGCACTGTGGAGTTCAGAGTAAAGAGTGTCTGCTGTAAAGTGACCAGGTCAGATTATCTGATCTGAGACCTCAGTCCCTCAGGCAACCAAGTAGTTAAGGCAATATCTTCTGTATGTACAGTGGGTGCCTGACTTACAAACTTCAACCCATGCAGTTTTGTTGGAAGTATTGATTTTTTCATGATGAGAGCTTGATTACCAGTTTGAACTGCACGCCAAAGCTTCACGCAACACGATGACGGACAGCCACTGAGAGCAGTAACCGTAAGAATCTTATGTTGATGAGTCTTATGAGAGCAAGGGTCAAAGAAAAGGAGAATCCTAACACTAACCACAAGGAAAGGCAGGGTGTCTCCATGAGATTCTGTGACCATTGCTGGCGGACCTCCTTCTTTCAATGTTGTAATGAGGTGCACGGGTGAGGCATGTATTTGCAATTGACAAAAATAACCCCCACCCCCGTCGTCATCTGGGGTACTGTCCCCAGAGGTTGTGACAGCTGCAGAGTACCTGGTATGTCATGAAGCAGCAGTAAAGGTGCTGATACCATTCAGCAACACCTACCTGTGTAAAGCTGGGTTTTCAGCCGTGACAGCGCTCAGAACTAAAGACAGAACCACATCGATTCTTGAGGGTGACTGACGTGTTGCCTTGTCTAAAATTTCTCCATCCATTGAGCACGTTATTCACAAGCAACAGCAACAATCCTCACACTGACTGAGTGGCTTCTCTAAGTAGTTATGAAAAATCTCTGCAGTCCCTTATTCTGTTGTTTACTTTTTTGTTATTTTGCCAGAAATAACATTTCTTTTTATGTCTCTTTTAAAAGTAATGGTTGAGTGGAGAGAGTAGCTTTTGTTATCATGAATAATGTTTTCATTGACAAATTCTATATATTGGAAATTACTAGTTATTATTATTTATCGCTAAAAAATTCCTACCCCTATTATTATTGAGCAATTTAGGGACTAGTAGAAATAACTTTTAAAAATAAACATACAGGCTGTTTTTGAAACACGTTAGTTTTGTTTTATGCTGAGAAAAAATTCAGGCAATGTGACAACAGTACCAACTAATATGTTTTTGTTAATAAAACTAAGTTTGACAACAAGAACCTTTGTTAAGATTGAGGCAAAAGCTCAAGACAGTAAATATCATGATCTGTGTAGGGGGAGCTTCGGATTTTCTTCTCGGCACTGAGGGTCCTTGGAGGAATAAAGCTTGAGAACAACTGCTGTACTTTAAGTGACACTTTTTTTGTAAAGCAGCTTATGTTTATTTACTGATCTCTACAGAAGGGTTTCTTTCTGCACTCATTCAGAATGCAACTCAAAACTCAACGATTTTCAGATCAGAGTTCCTAACCCTGATTGTACACTGTGCAGTACTATGTGTACCATGGTACAGTGTACCAGTTATGAAGGTAGTGCTGACAGTCCGGTCCTCCTCTTCCTAAAGATTTTTCAGACTTCAAATAAAAGTCATTTAGTTCGAACTCACTGAGTCAGAAACCTCACTATGTATAGTCTTACATTCTTTATGGAATTGACACTGATCAGTTTCAGCAGGGTTTTTAAATGAACGGATGTAATGATTTGTTCACTATAATTTTTTTGTTCCATTCAGACATCAGTGATGTGAACAGGATCCTGCTCAACCTGTATTAAACTATGATCTGAGTGAGAAAATAGCAGTAATTTGGTTCTTTTATTCAGTAGTTCATTAGGCTGATCATATTTCAGTAACTGAAAAAGTTTGATTTTCCCAAAATTAACCAGCAAAAGTGTTCCTTTACTGTAGTTTTTTTTTTCTATTTGCATCTTTACATTTGTCTTGACAGACTTGAATTGTGCTTTGACACCTGAAAGTAAAATCTCTTTGTGTCACTGATTCATGTGTCTGGTGTTTCAGTGTCACTCTGACATACATGTCAGATGCTGTGTGGCCTGCAAAACAAAATATCTGAAGAATAATGAAAGAAATAGACTAGAAGACCTGGGACTATTATAAGAGCAGACTAGTAGAACACTGAGCCTCACTGGTTTCTATATACCTGTTTCTTCCAGTGATGAACATCAGTGTCTCTGAGTGTCTCTGTTTGATCCTCCTGCTTCTCCAACAGACCACTGTCTCCACACTGGGTAATAATAATAACAATAATAGTAATAATAATAATAATAACTCAGTCACATTGTCTCTGGAACTCAGTAAATTCTCAGTATGTGCTGTTCTTCACAGAGAGGTTTGAGGTTCTTGGTCCAGCTCAGCCTGTAGTTGCTGTAGCTGGTGAAGATGTTGTTCTGCCATGTTACCTCAAACCCAACATCAGTGCTGTGGACCTGCATGTCGAGTGGTTCAGAGTTCAGATCAATAGCCCACTTGTACATCTTTACCGGGATCATGAGGAAAGAAATGAGAATCAAGTTCCATCCTACAGGGGAAGGACATCAATGTTCCCTGAGGAACTGAGGAACGGAAACACATCATTGAAAGTGAAAAATGTGCGAGGATCTGACAATGGAGAGTATAAATGTCTTGTCCAGTCGGGGAAATTTTATGATGATTCTTCCATTCAAGTTTATATTAAAGGTGAACATTTAAAATTTTGTATTCTTTGATTATTTAACAGTTTTATGATATTTCAAACAATTTCAATAAATTTTTGCTTTATTTTAAGAACGTTTTTGGTTTAGCCACATTATTTCTATTTCTGTAGCTGTAGGAACCCATCCAGTGATCTCCAATGAGGGATACAAAGAAGGAGGGATCAGTCTGGTGTGTGAATCTAAAGGCTGGTACCCTCAGCCTCAAGTGGTCTGGATGGACAGTGAAGGACACAGTCTCCCTGCTGGACACACAGAGACACACACAGACAGTATGGACCTCTTCACCGTGAGACGACGCATTATTGTACAGGAGACAGAAACCAATAGGTTCACCTGTCGAGTTCAACAGCAACAGATAAATGAAATGAAAGAGACAAAAACTAACATCCCTGGTGAGTCACAGATATTCAGTATAAACAAAGAGGGGCATGGTGGGTTCAGTCGGTGCCCGCTGTGTAGACGGTCTGGGGTTGAAGTTCCGCTTGTGGCAAACTGGTATCCCGCCTGGGGTGTGTCCCCCTTGGCCACCGCGGTCCTGCTCAGCACCAGCTCGATGGAGGCACAGCATAACACATGTTTAAATCACTGTGAATAATGAACAGGTTCCAGTCTCACTGATTTTTTTGTATCATCCTGATTTGTGCCTTGATCCATCTGTATGAAAGTTTTCCCACACTGATGATAGTTTCCTCAAGACCAGATTTGGAGTACTTATTTACTAGTTTCTTCTGGTTAAATAAAAATTAAGTCTGCAGGTTCTGCAGTGATGAAATTGCTTGTTTTAATCTTTAATTACTGGAAGGTGCAAATCTGTTATCATTATGTAAAATGAATTATTTGTTGTTTTCCAGGTGAGATGTTCCATCGTGCCCATCCCTGGAAGGTGACCTTTGCTGTCATCTTCAGTCTGTCTGTTGTTGGTATTATTGGATGCACAATTTTGATTCACCGTTTTGTAAAACTGCGGAAAAAGAGAGGTATTTTAGCAAGTTACTGTTCACATTTATGGTTTTATTCATGTTAAAAAAAAGTTAAAAAACATAGTTGAAAAGCAGTATTATGTGAAAGTGATTTTATATCATAGCCCACAGGAGTAATTATATGGTATGAGTTTAATTCACTAGTTAGAGTCACTTGTCAAGGGGGTGCGGTGGTGCACTGGGTTGGACCGCAGTCCTGCTCTCCAGTGGGTCTGGGGTTCGAGTCCCGCTGGGGGTGTCTTGCGACGGACTGGCGTCCCGTCCTGGGTGTGTCCCCCTCCCCCTCCGGTCTTACGCCCTGTGTTGCCGGGTTAGGCTCCGGTTCCCCGTGACCCCGTATGGGACAAGTGTGTGTGTGTGAGTGAGTCACTTGTTTTGGGTTATTTATTATTAGCAACTATAACATTCAATATCATGTCCAAAGAATATTTAAACATTTTTTCAACCATGAGTTCTAAGCTCAATCTGAATAAAAAATTCAGTGTTTAAAATATAGTTGCACAGTAACTGGTTTTTGAATTGTACTTTTTCAGGTATTTACAATATTCACTTGTAGTTTAAATAACTGATCACTTGCCACCACAGCTGAAGGATGAGATAATATGATAAAATCTTAAAAGTCACATCCAAATACTTAAATGCAGTGTGTGACTGTAATGTTTCATGAGACTGACCTCATAAAATAATTTCATTTATTTCTCTTCACACTGACTAATTACAATATTTACTTTTTTATCCACAGCTCAGCTCAAAGAACAATATGGTAAGTAACACAGTTCTATGAAAGTGATGTATGAAAATGTTGCAATTTCATTTCTTTAGCATATTTGACTGACAGAATTACAGTGTATAATGTGGTACCACAGTCAGATGACCTGTAGAAATGACCATGTTGAAGTCAGTGTTGGATGCAGGTTAATTCAGCAACAGTTTCCTTCTATGTTCGGATTTTCACATTTGCAAAAAAACGAATGTATCCTTTTTCTCTCAAGGTATTTTTATGTTCTGTATAATATTTCCTGTATCACTGATGATCCCTTTTCCATAGTAAGAATCTAAAGATTATACTGTTTGTAAAGTGATTTTGATAATTAAATCCAGTCACTGAGCAAGAAACTATAGTGTTTTCACTGCTGGATCATAAACTGTTTGTTCCTACTGGTCTGAAAGATCAACAACATGTCACCATAGCAAGAGTTTGAGGTTTTTAACTGCAGCTTATTATTAGCTTTAAGTTTAGCGTTACTGTCATGTAATTATACACAGAGGCACATCAGACACAATATTTTTACTTGCACAGTTTCAGAGAATATATGCAGAAAAACATTTTATAGATTTAACATTCATTGCCTCCCTTACAGAGGGGCAGTGCGGTGGCGCAGTGGGTTTGGCTGGGTCCTGCCCTCTGGCGGGTCTGGGGTTTCAGTCCTGCTTGGGGTGCCTTGTGGTGGACTGGTGTCCTGTCCTGGGTGTGTCCCCTCCAACCCTGTGCCCTGTGTTGCTGAGTTAGGCTCTGGCTTGCTGTGACCCTGCTTGGGGCAAGCAGCCTTAGCAACTGTGTGTGTGTGTGTGTGTGTGTGTGTGTGTGTGTGTGTGTGTGTGTGTGTGTGTCACTTGCTATGATTTTTACACCTGTGTCTCACAGACCAGTTCACAGTAATGGTTGTGGCCTTTGGTCCCAAATAGGTTGGACATCCCTGGTTTATGTATTTTTGATGCTTCCACATTCCAGAGATGTGTGTTTAGGTGAACTGCTGACTATAAACTGACCCTAGTTTTTACCGTACTTTTTGTGCTCATCACATGCAGGTTGTAAAAACATGATTTTTTTTATCAGAGGCTAATGAACACCTGCAAAAATTTATATTTGTTCATTTTTATCCCCTCCTGGGGTCTTGCAAAGCAGCACGGCTTCATGGGACCACAGGGAAGATTCCTGGCAAGAACAGGAGCTGCGTTCTATTCAGTATTTGAGCACAAAGTACAGCAGTCAGTAGTTCTATGTGGGAGTGAACGAGTGCGGACCTGGTCCTGGACAACAGTCTTGGACTTATTATGAGGTTTCTTTCTCATGATCCTGTTTGCCAGAGTTCCCCTTCTACTCACACACACACACACACACTGTCTGAAACTGCTTGTCTCACGGGGGGATGAGGTGAGCTGGAGCCTAACCCAGCAACGCAGGGCGCAAGGCTGGAGGGGGAGGGGACACACCCAGGACGGGATGCCAGTCCATCATAAGGCACCCTAAGCAGGACTCAAACCTCAGACCCACCAGAGAGAAGGACATGGCCAAACTTACTGCGCTACCACACCCCCTCCCCTTGTGCTGTGTTATATAAATCATAATGATATATAAAAAGTTAACATGCATTAATGCTATGGTTCTATGTTGTGCTTTTACTTTGTTTTTTTTCCTCTAATATCACACTGTTTCAACACTGGAAAGTGTTGCTTTATAGATCAGCTAATGATCCTGTTTGCTGAAATTTCCCTTGTACTGTATTATATAAATCATAATGATATATTAACAGTTAATATGCATTAATGTTAGTTTGCTAGGTTGTGTAATATGATTTTTTCTGCTTTTACTAATATCACACAGTTTTTATGTGTGAAAGTGTTTCTGTTGAAACTCTTTATAGATCAGCTCAAAGTGTGATTTGATGTTAGAGACACTACATTAAAGTCATCTTAAACAAAAATGTCAGCTAAATATGAAATAATTTACACCACTGTAGAGTGTCAAAATATATAATTAATGTATAGAACGGAGGGGCGCGGTGGCGCAGTGGGTTGGGCTGGGTCCTCTTTTCTGGTGGGTCTGGGGTTTGAGTCCTGCTTGGGGTGCCTTGTGATGGACTGGTATCCCGTGCTGGGTGGGTCCCCTACGCCCTGAGTTGCCGGGTTAGGCTCCGGTTCCCTGCGACCCTGTAGGGCACAAGCAGTTCTGAAAATGTGTGTGTGTGTGTGTGTGTGTGTGTGTGTGTGTGTGTGTGTGTGTGTGTGTGTGTGTGGTGTTAAGAAAAAACTGTTCAGTTTATATTTATGATGCAACAGGTGGTCAACAGGGTTCATGAACGTAAATACCACAGTAAATTATATTGCTGGCATGAACAAAACACACTTAAAAAAAATTTTATACAATGAAAAATCTGATAGATTAAAATCTTTTGCTCCCAGTGTTTCAGACATGGTTAAAGTGTAAGAAGATATTATGATAAAATGTAAAAGCTCACACACCTATTTATGTGCAGTGTGTGACTGTACTGTTTTGTGACACTAACTTCATTGCATAATTTCATTAATCTTACAAACCCCATTTCCAGAAAAGTTGGGACACTTTCAAAAAACGCAACAAAAACTAAAAACTGTAATTTGTTCAATCACTTAAACTTTTACTTAACTGATAAAAGTACAAAGAATAGATTTTCAGTGTTTTCACTGATGAACTTAATTCTATTTGTTAAATATAAACAAATTTAGAAACTGATGCCTGCAACACACTCAAAAAAAGTTGGGCTGCTTGGGTGTCGGTTTGAATCCAGCTCAGTCTGTGTGGAGTGTTTATGTTTTCCCATTTCTGTGTTGGATTCTTCCCTCAGTCTGATAGTGTGCAATTCAATTGAATTGATGAGTCTATAATTGTGTGTGTGTGTGTGTGTGTGAGAGAGAGAGTGAGTGAGTGAGTGAGTGAGTGAGTGAGTGAGTGAGTGAGTGTTTGTAGTTCCAGGAAAGGCGCTTAATGAAAGTTAGTGAGTGAACAGATAGATGGATGATCACACAGTTCTTGTTCAGTGAAATACAGGTGGTTCTGGACTTATGAAAAGGTTTTGTTCTGATGACCCTGTTGTTACCTGAAAATCCTCTTGTTCTATATTGTATAAACCATAAGGATATGTGAGCAGTTAATATATAAATGTTACATTGTGCAACAGGGCTTTGCTATGTTTTTTACTAACATCATGTGTCATGTTATAATAACAGTAATACACACACACACATTTCCAGAACCACTCGTCCCATACGGGGTCACGAGGAACCGGAGCCTAACCCGGCAACTCAGGGCATAAGGCCGAAGGGACACACCCAGGACGGGATGCCAGTCCGTCGCAAGGCACCCCAAGCGGGACTCGAACCCTAGACTCACTGAAGAGCAGGACTGTGGTCCAACCCACTGCGCTACTGCACCCCCAATAACAGTAATATTACAATAATAATTGCTGCTAAAAATGAACACTGACTGAGCCCCAAACAATAACAACTATTGGTGTTTGGGATTTGAAAATAATATAATAAGGAGGGATGACTGTTGTAAGTCACATGTGTTGTAACTCAAGAATTACCTGTAAGGTGATGGAATCGTACACAGTAGGGGGTGTACTGATCAACAACACAGACCTGTAAGTTCATGAAGTTAAGAGTTCAAGTGTCAGAAAGGTCTTTTACTGCAGTAACTGTAAGAAAGTTACTTTACCTGACAAAGTCCAGTAAAATACCCCAATGTATACATGCCTAAAAATAGTCTTAACATCAGGTGAGATAAAACCATTTTGATGAAGATGGGAGGCAGATAATAGTTATTTAGGTTATATGCTTTATTATATCTATAAATGAATTTATACAAGAAATGAGATGAGCTCCTGTACAACATCTTGGTGATTGTTTCCTCTGTCTCTGTTTAAACTGACACATCTGTTCTCTACAGATCAGCTTGAAGTGTAATTAATGTAGTGTCTCTAACACTGTAGGTCGTCTTGGACAAAGACATCAGCTAAATATAAAAAAATACACCATCATATTATGTCAAAACAGGGAGGTGTGGTGGTGCAGTGGGTTTGGCTTGTGCCTGTTCTCCGGTGAGTCTGGAGTTTGAGTCTCGCTTGGGGTGCCTTGCATCCCATCCTGGGTGTGTCCCCTCCCCCTCCAGTCTTATGCCTTATGTTGCTGGGTTAGGCTTCGGTTCGCTGTGACCCCGCTCAGGACAAGCAGTTTCAGACTCTGTGTGTGTGTGTGTGTGTGTATTTTCCGCTAACTGATCTGCTTGACTGTGAGAAAATATTCCACATGGTGCCATATCTAACCTATCTGGTTTCCCATATCAAGAGCTTCCTGTGTGTAATTAACAGAGTAACGTCATCATCCCACATTCAGAACGTCTGTTAACATACAACATAGATTTTCCTAGGATTTGCACTTGTATAATTTTCACAAAATACTCCCAAGAAGGTGAAGTCATTGGAGAATTGTTTCCGGGACACGATTGTAGGAAAGTTGGACGAAAGTGAAAATACAAACACACACACATATTGACTGAAACAGTGACCGTGCTTAGGACAAGTGGTTTCAGTCAATGTGTGTGTGTGTGTGTGTGTGTGTGTGTGTGTGTGTTTGTGTGAGAGAGAGAGAGAGTGAGAGGGAGAGACTATAACAGCAAAACACACCTTTCAAAAGCAAAATTATCTGGGTATGGAAACAATATAAAAAAAAAAACATGTCAGAAATATGGAAAAAATATGCAAAAATAATTGATTCCTTTTAATTTGTGTTGGAGATGAGGAAGGAGCTTTTCAGAGTCATAAGCTGAACAATAAATATGACAGTAATAGTAAATGGTTCCTGTTTGTATATTTTATCAGTCCATGAAATGGGCGTAAATAAATAAATGTAAACATAAATGTAATGTCACAATTAATAATGGAAAAGTAAAAATACCACTACAATAGGACTTTTGAGTTTATGAGTAAAACAAGGTAACAGTACATGTAGTGAGAAAGAAATGTATCATCACCTCCTGTACAGCTGTAGTTACTGTTAGTAGAAGTAGAACAGAGATGGCACTACTGTACCTGCAGAAACTGAAGAGCATCACATACTGTCCATACTGTATTTTACTGTGTTTGTACTTTAACAAAAGAAGGAGTCACAAAAAGTCCGTAATATGGACGTTTATGGAGTCCATCCTGATTAAAGTGACTGAAAGGGTTGTTTCTGTCAGAATCAGAGCCCAAGAACTATAAACTGTACCTGTAAATTAAACTGATTTTGTATTTTTTTATATTTCATTTTAGTATGTTAAAAAAATCATTTTTCAAAAGTTATATAAAATGAATGATTTCAATGGACTCATGTACTTTTTCTAGTTGTATTTTCCATGTTCAGCTGTAGTAAACATGTTTGTGAGAGCTGGTAAGTAGAGTGGAGCTGAATTGATCCCACAGAACTGAGTTTGGTTCTTCTTATACTCTATGTGACACTGTATGAGACTCTGTCCTGTAAGAATGGACACGAAAGACACTGAGACAAGTCCAGACTGACTGCAGTATCTGATTCTGTGTGTCTCATTTTTATTTCTCTCTCTACAGAACTTCTGAAGGCACAAAGATACGCAGGTGAGTTTCTTCTGCTTCTTCTCCCCATTGCAGCTCTTCTCTTATTTTAAGGACACAAAGCCATAAATGTGACTCCACAACCTTTGCATCTTGGACCAATTTATTTATACAGCATTTGAAGGAGAAACAGGTGGGTTGAGAGCAGTTCGGTGTGACCAGAGCAGATTATATAATTATCATAATAATCATTTTTTACTTAATTTAACTCATTTTACTGTGTTCAGTAATATTAAGTCAAAACAACTTTTGAAACATAAATGCTCTAAGTCTTTTCTCAAAGGTATACATATTAATTATTCCAATTTCTTACAAAACATCTGTTATCAGAAATAATATAAATTAATTCACTCATTCTCGCTAACGGCTTGTTCTGATCGCCAGTGCACGCGCACACACACACACACAGAGCGCCCTTTGTTGCCCGTAATAATATAAAAAAAACTTTTTAAATGTTATTATAATCACATTGTGAAACATAATAATTGACCACCTCTCTGTCCTCCACAGTTGATGTGACTCTGGACCCTGATACAGCACATCCTAAACTTGTCCTGTCTGAGGACAGGAAACAAGTGAGATATGGAGACACATGGCAGGATCTCCCTGACAACCCAGAGAGGTTTAAATACCAGAAAAGCGTCCTGGGAAAAGAGGGGTTTTCTTCAGGGAGACGTTACTGGGAGGTGCAGGTTGGGGACAAGACTTACTGGAGACTAGGAGTGGCCAAAGAGTCCATCAACAGGAAGGGAAAAATTAAACTGAATCCTAATAATGGTATCTGGGCTCTCAGACTGATGGAAAATAAGTTCAAGGCTCTCACTGACCCCCGCGTGTCCCTCCCCCTGAGTGTGGAGCCCCAGAAGGTGGGGGTGTTTGTGGACTATGAGGAGGGTCAGGTCTCCTTTTACAGTGTGGAGGATAAGTCTCATATCTACACTTTCACTGGATATAAATTCACAGAGAAACTCTATCCGTACTTCAGCCCAGGCTTCTGGTACTGCAGTGAGAACTCAGCCCCACTGATCATATCTCCTGTCAGTGATACAGACTGAAGAAACTCATTTTAGCTTTTAATGTTGAGGTCATGATGCCATATTATATTCTGGTTTAATCTCCCATCTTACCCTCATTCAGGTTTGTAATTTCTCCACCTAAACACATCTTTTGTACATTGCGTTGCTTTTAAATAAATATTGTTTAACAGCAATTCTGTGTTTTAAAGTTCCATCATGTGGAAGTAAACAGAATCATCATCATGTCATGCAAAATTCAATAATTTCCAAACTGATATCAATATTAAAATTCATCAGTCTCTTCAACACGTTTACATTTATTAATTTATCAGACACTGACTTTTCTCAAAGCGACGTACATAGAAAATGCAATTTGTTCATTACATGATTAACAGAGACACTTAGATGCAGATGTGTGATTCTAAACTTTTATCTAAGTACACTACAGAGTTACACTTCAACGCAAATCGACAAATAAAATAGCTAACAAGCTTCCAGAGAAAGTCAGAGGCTGGACTAAAGTTGAATGCCTTTACTGTTGCCTTCCTTCTTCTCATGATTAAGTACAGTGTGAGTCTTTTTTGTAAAGCTAAAAACAATACAAAACAAAAGCAACATTACTAAACGTTAACTACATATCTTTAAATATCCAGAAATACACCTAAATAATCATGTCTACACTATTAACATAACGTAAATATTACATTCACGCTACTATAATTTACTAAAAACGTATAGGCAACTAGGGGGTGCGGTGGCGCAGTGGCGCAGTGGGTTGGACCGCAGTCCTGCTCTCCGGTGGGTCTGGGGTTCAAGTCCCGCTTGGGGTGTCTTGTGATGGACTGGCGTCCCGTCCTGGGTGTGTCCCCTTCCCCCTCCGGTCTTACGCCCTGTGTTACCGGGTAGGCTCCGGTTCCCCCGTGACCCCGGTATGGGATGAGCGGTTCTGAAAATGTGTGTGTGTGTGTGTGTGTGTGTGTGTGTGTGTGTTTAAAGGCAACTTACAAGCGATGCTTTCCAAGGCACAAACAAGGAAAGAAGGCACTAGAGCTTCGAGCCGACCGCACGGAAAACATCAACTGGAGACACTTCGTGATTCTTAAACTATATCTATGCTCCCGTCACGTGGCCCATCCATCCAATAATGTAACAGTACGGAATAACGTTTTTCTCCTAAATGACCACTAGGTGGCAGAAACCCAAAACAAACCTAGAAATATCTCACAGAACAGTACAATATATATACACACACACACACATTTTCTGAACCACTTGTCCCATACACGGTGGTGGGGAACCGGAGCCTAACCCGGCAACACAGGGCGTAAGGCCGGAGGGGGAGGGGACACACCCAGGACGGGACGCCAGTCCGTCGCAAGGCACCCCAAGTGGGACTCAAACCCCAGACCCACTAGAGAGCAGGACCTGGTCCAACCCCCTGTACAATATATACTACAATATATACTGAGTAAAACTAATGGAAATTACCATAATTCAAAGAAAAATGTTCCACTTTTATTATGCTTGCTGTGGGAGACAGTAAAAAGGGCAACAAAATGCAGTCGCTTGCCGGGAGACAGTTCCACTCCAGGCCACACGGTGGCGCCAAACAGAACAGACTGTTAGTGGAACTATGTTTTTGTGGTTTCCTGTAAAATTCGCCGAGGAAGAAACAGGAAGTTGAAACCGCGCTCGCGCACAGAAAGTGTGTTTCATAATATTACAAAACCCTTTTTGCACCATTTCCCACTTCGTGTGTAGCCTCCTGGTAACATTTAGTTAGTTGGAGACCCGAGGAGGATCATTTCTGTGTCCTGTAACAGGAGTGGGCGTGACTCCGTGAGTTCGTTTAATCGCGTCTGGTTGGTTGTTTGTTTTGGTCATTCATTGGGCATTGTTTTGCGTTAGAGGTGCGTCGTTGCTGTTCGTGGTGTTTCTGGTAGTTGTAGTTGTTTGCTACCTCTTTCCCGTCGCGCATTCGTCTCGTGTAGCTGTGCAAGTTGATAGGTATCATAATGATAATCGGTTGTTTGTGTAGCGGTGCGTGACACCGTAATTTTGTTTAAGTAGTATTTAGTGGTTTGTTAAGACGACTCTCCGGATCATTTCTGTGTCCCGTAGCGGGACTGGGCGTGACTCCGAGGGTTCGATTAATCGTGTCTGGTTGGTTGTTTTTGTCGCCATTTTTGGTGTAGTTTCGGTTTCGATTAGGAAGTCAGCTGATAGGCAGTAGCCCAGTTTAAATAGCAGCTGGTGACACGTAGCGGCAGCGGTTGTGGTAGCCTCTTGGTGTGAAGACTTGGGGTGCAAAGACAAGGGAGTCTACCAAGGCAAGGAAGGCTACCGTTACAGTTGTTCTCAAAGGGGGAACATGCATCCAACATCATGTCGTCCATAAAGTCTTCTACGCTAAGCAAACCATGCAATTTCACCACTGCCGGAGACTGGGTGCTCTCGCTGCTGCAGTCTGGTTTATCCTCCCCTGTCAAACCTTCTGTCTTGCTTCACTTTCTCTATGGGACTCTGGAACTACCAGTCAGCTGTGAGAAAAGCTGACTTCATACCAGCCTGTGCCTCCCATCTCCCACCTCTAACTGAAACCTGGTCACCCCAGACAACTCAGCCCCACCTGCAGCACTTGCCATTAACTACTCCTTCTCTCACGCCTCTCATTCCTCTGGCAGAGGTGGACGCACAGGCCTGCTCATCTCTCCCCGGTGGGAATATTCTGTTCTCTCTCTTCACCTGCATGATCTGTCTTCCTTTGAATGGCATGCTGTCTCTATCACTGCCCCAATCACTCTTGTTGTGGTTGTCCTTTGTCGCTCTCTTAGCCGCTTCCTGGATGACCTTGACATCTTGTTGAGCTCTCTGCCAGGGGACAACTCTCTGCTGATTCTCCTGGGTGACTTCAACCTGCATGTCGATGACATTTATGCAAGCGGCCTTCTGCTGCTCCTACAGTCCTTTGATCTCTCCCTGTCCCAATCCCCTGCTACTCACAAAGCGGGCAACTGTCTTGACTTCATATTTTCCCGCAACTGTGGCTGTCCTGCCCTCTCTGTCACTCCGCTGCATGTTTCTGACCACTTCTTCATTTTCTTTCAACTCTCCGTCACCACTAACTCTCCATCACTTTTTTAAGTAACAGTGTAGCTCCCTTACATGTGATGGCAGCAAGTAAAGTAAACAAAGGGGAAATTTCACAGTGAACTTCACCTTACACACACACTTTCTGAACCGTTTGTCCCATATGGGGTCACGGGGAACCAGAGCTTACCCGGCAACACAGGGTGTAAGGCCGGACGGGGAGGGGACACCAGTCTGTCACAAGGCACTCCAAGCAGGACTCGAACCCCAGACCCACTGGAGAGCAGGACCCGGTCCAACCCACTGCGCCGCCGCACCCTCTCCTTCACCTTATAGTGCTGTAAAATACTTGTGACTCCTGATGGTACCTGTTGTAGGTGGTGAATGTAGCAGCTCTATGGTATCTTATTTCTACAAGACTTTTGAAAGATTTTTTTTTAATTATTCAGGGCTATAAATTATACTTTTTCTATCACTTACTGTATCAAAGCGTGTTCCTAAATACTCTTTGTCACTAGTTGGCTCATTTGTTTGCTTCGTTGGTCATCAAAAACTCGAGCATTACAGTCACGTGTTAATGAAGGAACTGAACATTTAGTGTAATAAAGACACCCAAATGTGGTCATTTACTCGCAGTGTCATTTTGACACAGAAATGTTATTTGCTCGGTGGAGGAAAAGTTGAAACATTTATGATTGTATGTTCTTATACACCTCATTGTATGTTTAATTTTCCATGTGCAGTTAATTGAAGACACAGGGTGTTGCTACAAAATGTTGCTGATGGCAATTAGATGCAAAGAAGTTGTAGTCTAGTTGATATGGAAACGCTCGTTGTTTAGTTGGGAAGGAATGTTCTGTTTTGAAAGTTTTGTAGCAGTGAGTAAAGAACCTGTAGAAAGCAAGTAAACAACCTAGTAGCCGATGAAATGTATACCATGAACAAGTGACACGTTGAACATGCATGAAGTTTGTTATAAATTATGAGTGTTTGTTTTTCGGCAAGACTCCCTGATCTCTGTTGCGAGTGAGAGACTCTCCCTTCGACCCAAGTAAAGGACACCACGAGTGAACCTTACTCCTGTCTTTTTTATTATGTTGGATGGTGCAAATTTCTTACACACCTCATACCAACCACTGTTTGAATTTCTCAGATGGAACCTATCCACCCAGCAGCAGAGGATTCTTTGCTCACCCTGAAGTTGGGAAAAATGAAATCGGAGAGCGAAGAACAGGACTGCGCTGCAATGGGAGGCGTTGCTGATCTAGAACTGAACAAAGTCACTTGTCACAAGCTGTGGGGGGGGCACAGTGCACTCGATGGACATGTAAACCCAAAGTCAGAGGTGGGTAAACTCTGCAGTGTTAAAGGCGAACCATCCGCTGAGACCGTAGTCAATACAGAATTGGTTGATTAAGATCTACGTGTTTTTCAAGTATCTGATGAACACATTGCCTGTTTGACAAAGTATACCATGGAGAAAGAGTCCAACACAGGAGTTCTGCAGACTGAAGGAAAGACTGAGGAGCTTGGTGGACACCCTGGTGGTTTAAGTAATATTTTATGTGTGCCAGGCAACCATCTGGAGCATCCAAAGCTTGACAGGGAGGGTACCACCCTGGAGATCATTAAGAACAATAAAGGAGGCCCTAAATTGTGTACAGAAGGCTACTTGTACACTAAGAAGAGCTCAAAAAATACAGAAATATGTTAGGAATGTTCTCAGAGGAATGCATTTTCTTGCAAAGGGTGCGCTATTACAGATCTGGAGGTAAAGCAACTACTTTGTCACTGTGAGCATAACCACGACCCAGATCCTAAGAAGATTGAAGCAGCCAAGGTCAAGAACACCATAAAAAGTCGCTTTGACCAACAGGGTCAGAACAGCACATATTGTTGAAAATGCCATATGTCAGCAGCAACTTGAAGTTCGTTGTGCCATCGGTAGACTTGACTCTTGAAGCGTAATGTTAGACATCTACAGAAAGGAGCACTGCCAAAAGACCCAACATCACTGCGAGAATTGGAGCATATCAATGGTGAATGGAAAACTACAGGAGCTCCAGAATTTATGACAATGAACCTAAGTCAACAGAGAGAATTAGTGTTGGCAACCAACCAGGCACTTAAACATTTAGCTTTCAGTACCACATGGTTTATGGATAGGACTTTTGCAACAGCTCCAAGACGGTTCCAGCAATTACACAGCCCAAGGGGAACTTGGATAATATCTGCTGCAACAAGTGTGTACACATTTCTGGCTATGAGGTTACAGTCAGTCTATGAAGAACTGCTCAGGGCAATCTTAGGTAAATGTGATCATCTTGGATTCACTTCAGATTCCACCAGTGTGATGAGCAATTTAGAACGTGCAATGATCAATGCTGTTTCTACAGTTCTGGCAGCACACGTTTCATCTCGTGGTTGTTTCAATCATCTGACGTGAAGTACACGGAGAAAGGTGCAAAGCTTAGGACTGACTGTTGCATTCAGCAGTGATGATCGAGTGAAATGCTTTTGTGGAATGTTAGATGGTCTGGCTTTTCTATCTATAGACGATGTAGCGAAAGGGATGGACTATCTGATGGAGAATAAACCTGATGTTGAAGGAGTGGAAGGCTTGCTGAAGTATTTCAGTAGCACCCCTGTGTTTGGCACTTGCTGTCGCATCCAGCCTCCAGCTCTTCCTGATACAATACCACCAGACAGTGCAGTAATACTCTCAAACACCAGGAAACAACTGGGAATTAATCATCTAACATTTTAAATAGATTGAGAAACCAAAGAAAATGCATTAACTTTAAAACTAGAGATACCTAACACAAGGCATTGGGGATAGGACCACTGTACATCTTTCAGTGCCCCGTAATATTGTTGCGAAAGATAGTTAACTGCACTGATTCTGTCTGAAAGAATCCTCCCCAGCAAATGATTCTGTAACACAACAGGTTTGTGGTAAGAAGAGAAGAGACTTGCCAACATTATTTATTTTGTTGTTTTCCAGTACTAGACAGTGTCAGTTACCCCTTACAGAGTCCACATGAATTCCAAGTGAGACCACAATCAACCTGTCCTTCACGTCGTTCCTCACTATCCATCTATTCAGCATATTAGTGATGCCTGATGATGCTGAGGTCCTCTACCCCCCCACGTCAGTGTAGGACTGCTGACACAGATGTAGATGTAGGAGATGTGAACCCCTCCCCTGCACTCAGTTCAATGATGAGGACCAACACAGTGCCCGGTCAGGTGGACAGTCTCCCAGTGGCTTTTCTGTCCACAAACAGGGTAACATTTTTCTTCCTACTCCAAGTTTAGTGCAATTACTATAAAATCATAATTGCAACCTTTTAAAAACCTTTATAATGCTTACATGTCCCTTTACATAACAAAATGGGCAGTGCAGGTTCGGGACAGTTTATCCTGCACTGAATGTCTCTCACAGTCAGAATGTTTTGAAGGCACTTCAGTTGAAATCTTAAACATGGGGTTTCTGGCCTCTTAGCTGAAAGCTCATTCTCATCAATGGGTTTTTTTTCCTCCAACTCTAAAATTCTTTTGTAAATGTTAGTAAAGTTAGTGCTCCCCGAATAGAGAGCTTAAAGTCCACAAATTTCTTTGATATCAAGGGCAGAGAAACACAATAGAGATGACAGGGTTCTAATGGCATTGTGAAAAGAACCAGATTGTTTATACTATTTCGAAGTCCAAAAGTTACAGAACACAATATAAAACATAACTGCATATTAAAATTAGGATGAGGACTGTACATTTTTTTTTGTCTCCCAGTTCAAAGTTTTTGCCACACCCCAGTAGATCAGACAAGCATAGCTGCAAGAAATCAAGGGGAAGCATAAAGAAGCTCTACCACCCAAACCACTCACAGAATCTTGCATAGATAACTGTTTAACCTGTGTTTGCTCCTGCTCCACCGGATCTGGTCTACACTGGATTTCACCTGGATTTCAGATTCACCTCACGGAACCAGAACTCGGCTTTGACCCAGACCAACACTTCAACTATGGCTATTCTTCACCACCTTCTCCAAACAGCCACCTCCCCAATTCTCTTCAATAAATCCTACAAACAATTGGTTCCAACCTCTTGTCTCCCCTCATCCTTTGTGTGTGACAGAACATTCTGCCATACAGAGGCCTTTTCCTTTATTTAATGAAATCCCCAGATATGATAGCGAAATCATTAAATCAGTGAGACAATCTTACCTTATAAATTTAAACACACCCATTTTTAACTGAGAACTTTAGAATTTAAAGATGGAATCTTATTAGCTTGATTATTTTTTTTACTCCGACCGTTTGTAGTAAGTGTTCAGAGTAAGTGCACTTCCCAGATCACGGTGTTTTGGTCAAGAGTACACCACAGTATTGGGACCGAACCAAGGACCTTCAGAGTTATTGGGTTTGATGATTTAATATTTCAATTCTGCTTCTCTGGACACACAGTGATGACATGTGGAGACTTTGCTTTACAGTGTTCACAGTTTTTATTCATAAGTCTGGAGCCACCAAAAAACAACTTTCTGTCCTTAAAGATTTAGTTCATTCTCACAGAGGTCTTCAGTCAGTGCTGTCACTAGGTGGTGTTTTACCCTGTTTGGGGAAGTAAATGCATTTGCATTCTGTCCAGGGAATGGAGCCCATTCACTCCTTTTAGTCCTTTGAGCTCCGTCAGTGTCCTCTTTCTTCTTCTAAGAGTTTCTTGTGGTGCTCTGCACCATTTATAGATCTTCTCAGGGTCTGCTGTTGGTGGTATGCATGTGTCACATCAGTGTATAGACTCATAAGCAGCACAACTATCTGCACCAGTCTGTCTCTTGGACTTGGTTTCCTTAATTTTAACTGATACCAATAATGTTCCAGGAGTGAAAAACTTGTCTTGGTCATCATAAGAACTTTGAGAGCTTAACCCTTCACCCCCTGCAGCTTCACACATCTGAGTTTTCCACTGAGATCTTCCATGTCTGGACACAATTGCAGTGTGAGAGAGGGGCCTGTAAGGGAGCGGTCAATGCCGATGTTTCCTGCCTCTCAGTGTTAGTACTGTAATTCTGGCACACGGTGTGCATGTTGGTGTTTGCAACACTGTCATTTCATTCTCTTTCTCTCAAACCCACATGGGGGATGTAGAAAAACTCCACACAAACTTAAGCTACATCTGAACCCACATGTCAGATGCTGTGAGGCAGCAGCAACACCCGTAATCATAAGTTCAATATTTGAAAAGGACTATGAACAAAGTCACATTCGCCCAATGCATAATTCAATTATAGGTAAATTGTCATGTTGCTGGATGGGAAAGAGCAAGGGACTCAAGTGCAGTGCTCAAAGAGGTTAGGCAAAAGAGTAGTCAAAGGACAGACAAGGGCCATGTGAGGAGCAAATGTCATCAAAAAGGAGTATGCAGAATCGTAGTCTAAAGCCCGGAGAGCTGCCGTTTCTCTGGGAAAAGGTTCCACAAGGAAGAGCTTCCGGGACGTCCTTGTTTTTCTGTGTTCCCCTGATGATCTGCAGGTGACGCTGATGAAGCAGCGGGCGTGACAACATGGGACTGGTAAAATAGTAAAAATGTCAGTTTACGAGTGAACCTGTGGTAAACGCAACTTAATCTGTAATTGTAAAGCTAAATTCCAGAAGGATGAGGAATATCTGTTAATCAGTGTAAATTGTTATGTTGATCAGTATTTTACTTGTTTGTGCCTCCTAAATTGCTGAGCGTGAAGGTCAGTAATTGCAGCAAATATTTTTGGAGGTTAATGATTTCATTACGGTGATTTATCTATTATATTTACTATGAAGGCTGTACCTCGGTGTACCCAGGATAGTGTTATGACAAATGTTCACCTATGATAATGTTAAAATAAGTGCTTTACTATTAATTCTGTGAGTTTCTTGCCTCTTACTGTAATTTACTACTGAATGTAACTTTTGAGCAGTTTGCACATTTTCCTAGGTTTAATATTAAAGCTGAATGGTATAACCTAAAATTTAATATAATGTAAAAGTTATACTGACGACATGTTAATCTACTCTTTGCATGTGTTGTTATCTTAGTCTACCACCGCATGTCATTGTGGGTGCGGATGAACTCCACACACACTCCAAAAAAACTAGTTACAGTATATTTTGCTCTGATGTTGTGTATCTAATTTTCTAACTATTCACAACTTAGGAAACGAGTTCTGTGTTCTTTCAATGTCAGCTTTAGCAATGGAATATCATTTAGATTTGTAAGTTATACAACATTCAGTGAGGTTCAGTAGTTACAGACCTCATATTTAATCCAGTGTTAGTGTCTAATGTTGGTGTCTTAGGTTGAACCACTGTCCACCTGCTCGTGATTCATAACATTAAAAAGTTTCATTTGAATCAAATTTAGTACTCCAGCACTTCAATGTTTTATCATAATACTTCAGTTGAACTTTACATTTATTTTTCAGTAAAAGCTTTTTCTAAAGAGACAATTGTTTAGTCATCAGCTCACTTACACTGCTAAATACACTACACTGAATGTAAAGCAACAAAACACACACTATGGGTCATTTACAGTCACCAGTTGACCTGAAACACACTCCTTTGGACCTGGAGGAAACCCTCATGAACAAAGGGAGAAGATACACACTCCACACAGACGGAGCTGTGATAAAACCCGTATTAAATAGCACAGCCCAGCAACACCAGTGCTCCCCACTATGCCACCCAGACCAGAGACCTGCAGCAAAACAAAATATAGAAAATGTTGAGAGTCAACAAATTGACAATGAACAAACTATAGTAGAAAACAAAACTTGAATAGAAACCTATCAAATTAAAAATAAGACACAAGGCAAAATTTTTACCTTCGTGACTGATCTCAGTCTCCTGCCTGATCTCTTCTAAACCATCTGATAGCTCAAGGAAATAAGAGATAGCAGCACGACCACGCCGCCAGAGGATAAACTCAAGGATGATTTATTATCTGCACTGAGTCCAGGTGACCCACAGTATATTGGTATTGTCAAATGTAATGTTTACTCCCTGTGAAATGGGTGCATTGTGTGTTTTTGATATTATTGAAGGAAGACATTAACATACATGGTGTGTGTCCCTGCTAGCATCCCCAGACTGTGTGTGTTATTGGATCGCATTAGTAATAGATATGTGTTGTGCACGGAAACTCAACATAAGTCAATGATGAGGTATGTGTAGTTGTGTTGGTAAAGGGCTCTGTAATTTTTTCTTGCTTTTGATGCCAGTTTTCCATCACACTGTCTGAAAATGATCACCTTCAGGCATATTGATGAAGCAAGAGAACGGATGACATATTGAACAATTTGAGCATTTTGATGCTACAATCAGCGTAAGTGACATGAAAGTGTCCATCTTTACGAAGTGTCATGGGAAATAAGACATCAGCTTCAGATTCTTGTGTGGCTGAAGGAGTGAAGCTGCACAGAAAAGGCTGTTAACAGAGGACACACTGATGCTTAGGGAAGCTATGAAAATATAGCTGTTCCAATGAAGACAGAAACTGAGTGGCTCTTTAAAAGTAAATGTCACGCCACCACCAGGGGGCGGAGTAGCTGATGCTCAGTTAAGCACTGTTTAAAGATGAGATTCCCAAGACTAATTAGGCACTACAGCAACCGTTATAAAACACTTTATTTTACACACTTTATTTTTATTGTCGGATTGTCCATACCAGGCTGTATCCAGGCTACAGTTGGTAGAAAATACTGCTGCGAGAATTGTCATTAGAACTAGGAAGTACAACCATATAACACCGGTACTTAAATCGTTACGTTTGCTCCCGGTCGCATTTAGAGTTAATTATAAAATTCTACTTTTGACCTATAAGGCAGTACATGGCATTGCTCCTGCTTACCTTTGTGAGATTATTGATTCTTATATCCTAGGACGAAATCTTTGTTCATTGCATACAGGTTACCTTAAAGTACCTGTGATCAATAAGACCTCAGTAGGAGGTTGCGCCTTTAGTTATAGAGCACCTAAACTGTGGAATAGTCTATCGGTTACTCTCAGAAATGCTCTGTCTGTTTCTGTTTTCAAATCCCGACTAAAGACTTACATGTTCACTCAGGCATTCCACCTCAAAATGTAATTCCACTTGCCTTGGTTGTTTTTATTGCCTTTATAGATACACATATTAAATTGACTCAAGTTACAGATTACTAACCCTGTTCTTTCTTCTTGTTGAGCACTCCCTCACTACATAAGGCTCAAGGAGGCCATTCAGTGGTGACAGACAAATTCCATGCCAGCTGAATATGATGACCAACTACCATGATGAACAAGACATTCCATGCTGAGCTGGGGATTCAAGATACCACACACACACACACACACACACTTTCAGAACTGCTTGTCCCATACGGGGTCACAGGGAACCGGAGCCTACCCGGTAACACAGGGCATAAGGCCAGAGAGGGAGGGGACACACCCAGGACAGGACGCCAGTCCGCCGCAAGGCACCCCAAGCAGGACTCGAACCCCAGACCCACTGAAGAGCAGGACCTGGTCCAACCCACTGCACCACCGCATACCCCTGCTCAAGATACCACTTAGCAACAATATCATAATTACTTGTTAACTGGCTTAGAATTGCTACTTAATCTAGAATACCCAGGAGGGGTGGGCAACCACTGGCCCTTGGACCCCCAGAGGTTTTATTTTCTCCCTCAGCTTTCAACTGGTTTTTTTTTTTTTTTCCTTTCCCTGCAGGGGGTTGTGGTGGTGCAGTGATGCAGCAGGGTTGCTCTGTGTCTCCTCTCTAGTGGGTCTGGGGTTTAAATCCCACTTGGGGTGCTTTGTGATGGACTGGTGTCCCATCGTGGCTGTGTCTCCTCCCTCTCCAGCCTCATACCCTGTGTTGCCAGGTTAGGCTCCAGTTCGCCATGCCCTTGCTTGGGACAAGCAGTTTCAGATGCTGTGTGTTCCTTTCCTCCGTGGGTAGCAGGAAAAGTCTAGCTTGGTAAAAGTACTATATTATGGTAGTAATTAGTCAACTGTCTTCTTTGTTTCTTACCCGATGTATTTGTTTTTATTGTCTTATGCCTGTGTTAAAGCGCTCTGTGTTACTGCGTGAGAAGAGCGCTCCATCAAAATAAATTGAATTGAATTGAATTTATTTACAACTATTGGACATACACACACAGAAAACACAGGAAACTGCGTTACACACCTCCTACCGCAAATGTCATACACAGTAACCCCAACAAGAATGCTAGAAGAAGTGGAGAACTTGGCAGTATTGCAGATATGAAAGGTGGAGCGGACACTGACGTTAGAGTATGGATCGGCAAGGTGAGGGTAGCTTTCCTTCAGCTGAAGAACATCTGGAGATCAACTGACCTGAAAATCAACACTAACCTACTTTCAGCATCACACATCAAGCCCTCACCTGGAACCCACAAGGAAAGAGAAATTGAGGCCGACCAGAAAACAACTTGCACTGTGACACAGAGGCAAACATGAAGGAGATGGGATACACCTGGAGACAAATTGAGAGACTGGCTCAGGACCGGGATGCCTGAAGAGCTCTTGTCGGCGGCCTATGCCCCAGTTGGGGCCAAAGAAGAAGATTATGACGATGAACCCAAACCAGTGACAGAGCCCCACAGAGTAACTGTAAGTAGTCCGACAATCCTTTCCAATACACACAGTTCTTCTGTTGTCGGATGTGGCTCCGAACCGCTTCATTCTCTCCAGTGCCAGTAAAGATCCGCACTGTCTGCTTCTCCTCCTTCTCCGCCACTCAGTAATCCCTTCAAAGTGCCCCATTAAAGTGCAGCCCATTTTGATCAGAGAGGAAACTCAACTGGTCACGCAGCTCCACACGGTCTTTCTCCAAAACAATCCGTGTTCCTGTTGCTGAGGACCAAACCGATACATCAGCGCTACGCTCGAACCCCATCGATCCCAATCACACAGCCAACAGAATGGGGGGGGGGTGGGAGGTGTGATCCTTCCCTTTACCAGAGGTGTGTTGGGGGCTCATCCTCACGTACCACACTGTACTCAACTCGTACCTGTACTGGTACTTGTACCTGTACTTGTACTTGTACCGGTACTCCACTCACAGCCACCATCCACGAAAGTGCTTCAGTTCTACATCTCTCCTGCCCCACCCATTCCATGTCCTTAAATAGCAGTTAACATGTCCTCTCCACCTGCACACCTTTATTATTCATACAGTCACCAGGGGTCCAGGAAACACACTTTGACTTTCTTAACACAATAAGACATTAAAGCGAAATCTGCTTTCTGGCAAAAGTACAGTGACAATGACAGCTGGAAAAGGGGGGGGGGGGGAAACGACAAAATTTTTTAAATTGTAAATAAAAAGAGTGTGGGGAGCATGGTGGCACAGCGGGTTGGACCGGGTCCTGCTCTCTGGTGGGTCTGGGGTTTGAGTCCTGCTTGGGGTGCCTTGCGATGGACTGGTATCCTGTCCTGGATGTGTCCCCCTCACCCCCCAGCCCTTCACCCTGTGTTGCTGGGTTAGGCTCGGGCTCCCCGTGACCCTGTATGGGACCAGCGTTTCAGACAATGTGTGTAAAAAGAGTGTAAGTCCATGTGAAGACAAAGAGGTGAGATGTGAACCCTGGAGACACCTTCTTGGACAGAAAACAGAGAATGAGACAGAGGAGGAGGTCAAGACTGAAGTTCTTTCTCTTCCAGCTCCAGGAGATATGAGCTCTGGGTTCTGCTGCTGCTCCTTACTGTAGATCCGTGTCCTCATCATTGACAAATAGCTCTTTTCTACAAAAAATCATAATTCCAACAAACTGCTCATCAGATTCAGTAATAAAGTCAATGATTAACTTCCCTTTGTTTGGTGTCTCTTTGTCTCACAATCGTAACACAGTTTTCCCCCCAAAGTCCTGCAATATTATCTTTTAATACATTAATATTTATTATAGGAACTACAATCACACTGATCAAAGCTCATTACTTTTCAACCTTCTGTCATATTTCACTTATATTTGGCAATATTTCAATTTATGACTTAACAGCTCCCTCTTCTGCTCAAAAACATCTTAAAAATGAAAGTAAAACCTGTGGAAACGCGGAACACTGAGTGACAGGAACAGGTATGTTTCTCTCTGTAAAATGAACCGCTGTTTAATTTTATTAATTCCATAATAAATAGTATTTATATTTGCTTAATATTACCATTAATAACTGTACACCGCTTAACAGATTTTATAATTTGAATCTTTTTTTATTTCTGGGAAATAAGTCAGGTGGAGTAAAACATGGTAAGGACCGCAGCTGTGAGTGTGGATCACGGACCTGAAACAATGTTTATTAACACTTTATATAATATATATGATAATTATACACACACACATTTTCAGAACCGCTTGTCCCATACGGGGTCACAGGGAACCAGAGCCTACCCGGTAACACGGGGCGTAAGGCCGGAGGGGGAGGGGACACACCCAGGACAGGACACCAGTCCGCCGCAAGGCACTCCAAGCGGGACTCGAACCCCAAACCCCCCGGAGAGCAGGACTGTGGTCCAACCCACTGCACCACCGTACCCCATCTTGAGAGGAAACAGTGAGAATAAATTGAAGTTTTGCTCTTCTGCCAGGAGATAATACCCTAATAAGAATAACTCCAGACAGACGTGAACCATGGTACCAGACACACAACGTTCTGTCCACAACCTAAATGGAAATTAACAACTATTTACGGTGTAGTTCCCCACAGCTCTCACTGGGGGCGCCACTGAGTAACGTGAGTTTCTTCAGTACAGGCACTTAAAATCATGTTCAGTTTTCCGCCCCACAGTCATTTATATAACTGTATTTATGTTTTTCCTGAACTGAAGTCTTACTTCCTCATTTCAACAATCAAAAACTTTAAAGCTGTAGTCCTCTGGTTTGATTTTAGCAGACCATCTCCTATCCTCCAACTAACTCAACTTTAACTTTTTTTTTTACATTTGGTAGGTTAGGGTGATATTAAATGATTAGCACAGCAACAACCAGTATCAATAACTTTAAAAGCCTTTTTTATTTTAAATTTTGAAATGTTCAGCTTTTCAAGTTTAAAAAAAAGTTTTAAAATACAAAAGTCCTTGAAAAATAAGTTTTAACTTTTAAACTTTTCAAGGTTAAAAAGTTTTCAGTTTTTAGTTCCTCCTCAAAACTTTACATTTAAACTGGTCATATCTGCAAAAATGTTGAATGCATTCTGTGGTAAAAAAAAATAGCCTGTTAAACATTGTTACCCCATTATACCCAAGTTTTAGTGACCTTTTTCTTCTCCCTTTTCTGCTTTTCCAGCTTTTGGATTTCACATCTGAGAGCAGCAGCAGAGCAGCAGCAGAGCAGGTTTGGCCTGCGTTTGCTCTCCAGTGGGTCTGGGCTTCGAGTCCCACTGGGGTGCCTTGCGATGGAGTGGCGTCCCGTCCTGGGTGTGTCTCCTCCCCCTCTAGCCTTACGCCTTGAGTTGCTGGGTTAGGCTCCAGCTCTCCGCGATCCCGTATGGGATAAGCGGCTCAGAAAATGTGTGTATGTGTGTGTGTGTGTCTGTGTGTGTGTGTGTATGTATCACTGTGTTAATGTCTTCAAAAACATTAAAATGAGGAAGAAATGGTTTATAGAAGAAAACACAGAACCTGTTACACCCTAGTGATTGCGTTTTGTGGAATCTTATTAAGTATATTTAATTGACAATTTTATCTAAATAGCTTATTTCTATTTATTGATTGTTCAGCAGAGGAGGGGTGCAGTGACACAGTGGGTTTGGCCTGTGTCTGCTCTCTTGGGTGGGTCTGGGGTTTGAGTCCCACTTGGGGTGCGTTGTGACAGACTGGCGTCCCGTTCTGGTGGGTCCCGTGGGTCCCCTCCCCCTCAAGCCTTGCACCGTGTGGTGCCAGGTTAGGCTGTGGCTCACCGCAACCCTCCTTGGGATAAGTGGTTTCAGCCAATGTGTGTGTCTGTGTGTGATTTGTATAGCAGGCTACTGTTACCGGGGTAATTCAGGGTCATTACCTTCATCTAGATTCATATAAGCAGGAATGCCTCTCAAAATAAGGAACTTTAGATTAGAAGCCTCAGTGCCCCATAATATTGCTGTGAAAGATAATTAACTGCAATGTACCCCCCCCACGGTGGGTCTGGGGTTCGAGTCCCGCTTGGGGTGCCTTGTGATAGACTGGCATCCCGTTCTGGGTGTGTCCCGTCCTGGGTGTGTCTCCTCCGGCCTTACGCCCTGTGTTACCGGGTAGGCTCCGGTTCCCCGTGACCCCGTATGGGACAAGCGGTTCAGAAAATGTGTGTGTGTGTGTGTCATACTGTAGTGGGGACAGGTGGTAGTGCAGTGGTTAGAGGTGTTTCCTTCAGCCCCAATGACCACAAGTTCAAGTCTTATCTCCAGCTGTAGTACCTTTGAGTAACCTTCTTACCCTGGTTTGCTTCAGTAAAGCCACCCAGCTGTATAAATAGGTAAATAATTGTAAGTCATTGTGCAGAAAAACATCAGATAAATGTAAAGAAAACAGCAGAAAGGAACAGTAATCTTCACTCAAAGAGTTTTGTTTTATTCTTAAATGAATCAAGATTAATCTTTATCAGTCCTTCCCCTGCGTTTGCTGTAATGTAGTTTAACCAGTAATTCTCTCATTTGGAAATGAAAGTAAAAACAGTGAACAGTTGTCCATATTGTAAAAAGCAGAAAAGGTCTCTGGAACACAACAGAACTTTAGTAAGAAGAGAAGATCAAACATGCAGGACTGTGGACTTCAGTGGTAAAAGAGGTTAAAAATAAAATATTCACGTAATTTTCTCACTCTACAAAGGTAGTCCCTATTTATATTTTTCTTTGAATTTTTTCATTCTGGTACCATGTGTTTCTTGTACCATTTATTGTATTTTAAAATGTTTATCTTGTGATTTAAGTCTTAATGTAAATTCACTCTTTCTTGCCGATATAATTATTTCTTGCATTATGAAGTTGGATGAGAAAAAACAAACAGAACAGAGTGTCCTTGTGTCCTCAGCCTCATCATACTGTTCACCCTGTGAAGGGTCTCCAAGTGACTCACTAACAGACATCCAGCTCTGCAAGGTGTGACTGAGTAAGAAACAGTGGAACAACAGACAGGAACCATTTAAGACCATCTGGCAGCGTTCAGCACTATCATACAGGTAAAACATTGTGGATCTCAGGGCTGAAAGTGTCTCATCCACTGTGATCTTGTCAGTAAATTGTGGTTCTTCTGTCCATTTAGGAAAATAAATACACGTGTAATGAAATTTGTAAGAATGCAGAAATTAATCTTTATTTGTGCACAAGCAGAATCTATTAGTTCTTGTCTCATGAAGAACTACATCCTTTAAATACACCCAGATCAGGCTTTACAATATTTACAGTTTACCTCATGTGTTATGGCATGGCCATTCTATAGCATTTTGAAAGAGAAAACAAACTTCTCAAAGTTGAGATCAACTGACATGAAAGGCTATGTATGATTTACATAGATTTTATGCTTATAAATGAAATTTATGAAAAATAAATTAATGTAGAATATGTGGTTTCACAGGGCATCCCATAATTTATAAATTACCTGCACAAAAATGCATAGTATACAGATGTGTGATTTATAGTAAAACATTTCTGCATCTTTACTTTGGTTGACTTTTTGTCACTGTGATCCTGAGCTGATATTGTGAATTTTCTGGAACGGGGTTCATGTAGTTAATTCACTGTCTCTGTGTGATCAGAAGTGCTATCAGATCAGAAAGTTTTGTCTGATTAATTTGTTTGAGGGGGCTGTGGTGGTGTGGTGGTGCAATGGGTTGAACGGGGTCTTGCTCTCTAGTGGGTCTGGGGTTTGAGTCCCACTTGGGGTGCCTTGCAATGGAGTGGTGTCCTGTCCTGGGTGTGTCCCCTCCCCCTCCAGCCTTATGCTTTGAGATGCTGGGTTAGGCTCCAGTTCCCTGCAATCCTGTATGGGAGAAGCAGTTCAGACAATGTGTGTGTGTGTGTGTATGTAATTTGTCTGACTTAAATAACACAAGTGAGTTTGATCATATTGTAGACTCTCCTGTCCTCCTCTTCATAGAGAATTCATGATCTCCAGTGAATGATCATTGCCTTATGTTTCACTGTCACTTTGAGACACATCCAGTTCTGCAGGTCACCTGGAATGACTGGACCAGGTAAGAACACCTGTGAGCACTGTGGAGTTCAGAGTAAAGAGTGTCTGCTGTAAAGTGACCAGGTCAGATTATCTGATGTGAGACCTCAGTCCCTCAGGCAACCAAGCAGTCAAGGCAATATCTTCTGTATGTACAGTGGGTGCCTGACTTACAGACTTTTTAGTTACAAACTTTAACCCTTGCAGTTTTGTTGGAAGTATTGATTTTTTCATGATGAGAGCTTGATTACCAGTTTGAACTGCACGCCAAAGCTTCACCCAACATGATGACAGACAACCACTGAGAGCAGTAACCTTAAGAGACTTATGTTGATGAGTCTTATAAGAGCAAGGAACAAAGAAAAGGAGAACCCTAACACTAACCGCAAGGAAAGGCAAGGTGTCTCCATGAGATTCCGTGACCATTGCTGGTGGACCTCCTTCTTTCAATGTTTTCATGAGGCGCACGGGTGAGGCATGTATTTGCATGACAAAAATAACCCCCTCCCCCATCGTCATCTGGGGTATTGTCCCCAGAGGTTGTGACAGCTGCAGAGTACCTGGTATGTCATGAAGCAGCAGTAAAGGTGCTGATACCATTCAGCAACACCTACCCGTGTGAAGCTGGGTTTTCAGCCGTGACAGCGCTCAGAACTAAAGACAGAACCACACCGACTCTTGAGGATGACTGACGTGTTGCCTTGTCTAAAATTTCTCCATGCATTGAGCACGTTATTCACAAGCAACAGCAACAATCCTCACACTGACTGAGTGGCTTCTCTAAGTTATGAAAAATCTCTGCAGTCCCTTATTCTGTTGTTTACTTTTTTGTTATTTTGCCAGAAATAACATTTCTTTTTATGTCTCTTTTAAAAGTAATGGTTGAGTGGAGTGAGTAGCTTTTGTTATCATGAATAATGTTTTCATTGACAAATTCTATATATTGGAAATTACTAGTTATTATTATTTATCGCTAAAAAATTCCTACCCCTATTATCATTGAGCAACTTAGGGACTAGTAGAAATAACTTTTAAAAATAAACATGCAAGCTGTTTTTGAAACACATGTTAGTTTTGTTTTATGCTGAGAAAAAATTCAGGCAATGTGACAACAGTACCAACTAATATGTTTTTGTTAATAAAACTAAGTTTGACAACAAAAACTTTTGTTAAGATTGAGGCAAAAGCTCAAGACAGTAAATATCATGATCTGTGTAGGGGGAGCTTCGGATTTTCTTCTCGGCACTGAGGGTCCTTGGAGGAATAAAGCTTGAGAACAACTTCTGTACTTTAAGTGACACTTTTTTTGTAAAGCAGCTTACATTTATTTACTGATCTCTACAGAAGGGTTTCTTCCTGGACTCATTCAGAATGCAACTCAAAACTCAACAATTTTCAGATCAGAGTTCCCAACCCTAATTGTACACTGTGCAGTACTATGTGTACCATGGTACAGTGTACCAGTTATGAAGGTAGTGTTGATAGTTCTGTCCTCCTCTTCCTAAAGATTTTTCAGACTTCAAATAAAAGTCATTAAAGTCAAAAGTCAGTTCGAACTTACTGAGTCAGAAACCTCACTATGTCTTACATTCTTTATGGAATTGACACTGATCAGTTTCAGCAGGGTTTTTAAATGAATGGATGTAATGATTTGTTTACTATAATTTTTTTGTTCCATTCAGACATCAGTGATGTGAACAGGATCCTGCTCAACCTGTATTAAACTATGATCTGAGTGAGAAAATAGCAGTAATTTGGTTCTTCTATTCCGTTGTTCATTAGCCTGATCATATTTCAGTAGCTGAAAAAGTTTTATTTTCACAAAATTAACCAGCAAAAGTGTTCCTTTACTGTAGTTTTTTTTTTTCCATTTGAATTTCTACATTTGTCTTGACAGACTTGAATTGTGCTTTGACTCCTGAAAGTAAAATCTCTTTGTGCCACTGATTCATGTGTCTGATGTTTCAGTGTCACTCTGACATACATGTCAGATGTTGTGTGGCCTGCAAAACAAAATATCTGAAGAATAATGAAAGAAATAGACTAGAAAACCTGGGACTATTATAAGAGCAGACTGGGAGAACACTGAGCCTCACTGTAAAGCAGCTTCACAAAGTATAACAGTTACTATAGTAAATCAGTCTGGTCATTACTGGTAATTTTTGTACTAGTACATTGAGTCCTTCAGTTAATCAAATGATTTCTTAAATTGATATACTTAATCCGTAGTCAGATTCTCTATGTAAAATCATTTTACATTGATGGTGTGCATATACTCTCCTAATTGGCAGTTTCTATATATCTGTTTCTTCCAGTGATGAAGATCAGTTGGTCTGAGTGTCTCTGTTTCATCCTCCTTCTTCTCCAACTCACCACTGTCTCCACACTGGGTACATATTCTCCCGAAAAAGAGTTTCAATCATACTGTGTATCATACTGAATAAATTCTCAGTGTGTGTTTTTCTTCACAGAGAGGTTTGAGGTTCTTGGTCCAGCTCAGCCTGTAGTTGCTGTAGCTGGTGAAGATGTTGTTCTGCCCTGTTACCTCAAACCCAACATCAGTGCTGTGGATCTCCGTATCGAGTGGTTCAGAGTTCATACCGAAGACCCACTTGTACATCTTTACCGGGATCATGAGGACAGAAATGAGAACCAACTTCCATCCTACAGGGGAAGGACATTGCTGTTTCCTGAGGAACTGAAGAAGGGAAACACTTCATTAAAACTCTTTGAAATCAAAGGCTCTGACAATGGGCGATATAAATGTTTTGTTCAGTCTGATGAGTGGTTTGAAGAGTCTTCCATTTATCTAAATATTCAAGGTAAGAATTTTGACACTTACTACATTCAGATTATTATTTTTTGCAGGGGTTAAATTTATCCATTCATGTATTTCCAAGGAATGAATATTGTTTTCCTTCATGAAGTTTCATGAATCTACAAAAAGTTATTGAAAAAGTAATTTCTCAAGCTGTCTTTAAAGCAGTTTTTACTTAGTGTTTCACATGACAAGTCTTGTAGCTGTAGGAACTCATCCAGTGATCTCCAATGAGGGATATAAAGAAGGAGGGATCAGTCTGGTGTGTGAATCTAAAGGCTGGTACCCTCAGCCTCAAGTGCTCTGGATGGACAGTGAAGGACACAACCTCACAGCTGGACCAACTGAAACAGAAAGAGACAGTATGGACCTCTTCACTGTGAGACAACGTGTTATTGTACAAGAGACAGAGACCAACAGGTTCACCTGTCGAGTTCAACAGCAACAGTTAAATGAAATAAAAGAGACAAAAAGTAACATCCCTGGTGAGTCACAGATATTTAGTATAAACAAAGAGGGGCATGGTGGGTTCAGTCGGTGCCCGCTGTGTAGAGGGTCTGGGGTTGAAGTTCCACTTGTGGCAAACTGGTATCCCGCCTGGGGTGTGTCTCCCTTGGCCACCGCGGTCCTGCTTGGCACCAGCTCGATGTTTAAATCACTGTGAATAATGAACAGGTTCCAGTCTCACTGATTTTTTTGTATTGTCCTGATTTGTGCCTTGATCCGTCTGTATGAAAGTTTTCCCACACTGATGATAGTTTCCTCAAGACCAAATTTGGAGAACTTATTTACTAGTTTCTTCTGGTTAAATAAAAATTAAGTCTGCAGGTTCTGCACTGATTAAATTGTCTATAACAGTCTTTAATTACCAGAAGGTGCAAATCTGTAATCATTATGTGAAATGAATTATTTGTTGTTTTCCAGGTGAGATGTTCCATCGTGCCCATCCCTGGAAGGTGACCTTTGCTGTCATCTTCAGTCTGTCTGCTGTTGGTATTATTGGATGCACAGTTTTGATTCACCGTTTTGTAAAACTGCGGAAAAAGAGAGGTATTTTAGCAAGTTACTGTTCACATTTATGGTTTTATTCATGTTAAAAAAAAGTAAAAAAACATAGTTGAAAAGCAGTATTATGTGAAAGTGATTTTATATCATAGCCCACAGGAGTCATTATATGGTATGAGTTTAATTCACTAGTTAGAGTCACTTGTTTTGGGTTATTTATTATTAGCAACTTTAACATTCAATATCATGTCCAAAGAATATTTAAAAATTTTTTCAGCCATGAGTTTTAAGCTCAATCTGGATAAAAAATTCAGTGTTTAAAATGTAGTTGCACAGTAACTGGTTGCTGAATTTCACTTTTTCAGGTATTTACAATATTCACTTGAAGTTTAAATAACTGGGTGTGGTGGTGCAGTGGGTTGGACCGGGTCCTGCTCTCCAGTGGGTCTGGGGTTCGAGTCCCGCTGGGGTGCCTTGCAACAGACTGGTGTCCCATTGTGGGTGTGTCCCCTCCCCCTCCAGCCTTACGCCCTGTGTTGCTGGGTTAGGCTCCAATTCCCCGTATGGGACAAGCGGTTCAGAAAATGTGTGTGTTTGTTTAACTGATCACTTGCCACTACAGCTGAAGGATGAGATAATATGATAAAATCTTAAAAAACAAATACTTATATGCAGTGTTTGACTGTAATGTTTCATGAGACTGATCTCATGACATAATTTCATTTATTTCTCTTCATACTGAATAATTACAATATTTACTCTTACATCTACAGCTCAGCTCCAAGAACAGTATGGTAAGTAATACAGTATGAAGGTGATGTATGAAATGTTGGAAAATTACATATTTAAAACATATATACAAAAGGAAAATTAGTAACAATTTATAAACAAACACTTTAGACATTCCATATAACACTAACTGCGATTTTTATACCCGTGTCTGTAGAACCAGTTGACAATAATTATTGTGGCCCTTTCCCAAAAAAGACTGGACACACCTGTTTTTTGTTTGGTATTTTAGATTATCTTATTAGATCATTTAATTCATCTGTGTTTTCACTGACTAATTACAATTTTTACTCTTTTATCCACAGCTCAGTTCAAAGAACAGCAAGGTAAGTAATACAGTTGTATGAAAGTGGTGTATAAAAATGTTGCAATTTCATTTCTTTAACATATTTGACTGACAGAATTACAGGGTATAACGTGGTACCACAGTCAGATGACCTGTAGAAATGACCATGTTGAAGTCAGTGTTGGACGCAGGTTCATTCAGCAGCAGTTTCCTTCTATGTTCGGATTTTCACATTTGCAAAAAAACGAATGTATCCATTTTCTCTCAAGGTATTTTTATGTTCTGTATAATATTTCCTGTATCACTGATGATCCCTTTTCCATAGTGAGAATCTAAAGATTATACAGTTTGTAAAGTGATTTTGATAATTAAATCCAGTCGCTGAGCAAGTAACTGTAGTGTTTTCACTGCTGGATCATAAACTTTTCGTTCCTACTGGTCTGAAAGATCAATAATAACATCTTAAAACATTAACTGCACATAAAATATTCAATAACAACTTTGATTGAATGACATATTTTCCTGCAACGATATTTTGCTGTAAATATCAGAAAACAATAGTGAGTTGGATATATGCTTAAGTCAACATCTGTATGAAGATGGGAATTTCCTTCCTCCTTCAACTATTACAGACTCTGTTACAGAAAATATTTAATTCTGTAGTTCTGTTCTATTACTGTTTCAGATTCCTTCCAGTAAAGGAATCAAACTGCAGAATTGTTGTTTAGTTAAATTCAGCAGAAATTTGTCACCATAGCAAGAGCTTGAAATTTTAACTGCAGGTTATTATTAAGTTTCAGTTTAGGGTTATTGTCATTATACACAGAGGCACAACAGACACAATGTTTTACTTGCACAGTTTCAGATGTAAAATATGTAGAAAAACACTTTAGACATTTAACATTCACTGTGTCCCTTACAGAGGGGCACGATGGCACAGCGGGTGTGGCTGGGTCCTGCCCTCTGGCGGGTCTGGGGTTTCAGTCCTGCTTGGGGTGCCTTGTGGTGGGCTGGTGTCCTGTCCTGGGTGTGTCCCCTCACCCTCCAGCCCTGCACCCTGTGTTGCTGAGTTAGGCTCTGGCTTGCTGTGACCCTGCTTAGGACAAGCAGTCTCAGCATGTGTGTGTGTGTGTGTGTGAGAGTGAGAGAGTGAGTGTGTGTTTGTAGTTCCAGGAAAGGCGCTTAATGAAAGTTAGTGAGTGAACAGATAGATGGATGATCACACAGTTCTTGTTCAGTGAAATACAGGTGGTTCTGGACTTATGAAAAGGTTTTGTTCTGATGACCCTGTTGTTACCTGAAAATCCTCTTGTTCTATATTGTATAAACCATAAGAATATGTGAGCAGTTAATATATAAATGTTACATTGCGCAACAGGGCTTTGTTATGTTTTTTTACTAATATCACACATTTGTCATGTTATAATAACAGTGATATTGCAATAATAATTGCTGCTAAAAATGAACACTGACTGAGCCCCAAACAATAACAACTATTGGTGTTTGGGATTTGAAAATAATATAATAAGGAGGGATGACTGTTGTAAGTCACATGTGTTGTAACTCAAGAATTACCTGTAAGGTGATGGAATCGTACACAGTAGGGGGTGTACTGATCAACAACACAGACCTGTAAGTTCATGAAGTTAAGAGTTCAAGTGTCAGAAAGGTCTTTTACTGCAGTAACTGTAAGAAAGTTACTTTACCTGACAAAGTCCAGTAAAATACCCCAATGTATACATGCCTGAAAATAGAGTCTTAACATCAGGTGAGATAAAACCATTTTGATGAAGATGGGAGGCAGATAATAGTTTTTTACGTTATATGCTTTATTATATCTATAAATGAATTTATACAAGAAATGAGATGAGCTCCTGTACAACATCTTGGTGATTGTTTCCTCTGTCTCTGTTTAAACTGACACATCTGTTCTCTACAGATCAGCTTGAAGTGCGATTAATGTAGTGTCTCTAACACTGTAGGTCGTCTTGGACAAAGACATCAGCTAAATATAAAAAAATACACCATTATATTATGTCAAAGCACGGAGGTGTGGTGGTGCAGTGGGTTTGGCTTGTGCCTGTTCTCCGGTGAGTCTGGAGTTTGAGTCTCGCTTGGGGTGCCTTGCATCCCATCCTGGGTGTGTCCCCTCCCCCTCCAGCCTTATGCCTTATGTTGCTGGGTTAGGCTCCGGTTCGCTGTGACCCCGCTCGGGACAAGCAGTTTCAGACTGTGTGTGTGTGTGTGTGTATTTTCCGCTAACTGATCTGCTTGACTGTGAGAAAATATTCCACATGGTGCCATATCTAACCTATCTGGTTTCCCATATCAAGAGCTTCCTGTGCATAATTAACAGAGTAACGTCATCATCCCACATTCAGAACGTCTGTTAACATACAACATAGATTTTCCTAGGATTTGGACTTGTATAATTTTCACAAAATACTCCCAAGAAGGTGAAGTCATTGGAGAATTGTTTCCGGGACACGATTGTAGGAAAGTTGGATGAAAGTGAAAATACACACACACACACATATTGACTGAAACCGTGACCGTGCTTAGGACAAGTGCTTTCAGTCAATGTGTGTGTGTGTGTGTGTGTATTGTGTCAAAACATGAACCTACTGTAGAATGACACAAAAATACAAATATTCTGATATAGTAAATGTGCATAAATGGCAAAAAGGAGGAAACAGAATGAGACTCATTTATTCACAAGTGAGAGAATGAAAGAGTCAGCAGATCCACTGAACTACATCTGTCATTTTTTTCAAATCCATCTTTTATTTACACTGATGTTCTTCTGTCTACAGAACTGATCAACAGTGAACTGAGTAAGTAAGAGGACTTGTGTTTCTGTTTGTGCCTTTGAGTGTGTGTGTGTGTGTTTATGTAAATATGAAACTATAACAGCAAAACACACCTTTCAAAAGCACAATTGTCTGGGTACGCAAACAATATTAAAAAAAAAAACATGTCAGAAATATGGAAAAATAATTGATTCCCTTTTACTTTGTGTTGGAGATGAGGAAGGAGCTTTTCAGAGTCATAAGCTGAACAATAAATATGACAGTAATAGTAAATGGTTCCTGTTTGTATATTTTATCAGTCCATGAAATGGGCGTAAATAAATAAATGTAAACATAAATGTAATGTCACAATTAATAATGGAAAAGTAAAAATACCACTACAATAGAACTTTTGAGTTTATGAGTAAAACAAGGTAACAGTACATGTAGTGAGAAAGAAATGTATCATCACCTCCTGTACAGCTGTAGTTACTGTTAGTAGAGCAGAGATGGTACTACTGTACCTGCAGAAACTGAAGAGCATCACATACTGTCCATACTGTATTTTACTGTGTTTGTACTTTAACAAAAGAAGGAGTCACAAAAAGTCCGTAATATAACAGTTTATGGAATCCATTCTGAGTGAAGTGACTGTGAAAGGTTTGTTTCTGTCATAATCAGAGCCCAAGAACTATAAACTGTACCTGTAAATTAAACTGATTTTGTATTTTTTTTTATATTTCATTTTAGTATGTTAAAAAAAAATCATTTTTGAAAAGTTATATAAAATGAATGATTTCAATGGACTCATGTACTTTTTCTAGTTGTATTTTCCATGTTCAGCTGTAGTAAACATGTTTGTGAGTGCTGGTAAGTAGAGTGGAGCTGAATTCATCCCACAGAAGTGAGTTTGGTTCTTCTTATACTGTATGTGACTCTGTCCTGTAAGAATGGACACGAAAGACACTGAGACAAGTCCAGACTGACTGCAGTATCTGATTCTGTGTGTCTCATTTTTATTTCTCTCTCTACAGAACTTCTGAAGGCACAAAGATACGCAGGTGAGTTTCTTCTGCTTCTTCTCCCCATTGCAGCTCTTCTCTTATTTTAAGGACACAAAGCCATAAATGTGACTCCACAACCTTTACATCTTGGACCAGTTTATTTATACAGTGTTTCAAGGAGAAACAGGTGTGTTGAGAGCAGTTCGGTGTGACCAGAGCAGATTATATAATTATCACAATAATAATTTTTTACTTCATTTTTGACTTAATTTAACTCATTTTACTGTGTTCATTAATATTAAGTCAAAACAACTTTTGAAACATAAATTCTCTAACACTCTTTTCTCAGAGGTATACATATTAATTGTTACAATTTCTTAGAAAACATCCAAAACATCTATTATCACACACACACACACACACACACACACACACACACACACACACACACACACTATCAGAACCGCTTGTCCCATACGGGGTCACGGGGAACCGGAGCCTACCCGGCAACACAGGGCGTAAGGCCGGAGGGGGAAGGGACACACCCAGGACGGGACGCCAGTCCATCACAAGGCACCCCAAGCGGGACTCGAACCCCAGACCCACCGGAGAGTAGGACTGCGGTCCAACCCACTGCGCCACCGCACCCCCTATCTGTTATCAAACAATATTAATTAATTCACTCATTCTCGCTAACGGCTTGTTCTGGTCGCCAGTGCACGCGCACACACACACACACACACACAGAGCGCCCTTTGTTGCCCGTAATAATATATAATAACGTTTAAAAAGTGTTATTTTTTTTGTCACATTTCGAAATATAATAATTGAGCACCTCTCCGTCCTCCACAGTTGATGTGACTCTGGACCCTGATACAGCACATCCTGAACTCGTCCTGTCTGAGGACAGGAAACAAGTGAGATATGGAGACACAAGGCAGAATCACCCTGACAAACCAGAGAGGTTTAAATACTGGGAAAGTGTCCTGGGAAAAGAGGGTTTTTCTTCAGGGAGACGTTACTGGGAGGTGGAGGTTGGGGACAAGACTGACTGGACTTTAGGAGTGGTCAGAGAGTCCATCAACAGGAAGGGGTATTTTCCATTGAATCCTAGTAGTGGCCTCTGGGTTCTCAGTCTGTCCAGTGGGAATGATTACAAGGCTTTCACTGACCCCTCTGTGTCCCTCCCCCTGAGTGTGAAGCCCCAGAAGTTGGGGGTGTTTGTGGACTATGAGGAGGGTCAGGTCTCCTTTTACAGTGTGGAGGACAAGTCTCATATCTATACTTTCACTGGATATAAATTCACCGAGAAACTCTATCCATATTTCTGGCTAGGCTTCTGGAACTCAGCCCCACTGACCATATCTCCTGTTGTTTACACAGACTGAAAAAATTGATTTTAGCTTTTAAATGTTCAGATCATGCTGTTATATTCTGATTTAATTCCCATTCGGGGTTTGGAATATCTCCATCGAAACATGCCTTTTGTTTTGTACATTCAACATTGCGTTGCTTTTAAATAAATATTGTTTAACAGCAATTATGTGTTTTAAAGTTCCAACATGTGGAAATAAAGAGAATCACGTCATGCAAAATTCAGTAACTTCCAAACTAATATGAACATTAACAAGCCTGTTCAATATATTTGCATGTTGTATCCGAATCGACGATTCCTGATCACCTTACTATTGTATTATCTTCCTTGATCCTCATGAAAGTAGTCTTTTTTGTAAAACTAGAATACAAAAGTAATACTAAACGTTAATTACATATCTTTAAATACAAATATCCATAAATACACCTAAATAATGTCTACACTATTAACATAACGTAAATATTACATTCACACTGCTATAATTTACTAAAAAAGGTAAACGCAACTTACAAGCGATGCTTTCCAAGATAGAAACAAGGAGAGAAGACACTGAAATTGCGAGTTGACCGCATGGCACAAATCGATTGAAGACGCTTCCTGCTCCTTAAATTTATCTATGCTCCCGTCACGTGGCCCATCCATCCAATAATGTAACAGTACGAAATAACGTAAAGAATAACGTTTTTCTCCTAAATGACCACGAGGTGGCAGAAACCCAAAACAAATCTAGAAATATCTCACAGAACAGTACAATATATATATATATATATATATATATATATATACTATATTCTATTGGATATATTCTGAGTAAAACTAATGGAAATTACCATAATTCAAAGAAAAATGTTCCACTTACTTTTATTATGTTTGCTGTGGGAGACAGTAAAAAGGGCAACAAAATGCAGTCGCTTGCAGGGAGACAGTTCCACTCCAGGCCACATGGTGGCGCCAAACAGCACAGACTGTAAGTGGAACTGAGGTTTTGTGGTTTCCTGTAAAATCCGCCGAGGAAGAAAGAGGAAGCTGAGACCGCGCTCGCGCACAGAAAGTGTGTTTCATAATATTGTAAAACCCTTTTTGTACCATTTTCCACTTCGTGTGCAGCCTCCTAGTAACATTTAGTTAGTTGGAGACCCGAGGAGGATCATTTCTGTGTCCTGTAACAGGAGTGGGCGTGACTCCGTGAGTTCGTTTAATCGCGTCTGGTTGGTTGTTTGTTTTGGTCGCCATTGGTGTAGTTTCGATTAGGAATCTCCGCCCCGATTTCTTAAATTGCGTTGAAGCCGTCGACTCTGTTCATTGTACATTGTTTTGCGTTAGAGGCGCGTCGTTGCTGTTCGTGGTGCTTCTGGTAATTGTAGTTGTTTGCTACCTCTTTTCCCGTCGCGCATTCGTGTCGTGTAGCTGTGCAGGTTGATAGATATCATAATCGGTTGTGTGTTTGTGTAGCGTTGCGTGACACTGTAGTTTTGTTTGTTAAGTAGTATTTAGTGGTTTATAAGACGACTTTCTCCGGATCATTTCTGTGTCCCGTAGCGGGACTGGGCGTGACGCCGTCCGTGAGTTCGATTGATCGTGTCTGGTTGGTTGTTCGTTTTGGTCGCCATTGTTGGTGTAGTTTCGGTTTCGATTAGGAAGTCAGCTGCTAGGCAGTAGCCCAGTTGAAATAGCAGCTGGTGACACGTAGCGGCAACGGTTGTGGCAGCTCCTTGGTAGACTCCCTTGTCTTTGCACAGACAAGAGTCTACCAAGGAAGGCCACTGTTACAGTTGTTCTCAAGGGGGGAACATGCGTCCAACATGTCGTCCATAAAGTCTTCTACGCTAAGCGAGCCATGCGATTTCGCCGCTGCCGGAGACTGGGCGCTCTCGCTGCTGCAGCCTGGTTTTTATCCTCACCTGTCAAACCTTCCATCTTGCTTCACTTTCTCTATGGGACTCTGGAACTTCCGGTCAGCTGTGAGAAAAACTGACTTCATACCAGCCTGTGCCTCCCATCTCTCACCTCTAACTGAAACCTGGTCACCCCAGACAACTCAGCCACACCTGCAGCGCTTGCCATGAACTACTACTCCTCTCACGCCTCTCATTCCTCTGGCAGAGGTGGAGGCACAGGCCTGCTTATCTCTCCCCGGTGGGAATATTCTGTTCTCTCTCTTCACCTGAATGATCTGTCTTCCTTTGAATGGCATGCTGTCTCTATCACTGCCCCAATCACTCTTGTTGTGGTTGTCCTTTGTCGGTCTCTTAGCCGCTTCCTGGATGACCTTGACATCTTGTTGAGCTCTCTGCCAGGGGACAACTCTCCGCTGATTCTCCTGGGTGACTTCAACCTGCATGTCAACGACATTCATGGAAGCGGCCTTGTGCTGCTCCTACAGTCCTTTGATCTCTCCCTGTCCCAATCCCCTGCTACTCACAAAGCGGGCAACTGTCTTGACTTCATATTTTGCTGCAACTGTGGCTGTCCTGCCCTCTCTGTCACTCTGCTGCATGTTTCTGACCACTTCTTCATTTTCTTTCAACCCTCCCTCACCACTAACTCTTCATCTCTTCCTGCACCCGTTGTCACCTTTTGCCGCAACTTAAAATCTCTCAACTTCTTGCTTTGCCTCTGCTACTCTGGTCGCTCTCCTTTCTGCTCCACAATTCTCAGATCTATCTACAGATGATGCCACTAACACTTTCCTCTCTGCTCTGTCTTCCACCCTTAACTCTCTGTCCTCTGCCTTCTAGACCAGCATGCCCCATTGCTACCCCATGGCTGTCTGATACGTTACGTGCTAACAGGACCAAACTGCAGGCTGCAGAGCGAAGATGGTGTAAATCCAAAACTCCATGGGACCTGGATGCTTACCAGTCACTCTGAGCTGCTTTTCAGTCTGCTGTCTCTTCAACTGAAACCTCCTCCTTCCACAACAAAATACAGCCTGCATCCAAAAACCACACAGACTCTCATCCCTTCTGTGTCTCCCACCACCTCCTCCTCCTCCTCATCCTTCTTTCACTGCTGAGGACTTTGCTTTGTTTTTCAGAGACAAAGTCAAAGCAATCACTGATAAATTCTCACCATTAACCTGCCTGGGTCTGAAAGAGTCTGAAAACCCACCTTTTTCAGATCCACTTCGCCCAAGATCTCTCCAGCTCATCTATGGTGCAACTGTCCTTACATCATAACTCCAGAAGCATCCCCAAATACAACCTTTATTCAGCCATTATTCTGGTGTTGTACTGCTCATTTGTGTATCTTATGATATTTAAAAAAAAAAAAAAAAAAAAATTAGTGGGAGGGTATCGGGATTTGTCTATCCTGTGTCGTATGCACCTACTCGAACGATGAACTGTGGTGCAGCAAGTGGTAGGGAACAAACTAGGTTTGCTTGAGACTTTCATCTCTGCAGCTATGTCTCCTTCTCTTAATATAATGCATAAATTGTACTTTTGCTGAGATGTACATTGCTTTGGACAAAAGCGTCTGCTAAATGAATAAATGTAAGTCATTGGAAAATCAATTTTTCCTGGTGAACACGATAGGAAGTTGGAACAAAGTGAAGATATACTTTCTGTATATAATAATATATTATAATATTTGGGTGTTTTTGTTCGGTTTTAATTCTCATCTGGTGATAAACACACACCTAGCCTATTCCAATTTATCAGCCACGCGGTTTCCTGTGCTGTAGTAGCTGACTTATGGGTTTGTGATTGTGGTGAAATAAATACACATTTTCCTACTGGTCTCAGTGCAATAACAACACATTTTTTAAAACAGTAACTTTAAATATTTGCTCCTTTTAGGCCTTAGTGACACTTTTTTTTTTTTTTTTTTTAAAGTAACTGAATGTGGCTCCCTTACATGCGATGGCAACAAGTAAAGTAAACATAAGGGGAATTTCACAGTCAACTTCACCTTATAGTGCTGTAAAATTCCTGTGACTCTTACACTAGTGACGGTACATGTTGCAGGTGGTGAATATAGCAGCTCTGGGGATCTGATTTCTACAGGACTTTTGAAAGATTTTTTTTTTTAATTATTCAGGGCTATAAATTCTACTCTTTTTATATCACTTACTGTATCAAAGCATGTTCCTAAATACTCTTTGTCACTAGTTGGCTCACTTGTTTGCTTCGTTGGTCATCAAAAACTCGAGCATTACAGTCACGTGTTAATGAAGGAACTGAACATTTAGTGTAATAAAGATGCCCGAATGTGGTCATTTACTCACAGTGTCGTTTTGACACAGAAATGTATGATTGTATGCTCTTATATGCCTCATTGTGTTTAATTTTCCACGTGCAGGTAATTGAAGACGGTGTTTCTACTAAATGTGTTGCTCATGGTAACTAGATGCAAAGAAGTTGTAGTCTAGTTGATATGGAAACGCTTGTTGTTTAGTTGGTGAGGAACATTCTGTTTTGAAAAGTTTTGTAGCAGTGAGCAAAGAACCTGTAGAAAGCAAGTAAACAACCTAGTAGCCGATGAAATGTATACCATGAACAAGTGACACGTTGAACACGCATGAAGTTTGTTATAAATTTATAAGAGTTTTTGTTTTACGGAGAGACTCCCTGATCTCCATTGCGAGTGTGGGACTCTCCCTTCAACCCAAGTAAAGGACACCACGAGTGAACCTTACTCCTGTCTTTTTTTATTATGTTGGATGGTGCAAATTTCTTACACACCTTGTACCAATTTGTTTGAATTTCTCAGATGGCACCTCTCCCCTCAGTAGCAGAGGATTCTTTGCTCACCCTGAAGTTGGACAAAATGAAATCAGAGAGCGAAGAGCACGACTGCGTCGCAATGGGAGGCATTGTGGGTCTAGAACTGAACAAAGTCACTTGTCAGCAGCTGTGCGGGGGACACGGTGCACTCGATGGACATGTAAACCCAAAGTTAGAGGTGGATAGACTCTGCAGTATTAAAGCCGAATCGTCCCCTGAGGCTGCAGTCAGTACGGAATTGGTTGATTAAGCTCAACATGTTAAGTATGTGAACACGTTGCCTGTTTAACAAAGCATATCATGGAGAAAGAGTCCAACACAGGAGTTCTTCAGACTGAAGCGAAGATTGAGGAGCTTGGTACACACTGTGGTGGTTTGAGTAGTATTTTATATGTGCTAGGCAACCATCTGGAGCATCCAAAGCTTGACAGGGAGGGTACCACCGTGGAGATCATCAAGAACAATAAAGGAGGCCCTGAATTGTGTACAGAAGGCTTCTTATACATTAAGAAGAGTTCAAAAATAGACATATACATTGGGAATGTTCACAAAGGAATGGATTTTCTTGCGGAGGTTACGCCATTACAGATTTGGAGATAAAGCAACTACTTTCTGGGAAATGCCATTTGTAAGCAGCAACTCGAAGTTCGTTATGGCAGCAGTAGACTTGACTCCTGAAGCATAATGTTAGACGTCTACAGAAAGGAGCACTGCCAAAAGACCCAACATCACTGCGAGAATTGGAGCATATTGATGGTGAATGGAAAACTACAGGAGCTCCAGAATACCAGGATTTCCTCATTTATGACAATGGACCTAAGTCAACAGAGAGAATTATAGTGTTAGCAACCAACCAGGCACTTACACATACAGCTCGCAGTACCACATGGTTTATGGATAGGACTTTTGCAACAACTCCAAGACTGTTCCAGCAATTACACATCATCCAAGCTCCCCTTGGACTATCTGCTGCAACAAGTGTGTGCACTTTTCTGGCTATGGGGTTACAGTCAGTCTATGAAGAACTGCTCAGGGCAATCTTGGATAAATGTGATCATCTGGGATCCACTGCAGATTCCACCAATGTGATGAGCAATTTAGAACTTGCAATGATCAATGCTGTTTCTACAGTTCTGGGAGCGCACGTTTCATCTCGGGCTGTACATGGAGAAAGGTGCAAAGTTTAGGACTGACTATTGCATTCAGCAGTGATGATCGAGTGAAATGCTTTTGTAGAATGTTAGATGTCTGTCTGCCTTTTCTACCTATAGACGATGTGGCCGAAGGGATGGACTGTCTGATGAAGAATACACCTGATGTTGAAGGACTGCAAGGCTTGCTGAAGTATTTCAGTAGCACCTCTGTGTTTGGCACTTGCTGTCGCATCCAGCCTCCATCTCCTCCTGATGGAATACCACCAGACAGTGCAGTAATACTCTCAAACACCAGGAAACAACTGGGAATTAATCATCTAACATTTTAAATAGACTGAGAAACCAAAGAAAATGCATTAACTTTGTTTAAAACCAGAGATACCTGACACAAGGCATTGTGGGTAGAACCACTGTACACCTTTCAGTGCCCCATAATATTGTTGTGAAAGATAATTAACTGCACTGATTCTGTCTGGGGGGCGCGGTGGCGCAGTGGGTTGGACCAGGTCCTCCTCTTCAGTGGGTCTGGGGTTCAAGTCCTGCTTGGGATGGTTTGCGACGGACTGCTGTCCTGTCCTGGGTGTGTCCCCTCCCCCTCTGGCCTTATGCCCTGAGTTGCCGGGTAGGCTCCGGTTCCCCGCAACCCCGTATGGGACAAGCGGTTCTGAAAATGTGTGTGTGATTCTGTCTGAAAGAATCCTTTCTAGCAAATGATTCTGTAACACAACAGGTTTGTGGTAAGAAGAGAAGAGACTTGCCAACATTATTTATTTTGTTGTTTTCTAGTACCAGGCAGTGTCAGTTACCCCTTACAGAGTCCACATGAATTTCAAGTGAGACCACAGTCAAACTGTCCTTCACGTCGTTCCTCACCATCCATCTATTCAGTACATTAGTGATGCCTGATGATGTTGAGGTCCTCTGCCCCCCCCATGTCAGTGTAGGACTGCTGACACAGATGTAGATGTAGGAGATGTGAACCCCCCCCCCCCCCCCCGGCACTCAGTTCAGTGATGAGGACCAACACAGTGCCCAGTCAGGTGGACAGTCTCCCAGTGGCTTTTCTGTCCACAAACAGGGTAACATTTTTCTTCCTGCTCAACTTCAAGTTTAGTGCAATTACTATGAAATCATAATTGCAACCTTTTAAAAACTTTTATAATGCAAGGTTACATGTCCCTTTACATAACAAAATGGGCAGTGCAGTTTCTGGAAAGTTTGTCCTGCACAAAATGTCTCTCGCAGTCAGAATGTTTTGAAGGCACTTCAGTTGAAATCTTAAACATGGGGTTTCTGGCTTCTTGACTGAAAGCTCATTCTTATCAATGGGTTTTTTTTCCTCCAACTCTAAAATTCTTTTGTAAAACTTAGTAAAGCTAGTTCTCCCTGAATAGAGAGCTTAAAGTCCACAGTTGTCTTTGATATTGAGGGGAGAGAAACACAATAGAGATGACAGGGTTTAATGGCATTATGAAAAGAACCAGATCGTTTATACTATTTCGAAGTCCGAAAGGAACAGAACACAATATAAGACATAACTGCATATTAAAATTAGGATGAGGACTGTAAATTTTTTTGTCTCCCAGTTCAAAGTTTTTGCCACACCCCAGTAGATCAGACAAGCATAGCTGCAAGAAATTAAGGGGAAGCATAAAAGAAGCTCCACCACCCACACCACTCACAGAATCTTGCATAGATAACTGTTTAACCTGTGTTTGCTCCTGTTCCACCGGATCTGGTCTACACTGGATTTCACCTGGATTTCAGATTCACCTCACGGAACCAGAACTCGGCTTTGACCCAGACCAACACTTCAACTATGGCTATTCTTCACCACCTTCTCCAAACAGCCACCTCCCCGATTCTCTTCAATAAATCCTACAAACAATTGGTTCCAACCTCTTGTCACACTCGCCCAATGCATAATTCAGTTACAGGTAAATTGTCATGTTGCTGGATGGGAAAGAGCGAGGGACTCAAGTGCAGTGCTCAAAGGGGTTAGGCAAAAGAGTAGTCAAAGGACAGACAAGGGCCATGTGAGGAGCAAATGTCATCAAAAAGGAGTATGCAGAATCGTAGTCTAAAGCCCGGAGAGCTGCCGTTTCTCTGGGAAAAGGTTCCACAAGGAAGAACTTCTGGGACGTCCTTGTTTTTCTGTGTTCCCCTGATGATCTGCAGGTGACGCTGATGAAGCGCGGGCGTGACAACATGGGACTGGTAAAATAGTAAAAATATGTCAGTTTACGCGTGAACCTGTGGTAAACGCACCTTAATCTGTAATTGTAAAGCTGAATTCCAGAAAGATGAGGAATATCTGTTAATGAATGTAAATTGTTTGTTGATCAGTATTTTAGTTGTTTGTGCCTCCTAAATTACCGAGCGTGAAGGTCAGTAATTGCAGCACATATTTTTGGAGGTTAATGATTTCATTATGGTGACTTATCTATTTATGTTTACTATGAAGGCTGTACCTGGGTGTACCCAGGATAGTGTTATGACAAATGTTCACCTATGATAATGTTAAAATAAGTGCTTTACTATTAATTCTGTGAGTTTCTTGCCTCTTACTGTAATTTACTACTGAATGTAACTTCTGAGCAGTTTGCACATTTTCCTAGGTTCTATATTAAAGCTGAATAGTATAACCTAAAATTTAGTATAATGTAAAAGTTATATTGACAACATGTTAATCTACTCTTTGCACATGTTGTTTTTTTAGTCTACCAACACGTGTCACTGTGGGTGTGAATTAATTTTCTAACTGTTCACAAACTAGGGAACGAGTTCTGTGTTCTTTCTAACCAGAATATCAATGTCAGCTTTGGCAATGGAATATCATTTAGATTTCTAAGTTATACAGCATTCAGTGAGGTGCAGTTCACTAGTTATAGACCTCATACTTAAGCCAATGTTATTGTCTAATGTTGGTGTCGTAGGTGAACCACTGTCCACCTGCTCGTGATTCATAACATTAAAAAGTTTCATTTGAATCAAATTTAGTACTCCAGCACTTCAATGTTTTATCATAATACTTCAGTTGAACTTTACATTAATTTTTCAGTAAAAGCTTTTTCTAAAGAGACAATTGTTTAGTCATCAGCTGACTTACACTGCTAAATACACTACACTGAATGTAAAGCAACAAAACACACACTATGGGTCATTTACAGTCACCAGTTGACCTGAAACACATGCCTTTGGACCTGAAGGAAACCCTCATGAACAGAGGGAGAAGATACACACCCCACACAGGCTGAGCTGGGATCAAACCCATATCAAATCACACAGCCCAGCAACACCAGTGCTCCCCACTATGCCACCCAGACCAGAGACCTGCAGCAAAACAAAATAAAGCAAATGTTGAGAGTCAATAAATTGACAATGGACAAACTATTGTAGAAAACAAAACCTGAATAGAAACCTATGAAATTAAAAATAAGAGACAAGGCAAAATGTAGTTGTGTTGGACCTGCTGCTGCGAGTAAAGGAATCCATAATTTTTTTCTCATTTTTTAATGCAAGTTTTCCATCACACTGTCTGAAAATGACCACCTTCAGGCATATTGATGAAGCAAGAGAACGGATGACATATTGAACAATTTGAGCATTTTGATGCTACGATCAGCGTAAGTGACATGAAAGTGTCCATCTTTACGAAGTGTCATGGAAAATAAGACATCAGCTTCAGATTGTTGTGTGGTTGAAGGAGTGAAGCTGCACAGAAAAGGCTGTTAACAGAGGACACACTGACGCTTAGGGAAGCTATGAAAATATAGCTGTTCCAATGAAGACAGAAACTGAATGGCTCTTTAAAAGTAAATGTCACGCCACCACCAGGGGGCGGAGTAGCTGATGCTCAGTTAAGCACTGTTTAAAGATCAGATTCTCGAGACTAATCAGGCACCACGGCAACCTTTATCAAACACTTTATTTACAACTATTGGACACACACACACACAGAAAACAGAGGGGAAACTGCATCACACACCTCCCACCGCAAATATCATAGACAGTAACCCAAGCAAGAGCACTAGAAAAGGTGGAGAACTTGGCAGTATCGTAGATATGAAAGGTGGAGCGGACGCTGACATTGGAGTACGGATTGGCAAGGCGAGGGTAGCTTTCCTCCAACTGAAGAACATCAACACTAAGATCAGAGTCTTCAACATGATTGTGAAGCCTGTCCTACTTCATGGAGCGGAGACCTGGAGAACCACAGCCGCAACCATGAGGGGAATCGAGACATTCTTCAATACCTACCTCAGAAGGATTTTCCGGATTTGCTGGTCCGAAACCATTAGCAACAAATAACTTTGGCAGGAAACAAAACATCAACCAGTGGAAGACAAAATAGTCCAAAGACACTGGAGATGGATCGACCACACCCTTTGAAAATTTGCTTTCAGCATCACACGACAAGCCCTCACCTGAAACCCACAAGGAAAGAGAAATCAAGGCCGACCAGAAAACAGCTTGCTCTGCGACACAGAGGCAAACATGAAGGAGATGGGATACACCTGGCTACAACTGAAGAGACTGGTTCAGGAACGGGATGCCTGAAGAGCTCTCGTCGGCAGCCTAAATCACAAATTTACAGAAATTACAAAAAGTACTATTAGTGCAAAGTCACAAATTACAAAATTACAATTAGTGCAAAAATCCAAGAAACAAGGTTATATGCATATGTAAAGTGTGCAGTGGGCAATGTAAACATGGAAGTTGTACATGTGCAAAGTCCTGCAGAGGTAGATCGGGTCTATTTGCAGTTTGAAGGGGGTGTGTGTGTTTGTCTACGCAAGGTATGCGCAAGTAGTCTGTGGTCTCTAATGTTATTGGCGTTGTGTATGTGTGTGTAGGAGGGATGGGAGGTAGCTGACACCGCTCAGGTTCAGAGGGTGAACTGTGTCTGCTGTGATGGGTGGAGAGGCAGTGGATAGGTTTCATTCACAAGCCTGATGGCCTGTGGGTAAAAACTGTTTTTCAACCTTGAGCTTCTGGCTTTAACGCTCCTGTAGCGTCTGCCTGATGGTAAGGGTGTGAAAAGGCTGTACTGGGGATGACAATTGTCCTTCATGATGTTAATGGCTCTCCTGATGGTTCTGGCCTGGTATAGACTCTCTAGTGATGGTAAGGATGTTCCAGTGATTACTTGAGCAGCTTTCATCACTCGCTGCAGCGCTTTACGATCCTGTACTGTGCAGCTTCCAAACCACACTGTGATAGAGGTGGTGAGGATGCTCTCGATTGCACACCTATAGAAGCTTCTGAGGATTCGGCTTGGCATGCCAAATTTTATTATCCTTCTCAAGAAATGCAGACGCTGATGTGATTTCTTGACCAGATGTGTAGTGTTGTTAGACCAGGTGAGATCTTCAGTAATGTGAACACCCATGAATCTGAAGCTGCTCACCCTCTCCACCACTGTCTCACCAATATGCAGTGATGAGTGTTGTTCCCTCCTTCTCCGTGAATCGATTATCAACTCCTTGGTTTTGTTGACACTGAGGGAGAGATTGTTGTCATGGCACCACTCTACTAGGTCAGCCACTTCCCTCCTGTATGCCGACTCATCGCCTCCCATTATCAGTCCAATGACTGTCGTGTCATCAGCAAATTTGATGATGCTGGTGTTGTTCTGGGAGGCCACACAGTCATGAGTAAAGAGAGCGTAGAGCATGGGGCTCAGCACGCAGCCCTGCGGAGTTCCTGTGTTTATGGTTCTTGACCTGGATGTGTGGTTCCCAATTCGAATGGACTGGGGTCTGCCCATTAGAAAGTCCAGAACCCGGTTGCAGAGGGTGGGTGGCACACCGAGATTGTGAAGCTTGTTGATAAGCTTCGAAGGTATTACTGTGTTGAATGCTGAGTTGTAGTCAAAAAACAGTATTCGAACTGTTAACATGTCCTGTCCACCTGCACACCTTTATTCCTCATACTTTACTCAGTCAACACACTCACACAACCCGGAGTGACATAAGGACACTGTGAGTTTCTTAAAACAATAAGACATTAAAGCAAAGTCCCCATTCTGGCAAAAGTACAAACAGTGACAATGACTGCTAGAAAAGGGAACTCAATAAACTTTCTTTCCCAGCTGTAAATAAAAAGAGTATAAGTCCACGTGAAGTCAAAGGTGAGACGTGGACCCCTGGAGGCACCTTCTTGGACAGGAAACACAGAGAATGAGACAGAGGAGGAGGTCAAGACTGAAGTTCTTTCTCTTCCAGCTCCAGAAGACATGAGCTCTGGGTTCTGCTGCCGCTCCTCACTGTAAATCTGTGTCCTCATCATTGACAAATGGCTCTTTTCTACAATAAATCATAATTCCAACAATCTCCTCATTGGATTCAGTAATAAAGTCAATAATCAACTTCCCTTTGTTTGGTGTCTCTTTGTCTCACAATCGTAACACATTTTTCCCCCAAAGTCCCACAATATTATCTTTCAGTACATTAATTGTTATTATAGGAACTGCAGTCACACTGATCAAAATTCGTTACTTTTCAGCTTTCTGTCATATTTCACTATTTCACTTATTTTTGGCAACATTTCAATATATGACTTAACAGCTGCTCTTCTGCTCATAAACAATTTAAAGGCCAAAGTACAACTTGTGGAAACGTGGAACACCGAGTGACACGAACAGGTTTGTTTCTCCGTGTAAAACCTGTTTAATATAATTACACTCATAAATATTGATATTCGCTTAATATCGCCATCAATAACTGTACACCGCTTAACAGATTTTATACTTTGAATCTGTTTCTTTCTGAGAACCGAAATATGTACCCCAGAGATGGAGTAAAACACGGCAGGAGCACAGGTGTGAGTGCGGATCGCAGACATGAAGGCGGAACTGTAGTGTCCACAATGTTTATTAACACTTGATATATACTGTATACTGTAACGATCCGTGTTACTGTTCTGAGCGGGAAATATGTTTATTATAACTGGTTAGCGCTCGGTGGCGTATGAGGAATATAAGAGGGTGTTTTTGTCTGCCAAGGAGAAAGAGGAGAGAGCCTGAGGGCGTTAAGCAGGCTGGGAAGGCTGGCTTGGTGGTGCGCAGGTCCTTGAGGAAACGGGGTCCTCCGACCCGTAGCATTATTCCCCTGTGTGCCAGGGTTCTAATAAATCGCTCGACATGAACGCTGCATCTGCGTTCCTCTTTGCCCCATCCAAACCCATGGCGCTGCACGCCACAATATTATATTAAAATGCATAAGGCGATGAAAGGAAACTGAGAATAAAGAAAAGTTGTTCTTCTGTCAGGAGAACAAAGAGTAACTCCAGACAGACACGAACCATGGTACCAAACACACACTTTCTGTCCACAACCTGCAAAATGGAAATTAACTATTTACAATGTAGTTCCTCACAGCTCTCACTAGGGGCACCACTGAGTAACGTGAGTTTCTTCAGTACAGGCACTTAAAATCGTGTTCAGTTTTCAGTCCCACAGTCATTTATTTAACTGTATGTATGTTGTTTCTGAACTCTTCTAACTAGTACAATACTGTACGTATAAACATTATCATTATTATCCCAATAAATGACAAGACATTTAACATGTAACAGTTTTACACAATACTGATGACATCCGCTCTTTTTTATTTTCTTTTTTTTTTTTGTAAAACACATATACACTAAGAGAGGGGGTGCAGTGGTGCAATGGGTTGGGCCCGGTCCTGTTCTCCAGTGGGTCTGGGGTTCGAGTCCCACTTGGGGTACCTTGACAGACTTGAATTCTGCTTTGACACCTGAAAGTAAAATCTCTTTCTGTCACTGACTCTTATATGTGGTGTTTCAGTGTCACTCTGACATATATCTGAGATACTGTGTGCCCTGGAAAACACAATATATGAAGGATAATGAAAGAGGGAGGTAAGAACACCTGGCAACATTCTAGGGACCAGACTGGTAGAACACTGAGCTTCAGTATAAAGCACCTTCACAAAGTACAATAGTTACTACAGTAAATCAGTAAAGTAAGTATTAGTAATTATTGGTGTTTTCACACTGATGTCTTCAGACACCCAACTAGCTATGAAAAATATTTCTTTATTAATGCCCTTGTTCCAGATTTCGAATCTGTATGACAACAATTCATTTTACATTGATGACGTGAAAATTCTCATAACTGGTGGTATCCAGGGGGGTGCGGTGGCGCAGTGGGTTGGACCGCAGTCCTGCTGTCCAGTGGGTCTGGGGTTCAAGTCCCGCTTGGGGTACCTTGCGACGGACTGGCGTCCCGTCCTGGGTGTGTCCCCTTCCCCCTCCGGCCTTACGCCCTGTGTTGCCGGGTAGGCTCCGGTTCCCCGTGACCCTGTAAGGGACAAGCGGTTCTGAAAATGTGTGTGTGTGTGTGGTGGTATCCATATACCTGTTTCTTCCAGTGATGAACATGAGTTGGTCTGAGTGTCTCTGTTTCATCCTCCTGCTTTTCCAACAAACTACTGTCTCCACAATGGGTACATATTTCGCTGAGATAAGAATTTCAATCCTACTGTGTGTCAACTGAATCAATTCTCAGTGTGTGTTGTTCTTCACAGAGAGGTTTGAGGTTCTTGGTCCACCTGATCCTGTAGTTGCTGTAGCTGGTGAAGATGTTGTTCTGCCCTGTTACCTCAAACCCAACATCAGTGCTGTTGACCTGAGTATCGAGTGGCTCAGAGTTCATACCGAAGACCCACTTGTACATCTTTATCGGGATCATGAGGAAAGAAATGAGAATCAAGTTCCATCCTACAGGGGAAGGACATCACTGTTCCCTGAGGAACTGAGGAAAGGAAACATTTCACTGAAAGTGAAAAATGTGCGAGGATCTGACAATGGAGAGTATAAATGTTTTGCTGAGTCTGAGGAGTGGTATGAAGATTATTTTATTTATGTTCATATTAAAGGTAAGAACTTTGTAATTGTTATTAATTGATAAAATTTCATTTATAATTATCCAGACTCCTCCATTAATATGGTTCTTAATTGTAATATTGTCTGAGCCTTTCTGATCCTTATTTTCCAAATATTTTCCATTATATTTTAAAGATATTGACTACTGGCTATTGACTATTCCAGTTGTTCTCCTTCATTTGTAGCTGTAGGAACCCAACCAGTGATCTCCAATGACGGATACAAAGAAGGAGGGATCAGTCTGGTGTGTGAATCTAAAGGCTGGTACCCTCAGCCTCAAGTGGTCTGGATGGACAGTGAAGGACACAGTCTCCCTGCTGGACACACAGAGACACACACAGACAGTATGGACCTCTTCACTGTGAGACGACATGTTATTGTACAGGAGACAGAGAACAACAGGTTCACCTGTCGAGTTCTACAACAGGACTTAAATGAAATGAAAGAGACAATAACTAACATCCCTGGTGAGTTAAACATATTTAGTATAAACAGCTCAATGGAGACACTTAATGGAGACACATGTTTAAATCACTGTGATTAAGTAATAGGTTCCAGTTCAAAGCATTTTTTACCATCCTGATTTTCATCTTGATCCATTTGTATGAAAGTTCCTCCCCTTTTTCTAGTTTTTTTAAAGACAAAACCTGAGGTACTTATTTACTTGTTTCTTCAAGTTAAATAAAACATTAGGACTGCAGGTTCTACACTGATAAAATTACCTATTTTAGTTTTTAACTTCCAGAAGGTGCAAATCTGTAATAATTCAGTGAAATTAATTATTTGTTGTATTCCAGGTGAGATGTTTGATCGTGCCCTTCCCTGGAAGGTGACCTTTGCTGTGGTCTTCAGTCTGGCTGCTGTTTGTATTATTGGATGCACAGTTTTGATTCACCGTTTTGTAAAACAGCGGCGAAAGAGAGGTATTTTAGCAATTTACTTTTTACATTGATGGTTTTGTTCATGTTAAAAAAGCTAAAAATTATAGCTGAAAAGCAGTATTATGTGAAAGTGATTTTATATCATAGCTCACAGCAGTAATTATATGGTATGAGTTATATTCAGGGGGTGAGGTATATACAAAAGAGATTACGGAGCTAAAGTGATGGCCACTTTTTTCCTCCTTACATAATCTCTTACAAAACATTATGTAGTGCTACATTACTATTACACATACAGTGCTGCTTGAAAGTACATGAACCCCTTTTGACCCTTAGTTTTACCACAAAATGGTTATTCACTGAGAATCGGTGTTTCTCATGTGATATAACAGGTGTGTAAAGACCAATTCCATATGTTTCTTTAGAGGAAATCGTGTGTGTGGTAGAAACACACAAGTAATGCAGGTGTGAAAATAAGTGAAGCCCAAGTTGAACTGGTTAAACCAGGTAGGTGAGTAGAATCAGGGGTGTAAATCATAGTCGTTTATTCATTTTATAAGTTTATTTTAGGATTTAAGATGGTGCAGTGGGTTTGGCCGGGTCCCGCTCTCTGGTGGGTATGGGGTTTGAGTCCCACTTGGGATTCCTTGCAATGGACTGGCGTCCCATCCTGGGTGTGTCTGCTCCCTCTCCAGCCTTATGCCCTGTGTTGCCAGGTTAGACTCCAGTTCGCCACAACCCCGTTCAGGGAAAGTATTTCAGCCACACTCTGTGTGTGTGTGTGTGTGTGTGTGTGTGTGTGTGTGTGTGTGTGTGTAAGTCAGTGAGTGAGTTATGTTCACTAGTAAGAGTCACTTGTTTTTGGTTATTCATTATTAGCAACTTGAACATTCAAGATCTTGTCCAAAGAATTTTTAAACATTTTTCCAACCATGAGTTCTAAGCTCAAACTGAATAAAAAAAATCCAGGTTAGGCTCCGGTTCCCCGCGACCCCGTATGGGACAAGCGGTTCCGAAGTGTTTAAAATGTAGCAGCACAGCAACTGGTTGTTGAATTGCACTTTTTAAGGATTTTAAAATATTCATTTATAGTTTAAATAACTGGTCGCTTGCCACCACAACTGAAGGATGAGATAATATGATAAAATGTTAAAAGTGTCATGGTCCTTGCCGGAGGGAGGTGGTCGGACACAATTGCAGAGCACCGGACTTTATTGAGGGGAATCCAAGAATCATGGTCTCAAGACAGGCAAGGTCATCGATGCGCGAACATGGTTATAGGGATTATCCAAATTCGTCGTCGAGAAGCAAGCAATAGTCAGAACACACTAAGCAATGAAGGGGATGTCAGGAGTCAGGCGAAGGAACGGGCGAGGATGGGAGAACAAGGAAGGTAAGCAATACAGAGCACACAGTTGCGAGTTATATGGCTGAACGAGGTTCCACAGTTCCTCAAAAAGAGCTCAAAAACACGTTTATATGCAGTGTGTGACTGTAGTGTTGCACTGACCTCATCACAATTTTTTTTAATCTCCGTTTTCACTGACATTACAATATTTACTCTTACATCTACAGGTGAGCTCAAAGAACAGTATGGTAAGTAATACAGTTGTATGAAAGTGATGTATGAGAATGTTGCAATGTCATAACAATTAGTAGACAAAGACTTTAGACATTTAACATTCTCTATTTCGCATACTTTGATGCGAAAAGGTTTCTCTCTGATTATCCTGTTAGCTGAAATTTCCCTTTCATGGTATTATATAAGCCATAACAATATATAGTACAAACAGTTAACATTCTTTAATGCTACATTGCTATGTTATAGTAGGTTTTTTAAAATAATATCACAGTTTTCACATGTGAAACTTTCTATTCAAACTCTTCTTAATACAATACCTCAAAGTGTGATTAATGTAGTGTCTCTAACACTGTAGGTCATCATGGACAAAGACATCAGCTAAATATGAAATTATTTACACCGCTGAGCTGGCGGGTTAGGCTCCGGCTCCCCGCAACCCTGTATGGAACAAGCGGTTCAGACAGTGTGTGTGTGTGTGTGTGTGTGTGTGTGTGTGTGTGTGTGTGTGTGTGTGTGTGTGTGTATAGAATGACACATAAAAAATCAGCTATAATAAATACAAATGAATGACAGGAAGGAGGAAACAGAACAAGAGACTAATTTATTTTCTAGTGAGAGAATGAAAGAGAATCAGCAGATCCACTGCACTGCGTCTGTGATGGTGACTTTTTTATTCACTCTGATGTTCTTACATCTGCAGGACTGATCACCAGACACCTGAGTAAGTATTTTTTGTGTTTGTGCATTGGAGTGTGTGTCTGTGTGTGTTTATGCAAATATGAAATTATAACAGCAAAACACACCTTTAAAAAGCAAAATGGTTTGGCTACAGAAACTGTGAGAAATAATCATATCAGAAATATGGGGGAAAAAAGCACATGTAAAAAGAATTTCAAAGTAATGCATCTAATTTTCTGAAAAATAATTGCTCCCCCTTTCAATTTTTGTTGGAGATGAGGAAGGAGCTTCTCAGAGTCCTGACGTGATGAACAAGAAAACTGGGCTTAGAATCAAACAGTTCAGCGTTTATTCAGGACACAACAGCTTAAAAACAGGGTTAAAAAATATAGATACCACAGTAACAGTAAATGGTTCATGTTTATATATTTCAGCAGTCCATAAAAGAGGCATAATGTCACAATTAATAATGGAAAAGTAAACATGCCATTGCAACAGTATTCTGTTTGGTAAGTAAAACAAGGTAAACAGTACATGTTTTTAGAGAGAAATGTATCATCACCAGGGGTGCGGTGGCGCAGTGGGTTGGCCCACAGTCCTGCTCTCCAGTGGGTCTGGGGTTCGAGTCCCCCTTGGGGTGCCTTGTGACGGACTGGTGTCCTGTCCTAGGTGTGTCCCCTCCCCCTCCAGCCTTACGCCCTGTGTTGCCGGGTAGGCTCCGGTTCCCCGTGACCCCATATGGGACAAGCGGTTCTGAAAATGTGTGTGTGTGTGTATCATCACCTCCTGTACAGCTGTTGTTACTGTTAGTAGAACAGAGATGGTACTACTGTACCTCCAGAAACTGAAAACTACCTCATACTGTATTTTACCTTTGTTGTCCTCTTATTAAATAGAAAATCCACAAAAAGTCATAATATCACAGCATGGAATCAGTCCTCAGTGAGGTGACTGTTTCTTTCACAGTCAGAGCCCCATAACTACTTATGCTTATGATTTGAACTTTAAACTTAAAATCAACATGAACATGTTTGTAGCGGTATGTGTTACATGCTGTACCTGTACATGAAAGTGAAACTGATTTTCTATTTCTTATATTTCATCTTTGTGGTTTTTCTTTTAAGTATGAAGAAAGTCATATAAACAATGATTTAAATGGACCTACATAGTTTTTCTCTCTGTATCTTCCATGTCCAGCTATAGAAAAGATGTACAGGAGAGCTGGTAAGTAGAGTGGAGCTGAGTTGATCCCACAGAAGTGAGTTTGGTTCTTCTTATACTCTGTGTGACACTGTATGAGACTCTGTCCTGTAAGAATTGACACGAAAGACACTGAGATAAGTCCAGACTGACTGCAGTATCTGATTCCATGTGTCTCATTTTTATTTCTCTCTCTACAGAACTTGTAAAGGCACAAAGATACGCAGGTGAGTTTCTTCTGCTTCTTCTCCCCATTGCAGCTCTTCTCTGTAGGAGACACAATAATGACTGATTGGCTGCATTGAATCTGGACTCTCATTTGTCACATGATTGACTGACAGACACAGGATATGAGCACATTTATTGACCTTCCTTTCCACAAAACATATGAGTGATGAGAACAAGTGACTGTTTCTCACAAGAGTTCACTTCAATCCACACTGAGCTCCTGGTGAGAAGGAGATGTTACAGCTACGAGTGAAAGACAAACAGAAACGGAACTCAGTCTTTATGTATCCGGTGCTGTTTGTTGGTCCTTCTGCTCTCATTGTTTCCTTCTCAACATTATAAATCCAAATGAAATCAAATGTACTAAAAAGTGCATAAATATGAAAATATTCTAGAAGGTTCCTTTAGCAAACACACACTTCACCACAGAGACATTTTCCACAGAAAAGTTTCAGTGTTTTCCACAAACTGATCTTCCCCTCTTACTGTGAGCAAAAGAAAAAACATATTTCAAGGACACAAAGTGTCAAATGTGACTCCACAGTCTTTACATCTTGGACCAGTTTATTTACAGTGTTTGAAGGAGAAACAGGTGTGTTGGGAGCAGGTCGGTGTGACCAGAGCAGATTATATATAATTCTATAATTTTTTACTTAATTTTTTGACTCAGCTTTTACTCAGTTTATTTCATATTAATGTGTTCATTAATATTAGTTATATAAAGACAAACCGAATTTTAAATCATAAATGCTCTCACTCTATTTTATTAAGGGTAAACATTAATTGTTACTATTTCTTACAAAACATCCAGAAGACCTGTTATCATAATTACACACACACGTACACACACACACAAACGTCCTCTGTTGCCGTAATAATATATAATAATGTTTAAAAAGTGTTCATTTTTGTCACATTTCGAAATATAGTACTGTAACTGACCACCTCTCTGTGCTCCACAGTTGATGTGACTCTGGACCCTGATACAGCAAACCCCTGGCTCATCTTGTCTGCGGACAAGAAACAAGTGAGGCGTGGAGACACAAAGCAGGAGCTCCCTGACAACCCAGAGAGGTTTACATATTGGAAAAGTGTCCTGGGAAAAGAGGGTTTTTCTTCAGGGAAACATTACTGGGAGGTACAGGTTGGGGACAAGACTGAGTGGGATTTAGGAGTGGCCAGAGAGTCCGTACACAGGAAAGGAGATTTTGAACTAAATCCCAATGATGGTCTCTGGGCTCTCAGTCTGTGGAGTGGGAATATGTACTGGGCTTTCACTGACCCCTCTGTGTTACTCAACCTGAGTATGAAGCCTCAAAAGGTGGGGGTGTATGTGGACTATGAGGAGGGTCAGGTCTCCTTTTACAGTGTGGAGGACAAGTCTCATGTCTACACTTTCACCGGGTATAAATTCACTGAGAAACTCTATCCATTCTTCTGGCCAGGCTTCCGGAACTCAGCCCCACTGATCATATCTCCTGTCAGTGACACAGACTAAAGAAACAGATTTTAGCTTTTAATGTTCAGAACTTGGGGGTGCGGTGGCGCAGTGGGTTGGACCACAGTCCTGCTCTCCAGTGGGTCTGGGGTTCAAATCCCGCTTGGGGTGCCTTGCGGCGGACTGGAGTCCCATCCTGGGTGTGCCCCCTTCCCCCTCTGGCCTTACGCCCTGTGTTACCGGGTAGGCTCCGGTTCCCCATGACCCCGTATGGGACAAGCGGTTCTGAAAATGTGTGTGTGTGTGTTCAGGACTCATGATGCCACATTGATTTAATATCCCTTCTCTCCCTCATTCAGGGTTTGTAATTTCTCCATCTAAACATGTATTTTGTACATTCTGATGCTTTTAAATAAATATTCTTGCCGAGTTGTTTGTTTTAAAGTTACTTCATGTGAAAGCAAGCAGAATCACATCATGCAAAACTCAATAATTTTCCGAGTAATCACAGTATTAAAATTAATAAGTCTCTTTAATATATTTACATTTATTCATTTTTCAGACACTTTTCTCCAAAGCGTCATACATCTCATAAAAAATACAATTTGTTCATTGCATTAGCAGAAACACTTAAATACAGACGTGTGATTCTAAAGTACAGTTAGTTTGTTACTTTCCACCACATGAAACACTGTTCATCACACGAGCAGCTGCATAAAACTGTATCCAAATATCCACGATTCCTGATCACCTTCCTAATAATTTACAGTATTGCACAATACTGTAACACAAGTATAAAGGTATTTTTATTGGATATTTATTGAGTAAAACTAATGCAATTTGATTTAATTTGGCTCGATTCATAGAAAAATGTTCTAGGTAGTTTACTGTGGGAGACAATAAAAGAAGGGCAATTAAATGCAGTCGCTGTGCCAAGAAACAGCTCCACTCCAGGCCACATGGTGGCGCCAAGTGGAACTGACTGTTAGTGGAGGTGAAGTTTTGTGTTTTTCCTGTTAAATTGTGAAGGGGGAGGTGGTGGCTCAGTGGGTTGAATCAGGTCCTGCTATCAAGTCAGCCTGGGGTTCGAGTCCCGCTTGGATTGCCTTGTGCTGGATTGGCGTCTTGTCCTGGGTGTGTCCCCTCCAGTCTTACACCCTGTGTTGCCGTCTCCCTGCGACTCCGAATGGGACAAGCGGTTCAGACTGTGTACGTGTGTAAAATTCCCTAAAGAAGAAACAGGAAGTGTATGTTTCATAATATCACAAAACCATTTTACACCTTTTCCCACTTCGTGTGTTGCCTCCTGGTAACACTTAGTTAGTTGGAGACCCGAGGAGGTGAAGAAGTCATTGGAGAATCAGTTGTTTCATGGAACGTTGGAACAAAGTGAAGATATAGCATATAAATTATATATATATTGTGGCGTGCAGTGCTGTGGGTTTGGATGGGGTGAAGAAGGATGTGGAGACAGTGTTCATTACAAACTGTTTATCTGAACACCAACACCAGTGAAATAATGCTCTCGGTCCAAGGACCTTGTTTCTTCCAGGACCTGTGCCAACAGCCAGCCTTCCTAGCCTGCTTAGTGCCCCCAGATTCTTTCTCTACACACTGGCAGACACAGTCACCACATCATTTCCCCCGAAGTGCCCCCAGTGGTTACACAGGTTATTTACAAGTTATCCACAATGCAACTATTTACACAAAACATCTTCCCCCTAAACACCAGATACGTGCAGGTCGTTGTAATATATAGATATATATATGTGTGTGTATATATATCACTCACTCACTCACTCACACACACACACATGTTGGCTTAACCGCTTATCCCATACAGGGTCGCGGGGAGCCGGAACCTAACCCGGCAACACAGGGCGTAAGGCTGGAGGGGGAGGGGACACACCCAGGATGGGATACCAGTCCATCGCAAGGCACCCCAAGCAGGACTTGAACCCCAGACCCACTGGAGAGCAGGACCCAGTCCAACCCACTGCACCACCATGCTCCCCTGTATGTATATATAATATACTTTATTTTACTTATTTTATGTATACTTTTTGACATATATAATATATATACTTTATGGGGGGGCGCGGTGGCGCAGTGGGTTGGACCGGGTCCTGCTCTCCGGTGGCTCTGGGGTTCAAGTCCCACTTGGGGTGCCGTCCTGGGGGTGTCCCCTCCCCCTCCGGCCTTACGCCCTCACCACCTTCCCCAAACAGCCACCTCCCCAATTCTCTTCAATAAATCCCGCATTTGGTTCCAACCTCTTGTCTCCCCTCATCATTTGTGTGTTACAGAACATTCTGCCATACAGAACCCTTTTCCTTTGATTTAATGAAATCCCCAGATATGATAGCGATATTATTAAATCAGTGAGACAATCTTTCCTTATAAATTTAAACACACCCATTTTTAACTGAGAACTTTAGAATTTTGTATATTGTTTACTTTTTATTTTTTATTCACTTATTCTATTTTTATTATCTGTGTCTTGTCACTGTCATTCTGTCTGTGCTGTGGAAGTTTTTGTTACCAAGACAAATTCCTTGTATGTGTGAACATACTTGGCAATAAAGCTCATTCTGATTCTGATTCACCACTTTCCCCAAACAGCCACCTCCCCGATTCTCTTCAATAAATCCTGCACTTGGTTCCAACCTGTTGTCTCCCCTCATCATGACATTTGTGTGTTACAGAACATTCTGCCATACAGAACCCTTGTCCTTTGATTTAATGAAATCCCCAGATATCGCTATCAGTTCCTAACAGTCTTTCCTTGTAAATTCAAACACACCCATTTTTAACCGAGAACTTTAGAATTTAAAGATGGTGTAGCACGCCGAGGCCGCCCGGGGAGGAGGCGGAGACAGGGTTAAAGCAGCCACAGCTGGGGCTGATTTCATCCCCGATTTCATCCCCTATTTCTTCCCCGGTGCCCAGCAGTAGAGAGAAGAGACCGAGGAGGAGAACCAGACCGAGACGACCGCCGACCCGGTCCCTGACATGAAGTCCACGTCCCGATCGACCCTACTCTCCCAGCCTGCACGAAGCCCTTCCCTACCTGTTCCCTGCTCCCCCTTTCCCATCTCCGTCCTTCTCCACTGTCTAGCAAATAAAAGCCCACAGCTACGGGTGACTGCATCTCCTGTCTCCTGCCTCGTCTCTTACAGATGGTTAAGAATCTTATTAGCTTGATTAATTTTTTTTACTCCAACCGTTTGGAGTAAGTGTTCAGGGTAAGTGCACTTAGCAGATCACGGTAAGTGTCTTGGTCAAGATTACACCACAGTAGTGGGACCAAACTAAGGACCTTCAGAGTTGTTGGGTCTGATGATTTAATATTTCAATCCTGCTTCTCTGAAGACACAGTGATGACATGGAGACTTTGTTTTACAGTGTTCACAGTTTTTATTCATAAATCTGCAGACCCCAAGAGACAGCTTTCTGTCCTTAAAGATTTAGTTCATTCTCACAGAGGTCTTCAGTCAGCGATAACATCGACTCAGCAGTGGCTGAACATTCACTGCAGGCCGGCCATGAGACCCGCTTTGAGGAGACTACAGTGCTCGCACCTGCTCCTGGGAATAGGAGCCGCATAGTGAGGGAGAGAATCGAGACAGAGAAGCACCACGACAATTTCAATCGGGAGGATAGCTTCAAACTATCAAGAACCTGGACACCTATCATCTCAAGTCTCCGCATCAGTTCCACAACAACTGGACCGCCTCCCAATAATAAAACTCAATTCAGCGAGCCGACCTGTAATACACATGAAACAGCGCAAGTGGAAAACACAGCGGGGGCACCACTATTACGACCACCCGCTATGACCTCCGACCTTGTTCCCGCCCATAAATACACCCACCCTTGTTAAACATGCCATTTCATATATTAATCTCCACAAGATGTGGTCACACCCTGACAATGCTTCCAGCAAGAGAAGCGAAACGTCGGAGCCAATGTCCCATACGCGGTTCAATCCAGAAGAACAAAACCTCCAGTCAGTTAAAATAAGTGCTTTACTATAAATTCTGTGGGTTTCTTGCCTCTTACTGTTGAATGCAACTTTTGGACAGTGTGCGCATTTTCCTAGGATTTACATTAAAGCTGGGTTAGGCTCCAGCTCCCCGCAACCCCATATGGGACAAGCAGTTCAGACTGTGTGTGTGTGTGTGTGTTAAAGCTGAATATTATAACCTAAAATGTAATATAATGTAAAAGTTATATTAACGACATGTTAATCTATTCTTTGCACGTGTTGTTATCTTAGTCTACCAACGTGTGTCACTGTGGGTGTGAATGAACTCCACACACTCCAAAAAAACTAGTTACAGTATTTTGCTCTTATGTTGTATATCTAATTTTTTAACTGTTCACAAATTAGGGAATGAGTTCTGTGTTCTTTCTAACCAGAATATCAATGTCAACTTCAGCAATGAAATTAGATTTCTAAGTTATACAGCATTCGGTGAGGTGCAGTTCACTAGTTATAGACATCATATTTAATCCAATGTGTTACCGGGTAGGCTCCGGTTCCCCGTGACCCCGTATGGGACGAGCGGTTCTGAAAATGTGTGTGTGTGTGTGTGTGTGTGTGTGTGTGTGTGTGTGTGTGTGTGTGTGTGTGTGTGTGTGTGTGTGTTATTGTCTAATGTTGGTGTCGTAGGTGAACCACTGTCCACCTGCTCGTGATTCATAACATTAAAAAGTTTCATTTGAATCAAATTTAGTACTCCAGCACTTCAATGTTTTATCATAATACTTCACTTGAACTTTACATTTATTTTTCAGTAAAAGCTTTTTCTAAAGAGACAATTGTTTAGTCATCAGCTCACTTACACTGCTAAATACACTACACTGAATGTAAAGCAACAAAACACACACACATAGACAGACACACTATGAGTCATTTACAGTCACCAGTTGACCTGAAACACATGCCTTTGGACCTGAAGGAAACCCTCATGAACAGAGGGAGCAGATACACACCCCACACAGACCGAGCTGAAATCAAACCCATATCAAATCACACAGCCCAGTGACACCAGTGCTCCCCACTATGCCACCCAGACCAGAGACCTGCAGCAAAACAAAATAAAGCAAATGTTGAGAGTCAACAAACTGACAATGAACAAACTATTGTAGAAAACAAAACCTGAATAGAAACCTATGAAATTAAAAATAAGAGACAAGGCAAAATGTAGTTGTGTTGGACCTGCCGCTGCGAGTGAAGGAATCCATAATTTTTTTCTCATTTTTTGATGCAAGTTTTCCATCACACTGTTTGAAAATGACCACCTTCAGGCGTATTGATGAAGCAAGAGAACGGATGACATATTGAACAATTTGAGCATCTTGATGCTATGAACAGTGTAAGTGACATGAAAGTGTCCATCTTTACGAAGGGAAATAAGACATCAGCTTCAGATTGTTGTGTGGCTGAAGGAGTGAAGCTGCACAGAAAAGGCTGTTAACAGAGGACACACTGAGACATCGGAAAGCTATGAAAATATAGCTGTTCCAAAGAAGACAGAAACTGAATGGCTCTTTAAAAGTAAATGTCACGCCACCACCAGGGGGCGGAGTAGCTAATGCTCAGGTAAGCACTGTTTAAAGATCAGATTCCCGAGACTAATTAGGCACCACAGCAACCTTTATCAAACACTTTATTTACAACTATTGGACACACACACAGAAAACACAGGGGAAACTGCATCACACACCTCCCACCGCAAATATCATAGACAGTAACCCAAGCAAGAGCACTAGAAAAGGTGGAGAACTTGGCAGTATCGTAGATATGAAAGGTGGAGCAGACGCTGACATTGGAGTACGGATTGGTAAGGCGAGGGTAGCTTTCCTCCAACTGAAGAACATCAACACTAAGATCAGGGTCTTCAACATGATCGTGAAGCCTGTCCTACTTTATGGAGCGGAGACCTGGAGAACCACAGCCGCAACCATGAGGGGAATCTATACATTCATCAACACCTACCTCAGAAGGATTTTCCGGATTTGCTGGTCCAAAACCATTAGCAACAAATAACTTTGGCAGCGAACAAAATATCAACCAGTGGAGGACGAAATAGTCCAAAGACGCTGGAGATGGATCGACCACACCCTTTGAAAACCTGCTTTCAGCATCACATGACAAGCCCTCACCTGGAACCCACAAGGAAAAAGAAATCGAGGCTGACCAGAAAACAGTTTGTTCCGCGACATAGAGGCAAACATGAAGGAGATGGGATACACCTGGATACAACTGAAGAGACTGGCTCAGGAACGGGATGCCTGAAGAGCTCTCATCGGCGGGCTATGCCCCAGTTGAGGCCAAAGGAGAAGATGATGACGATGATGACAATGAACCCAAACCAGTGACAGAGCCCCACAGAGCAACTGTAAATAGTCCCACAATCCTCTCCAATGCACACAGTTCTGTTGTCGGATGTGGCGCCGAACCGCTTCATTCTCTCCGGTGCCGGTAAAAGAGCCGCACTGTCTGCTTCTCCTCCTTTTCCACCGCTCAGTAAGTCCCTTCAAAGTGCCCCATTAAAGTGCAGCTCATGTTGATCAGAGAGGACACTCAATTGGTCATGCAGCTTCACACGGTCTTGTTCTGGAATGATCCGTGTTCCTGTTACTGAGGACCGAACCGACACATCAGTGCTGCACTCAAACCCCATCGCTCCCCATCACACAGCCAGCAGAAAGAGGGGAGATACTTCCCTTTTACAAAGGTGTGTTGGGGTCTCGTCCTCACGTACCACACTGTACTTGTACCTGTACTTGTACTTGTACCGATCCTCCACTCACAGCTGCCATCTACAAAAGTGCTGCAGTTCCACGTCTCTCCTGTCCCACCCTTTCCGTGCCCTTCAATAGCAGTTTACATGTCCTGTCCCCCTGCACACCTTTATTCCTCATACTTTACTCAGTCAACACACTCACACATCCCAGAATGACAGAAACACACTTTGAGTTTCTTAACACAATAAGACATTAAAGAAAAGTCCTCATTCTGGCAAAAGCACAACCAGTGACAATGACTGCTGGAAAAGGGAACTCAATAAACTTTCTTTCCAACTTGTAAATAAAAAGAGTGTAAATCCACGTGAAGGCAAAGAGGTGAGACGTGGACCCTGGAGACACCTTCTTGGACAGGAAACACTGAGAATGTGAGACACAGGACTCGGTCAAGACTGAAGTTCTTTCTCTTCCAGCTCCAGGAGACATGAGCTCTGGGTTCTGCTGCTGCTCCTCACTGTAAATCCGTGTCCTCATCATTGACAAATGGCTCTATTCTACAATAAATTATAATTCCAACAAACTGCTCATCGGATAATAAAGCCAATGATTAACTTTCCTTTGGTGTCTCTTTGTCTCACAATCGTAACACACTTTTTCCCCAAAGTCCCGCAGTATTATCTTTCAGTACATTAATATTTATTATAGGAACTGCAGTCACACTGATAGAAGCTCGTTGCTTTTCCGCCTTCTCTCATATTTCACTGTTTCACTTATATTTGGCAATATTTCAATATATTACTTAACAGCTCGCTCTTCTGCTTATCAATATTTTAAAAATGAAAGTAAAACTTGTCAAAATAACGGAACACCGAGTGGCACGAACAGGTATGTTTCTCTGTGTAAAATAAACCGCAGTTTAATTTCATTAATTACATTAATACATAATATTTATATTTGCTTAATATTACCATGAATGACTGTACACAGCTTAACAGAGAATCTATTTTTCTTTTCTGGGAACTGAAATATGTACCACAGAAGTGGAGAAAAACACGGTAAGGAGCGGAGCCCTCAATGCGGATTGTGGACGTGAAACAACTGTAGTGTCCATAAAACAATGTTTATTAACACTTTATATAATATACATGATATTAGAATTTATTATAATTATATTACAATATGTAATAGGTGACAAAAGAAGCTGTGAGAATAAAGTCAAGTTTTGCTCTCCTGTCAGGAGATAATAGCCTGAAAAACAGTAACTCCAGACAGACACGAACCATGGTATCAAACCCACATGTTGTGTCCACAACCTGCTAAATGGAAATTATAACTATTTACAGTGTAGTTCCAGACTGTGGAACTGTACAGTGTAGTTCCAGTGGTTGACAGACGGATCGGTGCGGCGTCCGCAGTAATGCGGTCATTGTACCGGTCTGTTGTGGTGAAGAGGGAGCTGAGTCGTAAGGCGAAGCTCTCAATTTACCGGTCGATCTACGTTCCTACCCTCACCTATGGTCATGAACTCTGGATCATGACCGAAAGAACGAGATCGCGGATACAAGCGGCAGAAATGAGTTTCCTCCACAGAGTGGCTGGGCGCACCCTTAGGGATAGGGTGAGGAGCTCAGTCACCCGGGAGGAGCTCGGAGTAGAGCCGCTACTCCTCCGCATCGAGAGGAGCCAATTGAGGTGGCTCGGGCATCTGTTCCGGATGCCTCCTGGACGCCTCCCTGGGGAGGTGTTCCGGGCTTGTCCCACTGGGAGAAGGCCTCGGGGCAGACCCAGGACACGTTGGAGAGACTATGTCTCCCGGCTGGCCTGGGAATGCCTTGGGGTTCCCCCAGAGGAACTGGAGGAGGTGTGCGGGGAGAGGGAAGTCTGGAGGACTCTGCTCGGACTGCTGCCCCCGCGACCCGGCCCCGGATAAAAGCGGAGGAAGATGGATGGATGGATGGAGTGTAGTTCCTCACCGCTACAGTGTAGTTCCTCACCGCTCTCACTAGAGGCGCCCTTTAGTAACGAGATTGGCCACTGTACTTTAAAATATGTTCAGTTTTCAGCCCCACAATTGTTTATGTAACTGTATTTATGTTGTTTCAGAACTCTAATGACTAGTACTACACTGTACATGTTAACATGTTTAAGTAATTACCCCAATTATATGACAAGACATTTTTACATGTAACAGTTTGACACAATATTGTTGACATCCACTGCTTTTTTATTCTATTATAATACTGTTACATACACTAAAGTGTCTGTTGAGACTTTTGCATGTTTTAGGATCTACTTTTTCAGTTGGATTTTATTCTGATGTTTCCCGTGATTCTGTGTTTTAGTGACTGTACGGAATAAACTAACTGATGACTTGGAGCAACATGTGAGTTTATTATAATATTCCCTTTATGTCAAGGCCAAGTGTTATTTCCTCATTTCAGCAATCAGAAGCTGTGAAGTTAATTTAATCCCAGTTTTTAGGGATTTTTTCTTCTCCATTTCATGCTTTTTGAACATTTGCATTTCCCATTTTCTGTGCCATTTTATGTACTGTACAACTGGTGTGTTTTCAGTTGATTGGTTTTTCATCTCTGTGTTTTAATAATTTAGTTCGGTTTATTAGACCATCATTCTAGACGTTCGGCTCAGTAAAAACTATGGTGCAAAGGAGTCGTGCATAAAATTCACTATATGCAGACACAACTATACACAAAGTTCATAAGCAGCAGCAAGAGGAACAAACAAACAAAGGAGAAAAAGGGAGGGGAAGGATAAAAAGAAAGAAGAGACAGAGGAGGAGAAGGGAGAAGAAGGAAATGAATGGACAGGGGTGGACTGAAATGAGGAAGAAATGGTTTATGACAGAAAATTGGGAGCCTGTCAGACCCCAGTGATTGTTTTTCGTGGAATTTTCTGGAGTTTTATTTAACCGAGAACTTTAATGCAACTTTCCTTTATTTATTGATTTGAACAGCAAGTTACTTTTTCCTGGAGTAATTTTTCATTCCACTCAGACATCAGATGTCAGTGATGTGAACAGGATGCTGCTGTATTTGTATCATATTAAGAGCTGAGTGAGAAAATAGCAGAGTAATTTCCTTCTCTTATTTTGCAGTTTATTACCCTGAAAGTACTTCAGAACCAGGGGGTGCGGTGGCGCAGTGGGTTGGGCCGCGGTCCTGCTGTCCGGTGGGTCTGGGGTTCAAGTCCCGCTTGGGGTACCTTGCGACGGACTGGCGTCCCGTCCTGGGTGTGTCCCCTCCCCCTCCGGCCTTACGCCCTGTGTTGCCAGGTAGGCTCTGGTTCCCCGTGACCCCGTATGGGACAAGCGGTTCTGAAAATGTGTGTGTGTGTGTGTACTTCAGAACCTGAAGATTTTTTTTTTTGATTGTTCTTCTCGAGTGTTTTTAATGTGCAATACATTTATATTTACATTTATTTATTTAGCAGACGCTTTTCTCCAAAGCAACTTCCAATGAACTCTATAGTGTCATCAACCCATACACCTTATTCACCGCGGTGACTTACACTGCTAGATACATTTCTTACAATGGGTCACTTATCCATACATCAGTATGGATAGGTGACCCATCAGCAATAGCCTTTAAAAGTTATTTTATTTAAGTATTATATATAGACAGTAGTTAAAATAGATTTTTCTAGCCTTTTACATTTGTATTTTTTAAATTCTGCTTTGACACCTGAAAGTAAAATCCCTTTGTGTCACTGATTCATGTCTCTGGTGTTTTAGCGTCACTTTGACATACATGTGAGACACTGCATGGCCTGGAAAACAGACTATCTGAAGGACAATGAAAGAATCAGGTAAGAACACCTGGCAACATTTTGTAGAGCAGGCTGGTACAACACTGAGTTTCATTATAAAGCACCTTCAGAAAGTACAATAGTTACTAGGGTAAATCAGTCAGGTAAGAATTAGCAATTGTTTTTATTACTGCTATGAGTCCGTCAGACAACCACCCAGCTACAATAGATATTTTTTAGTACACTTGATCCATTTTCAGATACTCTATGAGGAGAAATAAGCAGGGGCAGCTTGTCATGTAGTGGTAAGAGCTGCTGCCTTTGGAGCAGCAGGTTCTAAGTTTAAACACCACTTCTGGCTGTAATACCTTCATGCATGCTACTTACCCTAAATTACTCTAGTGGAAATATCCAACTGTATAAAGAGCAAACAAATTAGAGGTAGGATAACATCCTTTCGAGAAAAGCATCACCTAAATAAAACAATGTTGAATGTATAATACATTGATGACATCCATATGTTCTCATGACTGGTGGTTTCTATATATCTGTTTCTTCCAGTGATGAACATCAGTTGGTCCGAGTGTCTCTGTTTCATCCTCCTGCTTCTACAACTGACCACTGTCTCCACACTGAGTACATATTTCCCTGGGATAAGAATTTCAATCCTACTGTGTGTCATACTGAATAAATTCTCAGTGTGTGTTTTTCTTCACAGAGAGGTTTGAGGTTCTTGGTCCACCTGATCCTGTAGATGCTGTAGTTGGTGAAGATGTTGTTCTGCCCTGTTACCTCAAACCCAACATCAGTGCTGTGGACCTGAGTATCCAGTGGTTACAACTTGAGTCCAGCGATAGACTTGTACATCTTTACCAGGATCATGAGGACAGAAATAAGAATCAAGTTCCATCCTACAGGGGAAGAACATCACTGTTCCCTGAACAACTAAAGAATGGAAATGTTTCACTGAAACTGAGAAATGCGCAGGTCTCTGACAATGGAGAGTATAAATGTCTTGTGGAGTCTCAGGAGTGGTATGAAGATTATTCCATTCATGTTTATATTAAAGGTAAGAACTTTGTAATGGTTATTAGTTGAAGTTTTATTTATAAATATTCAGACCCAGTAGGATGTGATGGTGCAGCAGGTTTGGTTGGGACCTGCTCTCTGGTCAGTCTGGGATTTGAGTCCTGCTTGAAGTGCCTCGCATCCCGTCCTCAGTGTGTTCCCTCCTCCTTCAGCTCTGTACCCTGTATTGCTGGGTTAGGGTCTTTTTCAACATGACCCCCCACCCTTGGGACAAGTGGTTTGAGACTCTGTGTGTGTGTGTGTGTGTGTGTGTGTGTGTGTATATATTCAGGCTCATCCATTACTACGGTTCTTAACTGTAATAGTGTCTGAGCCTTTGTAATTCATATTTTCCAAACATTTCCCGTTTTGTTTTCTAGTTATTGACTGTTCCAATCATTCTCCTTCATTTGTAGCTGTAGGAACCCATCCAATGATCTCCAATGAGGGATATAAAGAAGGAGGGATCAGTCTGGTGTGTGAATCTAAAGGCTGGTTCCCTCAGCCTCAAGTGGTCTGGATGGACAGTGAAGGACACAGTCTCCCTGCTGGACACACAGAGAGACACACAGACAGTATGGACCTCTTCACCGTGAGACGACGTGTTATTGTACAGGAGACAGAGACCAACAGGTTCACTTGTCGAGTTCAACAGCAACAGATAAATGAAATGAAAGATACAATAACCAACATCCCTGGTGAGTTACACATATTTAGGATAAACAGCTCAATGAAGACACTCAGTGTAACACGTTTAAATAACTGTGAATAATGAACAGGTTTCAGTATCACAACTTTTTGTATTGTCCTGATTTGCATCTTGATCCATCTGTATGAAAATGTTTCTACACTGATGATAGTTTTGTAAAGGCAGAAATTGAAGTACTTACTTATTTGTTTCTTCTGGTTAAATAAATATTAGGACTGCAGGTTCTGCACTGATTAAATAGCCTATTTTAGTCTTTAATTACCAAAAGGTGCAAATCTGTAATCATTATGTGAAATGAATTATTTGTTGTATTCCAGGTGAGATGTTCCATCGTGCCCATCCCTGGAAAGTGACCTTTGCTTTGGTCTTCAGTCTGTCTGCTGTTTGTATTATTGGATGCTCTGTTTTGATTCACCGTTTTGTGAAACTGCGGAATAAGAGAGGTATTTTTTAAGTTACTGTTCACAATTATGGTTTTCAGAGTTAAAAAGTTATAGCTGAGAAAATGTATTGTGTGAAACTAATTTCCCTTCATAGCTCACAGAAATCATTATAGTGTATGAGTTATATTCACTGTGGGGACACAAGTTCTACAGGCACCTTCACACTCACTGTCTTACTTACACTGTCGCTAATCACAATCACTTGTTAAAGGTTACTTATTATTAGCAACTATGGACATTTTAGAACATGTCCAAAGAATATTTAAAAATTACTCCTATCATTGAGCTCACAGCTAATAAATGTTGTTCACAGTTTTGTCGCATCTGGTTGTAACTGGTTGTCGAATTGCACTTTTTAAGGAACTTAAAATAATCACTTAGAATTTAAAAAATTTATCACTCCTCACCAAAGCTGAAAGATGAGATAATATGGTAAAATGTTAAAACTCTCGTGCAAATATTTATATGCAGTGTTTGACTCTGTTTCATTACACTGACCTCATAATATAATTTTGTTAATTTCTGTTTTCACTGACTAATTACAATATTTACTGTTTTATCCACAGGTCAGCTCAAAGAAGAGCATGGTAAGTAATACAGCCGTATGAAAGTGATGAATGGAAATGTTGGAAAATTGCATCTGACATATATAAAAAAGAAAAATTAGGAACAATTTATAAAGAAACACTTTTTGACATTTAACAATCCCTATCACACTTACTGTGATTTTTACACCTCTGTTTATAGAACCAGTTTACAGTAATTATTGTGGCCCTTTGCCAAAAACATTGGATCCCCTGGTTTATGTGTGTTATTTTAAGTGACCTCATTACATTATTTAATTAATCTCTGTTCTCATTGACTAATTACAATAGTTACTCTTTTATCCACAGATGAGCTCCTAGAACAGCATGGTAAGTAATTAATACAGTTGTATGAAAGTGATGTATGAAAATGTGGCAATATCACTTCTTCTTGTGGGAGTGAACGAGTGTGGTCCTGGTCCTGGAGAACGGTCCTGCACTTATGACGAGGTTTTTTCTCATGATCCTGTTTGCTGAAATTCCCCCTTTACTGTGTTTTACAATTCATAACAATATATAAATAGTTTACATGCATTAATGCTACATTTCTATTTATATCTATCTCATGTTATTGTCATGTCATTATACACAGCTGTATTATAGACACAACATTTTCTTTTCAGAGTTTCTAGTGTATCATAAATAATCACTGTAGACATTTAACATTCACCGTGTCACTCACTATGATTTTTACACCTGTGTTTCTCAAACCAGTTCAAAGTAATGATTTGTTGTGCTCTTCAGTCTGGCTCCTGTTACTATTACACACACACACACACTTTCTGAACCGCTTGTCCCATACAGGGTCGCGGGGAGCCAGAGCCTAACCCTGCAACACAGGGCGTAAGGCTGGAGGGGGAAGGGACACACCCAGGACGCGACACCAGTCGATTGCAAGGCAACCCAAGCGGGACTGGAACCCCAGACCCACCGGAGAGCAGGATCTGGCCCAACCCATTGTGCCCCCCCCGTTAGTATTATTGGATGTACAATTTTGATTCACCATTTTGTAAAACTGAGGAGAAAGAGAGGTATTTTAGCAGTTTACTGTTCACATTGATAGTTTTGTTCATGTTAAAAAAGCTAAAAATTATAGCTGAAAAGCAGTATTATGTGAAAGTGATTTTATATCATAGCTCACAGCAGTAATTATATGGTATGAGTTATATTCAGGGGGTGTGGTGGCACAGTGGGCTTGGCCTGTATCCACTCTCTAGCGAATCAGGGGTTTGAGTCCCGCTTGGGATTCCTTGCAAAGGACTGGTGTCCCATCCTGACTGTCTCCCCTCCCCCTCATGCCCTATATTGCCAGGTTAGGCTCCAGTTCCCCATGACCCGGGGGTGGGTGGATGGGTGTGTGTGATATTCACTAGTAACAGTCATTTGTTTTCAGTTATTCATTATTAGCAACTTAAACTTTCAAGATCTCGTCCAAGGAATACACACACACACACACACATTTTCAGAACCGCTCGTCCCATACGGGGTCACGGGGGAACCGGAGCCTACCCGGTAACACAGGGCGTAAGGCCGGAGGGGGAGGGGACACACCCAGGATGGGACGCCAGTCCATCACAAGGCACCCCAAGCGGGACTCGAACCCCAGACCCACCGGAGAACAGGACTGCAGTCCAACCCACTGCGCCACCGCACCCCCCATCGTCCAAGGAATATTTAAACATTTTTCCATCCATGAGTTCTAAGCTTAAACCGAATAAAAAAATTCCATGTTTAAAATGTAGTTGCACAGTAACTGGTTGTTGAATTGCACTTTTAAATAATTTAGAATATTCACTTATAGTTTAAATAACTGATTACTTGTCACCCCAAGGGGAGTGTGGTGGCACAGTGGGTTGGAGTGGTTCCTTCTCTCCAGTGGGTCTGGGGTTCGAGTCCCGCTTGGGGTGCCTTGTAATAGACTGGCGTCCCATCCTGGGTGTGTCCCCTCCCACTCCAGCCTTATGCCCTACGTTGCCAGGTTAGGCTCTGGCTCCCTGTGACCCTGTATGGGACAAGCAGTTCAGAAAGTGTGTGTGTGTTGCCACCACAACTGAAGGATGAGATAGTATGATAAAATGTTAAAAGTCACATGCAAATATTTATATGCAGTGTGTGACTGTTTGGTGACACTGACTTCATGATGTAATTTCATTTATTTCTCTTCACACTAACTAATTACAATATTTACCTTTACAACCACAGGTCAGCTCCAAGAGCAGCATGGTAAGTAATACAGTTGTGTGAAAATGATGTATGAAATGTTGGAAAGTTGCATATTTAAGATGTATATTAAAAAAAATAGGAACAATTAATAAACACTTTACACATTTAACATTCCCTATAACACTTACAGGTGTAAAAAAAAATCACAGTGTCTGTTGAACCAGTTCAAAGTAATGACTGTGGTCCTTTGCCAAAAAGATTGGATCCCCTGGTCTGTGTGTGTTATTTTAAGTGACATCATTACATTATTTAATTAATCTCTGTTCTCAATGACTAATTACAATATTTACTCTTATCCACAGCTCAGCTCAAAGAACAGTATGGTAAGTAATACAGCTGTATGAAAGTGATGAATGAAAATGTTGCAATATCACTTCTTTAAGATATACATCAAAAAAGGGGAATGCTGTCACTTACCTCATTTTTCACTGATAAAATGATTTCCATAATTTGTGAGTGAATGCAATGTATGGAGAAAAAAAAAAAAAATTGTCAGACAGAATTACAGCATATTACATGATACCACAGTCAGATGACCAGTAGAAATGACTATGTTGAAGTCAGTGTTGGATGCAGGTTAATTCAGCTGCAGTTTCCTACTTTGTGAGAATTTCACTTTTGAAAAAGTTTGATTTCATCTTTTTTTCCCCCTCTCATTTTGTGCGTCATTCATAATCCCTTTTCCCGCATAGAATCCAAAGATTTTAGAGTATATAAAGCGATTTTGACCCTGACGTAAAGTAACAATCATTTCATAAAATTTATCAGAATTTTGTCACCACAACAATGGGATGAAATTTTTAACTGCAGAAGTATGAGATCAAACTTTCGGTTTGTTATTTCCCACTATACATCAGACACAATATTTTCTTTTCACAGTTTCAAGTGTAATATGAAACCATAGTCATTTACTATGATTTTTACACTTGTGTTTCTCAAACCAGTTCACAGTGATGATTGTGGCCCCTGGCCAAAAAAATCTGGACATCCCTGGTTTATGTATTTTAGGAGATTCCAGAAATGTGACTTAGGTAAACTGACCTTAGTTCTTACTGTGCTTTCTGTGCTCATCACATGCAGGTTGTAAAAACGTGATTATCAGAAAAAAATGAACACCTGCTATAGTTTAGATTCTTTCGGTTTTATCTCCTCCTTAAACGAAGGGGTCTTGCAAAACAACGCAGCTTGATGGGACCATGGGGAAGGTTCCTGGGAAGAACAGGAGCTGCGTTCCGTTCAGTATCTGAGCACAAAGTACAGCAGTCAGTAGTTCTGTGTGGGAGTGAACGAGTGTGGTCGTGGTCCTAGAGAACGGTCCTGCTCTGATGACCAGATTTCTTTCCCATGATCCTGTTTGCTGAAATTCCCCTTATACTGCATTGTATTAATCATGACAAACAGTTAACATGCATTAATGCCATGTTGCAAGAAGATTTTTTTAAAAAAAAAATCAGATGCAAGTGTTTCTGTTCAAACTCTTTATAGATTAAATCACACTTTGAGCTTGTGTTAGGGACACTACATCAAAGACATCAGCTAAATGTGGAATAATTTACACCACTGTAGCATCTCAAAATAAGCTTATTGTATAGAATGACAGCAATATAAATTTACTGAGACAGTAATAGAAAATATTTGGTTGAGAAAAAACTTCAGTTTATGGTTATGATGCAACAGGATTCATAAATGGCACAGTAAACTATATTGCAGGCATGAACAAAACACACTTAGAAGCAATTTTTATACGACGAAAAAAGATTTTAAAATCTTTTGCACCTAGTATTGAAGACAGGATTAAAGCATAAGACTGATAAGGCGCGCACACACGTTTCATGACACTAACTTCATTGCATAGTTTCATTAATCTTTGTTCTCACTGAATAACTACAATATTTACTCTTACATCTACAGGTGAGCTCCAAAGACGGCATGGTAAGTAATGCAGTTGGATGAAAATGTTTCAATATCACTTCCTTAGGACACAAAGAAACAATGAAAACATTTGAGGGCACGGTGGTGCAGCAGCTGTGGCCTGTTGTGTGGTGGGTCTGGGGTTCAAATACTGCTTGGGCTGCCTTGCGATGGACTGGCAGCTTGCCCTGGCTGTGTGTCCTCTCTCCCTCCACCCTTATGCCCTGTGTTACAAGGTTAAGCTCTGGTTGACCATAATCTCACTTGAAACAAGCAGTGAGACTAAAAGCTCAAAGAACACATTTTTTCATGCAGTGCGTAACTAGTGTTTTGACACTGACCTCATTACATATACATTTCAGCTCCAAGAACAGTATGGCAAGTAAACTTATGAAAATTGCATATTTTATGCCATATCAAAAGGAAAATTATGGAAACTAAGCACTTTAGACATTTGAGATTCTCTAGTAGTTACTATGAGATCAAGTTGAAGTTGTCATTCCTCTATACAACTTGTATACAGTGGAGCGAAATGTCATTTCTCCGGAGACCAGGGTGCAACACAGAACAGAGCACAAGAGAGTAAATAAATACACAGGACAGGATGTGGACATGGGCTGTAGGCAATTGTGGTGTAGCGTTGTGCTGGGTTCGATGTTTGACTGTGCCGGGTGAGTGATGGGAGGCAACAGGGTGTTGAATAATCTGACTGCCTCAGGGAAGAAACTGTTGCAGAGTCTGTAGGTGGTGGCGCGGATGGTCCTGTACCTTCTACCAGATGGCAAAAGGGCAAAGAGTCCGTGAGAGGGGTTGTCCACAATGCTGGTGGCCCTACGGATGAAGTGGTTTTTGTATGAGGAGTGGATGGTGGGAAGAGGAACGCTGATCTTTTCAGCTGTTCTTACAACTTGCTGTAGGGTCTTGCAGTCAGAAACTGCAGTTCCTGTCCCACACGCTAAGACAGCTGGTCATGACGCTCTCCATCATCCCTCTGTAAAAGGTTGTGTGGATGAGGAGTTTGGCTCTCTTCAGCCCCCTCTGTAAGAAGTGAAGACAGTGCTGGGCCTTCTTGGCTAGGCAGGTGGTGTTTGGAGTCCAGAAGAGGTCCTCTGTCATGTGCACATCAATAAACTTTGAGCTTTTGACTCCCTCCACAGTTGTTCCATTGATGTACAGTGGTGAGTGGTCTACTCGGGTCCTCCTGAAGTAGACAATTATCTTTCGTCTTAACACAGAGTGTCTTTACACCATGCTGGGAGCTGGTTCAACTCATTGTATGAGGATGAGGCCCAGAACTGTAGTGTCAACAAACTTGATATGATTTGAACTGTACTTTGCAGCACAGTCATGAGTCAGCAGGGTAAACAGTAGTGGACTAAGCATACAGCCCTGGGGAGCACCAGTGTTCATTGTGGGGGTGCTGGAGGTGGAGTTGCTAATCCTCAGACTAGGGACTCCCAGGATCCAGTTATCCACATTCAAGATACAGGAAAAGATGTTATACCCTATGCATGTTTTTCAACAGCTGCACACAAGGACCCAGTCCAACCAACAACCTGAAGTCACAGAACACCCAGCATAGCCAACATACATCTTCATATCTAGAAACCAAGATGCTTAACTGACCTAACCCTCCCACCAAAGACCAAAACTAGAGTTAACCCACCAAACCATACCTACCAATACAGACCAAGTCACAACCACCAACAGAAACCAACCAAGCCTACTCCCACCAACACAAAAAAGAAACCATCTGTCAAACCAAACAGACTAAGTCTAACACAGAACCATCCACCCATACCACCAGCAAAACCAAGCCTATCAACCATTGAACCACACCCAACAAAATCAAAGCACATCTGATCCACAAAAAAAAAAGATCCAGCAAAGCCAAATTAAAAGACCAAACCACACCAGCCAAGTACCAACATGAATATTCATCCATGTTATAAAGTGGGCACCTCCCCTCATCAGCATTTCATTGAATTAAGCCCACAATGCCTCCAGAAGGCTCAACAAGTGCAATCCAGCATCCCAGACACACCCCCTCCAGACACATGTTCAATAACCCTCACCCCCAACAAATACCCCAACCTTACCTTCATACCTGCCACCAAACAAATTGCAATTGTCCCGCTCCACAAATTTAAACTATCCTACTTAACAAGGCCACACCTCCTTAATTATCACCAGCTGCCTCCCATCACTCACCACCTGCCACTCATTTTCCACCTTCACACACCTCCCTCCAGCCTGTAAGCCCAACTACCCTGCTCTCTTTTCAACCACAACCATTGACGTGCCTTCTTAGCTGCCTCAGACAGTTCCTTCACCGAGCAGATATTAACACCTGTGTCTGTCAAACCAGTTCACAGTAATTATTGTAGCCCTTTGCCAAAAAAGATTGGACACCTGGTTTACGTGGTTTTTTTTGGATGACCTCATTACCTAATTTAATTAAGCTCTGTTTTCACTGAGTAATTACAATATTTATTCTTACATCTACAGGTGAGCTCCCAGAACAACATGGTAAGTAATACAGTTTTATAAAAGTGACATATGAAAATGTTTGAATATAAATTCTTAAAAAAAACACATGTAAAAATAATTTGAAATTAATACAACTAATTTTCTGGGAAATAATTGCTTCCTTTTAAGCTTTTGTTGGAGATAAGGAAGGAGCTTCTCAGATTCCTGATGTAACGAAAAAGAAAATACTGGCCTTAGAATAAAACAGTTTAGTGTTTATTCAGGGCACAAAAGCTAAACAATAAATATCACTGTAACGGTAACTGGTTCATGTTTATATATTTCATCAGTCCATAAAACAGGCGTAATGTCAGAATTAATAATAATTAATTAAAAATACCACTACAAGGACTTTTGAGTTGTGTCAGTATAATAAGGTAAACAGTACATGTATTGCGAGAGAAATGTATAATCATCTCCTGTACAGCTGTAGTTATTTTTAGTAGAACAGAGATGGTACTACTGTACCTGCAGAAACTGAAGAGCATCACATACTGTTCGTACTGTATTTTACTGTGTTTGTACTTTAACAAAAGAAGGAGCCACAAAAAGTCCATAATATAACAATATATGGAGTCCATCCTGAGTGAAGTGATCGTGAAAGGTTTGTTTCTGTCACAATCAGAGCCGAATAACTATACACTGTACCTGTAAGTGAAACTGATTTTGGATTTTTTTATTTTTCATTTTAGTGTTTTCTAAAATTTTTTCAGCTTTTAAGAAGTCATATAAAATGAATGATTTCAATGGACTAATGAAGCTTTTCCATCTGTATTTTCTATCTCCAGCTGTAGTAAACAAGTTCGTGAGAGCTGGTAAGTAGAGTGGAGCTGAATTGATCCCACAGAACTGAGTTTGGTTCTTCTTTTACTATATGAGACTCTGTCCCGTAAGAATGGACACGAAAGACACAGACAAGTCCAGACTGACTGCAGTATCTGCTGTGCCACTAATTCCATGTGTCTCATTTTTATTTCTCTCTCTACAGAACTTCTGAAGGCACAAAGATACGCAGGTGAGTTTCTTCTGCTTCTTCTCCCCATTGCAGCTCTTCTCTGTAGGAGACACAATAATGACTGATTGGCTGCATTGAATCTGGACTCTCATTTGTCACATGATTGACTGACAGACACAGGATATGAGCACATTTATTGATCTTCCTTTCCACAAAACATATGAGTGATGAGAACGAGTGACTGTTTCTCACAAGAGTTCACTTCAATCCACACTGAGCTCCTGGTGAGAAGGAGATGTTAGAGCTATGAGTGAAAGACAAACAGAAACTGTTACCAGAATTAAAATTAATACCTTAAAATTCTGTCTGTATTAATACCTAAAATAAGTATAAATACATAAAAATTCACTCATTCTTGCTAACCGCTTGTTCTGATCCCTGTCTCTCACACACACACACACACACACACACACACACACACACACACACACACACACACACACACACACACACCATCCTCTGCTACAGTAATAATATAATGCTTCCATCAATTTATTTTTTAAACCACTCAGTCCTTCTAGGGTCACGGTGGCAACAAGGAGAGCAATAAACGTTTAGGTATAATATAACATTTAAGAAGTGTCATTTTTTTGGTCACATTGTGAAATATAATAATTGACCACATCTCCGTCCTCCACAGTTGATGTGACTCTGGACCCTGATACAGCAAACCCCTGGCTCATCTTGTCTGCGGACAGGAAACAAGTGAAGCGTGGAGACACAAAGAAGGAGCTTCCTGACAACCCAGAGAGGTTTACACACCGGATAGGTGTCCTGGGAAAAGAGGGTTTTTCTTCAGGGAAACATTACTGGGAGGTGCAGGTTGGGGACAAGATGGACTGGGATTTAGGAGTGGCCAGAGAGTCCATCAACAGGAAGGGAAAACCTACCTCGAGTCCCAATAATGGTTACTGGACTATCTGGCTGAGGAATAGAAAGGAGTATAAGGCTCTCACTGACTCCCCTGTGTCCCTCAACCCGAGTGTGAAGCCCCAGAAAGTGGGGGTGTATGTGGACTATGAGAAGGGTCAGGTCTCGTTTTACAGTGTGGAGGACAAGTCTCATATCTACACTTTCACTGGATATAAATTCACTGAAAAACTCTATCCGTACTTCTGGCCAGGTGCCCCAAACTCAGCCCCACTGATCATATCTCCTGTGAGTCACACAGACTGAAGAAACTGAGTTTAGCTTTTAATGTTCAGGTCATGATGCCATATTCTGATTTAATTTCTCATCTCACCCTCATTCAGGGTTTGTAATTTTTCCATCAAAACATATCTTTTGTACATTGTGGTGCTTTTTAAATAAATATTGTTGCACAGTATTTATGTTTTAAAGTTACTTTATGTGGAAGTAAACAGAATCATGTCATGCAAAATTCAATAATTTCCAAACTGATATCAACATTAAAATTAATGAGTCTCCTCAATATATTTACATTTATTCATACATCAGAAACTTTTCTCCAAGGTGACATACGTCTCATAGAAAATATGTGTTCATTACATTATCAGAGAGACTTAGCTGCAATCACACACACACACACACATTTTCAGAACCGTCTGTCCCATACAGGGTCGCGGGGAACCGGAGCCTACCCGGTAAGACAGGGCGTAAGGCCAGAGGGGGAGGGGACACACCCAGGACAGGACGCCAGTCGGTCGCAAGGCACCCCAAGTGGAACTAGAGATACCTGACACAAGGCATTGTGGATAGAACCACCTTTCAGTGCCCCATAATATTGTTGTGAAAGATAGTTAACTGGACTGATTCTGTCAGAAAGAATCTTCCCCAGCAAATGATTCTGTAACACAACAGATTTTTGGTAAGAAAAGAAGAGACTTGGCAACATTATTTATTTTGTTGTTTTCCAGTACTAGACAGTGTCAGTTACCCCTTACAGAGTCCACATGAATTCCAAGTGAGACCACAGTCAAACTGTCCTTCACATCATTCCTCACCATCCATCCACTCAGTACATTAGTGATGCCTGATGATGTTGAGGTCCTCTACCCCCCACCCCCACGTCAGTGTAGGACTGCTGACACAGATGTAGATGTAGGAGATGTAAACCCCTCCCCTGCACTCAGCTCAATGATGAGGACCAACACAGTGCCCGGTCAGGTGGACAGTCTCCCAGTGGCTCTTCTGTCCACAAACAGGGTGACATTTTTCTTACTACTCAACTTCAAGTTTAGTGCAATTACTATGAAATCATAATTGCAACCTTTTAACAACCTTTATAATGCAAGTTACATGTCCCTTTACATAACAAAATGGGCAGTGCAGTTTCTGGACAGTTTGTCCTGCACAGAATGTCTCTCGCAGTCAGAATGTTTTGAAGGCACTTCAATTGAAATCTTAAACATGGGGTTTCTGGCCTCTTGGCTGAAAGCTCATTCTCGTCAATGGGTTTTTTTTTTCCTCCAACTCTAAAATTCTTTTGTAAAAGTTAGTAAAGCTAGTGCTCCCTGAATAGAGAGCTTAAAGTCCACAATTTTCTTTGATATCGAGGGGAGAGAAACACAATAGAGATGACAGGGTTTAATGGCATTATGAAAAGAACCAGATTATTTATACTATTTCAAAGTCCGAAAGGAACAGAATACAATATAAAACATAACTGCATATTAAAATTAGGATGAGGACTGTAAATTTGTCTCCCGGTTCAAAGTTTTTGCCACACCCCAGTAGATCAGACAAGCATAGCTGCAAGAAATTAAGGGGAAGCATAAAAGAAGCTCCACCACCCACACCACTCACAGAATCTTGCATAGATAACTGTTTAACCTGTGTTTGCTTCTGCTCCACCGGATCTGGTCTACACTGGATTTCACCTGGATTTCAGATTCACCTCACGGAACCAGAACTCTTCAACTACGGCTCTTCGTCACCACCTTCCCCAAACAGCCACCTCCCCGATTCTCTTCAATAAATCCTACAAACAATTGGTTCCAACCTCTTGTCTCCCCTCATCCTTTGTGTGTGACAGAACATTCTGCCATACAGAACCCTTTTCCTTTATTTAATGAAATCCCCAGATATGATAGCGATATCATTAAATCAGTGAGACAATCTTTCCTTATAAATTTAAACACACCATTTTTAACTGAGAACTTTAGAATTTAAAGATGGTAAGAATCTTATTAGCTTGATTAAACTTTTTACTCCAACCGTTTGGAGTAAGTGTTCAGAGTAAGTGCACTTCCCAAACCGCGGTGTTTTGGTCAAGAGTACACCGCAGTATTGGGACCGAACCAAGGACCTTCAGAGTTATTGGGTTTGATGATTTAATATTTCAATTCTGTTTCTCTGGAGACACAGTGGTGACATGTGGAGACTTTGTTTTACAGTGTTCACAGTTTTTATTCATAAGTCTGGAGCCACCAAAAAACAACTTTCTGTCCTTAAAGATTTAGTTCATTCTCACAGAGGTCTTCAGTCAGTGCTGTCACTAGGTGGTGTTTTACCCTGTTTGGGGTAGTAAATGTATTTGCATTCTGTCCAGGGAATGGAGCCCATTCACTCCTTTTAGTCCTTTGAGCTCCTTCAGTGTCTTCTTTCTTCTTCTGGGAGTTTCTTGTGGTGCTCTGCACCATTTATAGATCTTCTCAGGGTCTGCTGTTGGTGCTATGAATGTGTCACATCAGTGTATAGACTCATAAGCAGCACAACTATCTGCACCAGTCTGTCTCTTGGACTTGGTTTCCTTAATTTTAACTGATACCAATAATGTTCCAGGAGTAAAAAACCTGTCTTGGTCATCATAAGAACTTTGAGAGCTTAACCCCTCACCCCCTGCAGCTTCACACATCTGAGTTTTCCACTGAGATCTTCCATGTCTGGACACAATTGCAGTGTGAGAGAGGGGCCTGTAAGGGAGCGGTCAATGCCGATGTTTCCTGCCTCTCAGTGTTAGTCAACATCATAAGTTCAACATTTGAAAAGAACTATGAACAAAGTCACACTCGCTCAATGCATAATTCAGTTACAGGTAAATTGTCATGTTGCTGGACGGGAAAGAGCGAGGGACTCAAGTGCAGTGCTCAAAGGGGTTAGGCAAAAGAGTAGTCAAAGGACAGACAAGGGCCATGTGAGGAGCAAATGTCATCAAAAAGGAGTATGCAGAATCGTAGTCTAAAGCCCGGAGAGCTGCCGTTTCTCTGGGAAAAGGTTCCACAAGGAAGAACTTCCGGGACGTCCTTGTTTTTCTGTGTTCCCCTGATGATCTGCAGGTGACGCTGATGAAGCGGCGGGTGTGACAACATGGGACTGGTAAAATAGTAAAAATGTCCGTTTACGAGCGAACCTGTGGTAAACGCAACTTAATCTGTAACTGTAAAGCTGAATTCCAGAAAGATGAGGAATATCTGTTAATGAATGTAAATTGTTTGTTGATCAGTATTTTACTTGTTTGTGCCTCCTAAATTACTGAGCATGAAGGTCAGTAATTGCAGCACATATTTTTGGAGGTTAATGATTTCATTACGGTGATTTATCTATTATATTTACTATGAAGGCTGTACCTCGGTGTACCCAGGATAGTGTTATGACAAATGTTCACCTATGATAATGTTAAAATAAGTGCTTTACTATTAATTCTGTGAGTTTCTTGCCTCTTACCGTAATTTACTACTGAATGTAACTTTTGAGCAGTTTGCACATTTTCCTAGGTTTTATATTAAAGCTGAATAGTATAACCTAAAATTTAGTATAATGTAAAAGTTATATTGACAACATGTTAATCTACTCTTTGCACGTGTTGTTATCTTAGTCTACCAACGCGTGTCACTGTGGGTGTGAATTAATTTTCTAACTGTTCACAAACTAGGGAACGAGTTCTGTGTTCTTTCTAACCAGAATATCAATGTCAACTTTAGCAATGAAATATCATTTAGATTTCTAAGTTATACAGCATTCAGTGAGGTGTAGTTCAGTAGTTATAGACCTCATATTTAATCCAATGTTAGTGTCTAATGTTGGTGTCATAGGTGAACCACTGTCCACCTGCTCGTGATTCATAACATTAAAAAGTTTCATTTGAATCAAATTTAGTACTCCAGCACTTCAATGTTTTATTATAATACTTCAGTTGAACTTTACATTTATTTTTCAGTAAAAGCTTTTTCTAAAGAGACAATTGTTTAGTCATCAGCTGACATACACTGCTAAATACACTACACTGAATGTAAAGCAACAAAACACACACTATGGGTCATTTACAGTCACCAGTTGACCTGAAACACATGCCTTTGGACCTGGAGGAAACCCTCATGAACAGACGGAGAAGATACACACCCCACACAGACCGAGCTGGAATGAAACCCATATCAAATCACACAGCCCAGCAACACCAGTGCTCCCCACTATGCCACCCAGACCAGAGACCTGCAGCAAAACAAAATAAAGCAAATGTTGAGTCAACAAATTGACAATGAACAAACTATTGTAGAAAACAAAACCTGAATAGAAACTTCTCAAATTAAAAATAAGAGACAAGGCAAAATGTAGTTGTGTTGGACCTGCCGCTGTGAGTAAAGGACTCTATAATTTTTTTTCATTTTTTGATGCAAGTTTTCCATCACACTGTCTGAAAATGATCACCTTCAGGCATATTGATGAAGCAAGAGAACGAATGACATATTGAACAATTTGAGCATTTTGATGCTACAATCAGCGTAAGTGACATGAAAGTATCCATCTTTCTGAAGTATCACAGGAAATAAGACATCAGCTTCAGATTGTTGTGTGGCTGAAGGAGTGAAGCTGCACAGGAAATGCTCTTAACGGAGGACACACTGACGCTTAAGGAAGCTATGAAAATATAGCTGTTTCAATGAAGACAGAAACTTAATGGCTCTTTAAAAGTAGATGTTACGCCACCACCAGGGGGCGGAGTAGCTAATGCTCAGTTAAGCACTGTTTGAAGATCAGATTCCCAAGACTAATTAGGCACCACAGCAACTTTTATCAAACACTTTATTTACAACTATTGGACACACACACACAGAAAACACAGGGGAAACTGCATCACACACCTCCCACCGCAAATATCATAGACAGTAACCCAAGCAAGAGCACTAGAAAAGGTGGAGAACTTGGCAGTATCGTAGATATGAAAGGTGGAGCAGACGCTGACATTAGAGTATGGATCGGCAAGGCGAGGGTAGTTTGCCTCCAGCTGAAGAACATCTGAAGATCAACTGACCTGAACATCAACACTAAGATCAGGGTCTTCAACATGATCGTGAAGCCTGTCCTACTTTATGGAGCGGAGACTTGGAGAACCACTGCCACAACCATGAGGAGAATCCAGACATTCATCAACACCTACCTCAGAAGGATTTTCTGGATTTGCTGGTGCGAAACCATTAGCAACAAATAACTTTGGCAGTGAACAAAACATCAACCAGTGGAGGACGAAATAGTCCAAAGACGCTGGAGATGGATCGACCACACCTTTTGAAAACCTGCTTTCAGCATCACATGACAAGCTCTCACCTGGAACCCACAAGGAAAGAGAAATCGAGGCCGACCAGAAAATAGCTTGCTCCGCGACGCAGAGGCAAACATGAAGGAGATGGGATACACCTGGAGACAACTGAAGAGACTGGCTCAGGAACGGGATGCCTGAAGAGCTCTCGTCGGCGGGCTCTGCCCCAGTTGGGGCCAAAGGAGAAGATGATGACGGTGATGCCGGTGATGACAATGATGACAATGATGACAATGAACCCAAACCAGTGACAGAGCCCCACAGAGTAACTGTAAATAGTCCCACAATCCTCTCCAATGCACACAGTTCTCCTGGTGTCGGACGTGGCGCCGAACCGCTTCATTCTCTCCGATGCTGGTAAAAGATCCGCACCGTCCGCTTCTCCTCCTTCTCCGCCTCTCAGTAAGTCCCTTCAAAGTGCCCCACTGAAGTGCAGCCCATGTTGATCAGAGAGGAAACTCAATTGGTCATGCAGCTCCACACAGTCTTGTTCCAGAATGATCCGTGTTGCTCTTACTGAGGACCAAACCGACACATCAGCGCTGCGCTCGAATACCATCGCTCTCGATCACACAGCCAGCAGAAAGGGTGTTGGGTGCTTGTCCTCATGTACCACACTGTACTTAACTCATAGCCGTACTTGTACCCATACTTCTACTTGTACCCATACTTGTACTTCTACCGATCCCCCACTCACAGCTGCCATCCACAAAAGTGCTGCAGTTCCACGTCTCTGCTGTCCCACCCATTCCGTGGCCTTCAATAGCAGTTTACATGTCCTGTCCACCTGCACACCTTTATTCCTCATACTTTACTCAGTCAACACACTCACACATCCCGGAGTGACAGAAACACAGTTTCTTAACACAATAAGACATTAAAGAAAAGTCCTCATTCTGGCAAAAGTGCAAACTTTCTTTTCCAATTGTAAATAAAAAGAGTGTGAAGACAAAGAGGTGAGACGTGGACCCTGGAGACACCTTCTTGGACAGGAAACAGAGAATGTGAGACACAGGACTTGGTCAAGACTGAAGTTCTTTCTCTTCCAGCTCCAGGAGACATGAGCTCTGGGTTCTGTTGCCGCTCCTCACTGTAAATCCGTGTCCTCATCATTGACAAATGGCTCTTTTCTACAATAAATCATAATTCCAACAAACTGTTCATCGGATTCAGTAATAAAGTCAATGATTAACTTCCCTTTGGTGTCTCTTTGTCTCACAGTCGTAACACAGTTTTTCCCCGCAATATTATCTTTCAGTACATTAATATTTATTATAGGAACTGCAGTCAAAATTGATCAGCTCGTTACTTTTCAGCCTTCTCTCATATTTCACTATTTCACTTATATTTGGCAAAATTTCAATATATTTACTTAACAGCTCGCTTCTGCTTATCAGTATTTTAAAAATGAAAGTAAAACTTTTCAAAATAAAGGACCACCGAGTGACACGAACGGGTATGTTTTCTCTATGTAAAATAAACCGCTGTTTCATTTCATTAATTACATTAATACATAATATTTTTATTCTCTTAATATTACTGTGAATAACTGTAGACCGCTTAACAGATTTTATATTTCGAATCTCTTTTTATTTCTGGGAACTGAAATAATATGTACCACACAGAGGTGAAGTACAACACAGTAAGGAACGCAGCTGTGAGTGCGGATCGCGGACGTGAAACAACTGTAGTGTCTGCAATGTTTATTAACACTTGATACTATATGATATTGTAATTTATTATAATTATATTATAATTAATGGAAATATAATTATAATAATATAAATAATATGAATAATAGGCCACTGAAGAAAACTGCGAGAATAAAGTGAAGTTTACTCTTCTGTCTGGAGATAATGCCCCTAATAATAGTAACTCCAGACGGACACGAACCAAAGTACCAACACACTTTATGTCCACATCTTGCTAAATGGAAATTATAACTATTTACAGTGTAGTTCCTCACCGCTGTCACTAGGGGCGCCATTTAAAAACGAGATTGGCCACTGTACTTTAAAATATGTTCAGTTTTCAGCCCCACAATCGTTTACGTAACTCTATTCATGTTGTTTCAGAACTCTAATGACCAGTACTGCACTGTACATGTTAACATGTTTAAGTAATTACCCCAATTATATGACAAGACATTTTTACATGTAACAGTTTTACACAATATTGTTGACATCCACTGCTTTTTTATTCTATTATAATACTGTTACATACACTAAAGTGTCTGTTGAGACTTTTGCATGTTTTAGGATCTACTTTTTCAGTTGGATTTTATTCTGATGTTTCCCGGGATTCTGTGTTTTAGTGACTGTACGGAATAAACTGATGACTTGGAGCAACATGTGAGTTTATTATAATATTCCCTTTATGTCAAGGCCAAGTCTTATTTCCTCATTTCAGCAATCAGAAGCTGTAAAGTTTGAATCCCAATTTTTAGTGATTTTTTTCTTCTCCATTTCATGCTTTTCGAACATTTGAATTTCCCATTTTATGTACTGTACACACACACACACACACACACACACACACACACACACAACTGGTGTATTTTCAGTTGATTGGTTTTTCATTTCTGTGTTTTAATAATTTAGTTCAGTTTATTACACCATCATTCTAGGTGTTCAGCTCAGTAAAAATTAGGGTGCAAAGGAGTCGCGCATAAAATTCACTATATGCAGACACAACTACACACAAAGTTTATAAGCAGCAGCAAGAGGAACAAACAAACAAAGGAGAAAAAGGGAGGAGAAGGATAAAAAGAAAGAAGAGACAGAGGAGGAGAAGGGAGAAGAAGGAAATGAATTGACAGGGGTGGACTGAAATGAGGAAGAAATGGTTTATGACAGAAAATTGGGAGCCTGTCAGATCCTAGTGACTGTTTTTTTTTTTTTGTGGAATCTTCTGGAGTTTTATTTAACTGACAACTTTAATGCAACTTTCCTTTATTTATTGATTCGAGCAGCAGGTTACTTTTCCTGGAGTAATTCAGGGCGATTACCTTCATCTAGGGTAAAATAGCAGGAATGACACTCAATCAAAGGAAGTTCAGATGAGAAGCACCAACCCTAACCGTGCACCATGTGGTAGTATGTGTACCATGGTATAGTGTACCAGTTATGAAGGTATTTCTGACAGTCCTGTCCTCCTCCTTCTAAAGATTTTATGATCTTCAAATGAAAGTTGTCAAAATCTAGTTCCCTCCCATTGAGTCAGAGAACTATGTACAGTCATATTAGCTTATGTTGTTTAAAGACATGAGCATGGTCAATAACCACATGGCTTTTTGAACTGAGGGATGCATTGATATGTTTACTGTGAGCTTTTTTCACTCCACTCAGACATCAGATGTCAGTGATGTGAACAGGATGCTGCTGTATTTGTATCATATTAAGAGCTGAGTGAGAAAATAGCAGAGTAATTTCCTTCTCTTATTTTGCAGTTTATTACCCTGAAAGTACTTCAGAACCTGAAGATTTTTTTTTTGTTTCTTTGTTTGTTTGTTGTCTAGTGTTTTTATTGTGCAATACATTTACATTTACATTTATTTATTTAGCAGACGCTGTTTTCCAAAGCAACTTCCAATGAACTCTATAGTGTCATCAACCCATACACCTTATTCACCACGGAGACTTACACTTCTAGATACACTACTTACACTGGGTCACTTATCCATACATCAGTATGGATGGGTGACCCATCAGCAATAGCCTTTAAAAGTTATTTTATTTAAGTATTATATATAGACAGTAGTTAAAATAGATTTTTGTAGCCTTTTATATTTGCATTTTTTCCATATGTGCTTTGACAGACTTAAATTCTGCTTTGACACTTGAAAGTAAAATCTTTCTGAGTCACTGACTCTTGTATCCGGTGTTTTAGTGTCACTTTGACATACATGTGAGAAACTGCGTGGCCTGGAAAACAGACTATCTGAAGGATAATGAAAGAATCAGGTAAGAACATCTGGCAACATTTTGTAGAGCAGGCTGGTACAACACTGAGCTTCAATATAAAGCACCTTAATAAAGTATAACAGTTACTATAGTAAATCAGTCGGGTAAGAATTAGAAATTGTTTTTAATACTGCTCTGAGTCCTTCAGACAACTGCCTAGCTACAATAAGTATTTTTTACTACACTTGTAGTGTAGCGGTAAGAGCTGCTGCCTTTGGAGCAGCAGCTTGTAAGTTTAAACACCACTTCTGGCTGTAATACCTTCATAAAACCTAATTACTCTAGTGAAAATATTCAGCTGTACAAAGAGCAAACAAATTAGAGGTAAGATAAGATCCTTCTGAGAAAAGCACACACACACACACACACACACATTTTCTGAACCGCATGTCCCCATATGGGGTCGCGGGGAGCCAGAGCCTACCCGGCAACACAGGGCGTAAGGCCGGAGGGGGAGGGGACACACCCAGGACGGGACACCAGTCCGTCGCAAGGCACCCCAAACAGGACTTGAACCCCAGATCCACTGGAGAGCAGGACGTGGTCCAACCTACTGCGCCACTGCGCCCCCCAACCTGAAAAAAGCATCACCTAAATAAAACAATGTTGAATGTATAATACATTGATGACATCCATTTGTTCTCATGACTGGTGGTTTCTATATATCTGTTTCTTCCAGTGATGAAAATCAGATGGTCTGAGTGTCTCTGTTTCATCCTCCTGCCTCTCCAACTGACCATTGTCTCCTCACTGGGTACATATTTCCCTGGGTTAAGAATTTCAATCCTACTGTGTGTCATACTGAATAAATTCTCAGTGTGTGTTGTTCTTCACAGAGAGTTTTGAGGTTCTTGGTCCAGCTGATCCTGTAGTTGCTGTAGCTGGTGAAGATGTTGTTCTGCCCTGTTACATCAAACCCAACATCAGTGCTGTTGACCTGCATATCGAGTGGCTCAGAGTTCATACCGAAGACCCACTTGTACATCTTTACCGGGATCAGGAGGACAGAAATAAGAATCAGATCCCATCCTACAGGGGAAGAACATCACTGTTCTCTGAACAACTAAAGAATGGAAATGTTTCACTGAAACTGAGAAATGCGCAGGTCTCTGACAATGGAGAGTATAAATGTCTTGTCCAGTCGGAGAAATTTTATGATGATTCTTCCATTGAAGTTTATATTAAAGGTAAAAATTTAGAATTTTGGTTTTGTTGATGAAAATATTTATTTTTGGAAGTGTCATTAAGACTTCTCTATTAATATATTTTTAAAGGTGAAAGCTGTTGTAGAATATTTCATGTAGTTTCAATCAATTTTTGGTTAATTTTAATTACATTTTTGTTTTAGCTACACTATTTCTGTTTCTGTAGTTGTAGGAACCCAACCAGTGATCTCCAATGAGGGATATAAAGAAGGAGGGATCAGTCTGGTGTGTGAATCTAAAGGCTGGTACCCTCAGCCTCAAGTGGTCTGGATGGACAGTGAAGGACACAGTCTCGCAGCTGGACACACAGAGACAGACACAGACAGTATGGACCTCTTCACCGTGAGACAACGTGTTATTGTACAGGAAACAGAGAACAACAGGTTCACCTGTAGAGTTCGACAGCAACAGATAAATGAAATGAAAGAGACAATAACTAACATCCCTGGTGAGTTACACATGTTTAGTATAAACAGCTCAATGGAGACACTTCATGCAACACATGTTTAAATCACTGTGAATAATGAACAGGTTAGAAATGTCGTTGTTTTTTTTTTGTATCATCCTGATTTGCATCTTGATCCATCTGTATGAAAGTCTTTCCACACTGATGATTCTTTTGTAGACAAAAATTGTGGTACTTATTTACTAGTTTATTCTGGTTAAATAAAACATTAGAACTAGAGGTTCTGCACTGATGAAATTGCTTATTTTAATCTTTAATTACAAAAAGGTGCAAAATCTGTAATAATTCAGTGAAATGAATTGTTTGTTTGTATTCCAGGTGAGATGTTCCATCGTGCCCATCCCTGGAAGGTGACCTTTGCTGTGATCTTCAGTCTGGCTGCTGTTTGTATTATTGGATGCTCGGTTTTGATTCACCGTTTTGTGAAACTGCGGAAAAAGAGAGGTATTGTACTGTTCACAATTATGGTTTTCAGAGTTAAAAAGTTATAGTTGAGAAAAGGTATTATGTGAAAGTAATTTCTGTTCATAGCTCACAGAAATCATTACAACAGGTGGCATGGTGGCACAATGAGTATCACTGCTGTTTCACACTGCCTGGGTAGTGCAAGAGAATGTGGGTTCAATCCCTGCTCAGTCTGTGTGGAGTTTGTGTGTTCTCCCTGTGTCTGTGTGGGTTTCCTCCCACAGTCCAAAGACATGCTGTTCAGCTTCCCCCTGAGTGTGTTTCACTGTTGCATGGCTCAGTAGCTCCTTGTAAGTAGTGTATCTAGCAGTGTAGTCACCTTGCTGAATAAGGTGTGTGGGCTTGTATGCTATGTAATTTTTGTTGTAAGTCACTTTGCAGAAAACCATCTGCTAAGCGAATAAATGTAATAGTGTATTAGTTATATTAACTGTGGGGACACTGAAGTTTTACAGGCACCTTCACTGTCTTACTCACTGTCACTAATCACCGTCACTTGTTAAAGGTTACTTATTATTAGCAACTATGGACATTTTAGAACATGTCCAAAGAATATTTAAAAATTACTCCTATCTTTAAGCTCACACCTCATAAATGTTGTGTTCACAGTTTTGTCGTATCTGGTTGTCGAATTGCACTTTTTAAGGAACTTAAAATATTCACTCAGAATTTAAAAAATTTATCACTTCTCATCAACGCTGGAAGATGAGATAATATGGTAAAATGTTAAAACTCTCATGCAAATATTTATATGCAGTGTTTCACTCTATATTTCATTACACTGACCTCATAATATAATTTTGTTAATTTCTGTTTTCACTGACTAATTACAATATTTACTGTTTTATCCACAGGTCAGCTCAAAGAAGAGCATGGTAAGTAATACAGCCGTATGAAAGTGATGAATGGAAATGTTGGAAAATTGCATCTGACATATATAAAAAAGAAAAATCAGGAACAATTTATAAAGAAACACTTTTTGACATTTAACAATCCCTATCACACTTACTGTGATTTTTACACCTCTGTTTATAGAATCAGTTTACAGTAATTATTGTGGCCCTTTGCCAAAAACATTGGATCCCCTGGTTTATGTGTGTTATTTTAAGTGACCTCATTACATTATTTAATTAATCTCTGTTCTCATTGACTAATTACAATAGTTACTCTTTTATCCACAGATGAGCTCCAAGAACAGCATGGTAAGTAATACAGTTGTATGAAAGTGATGTATGAAAAAGTGGCAATATCACTTCTTCTGTGTGGGAGTGAACGAGTGTGGTCCTGGTCCTGGAGAACGGTCCTGCACTTATGACGAGGTTTTTTTCTCATGATCCTGTTTGCTGAAATTCCCCCTTTACTGTATTGTAAAAATCATAACAATATATAAATAGTTTACATGCATTGTTGACACATTTCTATTTATTTCTGTTTATTCTGTTTATATCTATCTCAGATTATTTTCATGTCTTTATACACAGATGTATTATGGACACAACATTTTCTTTACGCAGTTTCTGGTGTATCATAGATAATCACTGTAGGCAATTACTGTGATTTTTACACAATGTTTCTCGAACCAGTTCAAAGTAATGATTTGCTGTGATTTTCAGTCTGGATGCTGTTTGTATTATTGGATGCACAATTTTGATTCACTGTTTTGTAAAAGAGTGGAGTGGAGTTTGAATAAAAAAAATCAGTTTTTAAAATGTAGTTGCACAGTAACTCGTTGTTGAATTGCACTTTTTAAATAATTTAGAATATTCACTTATAGTTTAAATAACTGATCACTTGCCACCACAACTGAAGGATGAAATATGATAAAATGTTAAAACTCACATGCAACTCATATTTATATGCAATGTGTGAGTGTAATGTTTGGTGGGACTGACCTCATAACATAATTTCATTTATTTCTCTTCACACTGACTAATTACAATATTTACTCTTACATCCACAGGTCAGCTCCAAGAACAGCATGGTGAGTAATACAGCTGTGTGAAAGTGATGTATGAAATGTTGGAAAAATGCATATTTAAGACTTACATCAAACAAAAAGAAAATCAAGAACAATTAATCAACAAACACTTTACACATTTAACATTCCCTATAACACTTACTATGATTTTTTTACACCTGTGTCTGTTGAACCAGTTCACAGTAATTATTGTGGTACTTTGCCTGGTTCATGCATAGCATTTCAGAGGACCTCATTGCATAATTTACCTCTGTTTTGACTGTCTAATTACAATATTTACTCTTACATGCACAGGTCATCTGAAAGAAGAGCATGGTAAGTAATACAGTTGTTTGGAAATGATTAATGAAAATGTTGCAGTTTCACTTCTTTAAGATATATATCAAAAGGGGAACACTTTCACTTACCTCTTATTTCACTAATAACATGATTTCTATAATTTCTGGGAATGAGCACAATGTATGAAAAAAAATGTTAATGACTGACAGAATTACAGTGTATAATGTGGTACCACAGTGAGATAACCTGTAAAAATTACCATGTTGAAGTCAGTGTTGGACGCAGGTTAATTCAGCAGCAGTTTCCTACTTTGTGAGAATTTCACTTTTGAAACAAAAAATTTGTTGATTTAATCTTTTTTTCTCTCATTTTGTGTGTCATTCATAATCCCTTTTCCAGCATAAGAATCCAAAGATTTTAGAGTATATAAAGTGATTTTGACCATTAAATGAAGTAACAGAATCATTCCATAAAATATAACAGAATTTTGTCACCCGGCAATGGGATGAAATTTATAACTGCTGAAGTGTGACATCAAGCCTTTGGTTTGTTATTTCATTATATCCCGCTGTACATCAGACACAATATTTTCTTTTCAAAGTTTAAAGTTTAATATAAAATTATAGTCATTTACTATGATTTTTACACCTGTGTTTCTCAAACCACTTCACAGTAATGATTGTGGCCCCTGGACACAAAAAGATAGACATCCCTGGTTTATGTATCTAGATGATTCCAGAAATGCGTGTTTTAGGTGAACAGTTGGCTGTAAACTGACCTTAGTTCTTATAGTGTACTTTGTGTGCTCATCACATGCAATTTGTAAAAATGTGATTTTTATCAGAGGCCAATGAACATCTGCTATAGTTCAGATTCATTCATTTTTATCTCCTCCTGAAATGATGGGTCTTGCAAAACAGCACGGGTTCATGACCTCATTACATTATTTAATTAATCTCAGTTTTCATTGACAAATTACAATATTTACTCTTTTTTTTTTCCACAGGGAGTCTCCAAGAACAGCATGGTAAGTAACACAATTGTATGAAAGCGATGTATGAAAATGTCACAATATCACTTGTTCTGTGTGGGAGTGAACGAGTGTGGTGCTGGTCCTGGAGAACGGTCCTGCTCTTATGACAAGGTTTTTTCTCATGATCCTTATTTACTGAAATTCCTCTTTTACTGTATTATATAAACCAGAATCATATATTAACAGTTAACATGCATTAATGCTATGTTGTGTGATAAGATTTGTTCTTTTTTTATTAATATCACATCATTTTTATGTGTGCAAATGTTTCTGTTCAAACTTTTCTTTATAGATCAGCTCAAAGTGTGATTCAGTGTTGGAGACACTACATTAAAGTCATCTTAAACAAAAACGTCAGCTAAATATGAAGTAATTCACACCACTGTAGCGTGTCAAAATATATAATTACTGTATAGAATGACACAGAAATATAAATGTACTTAGACAGTAATAGAAAATCTTTGGATTTAAGAAAAACTGGTCAGTTCATATTTATGATGCAACAGGTGATCAACAGGGTTCATGAACGTAAATACCACAGAAAATTATATTGCTGGCATGAACAAAATGCACTTAGGAGCAATTTTTATACAATGAAAAATCACATATATTAAAATCTTTTGCCCTCAGTGTTTCAGACATGGTTAAAGTGTAAGAAGATATTATGCTAAAATGTAAAAGCTCACACACATCTTTATATGCAGTGTGTGACTGTACTATTTCATGACATTAACTTCATTGTATAATTTCATTAATCTTAGTTCTCGCTGACTAATTACAATATTTACTCTTACATCTACAGGTGAGCTCCAAGAAAAGCATGGTAAGTAATACAGTTATTAAAATGTTAAAACTCTCATGCAAATATTTATATGCAGTGTTTGACTCTATGTTTCGTTACACTGACCTCATAACATAATTTTGTTAATTTCTGTTTTCACTGACTAATTACAATATTTACTGTTTTATCCACAGGTCAGCTCAAAGAACAGCATGGTAAGTAATACAGCCGTATGAAAGTGATGAATGAAAATGTTGGAAAATTGCATCTGACATATATAAAAAAGAAAAATTAGGAACAATTTATAAAGAAACACTTTTTGACATTTAACAATCCCTATCACACTTACTGTGATTTTTACACCTCTGTTTATAGAACCAGTTTACAGTAATTATTGTGGCCCTTTGCCAAAAACATTGGATCCCCTGGTTTATGTGTGTTATTTTAAGTGACCTCATTACATTATTTAATTAATCTCTGTTCTCATTGACTAATTACAATAGTTACTCTTTTTTCCACAGATGAGCTCCAAGAACAGCATGGTAAGTAATTAATACAGTTGTATGAAAGCGATGTATGAAAAAGTGGCAATATCACTTCTTCTGTGTGGGAGTGAACGAGTGTGGTCCTGGTCCTGGTCCTGGATAACGGTCCTGCACTTATGACGAGGTTTTTTCTCATGATCCTGTTTGCTGAAATTCCCCCTTTACTGTATTGTAAAAATCATTACAATGTATAGTTTACATGCATTGATGACACATTTCTATTTATTTCTATTTATTCTATTTATAGATATCTCAGGTTATTTTCATGTCATTATACACAGATGTATTATAGACACAACATTTTCTTTACGCAGTTTCTGGTGTATCATAGATAATCACTGTAGACAATTAATATTCACCGTGTCACTTACTGTGATTTTTACACAATGTTTCTCGAACCAGTTCAAAGTAATGATTTGCTGTGATCTTCAGTCTGGATGCTGTTTGTATTATTAGATGCACAATTTTGATTCACTGTTTTGTAAAACTGCAGAGAAAGAGAGGTATTTTAGCAGTTTACTGTTCACATTGATAGTTTTGTTCATGTTAAAAAAGCTAAAAATTATAGCTGAAAAGCAGTATTATGTGAAAGTGATTTTATATCATAGCTCACAGCAGTAATTATATGGTATGAGTTATATTCCGGGGCGCGGTGGTGCAGCGGGCTTGGCCGGGTCCCACTCTTTGGTGAGTCTGGGGTTTGAGTCTCGCTTGGGATTCCTTGCAACGGAGTGGAGTTTGAATAAAAAAAATCAGTTTTTTAAAATGTAGTTGCACAGTAACTGGTTGTTGAATTGCACTTTTTAAATAATTTAGAATATTCACTTATAGTTTAAATAACTGATCACTTGCCACCACAACTGAAGGATGAGATAATATGATAAAATGTTAAAACTCACATGCAACTCATATTTATATGCAATGTGTGAGTGTAATGTTTGGTGGGACTGACCTCATAACATAATTTCATTTACTTCTCTTCACACTGACTAATTATAATATTTACTCTTACATCCACAGGTCAGCTCCAAGAACAGCATGGTAAGTAATACAGTTGTGTGAAAGTGATGTGTGAAATGTTGGAAAAATGCATATTTAAGACTTACATCAAAAAAAAAGAAAATCAAGAACAATTAATAAACAAACACTCTACACATTTAACATTCCCTATAACACTTACTATGATTTTTTTTTTTTTTTACACCTGTGTCTGTTGAACCACACACACACCTTCACAACCGCTTGTCCCATACGGGGTCGCAGAGCCTACCCAGTAACACAGGGCGTAAGGCCAGAGGGGGAGGGGGACATACCCAGGACGGGACGCCAGTCCGTCGCAAGGCACCCCAAGCGGGGCTCAAACCGCAGACCCACCGAAGAGCAGGACCCGGTCCAGCCCACTGCGCCACCGCGCTCCCCCTTTGTTGAACCCGTTCACAGTAATTATTGTGGCCCTTTGCCTGGTTCATGCATAGCATTTCAGAGGACCTCATTGCATAATTTATCTCTGTTTTGACTGTCTAATTACAATATTTACTCTTACATGCACAGGTCATCTGAAAGAAGAGCATGGTAAGTAATACAGCTGTTTGGAAATGATTAATGAAAATGTTACAATTTCACTTCTTTAAGATATATATCAAAAAGGGGAACACTTTCACTTACCTCTTATTTCACTAATAAAATGATTTCTAGCATTTCTGTGACTGAGTACAATGTACGAAAAAAATTTAATATTTTTATTAAATATTTAATATAGTTCTCGCTGACTAATTACAATATTTACTCTTACATCCACAGGTCAGCTCCAAGAACAGCATGGTGAGTAATACAGTTGTGTGAAAGTGATGTATGAAATGTTGGAAAAATGCATATTTAAGACTTACATCAAAAAAAAAGAAAAATTAGGAACAATTAATCAACAAACACTTTACACATTTAACATTCCCTATAACACTTACTGTGATTTTTTTACACCTGTGTCTGTCAAACCAGTTCAAAGTAATGATTGTGGCCCTTTGCCAAAAAGATTGGATCCCCTGGTTTGTGTGTGCTATTTTAGGTGACGTCATTACATTATTTAATTAATCTCTGTTCTCAATGACTAATTACAATATTTACTCTTATCCACAGCTCAGCTCAAAGAACAGTTTGGTAAGTAATACAGTTGTTTGAAAGTGATGAATGAAAATGTTGCAATATCACTTCTTTAAGATATATATCAAAAAGGGGAACACTTTCACTTCTCTCTCTTTTCACTGATAAAATGATTTCTAGCATTTCTGTGACTGAGTACAATGTACGAAAAAAAATTTAATGTCAGACAGAATTACAGGGTATTACGTGATACCACAGTCAAATGACCTGTAGAAATGACCATGCTGAAGTCAGTGTTGGATGCAGGTTAATTCAGCTGCAGTTTCCTACTTTGTCAGGATTTCACTTTTGAAAAAAAAAATTTTATTGATTTCATCTTTTTTTCTCTCATTTTGTGTCATTCATAATCCCTTTTCCAGCGTAAGAATCCAAAGATTTTAGAGTATATAAAGTGATTTTTATCATTAAATGAAGTAACAGAATCATTTCATAATATATATCAGAATTTTGTCACCCGGCACTGGGATGAAATTTATAACTGCAGAAGTGTGACATCAAGCCTTTGGTTTGTTATTTCATTATATCCCGCTGTACATCAGACACAATATTTTCTTTTCAAAGTTTAAAGTTTAATATAAAATTATAGTCATTTACTATAATTTTTACACTTGTGTTTCTCAAACCAGTTCACAGTAATGATTGTGGCCCCGGCCAAAAAAAGCTGGACATCCCTGGTTTATGTATTTTAGAAGATTCCAGAAATGTGAGTTTTAGGTGAACTTGTGAAAATAAACTGACCTTAGTTCTTATTGTGCTTTTTGTGCTCATCACATCCAGGTTGTAAAAACGTGATTTTTATCAGAAAAAAATGAACACCTGTTATAGTTTAGATTCTTTCGGTTTTATCTCCTCCTGAAACGAGGGGTCTTGCAAAGCAACGCGGCTTCATTGGACCACGGGGAAGGTTCCTGGGAAGAACAGGAGCTGCATTCCGTTCAGTATTTGAGCACAAAGTACAGCAGTCAGTAGTTCTGTGTAAGAGTGAACGAGTGTGGTCGTGGTCCTAGAGAACGGTCCTGCTCTGATGACCAGGTTTCTTTCTTATGATCCTGTTCACTGAAATTCCCCTTGTACTGTATTGTATTAATCATGACATATAAACAGTTAACACGCATTAATGCTATGTTGTGTTATAAGATTTGTTCTTTTTTTTACTAATATCACACAGTTGTTATGTGTGAAAGTGTTTCTGTTCAAATTCTTGATCAGCACAAAGTGTGATTCGGTGTTAGAGACACTACATTAAAGTCATCTTGGACAAAGACATCAGCTAAATATGGAATAATTTACACCACTGTAGTGTCTCAAAATATAATCTTACTGTATAGAATGACACAGAAATATAAATTTACTTAGACAGTAATAGAAAATATTTGGTTTTGAGAAAAACTGTTCAGTTTATATTTATGGTGTAACAGGGTTCATAAACATAAATACCACAGTAAATTGTATTGCAGGCATGAACAAAACACTTAGAAGCAATTTTTATACAACGAAAAAAGATCTTTTAAAGTCTTTTGCACCTAGTATTGAAGACATGGTTAAAGCCTAAGATTGATAAAAGGTAAAAGCTCACACACATTTATATGCAGTGTGACTGTACTGTTTCATGACACTAACTTTGCATAATTTCATTGATCTTTGTTCTGACTAATTACAATATTTACTCTTACATCTACAGGTGAGCTTCAAAGACAGCCTGGTAAGTAATGCAGTTTTATGAAAATGTTTCAATATCACTTCCTTAGGACACGTAAAAGAAAACATAACAATTAATGAAAACCTTTGAGGGCACGCTGGTGCGGCAGGTTTGACTGGGGCCTGTTGTGTGGTGGGTCTGGGGTTCAAGTGCTGCTTGGGCTGCCTTGCGATTGACTGGTGGCTTGCCCTGGATATGTCCTCTCTCCCTCCACCCTTATGACCTATGTTAGAGGGTTAGGCTCTGATTCAGTGTAACCTCGCTTAAGACAAGCGGTTTGAGACTGTTTGTAAAAGCTGAAAGAACACATTTTTATGCAGTGCGTGACTAGTGTTTCGACACTGACTTCATTACATCTACAGTTCAGCTCCTAGAACAGTATGGTAAGTAATGAAACTGATCTAACTGAAACTGAAATTGCATATTTAAGCCATATCAAAAAAAATTATGAAAAATAAACACTTTAGAGGGCCGCAGTAGCGCAGTGGGTTGGACCAGGTCCTGCTCTCCAGTGGGTCTGGGATTCGAGTCCCGCTTGGGGTGCCTTGCGATGGACTGGCGTCCCGTCCTGGGTGTATCCCCTCCCCTCCAGCCTTACGCCCTGAGTTGCCGGGTGAGGCTCCGGTTCTCCGTGACCCCGTATGGGACAAGTGGTTCAGAAAATGTCTGTGTGTAAACACTTTAGACATTTGAGATTCTTTAGTAGTTACTATGAGATCAAGTTGAAGTTGTCATTCCTCTATACAATTTGTATACAGTGGAGCAAAATGTCATTTCTCTAGGGACCATGATGCAACACAGAACAGAGCACAAGACAGTAAATAAATACACAGGACAGGATGTGGACATTGGCTGTGAGCTGTAGGCAGTTGTGGTATAGTGTAGTGCTGGGTTCGCTGTTTGACTGTGCCAGATGAGCATTGGGAGGCAGCAGGGTGTTGAGTAATCTGACTGCCTCAGGGAAGAAACTGTTGGAGTCTGTAGGTGGTGGCGCAGATGCTCCTGTACCTTCTGCCAGATGGCAAAAGGGTGAAGAGTCCATGAGAGGGGTCGTCCACAATGCTGGCGGCCTTGTGGATGCAGTGGTTTTTGTATGTGGAGTCGATGGCAGGAAGAAAAAATCCGATGATCTTCTCAGCTGTTCTTACCACTCGCTCTAGGGTCTTGTGGTTGGAGACTGTGCAGTTCCCGTACCACACGGTGAGACAGCTGGTGAGGACGCTCTCCATCGTCCCTCTGTAGAAGGTGGTGAGGATGGGAGTGGGGAGTGTGGTTCTCTTCAGCCTCTGTAAGAAGTGGAAACACTGCTGGGCCTTCTTGGCTAGGCAGGTGGTGTTCAGGCTCCAGGAGAGATCCTCTGTCATGTGTACACCAAGAAACTCTGAGTTTTTGACTCTCTCCACAGATGTTCCGTTGATGTGCAGTAGTGAGTGGTCTTATTGGGTCCTCGTGAAGTCAACAATTATCTCTTTAGTCTTATCCACATTTAGAGATAGATTGTTGTCTTTACACCATTCTGCGAGCTGGTTCACCTCCTCTCTGTATGCTGACTCATCATTGTTGCTGATGAGGCCCACAAGTGTAGTGTCGTCACCAAACTTGATGATATGATTTGAACTGTACTTTGCAGCACAGTCATGAGTCAGCAGGGTAAACAGCTGTGGACTGAGCACACAGCCCTGGGGAGCGCTGGTGTTCAGTGTGATGGTGCTGGAGGTGGAGTTGCTGATCCTGGTGGACTGAGGTCTCCCAGTCAAAAAGTCCGGGATCCAGTTATACAGTGATCCAGATATTTACACCTGTGTCTGTCAAACCAGTTCACAGTAATTGTTGTGGCCCTTTGCCAAAAAGATTGGATCCCCTGGTTTATGTGTGTTATTTTAGGTGACCTCATTACATTATTTAATTAATCTCTGTTCTCACTGACTAATTACAATATTTACTCTTACATCTACAGGTGAGCTGCAAGAACAACATGGTAAATAATACAGTTGTATCAAAGTGATGTATGAAAATGTTTGAATATCAATTCTTTAAGACATATCAAAAATATGAACAATATCATTTACTTATTTTTCACTTTTCACTGCAGAAACAGTTTATGTGTAATATTAGAAAAAAAAAACTGTGTGAAACTGTTTCTGTTCAAACTTTCCGTTATAGATCAGCTCAACGTGTTATCAATGTGTCTCTAACACAGAAAGTCATCTTGGAGAAAGACATGAACTAAACATGAAATAATTTACACCATTATGGTGTCTCAAAATATGAACCTACTGTAGAGAATAATAAAAAATTCAGCTATAATAAATACTTATCAATTGTAGGAAGAGGGAAACAGGATAAGAGACTCATTTATTCACTAGTGAGAGAATGAAAGAGAATCAGCAGTGATACTATTTCTACTACTACTACTAATTCTACTGCACTATGTCTGTGATGGTGATTTTTTTACTTCTTAAATCTACAGGACTGATCAGTGGACAACCGAGTAAGTAATATTTGTGTTTCTGCATTTCACTGTGTGTCTGTTCATGCAAATATGAAATTAAAAAAGCAAAACACACCTTTAAAAAGCAACATGGTTTGTGTTGTTGTCACGAACCACGTTGCAGCTTCTCAAGTTCGCAAATGATGAGACCGACTCCAGGGTTTCTAATAAAAACGTTCCATTTAATTAAAATCCCAACAAACATCCATCGCCCCACTTGTACACTCTGAGGCAAAACTCTTCTTCCCTACTACTCTGGCATTTACGCAAAAAACAAAGAACGTAATTTACGTATGGACATCTAGTGGCAGTTCTATAAATCGCATTCCAAATGGTACAATTAAACTCAATGCCAATCATTCATCTGCAATTACAAGTTGACAACCAAATACAAACAACACCTTTCCACACAACATCAACAACACCAACTCAAACAATAAAAATACAACAGTTTGGCTACAGAAACTGTGAGAAATAAATGATGTCAGAAAAATAGAAAAAAGCACATGTCAAAATAATTTGAAATTAATGCATCTAATTTAATGGGAAATAATTGCTTCCCTTTTAGCTTTTGTTGGAGATGAGAAAAGAGCTTCTCAGATTCCTGATGTAATGAAAAAGAAAATACTGGGCTTAGAGTAAAACAGTTCAGTGTTTATTCATGGCATAACAGCTGAACAGTAAATATGACTAATGGTAAATGGTTCATGCTTATATATTTCATCAGTCCATAAAACAGGCATAATGTCACAATTAATAATGGAAAAGTAAAAATACCACTGTAACAGTATTCTATTTGGTAAGTAAAACAAGGTAAACAGTACATGTATTGAGAGAAAAATGTATCATCACCTCCTGTACAGCTGTAGTTACTGTTAGTAGAAGTAGAACAGAGATGGTACTACTGTACCTGCAGAAACTGAAAACTACCACATACTGTTCGTACTGTATTTTACTGTGTTTGTACTTTAGCAAAAGGAGTCACAAAAAGTCCGTAATATAACAGTCTATGGAATCCATTCTGAGTGGAGTGACTGTGAAGGTTTGTTTCTGTCAAAATCAGAGCCCAATAACTATACACTGTACCTGTAAGTGAAACTGATTTTGTATTTTTTTATTTTTCATTTTAGTGTTTTTTAAAATTTTTTCAGTTTTTAAGAAGTCGTATAAAATTAATTATTTCAATGGACTTACATACTTTTTCTAACTTCATGTTTCATGTCCAGCTGTAGAAAACATGTACAAGGGAGCTGGTAAGTAGAGTGGAGCTGAATTGATCCCACAGAACTGAGTTTGGTTTTTCTGTATGAGACTCTGTCCTGTAAGAATGGACACGAAAGACACTGAGACAAGTCCAGACTGACTGCAGTATCTGCTGTGCCACTAATTCCATGTGTCTCATTTTTATTTCTCTCTCTACAGAACTTCTGAAGGCACAAAGATACGCAGGTGAGTTTCTTCTGCTTCTTCTCCCCATTGCAGCTCTTCTCTGTAGGAGACACAATAATGACTGATTGGCTGCATTGAATCTGGACTCTCATTTGTCACATGATTGACTGACAGACACAGGATATGAGCACATTTATTGACCTTCCTTTCCACAAAACATCTCATCAGTGATGAGAACAAGTGACTGTTTCTCACAAGAGTTCAGTTCAATCCACACTGAGCTCCTGGTGAGAAGGAGATGTTACAGCTATGAGTGAAAGACAAACAGAAACGGAACTCAGTCTTTATGTATCCAGTGCTGTTTGTTGGTCCTTCTGCTCTCATTGTTTCCTTCTCAACACTATAAATCCAAATGAAATCAAATGCACTAAAAAGGCATAAGTATAAAAATATGGATTCGAGAAAGTTCCTTTAGCAAACACACACTTCACCACAGAGACATTTTCCACAGAAAAGTTTCAGTGTTTTCCACAAACTGATCTTCCCCTCTTACTGTGAGCAAAAGAAAAAATATATTTTAAGGACACAAAGTGTCAAATGTGACTCCACAACCTTTGCATCTTGGACCAGTTTATTTATACAATGTCTGAAGGTGGAACAGGTGTGTTGAGAGCAGGTCGGTGTGACCAAAGCAGATTATGTATAATTCTATCATTTTCTTACTGAATTTTTTACTTAATTTAACTATTTTTATTGTGTTCATTAATATGAAATCAAATCAACTTTTGAAAGATAAATGTTCTTACAGTACTTTCTCAAAGGTAACATTATTAAAATTTCTTACAAAACATTCAAAACACCAGTTTCCAGAATTAATATTAATGTCTAAAAATTATATTCATATTGTGGCACACAGCACTGTGGTTCTGGATGAGGCAAAGAAGACCACGGAGACAGCATTCATCACAAATGATTTATTTGAACACCAGCACACAGGGAAATAGTGCTTTCATTCTGAGAACCCCATTTCTTCCAGGACCTCCCCCTATTTTTTTTTTTTTTTTAAACTTTATTTGATAAAGTTATCAACAATACATTAAAATCCACAATCCAACAAACCCAACACCATTTTTCTACAGTTGGTCAACAAAGTTACTAAACAACCAGTACATAAAACACATTGTCAAGACAAAGTCTTTCCCATAACAATCCCCTTTCTGGCTTCAAAAAATATAACTGACCCATGTCTTCCCCACACCAACATACCCAAAAGGACTGTCCACCTATAGCCAACCTTCTCAACCTGCTTAGTGCCCCCAGGCTCTTTCCCCACACACTCAGAAACACGGTCACCCCATCATTTCCCCCAAAATGCTCCCGGTGGTTGCACACCCATACATCACATTATTCCCCATAATGCAACTATTTACATTTAGGAGTTTCCCTCCTAAAACAGTAACACAGGGTCGTTACAATATTAATACCTAAATATTAATGCCTAAAAATTCACTCATTCTCACTAACCGTGTGTTGTAATTGCTGTCACACACACACACACACCCACTGCCTTCTACTGCCGTAATAATATAATGTTCTTATCCATCCATTTTCTAAACTGCTCAGTCCTTCTAGGGTCATGGTGGCAACAAGGAGAGCAATACAACATTTAGGTATAATATAACGTTTAAAAAGTGTTATTTTTTATCACATTTTGAAAGATAATAATTGACCATCTCCCTGTCCTCCGCAGTTGATGTGACTCTGGACCCTGATACAGCACATCCTCAACTCGTCCTGTCTGAGGACAGGAAACGAGTGAGACATGAAAACACAAAGCAGGAGCTCCCTGACAACCCAGAGAGGTTTAAACGCCGGATAGGTGTCCTGGGAAAAGAAAGGTTTTCTTCAGGGAGACATTACTGGGAGGTGGAGGTTGGGGACAAAACTGACTGGGATTTAGGAGTGGCCAGAGAGTCCATCAACAGGAAGGGAAAACCTACACTGAGTCCCAATAATGGTTACTGGACTATCTGTCTGAGGAATGGAAATGAGTATAAGGCTAATGCTGAGTCCTCTGTGTCCCTCCCCCTGAGTGTGAAGCCCCAGAAGGTGGGGGTGTATGTGGACTATGAGGAGGGTCAGGTCTCCTTTTACAGTGTGGAGGAGATGTCTCATATCTACATTTTCACTGGATATAAATTCACTGAGAAGCTCTATCCGTTCTTCTGGCCAGGTGCCCCAAACTCAGCCCCACTGATCATCTCTCCTGTGAGTCACACAGACTGAAGAAACTGAGTTTAGCTTTTAATGTTCAGGTTATGATGCCATATTCTGATTTAATTTCCCATCTCACCCTCATTCGGGGTTTGTAATTTCTCCATCTAAACATGTATTTTTTACATTGTGATGCTTTTAAATAAATATTGTTTAACAGCAATTATGTCTTTTGAAAGTTCCATCATGTGGAAGTAAACAGAATCGTATCATGCAATATTCAGTAATTTTCAAACTGATTTCAGCATTAAAATTAATGAGTCTCTTCAATATATTTACATTTATTCGTTTATCAGACACTTTTCTCCAAAGCGACGTACATCTCATAGAAAATACAAATGTGTCCATTACATTAACAGAGACACTTAGATGTACTGTAGATGCTGTGGCGATCAGTTGTTGTTCTTGGTATTGCCTGTAGATGACAGTAGTGTACGGTAGGTACAGGAAGGATACCTAAGGAGTACGGATATAGATTTAGAAAAGAGTCCTGAAAACAGTTGTCATAAAAACCAGCGTGAATATTAAAAGCGGCTACACATCAGTTAACAGAAATCATTCTCAATGTGCTTATTGAGTAAACACAACATGGTACCAGGAGTGCTCTGAGCTGCAGTAAAGAAGTATGATGGATGATGCTGTTAAACCACCTGAGTCATTGAAACTAACCCGGGAACGTCGACAACAGCTGACGATAGGCGTTCAAGTAGCAGTTTTCGCTGTACATGCAAGCGGTTGGGCTGGATAACAAGGCGGATGCACGAAAGATTGCGTTGCTTCTGACGGTGGCTGGACCTCAAGCGATAGAGGTGTACAACACTTTCACATTCGCAAGACCTGAGGATGGAGAAATATTCGAGGAAGTCATCAAGAAATTTGACGAGCACTGCTCACCCACGAAAAATGAAACATACGAGAGGTATTTGTTCCGCTCGCACATTCAAATGTGGAGAGAAAGCTTTGATTCTTTCTTAACTGACTTAAAACTAAAGGCAAAAATGTGCAACTTCGGAGTTTTGAACGATTCAATGATCAGAGATCAAATTGTCTTTGGAATTCATGAAAAGAAGGTGAGAGAAAGACTGATTAGATAAGTGGAGCTAAAATTAATGATGCTGTCAAGATTTGTCATGAAAGTGAACTTGCTTTGCTGCATTCGAAAACTTTCAGTGACAAAGAGGGCGCTGCTGTTGCTGACAGTCCAGTAGTCAGCACTGTCATGCAAAAAATTAAAAAGCAAAGATCCACACCGAGAGCAGGCACAGCGACATGATTTGGTTGTAAAAGATGTGGTTCAGCGCATCAATCCAAGCAATGTCCAGCATATGGGAAGCTATGTGCAAAATGCAAATGCATGAACCACTTTTCCAAACAATGTTTCTCATAGAGGGGGGTGCGGTGGCGCAGTGGGTTGGACCGGGTCCTGCTTTCCGGTGGGTCTGGGGTTCGAGTCCCGCTTGGGGTGCCTTGCGACGGACTGGCGTCCCGTCCTGGGTGTGTCCCCTCCCCCTCTGGCCTTACGCCCTGTGTTGCCGGGTAGGCTCCGGTTCCCCGTGACCCCGTATGGGACAAGCGGTTCTGAAAATGTGTGTGTGTGTGTGTGTGTGTGTGTGTGTGTGTGTGTGTGTGTGTGTGTGTGTGTGTGTGTGTGTGTTTCTCATAGAATAAGTCAAAATCAACAACAAATGTGCATACTGTGGAAGAGACAGAATTGTCTGAGACTTTCTTTGTGGGAATGATCAATGGCAATAGAGAAAGTGTTCAGCAAAGCAATGAGATAAAACAAGAAAATGTCTCAAATGTGAACAGCGTATCTGAGGATAAATGGTTTGTCTTGTTACAAATAAATGGAACCATTGTCCCACTGAAACTTGATACTGGAGCTAAGGCCAATCTCATAAGCATAAGTGACATAAAGGAGATGAAAATCAAGCCTAATATTTGAAAAAGTCCAGTGTCGCTTAAAGCTTACAATGGGCAGGACATAGAAACACGAGGTGTATGCATACTCAGAGTACAAGTCAAGAGCAAAATTCATCATCTTCTCCCTGTTGTAGTCCCAGATGATCATCACTCCCTTCTTGGTGACAAAGCCTGCGAGGAGTTAGGATTGGTCAAATGAGTGTACTGCATCAGTAGTCATGATGTAGCATTGGCACAGCAGGAAACTGCAAATGACATTGTATGCAGATTTGAAGATGTTTTCAAGGGACTGGGAGCTCTTCCATTCACTTACAAAATTCTGCTCAAAGAAGATGCTCAGCCTATAATACACGCTCCAAGAAGAGTTTGCACACTAAAAGATAAACTAAAAAAGGAACTTGACAGAATGACAACTCTGGGAGTAATAAAGAAAGTGGAGGAACCCACAGAATAGGTGAACTCCATGGTTTGTGTCAAAAAAGAAGAATGGTGATTTGAGAATATGCATGGATCCTCAAGGTTTAAATGCAAATATAAAAAGAGAACATTACCAGATTCCAAAGCGTGAGGAGATTACAAGTGAGATGGCTGGTGCACAGTATTTCAGCAAACTTGATGTTTCTCAGGGGTTCTGGCAATTGAAACTTCAAGAGGACAGCACCAAATACTGTACATTCAACACACCATTCGGACGTTATTCGTTCCTACAACTCCCCTTTGGCATATTATCAGCTTCTGAAGTCTTTCATCGTGGCATGGAGCACATCATAGAAGGGCTGAATGGAGTTTGTGCATATGTTGATGACGTAGTGGTGTGGGGATTGTCATTACAAGAGCACAATGAGAGGCTTCTCAAGCTACTCCAAAGAATTTGGAAGTATGGACTCCGACTAAACAAAGCCAAGTGTCAGTTTGGTGTCACTGAGATTACCTTTCTGGGTGACAAGTTGTCAGGACATGGTTTGGAGCCTGATACGAGTAAAATATAGGCAATCCTTGACATGCCAAGTCCAGTGGATAAGAAAGGTGTGCTGAGAATAATGGGAATGGTGAACTTTGTTGGTAAATCCACTCCAAATCTCTCCTCAGAAATAGCAAAACTCAGGGAACTGCTTAGTCACAAAAATGAGTTCAGATGGACAAGTAAACATGAGGAAGAATGAAAAACGCTCAAGTCAACTTTGACAACAGCACCAGATCCTGCATACTTTTACACATCCAGGAAGATCAAAATCTCTACAGATGCATCAAAAGATGGGCTAGGTGCAGTCTTACTCCAAGCAGATGCTCAAGGCTGGAAACCGGTAGCCTATGCCTCCAGGACAATGTCACAATCTGAAAGCAGATATGCTCAGATTGAGAAAGAGTGTCTGGGACTTGTTTGGATTTGAGAGATTTCATGACTGAAAATAAGGCTTACCATCATTCACTGCAGAAACAGATCACAAGCCTTTAACTGCAATCATTCGAAAGAATCCGAATGAGATGTCTCCACACATTCAGTGTCTAATGATGAGACTGCAGCGATATGACTTTAAATTAGTCTACACACCAGGGAAATACATTGTCTTAGCTGATGCACTCGTGCACCATCAACATGTAAATCGCATGAGGTGAGCTCTACAGAAATTGATGTTGAACTTCTGGCAATAGTTCAACATTACACTACAGACCCAGTAAATCTTAAAGCAACTATAAAATAGTAAATCTTTAACTTGTGAATTTACAATTTAGAGTAAAAGTAAAAAAGTTCATTATAATATAAACTGGAAATATCATGGAAAAAAAATATATTTTTATCTTTATTACAGAAAAGTGTAGTGAGTAGCATTTCAGCTAAATTAGCCTAATATTGGCTTGCCAGAATTCAGTCCCCACACACAGCTGTAACGAGTAAGGACACGGATATTTGATTCTACCGTAACAAATTCTTTTGGCATGTTTGATGGTATAATATAAACAACACATCAGTGTCTGGGTTGCATGTTTGGATGAGATTTTGATCCTTACTCAGTGTGTAAGGTGTGTGTATAAAAGCAATAAAATGGACAAAAAAGTGGAATTTAAACAAAATGTAATGACATGATGACAAACAGAGAATGTGAGACACAGGACTTGGTCAAGACTGAAGTTCTTTCTCTTCCAGCTCCAGGAGACATGAGCTCTGGGTTCTGCTGCCGCTCCTCACTGTAAATCCGTGTCCTCATCATTGACAAATGGCTCTTTTCTACAATAAATCATAATTCCAACAAAATGCTCATCGGATTCAGTAATAAAGTCAATGATCAACTTCCCTTTGTTTGGTGTCTCTTTGTTTGTCTCACAATCGTAACACGGTTTTTCCCCCAAAGTCCCGCAATATTATCTTTCAATAATATATTATAGGAACTGCAGTCACACTGATCAAAGCTCGTTACTTTTCAGCCTTCTCTCATATTTCACTTATTTGGCAATATTTCAATATATTACTTAACAGCTCGCTCTTCTGTTCCTCAGCATTTTACAAACGAAAGTAAAACTTATGGAAAAGCGGAACACCGAGTGACGCGAACAGGTTATGTTTCTCTGTAAAATAAACCGCTATTTAATTTCATTAATTACATGATTAATAGATCAAATTTATATTCCCTTAATATTGCCATTAATAACTGTAGACAAATTTTAACAAATCTTATATTTTATACTTCGAATCAATTTTTTTCTACTGCGAACTCGAATATGTACCACAGTACAGAGGTGGAGTAAAACACGGTAAGAAGGGCGGCTGTGGGTGTGGATCGCGGATATGATGAAACAACGGTAGTGTCCATAAAAAACAGTGTTTGTTAACACTTTATGTTATATATTTCTGGGAGTTTCGGAGTGAAAACAGGTCGTTTGAAATAGTTTTATTGTAACGACCCGCGTTACTGCTGCTTGAGCGGGAAATCATGCGCTTATTGTAAATAGTTACATGGGAAAAATGTGGAACGTAAGTGTGCAAACACTGCGGGCACTTTTTCTGGGGGAAATGATGGGGTGACCGTGTTTGCAACCGCGTTCAGAGGCTGGATTGAGGAGCAGGATCTGGATGAAACGACGACGTCCTCAACCGAGTGTGTTATTTCGCTGTGTGCCGCTATTCATAAAGCGTTCGCGATAAACACTCCGCGTCACGCGTGTGCGTCCCTCTTCTTCGCCTCTGTCGTAAAAAGACGTTTAATAAAGCCAAATCGGAATCCAAAAGCAAAGTCGAGGGACAGGCGTGGCGTGGGTCAGGCGATTAGCAAACGTAGTACAGAGGGCTAGTAGACAAAGAACGAGGTCAGGAACATACAGGCAAAGGTCGATGTCAGAAGAGGTTCACAGTGGCACGGCTCGGGGAAACACACACACATATTATTTCCTGAACCGCTTGTCCCATATGGGGTCGCGGGGAACCGGAGCCTACCCGGCAACTCAGGACGTAGGGCCGGAGGGGACACACCCAGGACGGGACGCCAGTCCGCCGCAAGGCACCCCAGGCGGGACTCGAGCCCCAGACCCACCAGAGAGAGGAGGACCCGGGCCAACCCACTGCGCGCGCCCCCCGAGGGGAACCAAAGAAGGCGAAACAAGGTTCCGTATGTGGGCTTCCTCGGCGTCCCTCTTTATTGCTGTTCCTATTAGGAAACAGCAGTGTAATGATGACGTATTATTGTGGAGACCGAGGGGTTGCCTGCCCCCCTCCCCGGTTCCCTCTTTCTCCCGCGCGTGCGTAGGCTAATATACTTGGCCGTGTACACATTTTGTGCCCCGCACGTTTTGCAGTTTAATGTTGTTTATTTTATCGTGAAGACAGCTGTGTGAAGTATAAGTCACCCATAGTTGCCTACAAGATATTAAACGAAGAGCTTCCATTTTTTCAGTGTCCGTCTGGGTTTACTTTATACACCTTTTATTGGAATACACGTGAGGATCTGGACTAACTCATTACTGCAGGTGTCGCCGATGTGCCGGCTGCGGGGGACGTGACAGCCCCACTAAACCCACGACGCTGCGCGCCGCTTTATTATTGTGGATAAAACAGGGTTAAGTGTTCGGCCAACAATGAATGAAACCTCGCGCTTCTCTCGGCAACCGAACGGTTCGCTTCGTTCTCCCTTGAGGAAACGGGGTTCTCGAACTGGCCATCTGGACTTTCTGGAGAAGTCCAGAACGGCCGTCGGCCTGGCTGGTTCATCATCAAAGAAAAAGTGTCAGATTAAGTGACGCTGACAGCCGACAAAAGGGGGCGCTAATGCAATCTTTTTTTTTTGCTTATAATAAACCGAAACTGACGTAAAGGGAGAGTGCGCTCATGACGGCAAGCAAAAATAACATAAAGGCGGTTGGGAGAAGCTAAAAGGAGGGGAAAAAAAAGCGAAGTCCTGAGAGACGGACTTTACAAAATGCAAAAAAATAAGAGAGATGTTTGGCAATAGTGTTGCCAGCAGCAGTGCATCTCACTGCAGCAGGCAGCAGCATCCCTGACGAGGGAGAGACAGCAGCACAGCAGTTGCTCCTGAGCCAATGGTTCTGGTGAGTCGCCTGTCAGGACAGTTACATCAAGTTACCTTTGGCTTTGCCCGCCTCTCTCACTATAGAGCGTTATGTAGGGTCTGGGGTTCGAGTCCCGCTTGGGGTGCCTTGCGACGGACTGGCGTCCCGTCCTGGGTGTGTCCCCTCCCCCTCCGGCCTTACGCCCTGTGTTATCGGGTAGGCTCCGGTTCCCCGTGACGCCATATGGGACAAGCGGTTCTGAAAGTGTGTGTGTGTGTGTGAACAGCACTAAAATCCCAGACCCAGGACATCCTTACTCCGAACGTTCACTGCTATTTATCACTCCGCATTGTCTGACGTGAATATTCCATGATTCATTGATTGATTCATAACGACTGGAGACAGCAGCGATTCTACAACCGTCGGGTTACATTAACATTGCTACTGAGCTAGAAAATAGAGTAAATGAAGTAGCCTGAGGTGATTGCTCCGATTAACATGAAACATGATAATGAGCGAGTAGTTGCAAATAATTTGTGCACACATGGTCACTCTCACTCAGCTTGGCTGCAGCATGACAGACAGAGTAGACGTCAAAACGATATTATTTTGATCGTGGCATACAGGCTAACCCAGCCAATATCCAAATTCACACCCATTCATCCCGTTTTAAATTGCCCACGAACTGGTCACGAACTCACATGAAAACAAACAGAATTTAACAGTTCTAACCGTGCTACGTGTCAGTTTGCACAATCAGGTGTTCTCACGTTATCTACAGCTGAAATTATAGCAAAACATAGGCTATATAATAATTCTCCCCAAGATTGAGATAACATCACGCAGACAACCATTTTGTTTGAAAATAAACCTAAAATAATGTTTGCTTTCCATAACATTCAAAGTGTTATAAGAATATATAAGTAATCTAAAAGTAATTTAGGATTGGTTTAATATTAAGTGACAGATGTTATACTGAGACTTATCTGAAATCAACTTATGTGTATTCATTTGCTTATTCAGGGACACACAGACAGGCAGACATATGAATACTCAAATTGTAGAATAGTTCTGTTGCTTCAGGTTTCTAGATTCTAGGTTTATGTTTATCATATGTCATATACATTTTTGCATTCTGCTCTTTTTATGTAGATTTCAAGTATTTTAGTTCATACAATAATAAATTTATTTCGGTCACCGTGGGTTTTGTGATGTTATTTGCCATAAATGCCATACATCGACTGCTGTAATATTGTGAGATAGTAGCGGCTGTTTGTAGTTGTGGTGTTGCCTATTTGGGGGGAAATCCAGGGCCGTTTTTTACTCCCAGTCCATCCCTGACCGGCAGCATCATGTCCCTGTGTGCTGGTGTTCAGTTGAACGTTAGAAATGAGCGCTACCTGTACTGTGTGTCCTTCTTCACCCCATCCAAACCCCGCACTGCGTCTAAGAATATTATGAGAAGTCATGTAATAACTACGTACAGTTTAAGTTGGTATAAATCAGATTTAACTACATGCACTTATATGTAAAAATCATTATTTACTTATGCAATGGAGCTATAGTTTAAGTGTGAATTGGGGGTGACACAGCCTGAAATCTAAAAGTCACTTGCGAACATTTTTCAATGAAAACAATCTGCCATAAAACGCAACAGTACATGTAATAATAAACATTTCATGGAAAATACATTGTAACGTGTCATAAATAAGTGCGGAAGAAAACACCATACAGTTCTGTGCTTTATAGTAACACACTGCTGCTTTTTCACTCTTGTACACTTTCTGTCACTGTGATCCTGAGCTGATTCATATAGTTCACTGACTCCATGTGGTCAGAAGTGCTGTAAGACCAATTTGTCGAACAGAAATAAGATAAAATATGCATTTATTCATACTGCAGACTCTCCTGTCCTTCTCTTTATAGTGAGTTCATGATCTCCAGTGAATGATCATTGCCTGGTATTTCACTGTCACTCTGAGACACATCCAGTTCTGCAGGTGACCTGGAATGACAGGATCAGGTAAGAACACCTGTGAGAACCGCAGAGCACCAGGCTGGTAAAGCACTGTGGAGTTCAGAGTAAAACATCTTTACCACAGTAAAGAGTATTTGCTGTAAAGTGACCGGGTCAGATTACTTGATATGAGACCTCAGTCCCTCAGACAACCAAGCAGTCAAGGCCATATCTTTTGTTTGTACAGTGGGTGCCTGACTTACAAACTTTTGAGTTACAAACTTTAACCCATGCAGTTTTGTTGGAAGTATTTATTTTTTTTCATGACGAGAGCATGATTACCAGTTTGAACTGCACGCCAAAGCTTCACGCAACACGATCACAGACAGCCACTGAGAGCAGTAACCGTAAGCATCTTATGTTGATGAGTCTTATGAGGGCAAGGGTCAAAGAAAAGGAGAACCCTAACCCTAACACTACAAGGAAGGGCAAGGTGTCTCCATGAGATTTCATGACCACTGTTGGTGGACCTCCTTCTTTCAATGTTTTCATGAGGTGCAGGTGTGTGGCTTATACTTGCAATTGACAAAAATAACCCCCACCCCCGTCGTCATCTGGGGTACTGTCCCCAGAGGTTGTGACAGCTGCAGAGTACCTGGTATGTCATGAAGCAGCAGTAAAGGTGCTGATACCATTCAGCAACACCTACCCGTGTGAAGCTGGGTTTTCAGCCGTGACAGCGCTCAGAACTAAAGACAGAACCACACCGACTCTTGAGGATGACTGACGTGTTGCCTTGTCTAAAATTTCTCCATGCATTGAGCACGTTATTCACAAGCAACAGCAACAATCCTCACACTGACTGAGTGGCTTCTCTAAGTTATGAAAAATCTCTGCAGTCCCTTATTCTGTTGTTTACTTTTTTGTTATTTTGCCAGAAATAACATTTCTTTTTATGTCTCTTTTAAAAGTAATGGTTAAGTGGAGTGAGTAGCTTTTGTTATCATGAATAATGTTTTCATTGACAAATTCTATATATTGGAAATTACTAGTTATTATTATTTATCGCTAAAAAATTCCTACCCCTATTATTATTGAGCAACTTAGGGACTAGTAGAAATAACTTTTAAAAATAAACATACAGGCTGTTTTTGAAACACATGTTAGTTTTGTTTTATGCTGAGAAAAAATTCAGGCAATGTGACAACAGTACCAACTAATATGTTTTTGTTAATAAAACTAAGTTTGACAACAAGAACCTTTGTTAAGATTGAGGCAAAAGCTCAAGAGAGTAAATATCATGACCTGTGTAGGAAGACCCTCAGATGTTATTGTTGGCACTGAGATCCTTGGAGGAATAAAGCTTGAGAACAACTGCTGTACTTTGTGACACTTTTTTTGTAAAGCAGCTTATGTTTATTTACTGATCTCTACAGAGGGTTTCTTTCTGGACTCATTCAGAATGCAACTCAAAACTCAACAATTTTCAGATCAGAGTTCCCAACCCTAATTGTACACTGTGCAGTACTATGTGTACCATGGTACAGTGTACCAGTTATGAAGGTAGTGTTAATAGTTCTGTCCTCCTCTTCCTAAAGATTTTTCAGACTTCAAATAAAAGTCATTTAGTTCGAACTCACTGAGTCAGAAACGCCACTATGTATAATCGTACATTCTTTGTGGAAATGACACTGATCATTTTCAGCAGGGTTTTTAAATGAACAGATGTAATGGTTTGTTTACTATAATTTTTTTGTTCCATTCAGACATCAGTGATGTGAACAGGATCCTGCTCAACCTGTATTAAATTACGAGCTGAGTGAGAAAATAGCAGTAATTTGGTTCTTTTATTCTGTAGTTCATTAGCCTGATCATATTTCAGTAGCTGAAAAAGTTTTATTTTCACAAAATTAACCAGCAAAAGTGTTCTTTTACTGTAGTTTTTTTTTTTCCATTTGAATTTTTACACTTGTCTTGACAGATTTGTTGTGCTTTGACACCTGAAAGTAAAATCTCTTTGTGTCACTGATTCCTGTGTCTGGTGTTTCAGTGTCACTCTGACATACATGTCAGATGCTGTGTGGCCTGCAAAACAAAATATCTGAAGAATAATGAAAGAAATAGACTAGAAAACCTGGGACTATTATAAGAGCAGACTGGGAGAACACTGAGCCTCACTGTAAAACAGCTTCACAAAGTATAACAGTTACTATAGTAAATCAGTCTGCTCAGTATTGGTAATTTTTTGTACTAGTACATTGAGTCCTTCAGTTAATCAATAGATTTTTTAAACTGATTTACTTAATCTATTGTCAGATCCTGTATGACTGTATAACTGTTCATTTTAAATTGATGGCGTGTATATACTCTCCTAACTGCTGGTTTCTGTACACGTTTCTCCCAGTGATGAAGATCAGTTGGTCTGAGTGTCTCTGTTTGATCCTCCTGCTTCTCCAACAGACCACTGTCTCCACGTTGGGTACATATTTCCCTGAGATAAGAATTTCAATCATACTGTGTGTCAACTGAATCAATTCTCAGTGTGTGTTGTTCTTCACAGAGAGGTTTGAGGTTCTTGGTCCAGCTCAGCCTGTAGTTGCTGTAGCTGGTGAAGATGTTGTTCTGCCCTGTTACCTCAAACCGAACATCAGTGCTGTGGACCTGAGTGTCGAGTGGTTCAGGGTTCAGACCAAAGACCCACTTGTACATCTTTACCGGGATCATGAGGACAGAAATGAGAATCAGATCCCATCTTACAGGAGAAGGACATCACTGTTCCCTGAGGAACTGAGGAACGGAAACACTTCATTAAAAGTTAAAAATTTGCGAGGATCTGACAATGGAGAGTATAAATGTCTTGTCCAGTCGGGGAAATTTTATGACGATTCTTCCATTGAAGTTCTTATTAAAGGTGAAAATTACAATTTTGTTTGAATTAATGAAATTAATGTTTAATTTGGAGGTGTCATAAGGACTTCTCTAGTAATCTATTTCTAAAGGTGAAAGCTGTTTTACAATGCATCATGTAATTTCAATCAAGTTTCAATGCATTTTAAATACATTTTTCTCTTAGCTACACTATTTCTGTTTCTGTAGCTGTAGGAACCCAACCAGTGATCTCCATCGAGGGATATAAAGAAGGAGGGATCAGTCTGGTGTGTGAATCTAAAGGCTGGTACCCTCAGCCTCAAGTGGTCTGGATGGACAGTGAAGGACACAGTCTCCCTGCTGGACACACAGAGACACACAGAGACAGTATGGACCTCTTCATCGTGAGACGACGTGTTATTGTACAGGAGACAGAGAACAACAGGTTCACCTGTCGAGTTCTACAAGAGGACTTAAATGAAATAAAAGAGACAATAACCAACATCCCTGGTGAGTTACACATATTCAGTATTAACAGCTCAATGGAGACACTTAGTGTAACACATGTTTAAATCACTGTAAATAATGAACAGGTTCCAGTATCACAACTTTTTGGTATCATCCTGATTTGCGTCTTCATCCATCTGTATGAAAGTGTTTCCACACTTTGTAGTTTTATGAAGACTAAAACTGAGGTACTTATGTACTGGTTTCTTCTGGTTAAATAAAACATTAGGACTGCAGGTTCTGCACTGATTAAATAGCCTATTTTAGTCTTTAATGCCAAAAAGGTGCAAATCTGTAATCATTATGTAAAATGAATTATTTGTTGTCTTCCAGGTGAGATGTTTCATCGTGCCCATCCCTGGAAGGTGACCTTTGTTGTGGCCTTCAGTCTGGCTGCTGTTTGTATTATTGGATGCTTGGTTTTGATTAACCATTTTGTGAAACTGCGGAAAAACAGAGGTATTTTTTTTAAGTTACTGTTCGTATTTATGGTTTTCAGAGTTAAAAGGTTATAGTTGAGAAAAGGTATTATGTGAAAGTAATTTTTTGTCATAGCTCACAGAAATCATTGTAGTGTATGAGTTATATTCACTGTGGGGACACTGGAGTTCTACAGGCACCTTCACACTCACTGTCTTACTTACACTTTCACTAATCACAGTCACTTGTTAAAGGTTATTTATTATTAGCAAGTATGGACATTGTAGAACATGTCCAAAGAATATTTAAAAATTATTCCTATCATGAAGCTCACACCTAATAAATGACGTGTTCACAGTTTTGTCGCAAATGGTTGTAACTGGTTGATGAATTGCACTTTTTAAGGAACTTAAAATATTCGCTCAGAATTTAAATAATTTATTTGTCACCAAAGCTGAAGGATGAGATAATATAGTAAAATGTTAAAACTCTCATTCAAATATTTATATGCAGTGTCTGACTGTATGTTTCATTACACTGACCTCATGACATAATTTCATTAATCTCTGTTTTCACTGACTAATTACAATATTTACTCTTTTTATCAACAGGTCAGCTCAAAGAACAACATGGTAAGTAATACAGCCGTATGAAAGTGATGCATGAAATGTTGGAAAATGACATATTTAAGACATATAACAAAAAAATTAAGAACAACTAATTAACAAACACTTTACACAATTAACATTCCATAACGCTTACTGTGATTTTTACACCTTTGTCAGTCAAACCAGTTCACAGTGATTATTGTGGCCCTTTGCCTAAAAGATTGGACACCCCTGGTTTATGTAGGTTATTTTACATTATTTAATTAATCTCTGTTCTCACTGACTAATTACAATAGTTACTCTTTTATCCACAGGTCAGCTCAAAGAACAACATGGTAAGTAATACAGCCGTATGAAAGTGATGCATGAAATGTTGGAAAATGACATATTTAAGACATATAACAAAAAAATTAAGAACAACTAATTAACAAACACTTTACACATTTAACATTCCATAACGCTTACTGTGATTTTTACACCTTTGTCAGTCAAACCAGTTCACAGTGATTATTGTGGCCCTTTGCCTAAAAGATTGGACACCCCTGGTTTATGTAGGTTATTTTACATTATTTAATTAATCTCTGTTCTCACTGACTAATTACAATAGTTACTCTTTTATCCACAGGTGAGCTCCAAGAGCAGCATGGTAAGTAATACAGTTGTATGAAAGTGATGAATGAAAATGTTGCAATATCACTTCTTCTGTGTGGGAGTGAACGAGTGTGGTCCTGGCCCTGGAGAACAGTCCTGTTCTTATGACGAGGCTTCTTTCTCATGATCCTGTTTGCTGAAATTCCCCTTTTACTGTATTGTACAAATCATAACAATATATGAACAGTTTACATGCATTAATGCTACATGTCTATTTGTTCTGTTTATTACCATCTAAGGTTATCGTCATGTCATTATACACAGATGTATTATAGACACAACGTTTTCTTTACACAGTTTCTGGTGTATCATAGATAATCACTGTAAACATTTACCATTCACGGTGTCACTTACTATGATTTTTACACAATGTTTCTCGAACCAGTTCAAATTAATGATTTGTTGTGATCTTCAGTCTGGCTGCTGTTGGTATTATTGGATGCACAATTTTGATTCACCGTTTTGTAAAACTGCAGAGAAAGGGAGATATTTTAGTAATTTACTGTTCACGCTGATGATTTTTTAGAGTTAAAAAAGTTAAAAAACAAAGTTGAAAAGCAGTATTATGTGAAAGTGATTTTATATCATAGCTCACAGCAGTAATTATATGGTATGAGTTATATTCAGGGGGCGCGGTGGTGCAGCAGGCTTGGCCTGTGCCCACTCTCTAGCGGGTCTGGGGTTTGAGTCTGGCTTGGGATGCCTTGCAAAGGACTGGCATCCTGTCCTGAGTGTTTCCCCTCCCCCTCCAGCCTTATGCCCTGTATTGCCGGGTTAGGCTCCGGTTCGCCACGACCCAGCTCTGACAAACGGTCTGGACATTGTGCGTGTGTGTGACTGAGTTATACTCCCTAGTAAGAGTAATTTGTTTTCGGTTATTCATTACTAGCAACTTAAACATTCAAGATCTTGTCCTAGGAATATTTACACATTTTTACAACCATGAGTTCTAAGCTCAAACCGAATAAAAAATTCAGTGTTTAAAACGTAGTTCCAGAGTAACTGGTTGTTGAATTGCACTTTTTAAATGATTTATAATATTCACTTATAGTTTAAATAACTGATCACTTGCCACCACAACTGAAGGATGAGATAATATGATAAAATGTTAAGTCACATGCACATATTTATCTGCAATGTGTGACTGTAATGTTTTGTGAGACTAACCTCATGACATAATTTCATTTATTTCTCTTCACACTGACTAATTGCAATATTTACTCTTTTATCCACAGGTCAGCTCAAAGAACAGCATGGTAAGTAATACTGTTGCGTGAAAGTGATGTATGAGATGTTGGAAAATTGCATATTTAAGAAATATATCAAGAAAAGAAAATTAAGAACAATTAATAAATAAACACTTTACACAATTAACATTCCCTATAACACTTACTATGATTTTTACACCTGTGTCTGTTGAGCCAGTTCACAGTCCCTTTGCCTGGTTCATGTGTAGTATTTCAGAGGACCTCATGACATCATTTAAGTATGTTTTGACTCTTTAATTACAATATTTACTCTTACATGCACAGGTCATCTGAAAGAAGAGCATGGTAAGTAATACAGTTGTATGAAAGTGATAAATGAAAATGTTGGAAAATTGCATATGACGTATAAAAAAAAATTAGGAACAATTTATAAACAAACACTTCAGACATTTAACATTCTTTATAACACTTACTGTGATTTTTACACCTGTGTCTGTCAAACCAGTTCACTGTGATTATTGTGGCCCTTTTCCTAAAAGGTTGGACACCCCTAGTTTATGTGTGTTATTTTAGGTGACCTCATTACATAATTTAATTAGTCTCTGTTCTCACTGACTAATTACAATATTTACTCTTTTATCCACAGGTCAGCTCAAAGAACAGCATGGTAAGTAATACTGTTGTGTGAAAGTGATGTATGAGATGTTGGAAAATTGCATATTTAAGAAATATATCAAGAAAAGAAAATTAAGAACAATTAATAAACAAACACTTTACACAATTAACATTCCCTATAACACTTACCATAATTTTTACACCTGTGTTTGTTGAACCAGTTCACAGTCCCTTTGCCTGGTTCATGTGTAGTATTTCAGAGGACCTCATGACATCATTTAAGTCTGTTTTGACTCTTTAATTACAATATTTACTCTTACATGCACAGGTCATCTGAAAGAAGAGCATGGTAAGTAATACAGCTGTATGAAAGTGATGAATGAAAATGCTTCAGTATCACTTCTTTAAGATATGTATCAAAAATGGGAACACTTTCCCTTACCTCTTTTTTCACCAATAAAATGATCTATCCTTTCTGTGAATGAGTACAATGTATGAAAAAAAATTTAATGACTGACAGAATTACAGGGTATTACGTGATACCACAGTCAAATGACCTGTAGAAATGACCATGTTGAAGGCAGTGTTGGACGCAGGTTAATTCAGCTGCAGTTTCCTACTTTGTTAGGATTTCACTTTTGAAAGAAAAAGTTTATTGATTTCATCTTTTTTTTCCTCCCATTTTTGTGCCATTCATAATCCCTTTTCCAGAGTAAGAATCCAAAGATTTTAGAGTATATAAAGTACGCATACACATTTTTTTTTCTGAACCGCTTGTCCCATACGGGGTCGCGGGGGGTATATAAAGTAATTTTGATTATTACATCGAGTAACAGAATCTTTTCATAAAATATATCTGGATTTTGTCACCCAGCAATGGGATGAAATTTATAACTGCAGAAGTGTGACATCAAGCTTTTGGTTTATTTCATTATGTCCCGCTATACATCAGGCACAATATTTTATTTTCACAGTTTCAAGTGTAATATAAAATCACGGTCATTTACTATGATTTTTATACCTGTGTTTCTCAAACCAGTTCACAGTAATGATTGTGGCCCCTGGCCAAAAAAAGCTGGACATCTCTGGTTTATGTATTTTAGATGATTCCAGAAATGTGAGTTTTAGGTGAGCTGCTAACTATAAACTGACCTTAGTTCTTAGTGTACTTTGTGTGCTCATCGCATACAGGTTGTAAAAACATGATTTTTATCAGAGGCCAATGAACACCTGCTATAGTTTATGTTCATTTTTATCTCCTCCTGAAACGAGGGGTCTTGCAAAGCAGCGCGGCTTCATGCGACCACAGGGAAAGTTTCTGGGAAGAACAGGAGCTGCATTCCGTTCAGTATCTGAGTACAAAGTACAGCAGTCAGTAGTTCTGTGTGAGAGTGAACGAGTGCGGACCTGGTCCTGGACAACAGTCTTGGTCTTATTACGAGGTTTCTTTCTCATGATCCTGTTTTCTGAAGTTCCCCTTCTACACACACACACACACACACACATTGTCTGAAACTACTTGTCTCGAGGGGGGTCGCGGTGAGCCAGAGCCTAACCCAGCAAAGCAGTGTGTGAGGCTGGAGGGGGAGGGGACACACACAGGACGGGACGCCAGTCCATCATAAGGCACCCCAAGCAGGACTCAAACCTCAGACCCACCAGAGAGAAGGACCCGGCCAAACCTACTGCGCCACCACGCCCCCCTCCCATTGTGCAGTGTTATATAAATCATAATGATATATAAAAAGTTAACATGCATTAATGCTATGGTTCTATGTTGTGCTTTTACTTTGTTTTTTTTTCCTCTAATATCACACTGTTTCAACACTGGAAAGTGTTGCTTTATAGATCAGCTAATGATCCTGTTTGCTGAAATTTCCCTTGTACTGTATTATATAAATCATAATGATATATTAACAGTTAATATGCATTAATGTTAGTTTGCTAGGTTGTGTAATACGATTTTTTCTTTTTTTTACTAATATCACACAGTTTTTGTGTGAAAGTGTTTCTGTTGAAACTCTTTATAGATCAGCTCAAAGTGATTTGATGTTAGAGACACTACATTAGAGTGATCTTCGATAGACATCAGCTAAATATGAAATAATTCACACCACTGTAGTGTCAAAATATATAATTACTGTATAGAATGGCAGAGAAATATAAATATACTGAGGCAGTAATAGAAAATATTTGGTGTTAAGAAAAAACTGTTCAGTTTATATTTATGATGCAACAGGTGATGAACAGGGTTCATGAACATAAATACCACAATAAATTATATTGCTGGCATGAGCAAAAGACACTTAGAAGCAAGTTTTGTACAATGAAAAATCTGATATATTAAAATCTTTTGCTCCCAGTGTTTCAGACATAGTTAAAGTGTAAGAAGATATTATGGTAAAATGTAAATGTATGTGCAGTGTGTGACTGTACTGTTTCGTGACACTAACTTCATTGCATAATTTCATTAATCTTACAAACCCCATTTCCAGAAAGGCTGGGACACTGTCTAAAAATGCAACAAAAACTAAAAATTGTAATTTGTTCAATTACTTAAACTTTTATTTAACTGATAAAAGTACAAAGAATAGATTTTCAGTGTTTTCACTGATGAACTTAATTCTGTTTGTTAAATATAAACAAATTTAGAAACTGATGCCTGCAACACACTCAAAAAAATTTGGGCTGGTTGGGTGTCGGTTTGAATCCAGCTCAGTCTGTGTGGAGTGTTTATGTTTTCCCATTTCTGTGTTGGATTCTTCCCTCAGTCTGATAGTGTGCAATTCAATTGAATTGATGAGTCTATAATTGTGTGTGTGTGTGTGTGAGAGAGAGAGAGAGAGAGCGAGAGAGAGTGAGAGAGTGAGTGTGTGTTTGTAGTTCCAGGAAAGGCGCTTAATGAAAGTTAGTGAGTGAACAGATAGATGGATGATCACACAGTTCTTGTTCAGTGAAATACAGGTGGTTCTGGACTTATGAAAAGGTTTCGTTCTGATGACCCTGTTGTTACCTGAAAATCCTCTTGTTCTGTATTGTATAAACCATAAGGATATGTGAGCAGTTAATATATAAATGTTACATTGCGCAACAGGGCTTTGTTGTTTTTTTACTAATATCACACATTTGTCATGTTATAATAACAGTAATATTGCAATAATAATTGCTGCTAAAAATGAACACTGACTGAGCCCCAAACAATAACAACTATTTGTGTTTGGGATTTGAAAATAATATAATAAGGAGGGATGACTGTTGTAAGTCACATGTGTTGTAACTCAAGAATTACCTGTAAGGTGATGGAATCGTACACAGTAGGGGGTGTAGTGGTCAACAACACAAACCTGTAAATTCATGAGGTTAAGAGTTCAAGTGTCAGAAAGGTCTTTTACTGCAGTAACTGTAAGAAAGTTACTTTACCTGACAAAGTCCAGTAAAATACCCCAATGTATACATGCCTAAAAATAGTCTTAACATCAGGTGAGATAAAACCATTTTGATGAAGATGGGAGGCAGATAATAGTTTTTTAGGTTATATGCTTTATTATATCTATAAATGAATTTATACAAGAAATGAGATGAGCTCCTGTACAACATCTTGGTGATTGTTTCCTCTGTCTCTGTTTAAACTGACACATCTGTTCTCTACAGATCAGCTTGAAATGCGATTAATGTAGTGTCTCTAACACTGTAGGTCGTCTTGGACAAAGACATCAGCTAAATATAAAAAAATACACCATTATATTATGTCAAAGCACGGAGGTGTGGTGGTGCAGTGGGTTTGGCTTGTGCCTGTTCTCTGGTGGGTCTGGAGTTCGAGTCCCGCTTGGGGTGCCTTGCATCCCATCCTGGGTGTGTCCCCTCCCCCTCCAGCCTTATGCCTTATGTTGCTGGGTTAGGCTCCGGTTCGCTGTGACCCCGCTCGGGACAAGCAGTTTCAGACTCTGTGTGTGTGTGTATTTTCCGCTAACTGATCTGCTTGACTGTGAGAAAATATTCCACATGGTGCCATATCTAACCTATCTGGTTTCCCATATCAAGAGGTTCCTATGCATAATTAACAGATTACCCTCATCATCCCACATTCAGACTGTCTGTTAACATACAACATAGATTTTCCTAGGATTTGGACTTGTATAATTTTCACAAAATACTCCCAAGAAGGTGAAGTCATCGGAGAATTGTTTCCGGGACACGATTGTGGGAAAGTTGGATGAAAGTGAAAATACACACACACACACTTATTGACTGAAACAGTGACCGTGCTTAGGACAAGTGCTTTCAGTCAATGTGTGTGTGTGTATTGTGTCAAAACATGAACCTACTGTAGAATGACACAAAAATACAAATATTCTGATATAGTAAATGTGCATAAATGGCAAAAAGGAGGAAACAGAATGAGACTCATTTATTCACAAGTGAGAGAATGAAAGAGAGTCAGCAGATCCACTCAACTACATCTGTGATTTTTTTCAAGTCCATCTTTTATTTACACGGATGTTCTTCTGTCTACAGAACTGATCACCAGAGAACTGAGTAAGTAAGAGGACCTTTGTTTCTGTTTGTGCCTTTGAGTGCGTGTGTGCTTGTGTGTGTGTGTTTATGTAAATATGAAACTATAACAGCAAAACACACCTTTCAAAAGCACAATTGTCTGGGTATGGAAACAATATATAAAAAAAAAAACGTCAGAAATATGGAAAAAAGATGCAAAAATAATTTTGAATTGACAACTAATTTTTCGAAAAATAATTGATTCCCTTTTAATTTGTGTTGGAGATGAGAAAGGAGCTTTTCAGAGTCAGAAGCTGAACAATAAATATGACAGTAATAGTAAATGGTTCCTGTTTGTATATTTTATCAGTCCATGAAATGGGCGTAAATAAATAAATGTAAACATAAATGTAATGTCACAATTAATAATAGAAAAGTAAAAATACCACTACAATAGGACTTTTGAGTTTATGAGTAAAACAAGGTAACAGTACATGTAGTGAGAAAGAAATGTATCATCACCTCCTGTACAGCTGTAGTTACTGTTAGTAGAAGTAGAACAGAGATGGTACTACTGTACCTGCAGAAACTGAAGAGCATCACATACTGTCCATACTGTATTTTACTGTGTTTGTACTTTAACAAAAGAAGGAGTCACAAAAAGTCCGTAATATGGACGTTTATGGAGTCCATCCTGATTAAAGTGACTGAAAGGTTTGTTTCTGTCAGAATCAGAGCCCAAGAACTATAAACTATACCTGTAAATTAAACTGATTTTATATTTAATTTTAGTATCTGTTAAAAAAAAAAAAAATCATTTTTGAAAAGTTATATAAAATGAATGATTTCAATGGACTCATGTACTTTTTCTAGTTGTATTTTCCATGTTCAGCTGTAGTAAACATGTTTGTGAGAGCTGGTAAGTAGAGTGGAGCTGAATTCATCCCACAGAAGTGAGTTTGGTTCTTCTGTATGAGACTCTGTCCTGTAAGAATGGACACGAAAGACACTGAGACAAGTCCAGACTGACTGCAGTATCTGCTGTGCCACTAATTCCATGTGTCTCATTTTTATTTCTCTCTCTACAGAACTTCTGAAGGCACAAAGATACGCAGGTGAGTTTCTTCTGCTTCTTCTCCCCATTGCAGCTCTTCTCTTATTTTAAGGGCACAAAGCCATAAATGTGACTCCACATCTTGGACCAGTTTATTTTTACAGCATTTGAAGGAGAAACAGGTGTGTTGAGAGCAGTTCGGCGTGACCAGAGCAGATTATATAATTATCATAATAATAATTTTTTACTTAATTTAACTCATTTTATTGTGTTTATTAAGTCAAAACAACTTTTGAAACATAAATGCTCCAACACTCTTTTCTCAAAGGTATACATATTAATTGTTACAATTTCTTACAAAACATCTGTTATCAGAAATAATATAAATTAATTCAATCATTCTCGCTAACGGCTTGTTCTGATCGCCAGTGCACGCGCGCGCGCACACACACACACACCCACACACACACACAGAGCACCCTTTGTTGCCCGTAATAATATATAATAACATTTAAAAAGTTTTTTTAATCACATTGTGAAATATAATAATTGACCACCTCTCTGTCCTCCACAGTTGATGTGACTCTGGACCCTGATACAGCACATCCTGAACTCGTCCTGTCTGAGGACAGGAAACAAGTGAGATATGGAGACACATGGCAGGATCTCCCTGACAACCCAGAGAGGTTTAAATACCAGAGTGTCCTGGGAAAAGAGGGTTTTACTTCAGGCAGACATTACTGGGAGGTGCAGGTTGGGGACAAGACTGACTGGACTTTAGGAGTGGTCAGAGAGTCCATCAACAGGAAGGGAACAATTGCACTGAGTCCTAATGATGGTCTCTGGGTTCTCAGATTGTTTGGGAATAAGTATGAGGCTTGCACTGACCCCCCTGTGTCCCTCCCCCTGAGTGTGAAGCCCGAGAAGGTGGGGGTGTATGTGGACTATGAAGAGGGTCAGGTCTCCTTTTACAGAATGGAGGACAAGTCTCATATCTACACTTTTACTGGATATAAATTCACTGAGAAACTCTATCCATATTTCTGGCTAGGCTTCCGGAACTTAGCCCCACTGATCATATCTCCTGTTGTTTACACAGACTGAAGAAATTGATTTTAGCTTTTATGTTCAGGTCATCGGGGGTGCGGTGGCGCAGTGGGTTGGATCGCAGTCCTGCTCTTCGGTGGGTCTGGGGTTCAAGTCCTGCTTGGGGTGCCTTGCGGCGGACTGGCGTCCTGTCCTGGGTGTGTCCCCTTCCCCCTCCGGCCTTACGCCCTGTGTTGCCGGGTAGGCTCCGGTTCCCCGTGACCCCGTAAGGGACGAGCGGTTCTGAAAATGTGTGTGTGTGTGTGTTCAGGTCATGGTGTTATATTCTGATTTAATTCCCATTCGGGGTTTGGAATATCTCCATCGAAACATGCCTTTTGTTTTGTACATTGCGTTGCTTTTTAAATAAATATTGTTTAACAGCAGCTATGTTTTAAAGTTCCAACATGTGGAAATAAAAGAGAATCACGTCATGCAAAATTCAGTAATTTCCAATATGAACATTAACAAGCCTGTTCAATATATTTGCATGTTGTATCCGAATCGACGATTCCTGATCACCTTACTATTGTATTATCTTCCTTGATCCTTCTCATGAAAGTAGTCTTTTTTGTAAAACTAAAACAATACAAAAGTAATACTAAACGTTAATTACATATCTTTAAATACAAATATCCATAAATACACCTAAATAATGTCTACACTATTAACATAACGTAAATATTACATTCAGGCTACTATAATTTACTAAAACCGTAAAGGCAACTTACAAGGGATGCTTTCCAAGGCACTACAGCCTCAAGCAGACCGCATCGCATGGCACAAATCGACTGAAGACACTTCCTCCTCCTTAAACTATAGCTATGCTTGTGTCACGTGGCCCAGCCATCCAATGACGTAACAGTAAGAAAAAACGTGAAGAATAACGTTATTCTCCAAAATGACCACTAGGTGGCAGAAACCCAAAACAAATCTAGAAATATCTCACAGAACAGTACAATATATATATATGTATACCTCGAATGGGACAAGCGGTTCAGAAAAAAAAAAAAAAATATATATATATATATACAGTATATTCTATTGGATGTATACTGAGTAAAACCAATGGAAATTACCATAATTCAAAGAAAAATGTTCCACTTTTATTATGCTTGCTGTGGGAGACAGTAAAAAGGGCAACAAAATACAGTCGCTGTCCCGGGAGACAGTTCCACTCCAGGCCACACGGTGGCGCCAAACAACACAGACTGTTAGTGAAACTATGTTTTTGTGGTTTCCTGTAAAATCCGCCGAGGAAGAAACAGGAAGTTGAGACCGCGCTCGCGCACAGAAAGTGTGTTTCATAATATTGTAAAACCCTTTTTGCACCATTTTCCACTTCGTGTGCAGCCTCCTAGTAACATTTAGTTAGTTGGAGACCCGAGGAGGATTATTTCTGTGTCCTGTAGCGGGAGTGGGCGTGACTCCGTTTAGTCGCGTCTGGTTGGTTGTTTGTTTTGGTCGCCATTCATTGTAATCATTGTTGGTGTAGTTTCGATTAGGAATCTCCGCCCCGATTTCTTAAATTGCGTTGAAGCCGTCGACCCTGTTCATTGTGCCTTATTTTGCGGTAAAGGCGCGTCGTTGCTGTTCGTGGTGTTTCTGGTAATTGTAGTTGTTTGCTACCTCTTTTCCCGTCGCGCATTCGTGTCGTGTAGCTGTGCAAGTTGATAGGTATCATAATGATAATCGGTTGTTTGTGTAGCGTTGCGTGACACTGTAATTTTGTTTGTTAAGTAGTATTTAGTGGTTTGTTAAGACGACTTTCTCAGGATCATTTCTGTCCCATAGCGGGACTCTGGGCGTGACTCCGTCCGTGAGTTCGATTAATCGCGTCTGGTTGGTTGTTCGTTTTGGTCGCCATTGTTGGTGTAGTTTCGGTTTCGATTAGGAAGTCAGCTGATAGGCAGTAGCCCAGTGTAAATAGCAGCTGGTGACACGTAGCGGCAGCGGTTATGGCAGCCTCTTGGTGTGAAGACTCGGGCCCGTTGGTAGACTCCCTTCTGTTTGCACCCGATGCAAAGACAAGGGAGTTTACCAAGGAAGGCCACCGTTACAGTTGTTCTCAAGGGGGGAACGTGCATCCAACATGTCATCCATCAAAGTCTTCTACGCTAAGCGAGCCATGCGATTTCGCTGCTGCCAGAGACTGGGCCCTCTCGCTGCTGCAGCCTGGTTTATCCTCACCTGTCAAACCTTCCATCTTGCTTCACTTTCTCTATGGGACTCTGGAACTGCCAGTCTGCTGTGAGAAAAGCTGACTTCATACCAGCCTGTGCCTCCCATCTCTCACCTCTAACTGAAACCTGGTCACCCCAGACAACTCAGCCACACCTGTAGCGCTTACCATTAACTACTACTCCTCTCACGCTTCTCATTCCTCTGGCAGAGGTGGAGGCACAGGCCTGCTTATCTCTCCCCGGTGGGAATATTCTGTTCTCTCTCTTCACCTGCATGATCTGTCTTCCTTTGAATGGCATGCTGTCTCTATCACTGCCCCTATCACTCTTGTTGTGGTTGTCCTTTGTTGCTCTCTTGGCCACTTCCTGGATGACCTTGACATTTTGTTGAGCCCTCTGCCTGGGGACAACTCTCCACTGATTCTCGTGGGTGACTTCAACCTGCATGTCGATGACATTCATGCAAGCGGCCTTCTGCTGCTCCTACAGTCCTTTGACCTCTCCCTGTCCCAGTCTCCTGCTACTCACAAAGCGGGCAACTGTCTTGACTTTCTATTTTCCTGCAACTGTGGCTGTCCTGCCCTCTCTGTCACTCCGCTGCATGTTTCTGACCACTTCTTCATTTTCTTTCAACCCTCCCTCACCACTAACTCTTCATCTCTTCCTGCACCCGTTGTCACCTTTTGCCGCAACTTAAAATCTCTCTCAACTTCTTGCTTTGCCTCTGCTACTCTGGTCGCTCTCCTTTCTGCTCCACAATTCTCAGATCTATCTACAGATGATGCCACTAACACTTTCCTCTCTGCTCTGTCTTCCACCCTTGACTCTCTGTCCTCTGCCTTCTAGACCAGCATGCCCCATTGCTACCCCATGGCTGTCTGATACGTTACGTGCTAACAGGACCAAACTGCAGGCTGCAGAGCGAAGATGGTGTAAATCCAAAACTCCATGGGACCTGGATGCTTACCAGTCACTCTGAGCTGCTTTTCAGTCTGCTGTCTCTTCAACTGAATCCTCCTCCTTCCACAACAAAATACAGCCTGCATTCAAAAACCACACAGACTCTCATCCCTTCTGTGTCTCCCTCCACCTCCTCCTCCTTCTTCTCTCACTGCTGAAGACTTTGCTTTGTTTTTCAGAGACAAAGTCAAAGCGATCACTGATAAATTCTCCCCATTAACCTGCCCGGGACTGAAAGAGTCTGAAAACCTACCTTTTCCAGATCCACTTCGCCCAAGATCTCTCCAGCTCATCTATGGCGTAACTGTCCTCGCATCATAACTCCAGAAGCATCCCCAGATACAACCTTTATTCAGCCATTATTCTGGTGTTGTACTGCTCATTTGTGTATCTTATGATACTTATTAAAAAAAAAAAAAAAAACAATATTGGTGGGAGGGTATCGGGATTTGTCTATCCTCTGTTTTATGCACCTACTCGAACGATGAACCTCGGTGCAGCAAGTGGTAGGGAACAAACTAGGTTTGCTTGAGACTTTCATGTCTGCAGCTATGTCTCCTCTTAATGTAATGCATAAATTGTACTTTTGCTGAGATGTACATTGCTTTGGATAAAAGCGTCTGCTAAATGAATATATGTAAGTCATTGGAAAATCAGTTGTTTCCTGGTGAACACGATAGGAAGTTGGAACAAAGTGAAGATATACTTTCTGTATATTATAATATTTGGGTGTTTTTGTTCGGTTTTAATTCTCATCTGGTGATAAACACACACCTAGCCTATTCCAATTTATCAGCCACGCGGTTTCCTGTGCTGTAGTCGCTCTGACTTATGGGGTTTGTGAGTGTGATGAAATAAATACACATTTTCCTACTGGTCTCAGTGCAATAACACATTTTTTAAAACAGTAACTTTAAATATTTGCTCCTTTTTAGGCCTTAGTGATACTTTTTTTTTTTAAAGTAACTGAATGTGGCTCCCTTACATGCGATGGCAACAAGTAAAGTAAACATAAGGGGAATTTCACAGTGAACTTCACCTTATAGTGCTGTAAAATTCCTGTGACTCTTACACTAGTGACGGTACATGTTGCAGGTGGTGAATATAGCAGCTCTGGGGGATCTGATTTCTGCAGGACTTTTGAAAGATTTTTTTGTAATTATTCAGGGCTATAAATTCTACTCTTTTTATATCACTTACTGTATCAAAGCATGTTCCTAAATACTCTTTGTCACTAGTTGGCTCATTTGTTTGCTTCGTTGGTCATCAAAAACTCGAGCATTACAGTCACGTGTTAATGAAGGAACTGAACATTTAGTGTAATAAAGATGCCCGAATGTGGTAATTTACTCACAGTGTCGTTTTGACACAGAAATGTATGATTGTATGCTCTTATACGCCTCATTGTGTTTAATTTTCCACGTGCAGGTAATTGAAAACACGGTGTTTCTACTAAATATGTTGCTGATGGTAACTAGATGCAAAGAAGTTGTAGTCTAGTTGATATGGAAATGCTTGCTATTTAGTGGGTGAGGAACATTCTGTTTTGAAAAGTTTTGTAGCAGTGAGCAATGAACCTGTAGAAACCAAGTAAACAACCTAGTAGCCGATGAAATGTATACCATGAACAAGTGACACGTTGAACATGCATGAAGTTTGTTAAAAATTATGAGTGTTTGTTTTTCGGCAAGACTCCCTGATCTCTGTTGCGAGTGTGGGACTCTCCCTTCAACCCAAGTAAAGGACACCACGAGTGAACCTTACTCCTGTCTTTTTTATTATGTTGGATGATGCAAATTTCTTACACACCTCATACCAACCACTGTTTGAATTTCTCAGATGGCATCTCTCCACTCAGCAGCAGAGGATTCTTTGCTTACCCTGAAGTTGGACGAAATGAAATCGGAGAGCGAAGAGCAGGACTGCGTTGCAATGGGAGGCGTTTCTGGTCTAGAACTGACCAAAGTCACTTGTCAGCAGCTGTGCGGGGGACACAGTGCACTCGATGCACATCTAAACCCAAAGTTAGAGGTGAATAGACTCTGCAGTATTAAAGGCAAATCATCAGCTGAGGCTGCAGTCAGTACGGGATTGGTTGATTAAGCTCAACATGTTGTTCAAGTATCTGAACACGTTGGCTGTTTAACAAAGTATATCATGGAGAAAGAGTCCAACACAGGAGTTGTTCAGACTGAAGCGAAGATTGAGGAGCTTGGTACACACTGTGGTGGTTTGAGTAGTATTTTATATGTGCTAGGCAACCATCTGGAGCATCCAAAGCTTGACAGGGAGGGTACCACCATGGAGATCATCAAGAACAATAAAGGAGGCCCTGAATTGTGTACAGAAGGCTTCTTATACATTAAGAAGAGTTCAAAAAATAGACATATACATTGGGAATGTTCACAAAGGAATGGATTTTCTTGCGAAGATTACGCCATTACAGATTTGGAGGTAAAGCAACTACTTTCTGTGAAATGCCATTTGTCAGCAGCAACTCGAAGTTCGTTGTGGCAGCAGTAGACTTGACTCCTGAAGCATAATGTTAGACATCTACAGAAAGGAGCACTGCCAAAAGACCCAACATCACTGCGAGAATTGGAGCATATTGATGGTGAATGGAAAAGTACAGGAGCTCCAGAATACCAGGATTTCCTCATTTATGACAATGGACCTAAGTCAACAGAGAGAATTATAGTGTTAGCAACCAACCAGGCACTTACACATATAGCTCACAGTACCACATGGTTTATGGATAGGACTTTTGCAACAACTCCAAGACTGTTCCAGCAATTACACATCATCCAAGCTCCCCTTGGGCTATCTGCTGCAACAAGTGTGTACACTTTTCTGGCTATGGGGTTACAGTCAGTCTATGAAGAACTGCTCAGGGCAATCTTGGATAAATGTGATCATCTGGGATCCACTGCAGATTCCACCAATGTGATGAGCAATTTAGAACTTGCAATGATCAATGCTGTTTCTACAGTTCTGGGAGCGCACGTTTCATCTCGGGCTGTACATGGAGAAAGGTGCAAAGTTTAGGACTGACTATTGCATTCAGCAGTGATGATCGAGTGAAATGCTTTTGTAGAATGTTAGATGTCTGTCTGCCTTTTCTACCTATAGACGATGTGGCCGAAGGGATGGACTGTCTGATGAAGAATACACCTGATGTTGAAGGACTGCAAGGCTTGCTGAAGTATTTCAGTAGCACCTCTGTGTTTGGCACTTGCTGTGGCATTCAGCCTCCACCTCTTCCTGATAGAATACCACCAGACAGTGCAGTAATACTCTCAAACACCAGGAAACAACTGGGAATTAATCATCTAACATTTTAAATAGATTGAGAAACCAAAGAAAATGCATTAACTTTGTTTAAAACCAGAGATACCTGACACAAGGCATTGTGGGTAGAACCACTGTACACCTTTCAGTGCCCCATAATATTGTTGTGTAAGATAATTAACTGCACTGATTCTGTCTGAAAGAATCCTCCCCAGCAAATGATTCTGTAACACAACAGGTTTGTGGTAAGAAGAGAAGAGTCTTGCCAACATTATTTATTTTGTTGTTTTCTAGTACCAGGCAGTGTCAGTTACCCCTTACAGAGTCCACATGAATTTCAAGTGAGACCACAGTCAAATTGTCCTTCGCGTCATTCCTCATCATCCATCCACTCAGTACATTAGTGATGCCTGATGATGTTGAGGTCCTCTACCCGCCCCATGTCAGTGTAGGACTGCTGACACAGATGTAGATGTAGGAGATGTGAACCCCTCCCCTGCACTCAGCTCAATGATGAGGACCAACACAGTGCCCAGTCAGGTGGACAGTCTCCCAGTGGCTTTTCTGTCCACAAACAGGGTAACATTTTTCTTCCTACTCAACTTCAAGTTTAGTGCAATTACTATGAAATCATAATTGCAACCTTTTAACAACCTTTATAATGCAAGTTACATGTCCCTTTACATAACAAAATGGGCAGTGCAGATTCTGGACAGTTTGTCCTGCACAGAATGTCTCTCGCAGTCAGAATGTTTTGAAGGCACTTCAGTTGAAATCTTAAACATGGGGTTTCTGGCTTCTTGACTGAAAGCTCATTCTTATCAATGGGTTTTTTTTCCTCCAACTCTAAAATTCTTTTGTAAAACTTAGTAAAGCTAGTTCTCCCTGAATAGAGAGCTTAAAGTCCACAGTTTTCTTTGATATCGAGGGGAGATAAACACAATAGAAATGACAGGGTTTAATGGCATTATGAAAAGAACCAGATTGTTTATACTATTTCAAAGTCCGAAAGGAACAGAATACAATATAAGACATAACTGCATATTAAAATTAGGATTAGGACTGTAAATTTTTTTGTCTCCCGGTTCAAAGTTTTTGCCACACCCCAGTAGATCAGACAAGCATAGCTACAAGAAATCAAGGGGAGGCATAAAAGAAGCTCCATCACTGACAGAATCTTGCATAGATAACTGTTTAACCTGTGTTTGCTCCTGTTCCACCGAATCTGGTCTACACTGAATTTCACCTGGATTTTAGATTCACCTCACGGAACCAGAACTCGGTTTCGACCCAGACCAAGACTTCAACTACGGCTCTTCTTCACCACCTTCTCCAAACAGCCACCTCCCTGATTCTCTTCAATAAATCCTACAAACAATTGGTTCCAACCTCTTGTCTCCCCTCATCCTTTGTGTGTGACAGAACATTCTGCCATACAGAACCCTTTTCCTTTATTTAATGAAATCCCCAGATATGATAGCGATATCATTAAATCAGTGAGACAATCTTTCCTTATCAATTTAAACACACCCATTTTTAACTGAGAACTTTAGAATTTAAAGATCGTAAGAATCTTATTAGCTTCATTAAACTTTTTACTCCAACCGTTTGGAGTAAGTGTTCAGAGTAAGTGCACTTCCCAGATCACGGTGTCTTGGTCAAGAGTACACCACAGCAGCAGGACTGAACCAAGAACGTTCACAGCTTTTGGGTTTGATGATTTATTTAATATTTTAATTCTGCTTCTCTGGAGACACAGTGATGACATGTGGAGACTTTGTTTTACAGTGTTCACAGTTTTTATTCATAAGTCTGGAGCCACCAAAAATCAACTTTCTGTCCTTAAAGATTTAGTTCATTCTCACAGAGGTCTTCAGTCAGCGCTGTCACTAGGTGGTGTTTTACCCTGTTTGTTGTAGTAAATGCATTTGCATTCTGTCCAGGGAATGGAGCCCATCTGCCCCTTTTAGTCCTTTGAGCTCCTTCAGTGTCTTCTTTCTTCTGGGAGTTTCTTGTGGTGCTCTGCACCATTTATAGATCTTCTCAGGGTCTGCTGTTGGTGGTATGCATGTGTCACATCAGTGTATAGACTCATAAGCAGCACAACTATCTGCACCAGTCTGTCTCTTGGACTTGGTTTCCTTAATTTTAACTGATACCAATAATGTTCCAGGAGTGAAAAACCGGTCTTGGTCATAAGAACTTTGAGAGCTTAACCCCTCATCCCCTACAGCTTTATACATCTGAGTTTTCCACTGAGATCTTCCATATCTGGACACAATCGCAGTGTGACAGAGAGGTCTGTAAGGGAGTGGTTGGTGCCGATGTTTCCTGCCTCTCAGTGTTAGTACTGTAATTCTGGCACACAGTGTGCATGTTGGTGTTTGCAACACTGTCTCATTCTCTTTCTCTCACACCCACATGGGGGACATAGAAAAACTCCACACAAACTTAAGCTACATCTGAACCCACATGTCAGATGCTGTGAGGCAGCAGCAACACCCGTAATCATAAGTTCAACATTTGAAAAGAACTATGAACAAAGTCACACTCGCTCAATGCATAACTCAGTTACAGGTAAATTGTCATGTTGCTGGATGGGAAAGAGCGAGGGACTCAAGTGCAGTGCTCAAAGGGGTTAGGCAAAAGAGTAGTCAAAGGACAGACAAGGGCCATGTGAGGAGCAAATGTCATCAAAAAGGAGTATGCAGAATCGTAGTCTAAAGCCCGGAGAGCTGCCGTTTCTCTGGGAAAAGGTTCCACATGGAAGAGCTTTCGGGACGTCCTTGTTTTTCTGTGTTCCCCTGATGATCTGCAGGTGACGCTGATGAAGCGGCGGGCGTGACAACATGGTAGTGGTAAAATAGTAAAAATGTCAGTTTACGAGTGAACCTGTGGTAAACGCAACTTAATCTGTACTTGTAAAGCTAAATTCCAGAAGGATAAGGAATATCTGTTAATCAATGTAAATTGTTATGTTGATCAGTATTTTACTTGTAAGGGGGTGTGGTGGCGCAGTGGGTTGGACCACAGTCCTGCTCTCTGGTGGGTCTGGGGTTCGAGTCCCGCTTGGGGTGCCTTGCAGCGGACTGGTGTCCCGTCCTGGGTGTGTCCCCTCCCCCTCTGGCCTTACGCCCTGTGTTGCCGGGTTGGGCTCCGGTTCCCCCGCGACCCCGTATGGGACAAGTGGTTCTGAAGGTGTGTGTGTGTGTGTATTTTATTTGTTTGTGCTTCCTAAGTTACTGAGCATGAAGGTCAGTAATCGCAGCACATATTTTTGGAGGTTAATGATTTCGTTATGGTGACTTATCTATTTATGTTTACTATGAAGGCTGTACCTGGGTGTACCCAGGATAGTGTTATGACAAATGTTAACCTATGATAATGTTAAAATAAGTACTATTAATTCTGTGAGTTTCTTGCCTCTTACTGTAATTTACTACTGAATGTAACTTTTGAGCAGTTTGCACATTTTCTTAGGTTTTATATTAAAGCTGAATAGTATAACCTAAAATTTAGTATAATGTAAAAGTTATATTGACAACGTTAATCTACACTTTGCACATGTTGTTATCTAGTCTACAAACGCGTGTCACTGTGGGTGTGAATTAATTTTCTAACTGTTCACAAACTAGGGAACGAGTTCTGTGTTCTTTCTAACCAGAATATCAGTGTCAACTTTAGCAATGGAATATCATTTAGATTTCTAAGTTATACAGCATTCAGTGAGGTGCAGTTCACTAGTTATAGACCTCATACTTAAGCCAATGTTAGTGTCTAATGTTGGTGTCGTAGGTGAACCACTGTCCACCTGCTCGTGATTCATAACATTAAAAAGTTTCATCCATCCATCCATTTTCAGAACCGCTTGTCCCATACGGGGTCGCGGGGAACCGGAGCCTACCCGGTAACACAGGGCGTAAGGCCAGAGGGGGAGGGGACACACCCAGGATGGGACGCCAGTCCATCACAAGGCACCCCCCGCGGGACTTGAACCCCAGACCCACCGGAGAGCAGGACTGTGGTCCAACCTACTGCGCCACCGCACCCCCCTCATACAACAAACACCATTGTGAAATTCACAAATTATATGAAAGTCACTGGTTTAATTACAACAATGATGAGACTGCATATAGGGACATTTGAATCAAATTTAGTACTCCAGCACTTCAATGTTTTATCATAATACTTCAGTTGAACTTTACATTAATTTTTCAGTAAAAGCTTTTTCTAAAGAGACAATTGTTTAGTCATCAGCTGACTTACACTGCTAAATACACTACACTGAATGTAAAGCAACAAAACACACACTATGGGTCATTTACAGTCACCAGTTGACCTGAAACACATGCCTTTGGACCTGGAGGAAACCCTCATGAATAGACGGAGAAGATACACACCCCACACAGACGGAGCTGGGATCAAACCCATATCAAATCACGTATCCCAGTGACACCAGTGCTCCCCACCATGCCACCCAGACCAGAGACCTGCAGCAAAATAAAATAAAGCAAATGTTGAGAGTCAACAAATTGACAATGAACAAACTATTGTAGAAAACAAAACCTGAATAGAAACCTATCAAATTAAAAATAAGAAACAAGACAAAACGTAGTTGTGTTGGACCTGCCGCTGTGAGTAAAGGGCTCTATAATTTTTTCTCATTTTTTGATGTAAATTTTCCATCACACTATCCAAAAATGACCACCTTCAGGCATATTGATGAAGCAAGAGAATGGATGACATATTGAACAATTTCAGCATTTTGATGCTACAATCAGCGGAAGTGACATGAAAGTGTCCGTCTTTACAAAGTGTCATGGGAAATAAGACATCAGCTTCAGATTCTTGTGTGGCTGAAGGAGTGAAGCTGAACAGAAAAGGCTGTGAACAGAGGATACACTGAGACATCAGAAAGCTATGAAAATATAGCTGTTCCAATGAAGACAGAAACTGAATGGCTCTTTAAAAGTAAATGTCACGCCACCACCAGGGGGCAGAGTAGCTGATGCTCAGTTAAGCACTGTTTAAAGATCAGATTCCCGAGACTAATCAGGCACCACGGCAACCTTTATCAAACACTTTATTTACAACTATTGGACACACACACACAGAAAACACAGGGGAAACTGCATCACACACCTCCCACCGCAAATATACAAAATAATCCAAACAAGAGCGCTAGAATAAGTGGAGAACTTGACAGTATTGTAGATATGAAAGGTGGCATGGAGGCTGACATTAGAGTACAGATCGGCAAGGCGAGGGTAGCTTTCCTCCAACCGAAGAACATCTGGAGATCAACTGACCTGAACATCAACACTAAGATCAGGGTCTTCAACATGATCGTGAAGCCTGTCCTACTTTATGGAGCGGAGACCTGGAGAACCACTGCCGCAACCATGAGGAGAATCTAGACGTTCATCAACACTTACCTCAGAAGGATTTTCCGGCATTGCTGGTCCGAAACCATTAGCAACAAACAGCTTTGGCAGCAAACAAAACATCAACCAGTGGAGGACGAAATAGTCCAAAGACCCTGGAGAGACTGGCTCAGGAACAGGATGCCTAAAGAGCTTTTATCGGTGGGCTATGCCCCAGTTGGGGCCAAAGGAGAAGATGATGACGATGATGACAATGATGACAATGAACCCAAACCAGTGACAGAGCCCCACAGAGTAACTGTAAATAGTCCCACAATCCTCTCCAATGCACACAGTTCTCCTGGTGTCGGACGTGGTGCCGAACCGCTTCATTCTCTCCGGTGCCGGTAAAAGATCCACACTGTCCGCTTCTCCTCCTTCTCCGCCGCTCAGTAAGTCCCTTCAAAGTGCCCCATTAAAGTGCAGCTCATGTTGATCAGAGAGGACACTCAATTGGTCATGCAGCTTCACACGGTCTTGTTCCGGAATGATCCGTGTTCCTGTTACTGAGGACCGAACCGACACATCAGTGCTGCGCTCAAACCCCGTCGCTCCCGATCACACAGCCAGCAGAAAGAGGGGAGATACTTCCCTTTTACAAAGGTGTGTTGGGGTCTCGTCCTCACGTACCACACTGTACTTGTACCTGTACTTGTACTTGTACCAATCCTCCACTCACAGCTGCCATCTACAAAAGTGCTGCAGTTCCACGTCTCTCCTGTCCCACCCATTCCGTGCCCTTCAATAGCAGTTTACATGTCCTGTCCACCTGCACACCTTTATTCCTCATACTTTACTCAGTCAACACACTCACACATCCCGGAATGACAGAAACATACTTCGAGTTTCTTAACACAATAAGACATTAAAGAAATTCCACTTTCTGGCAAAAGTAGCAATGACTGCTGGAAAAGGGAACTCAATAAACTTTCTTTCCAACTTGTAAATAAAAAGAGTGTAAATCCATGTGAAGGCAAAGAGGTGAGACGTAGACCCTGGGGCACCTTCTTGGACAGGAAACACAGAGAATGTGAGACACAGGACTTGGTCAAGACTGAAGTTCTTTCTCTTCCAGCTCCAGGAGACATGAGCTCTGGGTTCTGCTGCCGCTCCTCACTGTAAATCCGTGTCCTCATCATTGACAAATGGCTCCATTCTACAATAAATTATAATTCCAACAAACTGCACATCGGATAATAAAGTCAATGATTAACTTTCCTTTGGTGTCTCTTTGTCTCACAATCGTAACACAGTTTTTCCCCAAAGTCCCGCAGTATTATCTTTCAGTACATTAATATTTATTATAGGAACTGCAGTCACACTGATAGAAGCTCGTTGCTTTTCAGCCTTCTCTCATATTTCACTATTTCACTTATATTTGGCAATATTTCAATATATTACTTAACAGCTCGCTCTTCTGCTTATCAATATTTTAAAAATGAAAGTAAAACTTGTCAAAATAACGGAACACCGCGAGTGACACGAACGGGTATGTTTCTCTGTGTAAAATAAACCGCAGTTTAATTTCATTAATTACATTAATACATAATATTTATATTTGCTTAATATTACCATGAATGACTGTACACAGCTTAACAGATTTTATACTTAGAATCTTTTTTTTTTTCTGGGAACTGAAATATGTACCACAGAAGTGGAGAAAAACACGGTAAGGAGCGAAGCCCTCAATGCGGATCGTGGACGTGAAACAACTGTAGTGTCCATAAAACAATGTTTATTAACACTTTATATAATATACATGATATTAGAATTTATTATAATTATATTACAATACGTAATAGGTGACAGAAGAAACTGTGAGAATAAAGTCAAGTTTTGCTCTTCTGTCAGGAGATAATAGCCTGAAAAACAGTAACTCCAGACAGACACGAACCGTGGTATCAAACCCACATGTTGTGTCCACAACCTGCTAAATGGAAATTAACAACTATTTATAGTGTAGTTCCTCACCGCTGCCACTAAGGGCGCCATTTAAAAACGAGATTAGCCACTGTAAATGATGTTCAGTTTTCAGCCCCACAATCGTTTACGTAACTCTATTTATGTTGTTTCAGAACTCTAATGACTAGTACTACACTGTACATGTTAACATGTTTAAGTAATTACCCCAATTATATGACAAGACATTTTTACATGTAACAGTTTTACACAATATTGTTGACATCCACTGCTTTTTTATTCTATTATAATACTGTTACATACACTAAAGTGTCTGTTGAGATTTTTGCATGTTTTAGGATCTACTTTTTCAGTTGGATTTTATTCTGATATTTTCTATGAGGGGGTGTGGTGGCGCAGTGGGTTGGACCACAGTCCTGCTCTTCGGGGGGTCTGGGGTTCGAGTCCCGCTTGGGGTGCCTTGTGGCGGACTGGCGTCCCATCCTAGGTGTGTCCCCTCCCCCTCCAGCCTTACGCCCTGTGTTACCGGGTAGGCTCTGGTTCCCCATGACCCCCTATGGGATGTGTGGTTCTGAAAATGTGTGTGTGTGTTTCCTATGATTCTGTGTTTTAGTGACTGTACGGAATAAACTAACTGATGACTTGGAGCAACATGTGAGTTTACAGCTTACTTACAGTTTACAGCTCCTCATTTCAGCAAACAGAAGCTGTAAAGTTTGAATCCCAATTTTTAGTGATTTTTTCTTTTCCATTTTATGCTTTTCGAACATTTGCATTTCCCATTTTATGTACTGTATACACACACATACACACACACACACACACACACAACTGGTGTATTTTCAGTTGATTGGTTTTTCATTTCTGTGTTTTAATAATTTAGTTCAGTTTATTAGGCCATCATTCTAGACATTCGGCTCAGTAAAAACTAGGGTGCAAAGGAGTCGCGCATAAAATTCACTATATACAGACATAACTACACACAAAGTTTATAAGCAGCAGCAAGATGAACAAACAAAGGAGAAAAAGGAAGTAGAAGGATAAAAAGAAAGAGGAGACAGAGGAGGAGAAGGGAGAAGAAGGAAATGAATAGACAGGAGTGGACTGAAATGAGGAAGAAATGGTTTATGACAGAAAATTGGGAGCCTGTCAGATCCTAGTGACTGTTTTTTATTTTTTTTGTAGAATCTTCTGGAGTTTTATTTAACTGACAACTTTAATGCAACTTTCCTTCATTTATCGATTTGAACTGCAGGCTACTTTTTCCTGGAGTAATTCAGGGTGATTACCTTCATCTAGGGTAAAATAGCAGGAATGACACTCAATCAAAGGAAGTTCAGATGAGAAGCACCAACTCTAATTGTACACCATGCAGTAGTATGTGTACCATGGTACAGTGTACCAGTTATGAAGGTAGTGCTGACAGTCCTGTCCTCCTCTTCCTAAAGATTTTATGATCTTCAAATGAAAGTTGTCAAAATCTAGTTCCCTCTCACTGAGTCAGAAAACTATGTATAGTCACATAATCTTATATTGTTTAAAGACATGAGAGTGGTCAATAACCACATGGATTTTTGAACTGATGGATGCATTGATATGTTTACTGTGAGCTTTTTTCACTCCACTCAGACATCAGATGTCAGTGATGTGAACAGGATGCTGCTGTATTTGTATCATATTAAGAGCTGAGTGAGAAAATAGAGTAATTTCCTTCTCTTATTTTGCAGTTTATTACCCTGAAAGTACTTCAGAACCTGAAGATTTTTTTTTGTTTCTTTGTTTGTTGTTGTCGAGTGTTTTTATTGTGCAATACATTTACATTTACATTTATTTATTTAGCAGACGCTTTTCTCCAAAGCAACTTCCAATGAACTCTATAGTGTCATCAACCCATACACCTTATTCACCACGGAGACTTACACTTCTAGATACACTACTTACACTGGGTCACTTATCCATACATCAGTATGGATGGGTGACCCATCAGCAATAGCCTTTAAAAGTTATTTTACTTAAGTATTATATATAGACAGTAGTTAAAATAGATTTTTGTAGCCTTTTATATTTGCATTTTTTCCATATGTGCTTTGACAGACTTAAATTCTGCTTTGACACCTGAAAGTAAAATCTTTTTGAGTCACTGACTCTTGCATCTGGTGTTTTAGCATCACTTTGACATACATGTGAGAAACTACGTGGCCTGGAAAATAGACTATCTCAAGGATAATGAAAGAATCAGGTAAGAACACCTGGCAACATTTTAGAGAGCAGGCTGGTACAGCACTGAGTTCAGTATAAAGCACCTTAATAAAGTATAACAGTTACTATAGTAAATCAGTCAGGTAAGAATTAGCAATTGTTTTCATTACTGCTCTGAGTCCTTCAGACAACTGCCTAGCTACAATAAGTATTTTTTAGTACACTTGTAGTGTAGCGGTAAGAGCTGCTACCTTTGGAGCAGCAGCTTGTAAGTTTAAACACCACTTCTGGCTGTAATACCTTCATAAAACCTAATTACTCTAGTGAAAATATTCAGCTGTTGTAATGATGACGTATTATGGTGGAGACTAAGTAGTTGCTCCCCCTCCGGTCCTCTCTCCCGCGCGCGCGCAGGCTGATATACTTGGCCGTGTACACATTTTGTGCCTCGCACGTTTTGGAGTTTACTTTAATGTTGTTTATTTTATCGTAAAGACAGCTGTGTGAAATATGTCATCCATAGTTGCCTACAAGATATTAAAAAGAAGAGCTTCCTTTTTCCGTGTCCGTCTGGGTTTATATAATTATACGCCTTTCTGGAATCCACGTGAGGATCTGGGCTAACTCATTAGCCAGATCGTTACACTGTACAAAGAGCAAACAAATTAGAGGTAGGATAAGATCCTTCTGAGAAAAGCACACACATTTTCTCAACCGCATGTCCCCATACGGGGTTGCGGGGAACCGGAGCCTACCCAGCAACACAGGGCGGAAGAGGAGAGGACACACCCAGGACAGGACGCCAGTCCCTCTCAAGGCACCCCAAGCGGGACTTGAACCCCAGACCCACTAGAGAGCAGGACCTAGTCCACCCCACTGCGCCACCGCACCCCCCAACCTGAGAAAAGCATCACCTAAATAAAAGAACATTGAATGTATAATACATTGATGACATCCATATGTTCTCCTGACTGGTGGTTTCTATGTACCTGTTTCTTCCAGTGATGAAAATCAGTTGGTTTCAGTGTCTCTGTTTGATCCTCCTTCTTCTCCAACTCACCACTGTCTCCACACTGGGTACATATTCTCCCGAAAAAGAGTTTCAATCATACTGTGTATCATACTGAATAAATTCTCAGTGTGTGTTCTTCTTCACAGAGAGTTTTGAGGTTCTTGGTCCAGCTGATCCTGTAGTTGCTGTACTTGGTGAAGATGTTGTTCTGCCCTGTTACCTCAAACCCAACATCAGTGCTGTGGACCTGCATATCGAGTGGCTCAGAGTTCATACCGAAGACCCACTTGTACATCTTTACCGGGATCAGGAGGACAGAAATGAGAAGCAGATCGCATCCTACAGGGGAAGAACATCACTGTTCTCTGAACAACTAAAGAATGGAAATGTTTCACTGAAACTGAGAAATGCGCAGGTCTCTGACAATGGAGAGTATAAATGTCTTGTCCAGTCGGGGAAATTTTATGATGATTCTTCCATTGAAGTTCATATTAAAGGTAAAAATTTAGAATTTTGGTTTTGTTGATGAAAATATTCATTTTTGGAGGTGTCTTTAAGACTTCTCTATTAATATATTTTTAAAGGTGAAAGCTGTTTTAGAATATTTCATGTAGTTTCAATCAATTTTTGGTTAATTTTAATTACATTTTTGTTTTAGCTACACTATTTCTGTTTCTGTAGTTGTAGGAACCCAACCAGTGATCTCCAATGAGGGATATAAAGAAGGAGGGATCAGTCTGGTGTGTGAATCTAAAGGCTGGTTCCCTCAGCCTGAAGTGGTCTGGATGGACAGTGAAGGACACAGTCTCCCTGCTGGACACACAGAGACACACACAGACAGTATGGACCTCTTCACCGTGAGACAACGTGTTATTGTAGAGGAAACAGAGAACAACAGGTTCACCTGTAGAGTTCGACAGCAACAGATAAATGAAATGAAAGAGACAATAACTAACATCCCTGGTGAGTTACACATGTTTAGTATAAACAGCTCAATGGAGACACTTCATGCAACACATGTTTAAATCACTGTGAATAATGAACAGGTTAGAAATGTCGTTGTTTTTTTTTTGTATCATCCTGATTTGCATCTTGATCCATCTGTATGAAAGTCTTTCCACACTGATGATTCTTTTGTAGACAAAAATTGTGGTACTTATTTACTAGTTTCTTCTGGTTAAATAAAACATTAGGACTAGAGGTTCTGCACTGATGAAATTGCTTATTTTAATCTTTAATTACAAAAAGGTGCAAAATCTGTAATAATTCAGTGAAATGAATTGTTTGTTGTATTCCAGGTGAGATGTTCCATCGTGCCCATCCCTGGAAGGTGACCTTTGCTGTGATCTTCAGTCTGGCTGCTGTTTGTATTATTGGATGCTCGGTTTTGATTCATCGTTTTGTGAAACTGCGGAAAAAGAGAGGTATTGTACTGTTCACAATTATGGTTTTCAGAGTTAAAAAGTTATAGTTGAGAAAAGGTATTATGTGAAAGTAATTTCTGTTCATAGCTCACCGAAATCATTACAACAGGTGGCATGGTGGCACAATGAGTATCACTGCTGTTTCACACTGCCTGGGTAGTGCAAGAGAATGTGGGTTCAATCCCCGCTCAGTCTGTGTGGAGTTTGTGTGTTCTCCCTGTGTCTGTATGGGTTTCCTCCCACAGTCCAAAGACATGCTGTTCAAGTTCCCCCTGAGTGTGTTTCTGGTTTTGGTTTTCAGAGTTAAAAAGTTATAGCTGAGAAAATGTATTGTGTGAAACTAATTTCTATTCATAGCTCACAGAAATCATTATAGCGTATGAGTTATATTAACTGTGGGGACACTGAAGTTTTACAGGCACCTTCACTGTCTTACTCACTGTCACTAATCACCGTCACTTGTTAAAGGTTATTTATTATTAGCAACTATGGACATTTTAGAACATGTCCAAAGAATATTTAAAAATTACTCCTATCTTTAAGCTCACACCTAATAAATGTTGTGTTCACAGTTTTGTCGCATCTGGTTGTCAAATTGCACTTTTTAAGGAACTTAAAATATTCACTCAGAATTTAAAAAATATCGGGGGGTGGGGGGGCGCGGTGGCGCGGTCCTGCTCTCCGGTGGGTCTGGGGTTCAAATCTCACTTGGGGTGCCTTGTGACGGACTGGCGCCCCGTCCTGGGTGTGTCTCCTCCCCCTCGGCCTTACGCCCTGTGTTGCCGGGTAGGCTCCGGTTCCCCCGTGACCCTGTATGGGACAAGCGGTTCTGGAAAAAAAAAAATAATAATTTTTAAAAATTTATCACTTCTCACCAAAGATGAGATAATATGGTAAAATGTTAAAACTCTCATGCAAATATTTATATGCAGTGTTTGACTCTATGTTTCATTACACTGACCTCATTATATAATTTTGTTAATTTCTGTTTTCACTGACTAATTACAATATTTACTGTTTTATCCACAGGTCAGCTCAAAGAAGAGCATGGTAAGTAATACAGCCGTATGAAAGTGATGAATGGAAATGTTGGAAAATTGCATCTGACATATATAAAAAAGAAAAATTAGGAACAATTTATAAAGAAACACTTTTTGACATTTAACAATCCCTATCACACTTACTGTGATTTTTACACCTCTGTTTATAGAACCAGTTTACAGTAATTATTGTGGCCCTTTGCCAAAAACATTGGATACCCTGGTTTATGTGTGTTATTTTAAGTGACCTCATTACATTATTTAATTAATCTCTGTTCTCATTGACTAATTACAATAGTTACTCTTTTATCCACAGATGAGCTCCAAGAACAGCATGGTAAGTAATACAGTTGTATGAAAGTGATGTATGAAAAAGTGGCAATATCACTTCTTCTGTGTGGGAGTGAACGAGTGTGGTCCTGGTCCTGGAGAACGGTCCTGCACTTATGACGAGGTTTTTTTCTCATGATCCTGTTTGCTGAAATTCCCCCTTTACTGTATTGTAAAAATCATAACAATATATAAATAGTTTACATGCATTGATGACACATTTCTATTTATTTCTGTTTATTCTGTTTATATCTATCTCAGGTTATTTTCATGTCATTATACACAGCTGTATTATAGACACAACATTTTCTTTACGCAGTTTCTGGTGTATCATAGATAATCACTGTAGGCAATTACCATTCACCGTGTCACTTACTGTGATTTTTACACAATGTTTCTTGAACCAGTTCAAAGTAATGATTTGCTGTGATCTTCAGTCTGGATGCTGTTTGTATTATTAGATGCACAATTTTGATTCACTGTTTCGTAAAACTGCTGAGAAAGAGACGTATTTTAGCAGTTTACTGTTCACATTGATAGTTTTGTTCATGTTAAAAAAGCTAAAAATTATAGCTGAACAGCAGTAATTATATGGTGTGAGTCATATTCTGGGGCGCAGTGGTGCAGCGGGCTTGGCCGGGTCCCGCTCTCTGGTGAGTCTGGGGTTTGAGTCCCGCTTGGGATTCCTTGCAAAGGAGTGGAGTTTGAATAAGAAAAATCAGTTTTTTAAAATGTAGTTGCAAAGTCACTGGTTGTTGAATTGCACTTTTTAAATAATTTAGAATATTCACTTATGGGGGGGGGGCGGCGGCGCGGTGGCGGCGCGGTGGGTTGGACCGGGTCCTGCTCTCCAGTGGGTCTGGGGTTCGAGTCCCGCTTGGGGTGTCTTGCGACGGACTGGTGTCCCGTCCTGGGTGTGTCCCCTCCCTCTCTGGCCTTATGCCCTGTGTTACCAGGTTGGCTCCGGTTCCCCGTGACCCCGTATGGGACAGGCGGTTCTGAAAATGTGTGTGTGTGTGTATTCACTTATAGTTTAAATAACTGATCACTTGCCACCACAACTGAAGGATGAGATATGATAAAATGTTAAAACTCACATGCAACTCATATTTATATGCAATGTGTGAGTGTATGTTTGGTGGGACTGACCTCATAACATAATTTCATTTATTTCTCTTCACACTGACTAATTACAATATTTGCTCTTACATCCACAGGTCAGCTCCAAGAACAGCATGGTAAGTAATACAGTTGTGTGAAAGTGATGTATGAAATGCTGGAAAATTGCACATTTAAGACTTACATCAAAAAAAAAAGAAAATCAAGAACAATTAATAAACAAACACTTTACACATTTAACATTCCCTATAACACTTACTATGATTTTTTTACACCTGTGTCTGTTGAACCAGTTCACAGTAATTATTGTGGCCCTTTGCCTGGTTCATGGATACCATTTCAGAGGACCTCATTGCATAATTTATCTCTGTTTTGACTGTCTAATTACAATATTTACTCTTACATGCACAGATCATCTGAAAGAAGAGCATGGTAAGTAATACAGCTGTTTGAAAGTGATGAATGAAAATGTTGCAGTTTCACCTCTTTAAGATATATATCAAAAAGGGGAACACTTTCAGTTACCTCTTATTTCACTGATAAAATGATTTCTATAATTTCTGGGAATGAGTACAATGTATGAAAAAAAATGTTAATGACTGACAGAATTACAGTGTATAATGTGGTACCACAGTCAGATAACCTGTAAAAATTACCATGTTGAAGTCAGTGTTGGACGCAGGTTAATTCAGCAGCAGTTTCCTACTTTGTGAGGATTTCACTTTTGAAAGAAAAAATTTGTTGATTTCATCTTTTTTCTCTCATTTTGTGTGTCATTCATAATCCCTTTTCCAGCATAAGAATCCAAAGATTTTAGAGTATATAAAGTGATTTTGACCATTAAATGAAGTAACAGAATCATTCCATAAAATATATCAGAATTTTGTCACCCGGCAATGGGATGAAATTTATAACTGCTGAAGTGTGACATCAAGCCTTTGGTTTGTTATTTCATTATATCCCGCTGTACATCAGACAATGGGGGGGTGCGGTGGCGCGGTGGCGCAGTGGGTTGGACCTGGTCCTCATCTCCAGTGGGTCTGGAGTTCAAGTCCCACTTGGGGTACCTTACGGCGGACTGGCGTCCCGTCCTGGGTGTGTCCCCTCCCCCTCCGGCCTTATGCCCTGTGTTACCGGGTAGGCTCCAGTTCCCCGTGACCCCGTATGGGACAGGTGGTTCCGAAAATGTGTGTGTACATCAGACACAATATTTTCGTTTCACAGTTTCAAGTGCAATATAAAACCATAGTCATTTACTAATGATTTTTACACCTGTGTTTCTCAAAGCACTTCACAGTAATGATTGTGTCCCCTGGCCCCAAAAAGATAGACATCCTTGATTTATGTATCTAGATGATTCCAGAAATGTGTTTTAGGTGAACTGCTGACTGTAAACTGACCTTAGTTCTTAGTGTACTTTGTGTGCTCATTACATGCAATTTGTAAAAACGTGATTTTTATCAGAGGCCAATGAACATCTGCTACAGGTTAGATTCATTCATTTTTATCTCCTCCTGAAATGATGGGTCTTGCAAAACAGCGCGGGTTCATGACCTCATTACATTATTTAATTAATCTCAGTTTTCATTGACTAATTACAATATTTACTCTTTTTTTTTTCCACAGGTGATCTCCAAGAACAGCATGGTAAGTAATACAATTTTATGAAAGCGATGTATGAAAATGTTGCAATATCACTTCTTCTGTGTGGGAGTGGACAAGTGTGGTCCTGGAGAACGGTCCTGCACTTATGACGAGGTTTCTTTCTCATGATCCGTATTTGCTGAAATTCCTCTTTTACTGTATTATATAAACCGTAATGATATAACAGTTAACATGCATTAATGCTATGTTGTGGTTGGGGATGCGGTGGTGCAGTGGGTTGGACTGCAGTTCTGCTCTCTGGTGGGTCTGGGGTTCGAGTCCCGCTTGGGGTGTCTTGCAACGGACTGGCGTCCCGTCCTGGGTGTGTCCTTTTACGCCCTGTGTTGCCGGGTAGGCTCCGGTTCCCCGTGACCCTGTATGGGACAAGCGGTTCTGAAAGTGTGTGTGTGCTATGTTGTGTGATAAGATTTGTTCTTTTTTTACTAATATCACATAATTTTTATGTGTGCAAATGTTTCTGTTCAAACTTTTCTTTATAGATCAGCTCAAAGTGTGATTCAATGTTGGAGACACTACATTAAGTCATCTTAAACAAAAACGTCAGCTAAATATGAAATAATTCACACCACTGTAGTGTCAAAATATATAATTACTGTATAGAATGACACAGAAATATAAATGTACTTAGACAGTAATAGAAAATCTTTGGATTTAAGAAAAACTGGTCAGTTCATATTTATGATGCAACAGGTGATCAACAGGGTTCATGAACGTAAATACCACAGAAAATTATATTGCTGGCATGAACAAAATGCACTTAGGAGCAATTTTTATACAATGAAAAATCACATATATTAAAATCTTTTGCCCTCAGTGTTTCAGACATGGTTAAAGTGTAAGAAGATATTATGGTAAAATGTAAAAGCTCAAAAACATATTTATATGCAGTGTGTGACTGTACTGTTTCGTGACACTAACTTCATTGTATAATTTCTTTAATCTTAGTTCTCGCTGACTAATTACAATATTTACTCTTACATCTACAGGTGAGCTCCAAAGACAGCATGGTAAGTAATGCAGCTGTATGAAAGTGATGTATGAAAATGTTTCAATATCACACCTTTAAGACATGTATTATAAAAGAAAAATTAACAACAATTAATGAAAACTTTTGGGGGCACGGTGGTGCAGCGGGTTTGGCTGGGGCCTGTTGTGTGGTGGGTCTGAGGTTCAAGTGCTGTGTGGGGAGCCTTGCGATGGACTGGTGTCCCATCCTGGGTGTGTCCCCTCCCCCTCCAGCCTTATGCCCCGAATTGCTGGGTTAGGCTCCGGTTCACCGCGACCCCGCTTGAGACAAGCAGTTTCAGATAATGAGTGTGTGTTTGTCTGTGTGTGTGTGTGTGTGTGTGTGTAAAAGCTCAAAAACATATTTTCATGCAGTGTGTGACAAGTGTTTTGACACACTGACCTCATTACATCTACAGTTCAGCTCCTAGAACAGTATGCTAAGTAATGAAACTGATTTATGAAATGCAGTAAAATTACATATTTAAGCCATATATCAAAAAACAAAAATTATGAACAATTATTAAACAAACACTTTATACATTTAACAATCTCTATAACAGTTCCTATGATATCAAGTAGTCTTTATTGTCATTCTTCTATACTACTTATATTTATTTATCACATCATACCTCTTTTTCACATTACCTTGCATTTGCACGTAACATACCTGTACATACATAAAGTGTCTAGTGTCCATTTTTGTATATTGTGATCTTTATATCTTTTATATATTTTTATCTTTTATTTACCTTTTTTGTCATCTCATGTGCGTCTTGTCGCTGTCATTCTGTCTGTGCTGTGGAAGTTTCTGTCACCAAGGCAAATTCCTTGTATGTGTAAATATACTTGGCAAAAAAAAATTATGAAAAATAAACACATTAGACATTTGAGATTCTCTAGTAGTTACTATGAGATCAAGTTGAAGTTGTCATTCCTCTGTACAATTTGTATACAGTGGAGCAAAATGTCATTTCTCTAGGGACCATGATGCAACACAGAACAGAGCACAAGACAGTAAATAAATACACAGGACAGGATGTGGACATGGGCTGTAGGCAATTGTGGTGTAGCGTTTTGCTGGGTTCGATGTTTGACTGTGCCGGGTGAGCATTTGGAGGCGGCAAGGTGTTGAGTAATCTGACTGCCTCAGGGAAGAAACTGTTGGAGTCTGCAGGTGGTAGCGCGGATGCTCCTGTACCTTCTGCCAGATGGCAAAAGGGTGAAGAGTCCATGAGAGAGGTCATCCACAATGCTGGTGGCCTTGTGGATGCAGTGGTTTTTGTATGTGGAGTCGATGGCAGGAAGAGGAACTCCGGTAATCTTCTCAGCTGCTCTTACCACTCGCTCTAGGGTCTTGTGGTTGGAGACTGTGCAGTTCCCGTACCACATGGTGAGACAGCTGGTCAGGACGCCCTCTATCGTCCCTCTGTAGAAGGTGGTGAGGATGGGAGGGGGGAGTGTGGTTCTCTTCAGCCTCTGTAAGAAGTGGAGACACTGCTGGGCCTTCTTGGCTAGGCAGGTGGTGTTCAGGGTCAAGGAGAGATCCTCTGTCATGCGCACACCAAGAAACTCTGAGTTTTTGACTCTCTCCACAGATGTTCCGTTGATGTGCAGTAGTGAGTGGTCTTATTGGGTCCTCGTGAAGTCAACAATTATCTCTTTAGTCTTATCAACATTTAGAGATAGATTGTTGTCTTTACACCATTCTGTGAACTGGTTCACCTCCTCTCTGTATGGTGACTTGTTGCTGATGAGGCCCACAAGTGTAGTGTCATCACCAAACTTGATGATATGATTTGAACTGTACTTTGCAGCACAGTCATGAGTCAGCAGGGTAAACAGCTGTGGACTGAGCACACAGCCCTGGGGAGCGCTGGTGTTCAGTGTGATGGTGCTGGAGGTGGAGTTGCTGATCCTGGTGGACTGAGGTCTCCCAGTCAAAAAGGCCGGGATCCAGTTATACAGTGATCCAGATATTTACATCTGTGTCTGTCGAACCACTTCACAGTAATTATTGTGGCCCTTTGCCAAAAAGATTGGATCCCCTTGTTTATGTGTGTTATTTTAGGTGACCTCATTACATTATTTAATTAATCTCTGTTCTCACTGACTAATTACAATATTTACTCTTACATCTACAGGTGAGCTCCAAGAACAACATGGTAAATAATACAGTTGTATCAAAGTGATGTATGAAAATGTTTGAATATCAATTCTTTAAGACATGTCAAAAATATGAACAATATCACTTACTTATTTTTCACTTTTCACTGCAGAAACAGTTTATCTGTGATATTAGGAAAAAAAAAAAGACTGTGTGAAACTGTTTCTGTTCAAACTTTCCTTTATAGATCAGCTCAAAGTGTTATTAATGTGTCTCTAACACTGAAAGGCATCCTGGACAAAGACATCAACTAAACATGAAATTTACACCATTATGGTGTCTCAAAATATGAACTTACTGTAGAGAATAAGAAAAAAAATCCAGCTATAATAAATACTTATCAATTGTAGGAAGGAGGAAACAGGATAAGAGACTTATTAATTCACTAGTGAGAGAATGAAAGAGAATCAGCAGTACTACTACTTCTACTGCACTATGTCTGTGATGGTGATTTTTTTATTTCTTAAATCTACAGGGCTGATCACCAGACAACTGAGTAAGTAATATTTGTGTTTCTGCATTTCACTGTGTGTCTGTGTGTCTGCAAAATATGAAATTAAAAAAGCAAAACACACCTTTAAAAAGCAAAATGGTTTGGCTGCAGAAACTGTGAGAAATAAATGATGTCAGAAATATAGAAAAAAGCACATGTAAAAAGAATCTGAAATTAATTCATCTAATTTAATGGGAAATAATTGCTTCCCTTTTAGTTTTTGTTGGAGATGAGGAAAGAGCTTCTCAAATTCCTGATGTAATGAGAAAGAAAATACTGGGCTTAGAGTAAAACAGTCCAGTGTTTATTCAGGTTACAACAGCTGAACAATAAATATGACAGTAATGGTAATGGTTCCTGTTTATATATTTTATCAGTCAATAAAACAGGCATAATGTCACAATTAATAACGGAAAAGTAAAAATACCAGTGCAACAGTATTCTGATTGCTAAGTAAAACAAGGTAAACAGTATATCAGAATCAGAATCAGAATCAGAACGAGCTTTATTGCCAAGTATGTTCGCACATACAAGGAATTTGTCTTGGTGACAGGAACTACCACAGCACAGACAGAATGACAGTGACAAGACAGGTGAAAAGATAGAGTATGTGAGCAAGGGATAAAAAATATTTAAAAATATAAAGTACCGAATATACAAAAATAGTCACTAGATACAAATGCAAGGGAGTGTGAGTAAGAGAAATGTGATAAATAGTTATAAATATAAATATAAATAGCATTATGTATTGCACGGTTTACTCTCTAGGGGAGAGATTTAGGTGTTCATGAGGTAGATGGCCTGAGGAAAGAAACTTTTCTTATGCCTGGCTGTCCTGGTGCTCAGTGCTCTGTAGCGCCGGCCAGATGGCAAGGGTTCGAAGAGGAAGTGGCCTGGATGCGAGGGGTCTACAATGATTTTGCTAGCCCTTTTACTGACTCTGGACGAGTGCAGTTCTTGGAGAGCTAGGGGGGATGTCCCGATGATTCTTCCAGCAGTCCGAACTATCCGCTGCAGTCTTCTGATGTCTGACTTCGTAGCTGAGCCGAACCAGACAGTTATAGAGGTGCAGAGGACCGACTCAATGACTGCAGAGTAGAATTGCAGCAGTAGCTCCTGTGGCAGGTTGAACTTCCTCAGCTGACGAAGGAAGTACAACCTCTGCTGGGCCTTCTTCACAATGGAGTCTATGTGGGGCTCCCACTTCAGGTCCTGTGAGATGGTGGTGCCCAGGAACCTGAATGACTCCACTGTTGCCACAGTGCTGTTCATGATGGTGAGTGGGGATAATGCTGAGGTGTTTCTCCTGAAGTCTACGATCATCTCCACTGTTTTGAGCATGTTCAGCTCCAGGTTGTTATGACTGCACCAGACAGCCAGCTCTTGGACCTCCTGTCTGTAAGCAGACTCGTCGCCATCCCGGATGAGGCCGATGAGTATGGTGTCGTCTGCAAACTTCAGGAGCTTGATAGAGGGGTCTTTTGCGGTGCAGTCGTTGGTGTACAGGGAGAAGAGCAGTGGGGAGAGCACACATCCCTGGGGGGCGCCAGTACTGATCATGCGAGTATTGGATGAGAATTTTCCCAGCCTCACTAGCTGCTGCCTGTCTGTCAGGAAGTTGGTGATCCACCGACAGATGGAGGTGGGCACAGAGAGTTGGGTTAATTTGGACAGGAGGAGGTGTGGGATGATGGTGTTGAAGGCTGAGCTGAAGTCCACAAACAGGATTCTCGCATAAGTCCCTTGTTTGTCCAGATGTTGCAGAATGTAGTGCAGTCCCATGTTGACTGCATCATCCACAGACCTGTTTGCTCGATAAGCAAGGGTCCAGTGATGTCTTTCAGGTAGTCCAACACCAGTTTTTCAAGTGACTTCATGACCACAGACGTTAAGGCGACAGGTCTGTAGTCATTAAGTCCTGTGATTTTGGGTTTCTTTGGGATGGGGATGATGGTGGAGCGTTTGAAGCAGGAAGGAACTTCGCACATCTCCAGTGATCTGTTGAAGATCTTTGTGAAGATAGGGGCCAGCTGGTCAGCACAGGTTTTTAGGCAGGCCGGTGAGACGCCGTCTGGGCCTGGTGCTTTCCTTGTCTTCTGTTTGACGAAGACCCGACGCACCTCCTCTTCGCAGATCAAAGGTGCAGGAGAGGGGAAGGTGGGGGTTACTGGAGGTGTTAATTGATTCGTGGAGAGAGGGTCTGAATGGGTGTGGGGTGTGAGACAGGGTTTATCAAACCTGCAATAAAACTCATTCAAATCGTCGGCCAGTTGTTGAGTTGACACGGTGCCGGGGGGTGGTGTCTTGTAATTTGTGATGTCTTTCATGCCTTTCCACACCGACGCAGGATCGTTGGCTGAAAACTGTTTCTTCAGCTTTTCAGAGTAGTTTCTCTTAGCCACTCTGATCTCTTTTGCCAGTGTATTTTTGGCCTGTTTATACAAGACTCCGTCCCCGTTCTTGTAGGCGTCTTCTTTGGCCTGACGAAGCTGTCTGAGTTTTGCAGTGAACCACGGTTTGTCACTCTTGTATGTTAAACGAGTCCTGGTAGGGATGCACATATCCTCACAGAAACTGACGTATGATGTTACAGAGTCTGTGAGCTCATCCAGATCGCTAGCAGCAGCCTCAAAAATACTCCAATCGGTGCACTCGAAGCAGGCTTGTAAGTCCTTCTCTGCTTCCTCAGTCCATCTTTTAACAGTCCTTATTACAGGTTTAGCTGATTTCAGTTTCTGCCTGTAGGTCGGTATAAGATGAACCAGGCAGTGATCAGAGAACCCCAAAGCTGCCCGTGGAACAGAGTGATATGCATCCTTTACTGTGGTGTAGCAGTGGTCCAAAATATTACTGTCTCTGGTGGGACATGTAATATATGCTGTCTGTATTTTGGCAGTTCACGGGAGAGATTTGCTTTATTAAAGTCCCCGAGAATGATTATAACAGAGTCCGGGTGTTGTTGCTCTGTGTCAGTGATCTGGTCGCCCAGCTGTTGCAGCGCTGCGTTCACGCACGCTTGCGGTGGAATGTAAACACTTACGAGGATGAACGAGGAAAACTCCCGCGGCGAGTAGAAGGGCTTGCAGTTGATGAAGAGCGCTTCTAGGTCGGGACAGCACATCTTCTTCAACGCTGTCACATCTGTACACCACCTTTCGTTGATGCAGAAGCATGTCCTGCCGCGGCGCAATTTTCCCACCGATTCCGCGTCGCGATCCCCTCTGAACAGCTGGAATTCCGGCAGATGTAGCGCGCTGTCCGGAATAATGGCTTCATTCAGCCAGGTTTCCGTGAAGCACAGAGCAGCAGAGTTTAAAAAGTTCTTGTTTCTTTGGGACAGGAGGAAAAGTTCGTCCATTTTGTTGGGTAGGGAGCGGAGAGTCGCCAGATGGATACTAGGCAGCGCTGTTCTAAAGCCGCGCTTTCGGAGCTTGACAAGCGCGCCGGCTCGCTTTCCGCGCTTGCGCGTCTTGGAGCGCTTGGAGCGCTTGAGCAGCGCCGCTGCACCTCCGACTACAATGTCCAGCAAAACGTCAGAATAGTCGAAAACCGGTAAAATGTTGGGTGGTGTGTACTGCCGAATGTTCAGCAGTTCTTCCCTGGTAAAACTGATTGTCGGAGTATAACTAAAGACAGGGCAAACTAACAAAAACAGTAAAACAATTGTGGAGCTCCACACCGAGGCGGCCATCCGCGGCGCCATCATGTGATCCATGTATATGTATTGAGAGAGAAATGTATCATCACCTCCTGTACAGCTGTAGTTACTGTTAGAACAGAGATGGTACTACTGTACCTGCAGAAACTGAAGAGCATTACATACTGTTTGTACTGTATTTTACTGTGTTTGTACTTTAACAAAAGAAGGAGCCACAAAAAGTCCATAATATAACAGTATATGGAGTCCATCCTGAGTGGAGTGACTGTGAGATGTTTGTTTCTGTCACAATCAGAGGCCAATAACTATACACTGTACTTGTAAATTAAACTGATTTTGTATTTTATGTTTCATTTTAGTGTATTTTAAAATTATTTCAGTTTTTAAGAAGTCATATAAAATGAATTATTTCAATGGACTTATATACTTTTTCTAACTTCATGTTCCATGTCCAGCTGTAGAAAACATGTGCAAGGGAGCTGGTAAGTAGAGTGGAGCTGAACTGATCCCACAGAAGTGAGTTTGGTTCTTCTTATACTGTATGTGACACTGTATGAGACTCTGTCCTGTAAGAATGGACACGAAAGCGAGTCCAGACTGACTGCAGTATCTGCTGTGCCACTAATTCCATGTGTCTCATTTTTACTTCTCTCTCTACAGAACTTCTGAAGGCACAAAGATACGCAGGTGAGTTTCTTCTGCTTCTTCTCCCCATTGCAGCTCTTCTCTGTAGGAGACACAATAATGACTGATTGGCTGCATTGAATCTGGACTATCATTTGTCACATGATTGACTGACAGACACAGGATATGAGCACATTTATTGACCTTCCTTTCCACAAAGGATATGAGTGATGAGAACAAGTGACTGTTTCTCACAAGAGTTCACTTCAATCCACACTGAGCTCCTGGTGAGAAGGAGATGTTAGAGCTACGAGTGAAAGACAAACAGAAACGGAACTCAGTCTTTATGTATCCGGTGCTGTTTGTTGGTCCTTCTGTTGTCATTGTTTCAGCTTCAACATTAAAGAACCAAATGAAATTAAATGCACTAAAAAGTGGATAAACATAGAAATATTCTAGAAGGTTCATTTAGCAAACACACACTTAACACAGAGACATGTTACAGAAAAGTTTCAATGTTTTCCACACACTGATTTTCCCCTCTTACTGTGAGCAAAGAAAAAAAAAAAAAAAAAAAAAAAAAAAAATTTTTTTATATATATTTTAAGGACACAAAGTGTCAAATGTGACTCCACAACCTTTGCATCTTGGACCAGTTTATTTATACATTGTTTGAAGGAGAAACTGGTGTGTTGAGAGCAGGTTGGTGTGACCAAAGCAGATATGTAATTCTATCTTTTTTTACTGAGTTTTTGACTTAAATTAACTATTTTTATTGTGTTCATTAATATGAAGTCAAATCAAATTTTGAAAGATAAAATGCTCTTATACTACTTTCTCAAAGGTAACATTATTACAATTTCTTACAAAACATTCAAAACACCAGTTTCCAGAATTAATATTAATGTCTAAAAATAATATTCATATTGTGGCACACAGCACTGTGGTTCTGGATGAGGCGTAGAAGACCACAGAGACAGCATTCATCACGAATGATTTATTTGAACACCAGCACACGGGGAAATAGTTCTTTTAGTCCGAGAACCCCATTCCTTCCAGGATCTCTTAAAACTTTAAGAAAGTTATCAATAAAATACACAACCAAAAACAAACATTAAAAAAAAATCCACAATCAAACAAACCCAAAACCATTTTCCTACAGTTGGTCAACAAAATTGCTAAACAACCATTACATAAAATATATTGTCACGACAGAGAGTCTTTCCCATAACAATCCCCTTTCTGGCTTCAAAAAAATATAACTGACCTATGTCTTCCCCACAAAAGGACTGTCCCCCACTAGCAGCCCAACCAAAGTCATGTCATATACATGCATCCTTCAAAACACATAAAATACTTCTAAATTACAGTATAAAACTTCATCATACCCCTAAAAACAGACAAATACAAAACAGACATACACATGAGTAGTCATCAATATAAAAGGCTCAAAGTGCACAGAATAACCTGATAAAACAAGGCCATTAAAATCTGTAAATAAAATGCTATACAAATAAAACCCACGCAAGTTAAAAGAATGTTGTAAAACACCCAACACCACAAAACTACAAAGGGGTGAGATACAAGAAAGCACAATATGTTTTAAAAGAGTGCAGTTCCATAAAGCAGACGTCCATTCTCAGAGCTTCAGACATTTATCCACGAGGCCTTTCCATCTGTCCTTTGCCTCGTGGTAGCCCCAGACAATCAAATCCTGCTTTATTGTAAACTTCAGTTAAGCTCGGATTTTCAAAAGCTCCCATTTTCAACCCCTTTCGGACAAGGTAATGCATGCATTCCACAATTCTTTCTTTGTCAAACTCACAATCAACCAAATCCTACCAGAGATTGCTTTGCTTACCTTGGGGGACAATCCCTTCATGATATTATCAAAAGTCAATGCCATCTCGCCATCTAACTCTCCACACAAGAACTCAATCAATAGCTTACCTTCTCAACCTGCTTAGCTCTTTCCCCACACACTCAGAAACACGGTCACCCCATCATTTCCCCCCAAAGTGCCCCCAGTGGTTGCACACCCACACGTCACATTATTCCCCATAATGCAACTATTTACATTTAGGAGTTTCCCTCCTAAAACAGTAACACAGGGTCATTACAATATTAATACCTAAATATTAATGCCTAAAAATTCACTCATTCTCACTAACTGCATGTTGTAATTGCTGTCTCACACACACACACACACACACACCACCTTCTGCTGCCGTAATAATATAATGTTTCTATCCATCCATTTTCTAAACCGCTCAGTCCTTCTAGGGTCGTGGTGGCAACAAGGAGAGCAATATAATGTTTAGGTATAATATAACATTTAAAAAGTGTTATTTTTTATCACATTTGAAATGTAATAATTGACCACCTCTCTGTTCTCCACAGTTGATGTGACTCTGGATCCTGATACAGCACATCCTCAACTCGTCCTGTCTGATGGCAGGAAACAAGTGAGACGTGGAGACACAAAGCAGGAGCTCCCTGACAACCCAGATAGGTTTAAACGCCGGATAAGTGTCCTGGGAAAAGAAGGGTTTTCTTCTGGGAGACATTACTGGGAGGTGCAGGTTGGAGAAAAAACTGACTGGACTTTAGGAGTGGCCAGAGAGTCCATCAACAGGAAGGAATATTTTGCACTGAATCCTAATAATGGTCTCTGGGCTCTCAGACTGATTGGAAATAAGTATGAGGCTTGCACTGATCCCCCTGTGTCCCTCAACCTGAGTGTGAAGCCCAAGAAGGTGGGGGTGTTTGTGGACTATGAGGAGGGTCAGGTCTCCTTTTACAGTGTGGAGGACAAGTCTCGTATCTACACTTTCACTGGATATAAATTCACTGAAAAACTCTATCCGTACTTCTGGCCAGGTGCCCCAAACTCAGCCCCACTGATCATATCGCCTGTCATTTACACAGACTAAAGAAACTGAATTTTGTTTTTAATGTTCAGGTTATGATGCCATGTTCTGATTTAATTTCCCATCTCACCCTCATTCAGGGTTTGTAATTTCTCCATCTAAACATGTATTTTGCAGATTGTGATGCTTTTAAATAAATATTGTTTGACAGCAATTGTGTGTTTTGAAAGTTCCATCATGTGGAAGTAAACAGAATTGTATCATGCAATATTCAGTAATTTTCAAACTGATTTCAGCATTAAAATTAATGAGTCTCTTCAATATATTTACATTTATTCGTTTATCAGACACTTTTCTCCAAAGCGACGTACATCTCATAGAAAATACAAATGTGTCCATTACATTAACAGAGACACTTAGATGTACTGTAGATGCTGTGGAGATCAGTTGTTGTTCTTGGTATTGCCTGTAGATGACAGTAGTGTACGGTAGGTACAGGAAGGATACCTAAGGAGTACGGATATAGATTTAGAAGAGAGTCCTGAAAACGGTTGTCGTAAAAACCAGCGTGAATATTAAAAGCGGCTACACTCCAGTTAACAGAAATCATTCTCAATGTGTTTATTGAGTAAACACAACATGGTACCAGGAGTACTCGGAGCTGCACTAAAGAAGTATGATGGATGATGCTGTTAAACCACCTGAGTCATTGAAACTAACCCAGGAACGTCGACAACAGCTGGCGACAAGCGTTCAAGTAGCAGTTTTCGCTGTACATGCAAGCGGTTGGGCTGGATAACAAGCCGGATGCACGAAAGATTGCGTTGCTTCTGACGGTGGCTGGACCTCAAGCGATAGAGGTGTACAACACTTTCACATTCGCAAGACCTGAGGATGGAGAAATATTCGAGGAAGCCATCAAGAAATTTGACGAGCACTGCTCACCCAAGAAAAATGAAACATACGAGAGGTATTTGTTCCGCTCGCACATTCAAATGTGGAGAGAAAGCTTTGATTCTTTCTTAACTGACTTAAAACTAAAGGCAAAAACGTGCAACTTCGGAGTTTTGAACGATTCAATGATCAGAGATCAAATTGTCTTTGGAATTCATGAAAAGAAGGTGAGAGAAAGACTGCTTAGATAAGTGGAGCTAAAATTAATGATGCTGTCAAGATTTGTCATGCAAGTGAACTTGCTTTGCTGCATTCGAAAACTTTCAGTGACAAAGAGGGCGCTGCTGTTGCTGACAGTCCAGTAGTCAGCACTGTCATGCAAAAAATTAAAAAGCAAAGATCCACACCGAGAGCAGGCACAGCGACATGATTTGGTTGTAAAAGATGTGGTTCAGCGCATCAATCCAAGCAATGTCCAGCATATGGGAAGCTATGTGCAAAATGCAAATGCATGAACCACTTTTCCAAACAATGTTTCTCATAGAGGGGGGTGCGGTGGCGCAGTGGGTTGGACCAGGTCCTGCTTTCCGGTGGGTCTGGGGTTCGAGTCCCGCTTGGGGTGCCTTGCGACGGACTGGCGTCCCGTCCTGGGTGTGTCCCCTCCCCCTCTGGCCTTACGCCCTGTGTTGCCGGGTAGGCTCCGGTTCCCTGCAACCCCGTATGGGACAAGCGGTTCAGAAAATGTGTGTGTGTGTGTGTGTGTGTGTGTGTGTGTGTGTGTGTGTGTGTGTGTGTGTGTGTGTGTGTGTGTGTTTCTCATAGAATAAGTCAAAATCAACAACAAATGTGCATACTGTGGAAGAGACAGAATTGTCTGAGACTTTCTTTGTGGGAATGATCAATGGCAATAGAGAAAGTGTTCAGCAAAGCAATGAGATAAAACAAGAAAATGTCTCAAATGTGAACAGCGTATCTGAGGATAAATGGTTTGTCTTGTTACAAATAAATGGAACCATTGTCCCACTGAAACTTGATACTGGAGCTAAGGCCAATCTCATAAGCATAAGTGACATAAAGGAGATGAAAATCAAGCCTAATATTTGGAAAAGTCCAGTGTTGCTTAAAGCTTACAATGGGCAGGACATAGAAACACGAGGTGTATGCATACTCAGAGTACAAGTCAAGAGCAAAATTCATCATCTTCTCCCTGTTGTAGTCCCAGATGATCATCACTCCCTTCTTGGTGACAAAGCCCGCGAGGAGTTAGGATTGGTCAAATGAGTGTACTGCATCAGTAGTCATGATGTAGCATTGGCACAGCAGGAAACTGCAAATGACATTGTATGCAGATTTGAAGATGTTTTCAAGGGACTGGGAGCTCTTCCATTCACTTACAAAATTCTGCTCAAAGAAGATGCTCAGCCTATAATACACGCTCCAAGAAGAGTTTGCACACTAAAAGATAAACTAAAAAAGGAACTTGACAGAATGACAACTCTGGGAGTAATAAAGAAAGTGGAGGAACCCACAGAATGGATGAACTCCATGGTTTGTGTCAAAAAAGAAGAATGGTGATTTGAGAATATGCATGGATCCTCAAGGTTTAAATGCAAATATAAAAAGAGAACATTACCAGATTCCAAAGCGTGAGGAGATTACAAGTGAGATGGCTGGTGCACAGTATTTCAGCAAACTTGATGCTTCTCAGGGGTTCTGGCAATTCACGAGGACAGCACCAAATACTGTACATTCAACACACCATTTGGACGTTATTCGTTCCTACAACTCCCCTTTGGCATATTATCAGCTTCTGAAGTCTTTCATCGTGGCATGGAGCACATCATAGAAGGGCTGAATGGAGTTTGTGCATATGTTGATGATGTAGTGGTGTGGGGATTGTCATTACAAGAGCACAATCAGAGGCTTCTTAAGCTACTCCAAAGAATTTGAAAGTATGGACTCTGACTAAACAAAGCCAAGTGTCAGTTTGGTGTCACTGAGATTACCTTTCTGGGTGAAAAGTTGTCAGGACATGGTTTGGAGCCTGATACGAGTAAAATACAGGCAATCCTTGACATGCCAAGTCCAGTGGATAAGAAAGGTGTGCTGAGAATAATGGGAATGGTGAACTTTGTTGGTAAATTCACTCCAAATCTCTCCTCAGAAATAGCAAAACTCAGGGAACTGCTTAGTCACAAAAATGAGTTCAGATGGACAAGTAAACATGAGGAAGAATGAAAAACGCTCAAGTCAACTTTGACAACAGCACCAGATCCTGCATACTTTTACACATCCAGGAAGATCAAAATCTCTACAGATGCATTAAAAGATGGGCTAGGTGCAGTCTTACTCCAAGCAGATGCTCAAGGCTGGAAACTGGTAGCCTATGCCTCCAGGACAATGTCACAATCTGAAAGCAGATATGCTCAGATTGAGAAAGAGTGTCTGGGACTTGTTTGGATTTGAGAGATTTCATGACTAAAAATAAGGCTTACCATCATTCACTGCAGAAACAGATCACAAGCCTTTAACTGCAATAATTCGAAAGAATCTGAATGTCTCCACACATTCAGCGTCTAATGATGAGACTGCAGCGATATGACTTTAAATTAGTCTACACACCGGGGAAATACATTGTCTTAGCTGATGCACTCGTGCACCATCAACATGTAAATCGCATGAAGTGAGCTCTACAGAAATTGATGTTGAACTTCTGGCAATAGTTCAACATTACACTACAGACCCAGTAAATCTTAAAGCAACTATAAAATAGTAAATCTTTAACTTGTGAATTTACAATTTAGAGTAAAAGTAAAAAAGTTCATTATAATATAAACTGGAAATATTATGGAAAAAAAATATATTTTTATCTTTATTACAGAAAAGTGTAGTGAGTAGCATTTCAGCTAAATTAGCCTAATATTGGCTTGCCAGAATTCAGTCCCCACACACAGCTGTAACGAGTAAGGACACGGATATTTGATTCTACCGTAACAAATTCTTTTGGCATGTTTGATGGTATAATATAAACAACACATCAGTGTCTGGGTTGCATGTTTGGATGAGATTTTGATCCTTACTCAGTGTGTAAGGTGTGTGTATAAAAGCAATAAAATGGACAAAAAAGTGGAATTTAAACAAAATGTAATGACATGATGACAAACAGAGAATGTGAGACACAGGACTTGGTCAAGACTGAAGTTCTTTCTCTTCCAGCTCCAGGAGACATGAGCTCTGGGTTCTGCTGCCGCTCCTCACTGTAAATCCGTGTCCTCATCATTGACAAATGGCTCTTTTCTACAATAAATCATAATTCCAACAAACTGCTCTTGATTCAGTAATAATGATCAACGTCCCTTATTGTCTCTTTGTCTCACAATCGTAACACAGCTTTTCCCAAAGTCCCGCAATATTATCTTTCAATAATATATTATAGGAACTGCAGTCACACTGATCAAAGCTCGTTACTTTTCAGCCTTCTCTCATATTTCACTTATATTTGGCAATATTTCAATATATTACTTAACAGCTCGCTCTTCTGTTCCTCAGCATTTTACAAACGAAAGTAAAACTTATGGAAAAGCGGAACACCGAGTGACGCGAACAGGTTGTTTCTCTGTAAAATAAACCGCTATTTAATTTCATTAATTACATTAATACATAAAATTTATATTCCCTTAATATTGCCATTAATAACTGTAGACAAATTTTAACAAATCTTAGATTTTATACTTCGAATCAATTTTTTTCTACTGCGAACTCGAATGTACCACAGGCTGAGTACAGAGGTGGAGTAAAACACGGTAAGGAGGGCGGCTGTGGGTGTGGATCGCGGACATGAAACAACGGTAGTGTCCATAAAAAACAGTGTTTGTTAACACTTTGTTATATATTTCTGGGAGTTTCGTAATGAAAAAAGGTCGTTTGAAATAGTTTTATTGTAACGACCCGCGTTACTGCTGCTTGAGCGGGAAATCATGCGCTTATTGTAAATAGTTACATTATGGGAAAAATGTGGAACGTAAGTGTGCAAACACTGCGGGCACTTTTTCTGGGGGAAATGATGGGGTGACCGTGTTTACAACCGCGTTCAGAGGCTGGATTGAGGAGCAGGATCTGGATGAAACGACGTCCTCAACCGAGTGTGTTATTTCGCTGTGTGCCGCTATTCATAAAGCGTTCGCGATAAACACTCCGCGTCACGCGTGTGCGTCCCTCTTCTTCGCATCTGTCGTAAAAAGACGTTTAATAAAGCCAAATCGGAATCCAAAAGCAAAGTCGAGGGACAGGCGTGGCGTGGGTCAGGCGATTAGCAAACGTAGTACAGAGGGCTAGTAGACAAAGAACGAGGTCAGGAACATACAGGCAAAGGTCGATGTCAGTAGAGGTTCACACAGTGGCACGGCTCGGGGAAACACACACACATATTATTTCCTGAACCGCTTGTCCCATATGGGGTCGCGGGGAACCGGAGCCTAACCCGGAAACTCAGGACGTAGGGCCGGAGGGGACACACCCATGAGGGGACGCCAGTCCGCCACAAGGCACCCCAGGCGGGACTCGAGCCCCAGACCCACCAGAGAGAAGAGGACCCGGGCCAACCCACTGCGCGCGCGCGCCCCCCGAGGGGAAACAAAGAAGGCGAAACAAGGTTCCGTATCTAGGCTTCCTCGGCGTCCCTCTTTATTGCCGTTCCTATTAGGAAACAGCAGTGTAATGATGACGTTTATTGTGGAGACCGAGGGGTTGCCCCCCCAACCCCGGTTCCCTCTCTCTCCCGCGCGTGCGTAGGCTAATATACTTGGCCGTGTACACATTTTGTGCCCCGCACGTTTGGAGTTAAATTAATGTTGTTTATTTTATCGTGAAGACAGCTGTGTGAAGTATACTATAAGTCACCCATAGTTGCCTACAAGATATTAAACGAAGAGCTTCCATTTTTTCAGTGTCCGTCTGGGTTTATACACCTTTTATTGGAATACACGTGAGGATCTGGACTAACTCATTACTGCAGGTGTCGCCGATGTGCCGGCTGCGGGGGACGTGACAGCCCCACTAAACCCACGACGCTGCGCGCCGCTTTATTATTGTGGATAAAACAGGGTTAAGTGTTCGGCCAACAATGAATGAAACCTCGCGCTTCTCTCGGCAACCGAACGGTTCGCTTCGTTCTCCCTTGAGGAAACGGGGTTCTCGGACCGGTACGCAGGGACGAACCGGCCATATGGACTTTCTGGAGAAGTCCAGAACGGCCGTCGGCCTGGCTGGTTCGTCATCAAAGAAGAAGTGTCAGATTAAGTGACGCTGACAGCCGACAAAAGGGGGCGCTAATGCAATCTTTTTTTTTTGCTTATAATAAACCGAAACTGACGTAAAGGGAGAGTGCGCTCATGACGGCAAGCAAAAATAACATAAAGGCGGTTGGGAGAAGCTAAAAGGAGGGAAAAAAAAGCGAAGTCCTGAGAGACGGACTTTACAAAATGCAAAAAAATAAGAGAGATGTTTGGCAATAGTGTTGCCAGCAGCAGTGCAACTCACTGCAACAGGCAGCAGCATCCCTGACGAGGGAGAGACAGCAGCACAGCAGTTGCTCCTGAGCCAATGGTTCTGGTGAGTCGCCTGTCAGGACAGTTACATCAAGTTACCTTTGGCTTTGCCCGCCTCTCTCACTATAGAGCGCCATGTAGCCTATGAACAGCAGTACTAGTAAAATCCCAGGACATCCTTAGTCCGACCGAACGTTCACTATTTATCACTCCGCATTGTCTGACGTGAATATTGCATGATTCATAACGACTCGAGACAGCAGCGATTCTACAACCGTCGGGTAACATTGCTACTGAGTTAGAAAATAAATAAAGTAGCTTAACTAAGGTGATTGCTCCGATTAACATGAAACATGATAATGAGCGAGTTTGCAAATAATTTGTGCACACATGGTCACTCTCACTCAGCTTGGCTGCAGCATGACAGACAGAGTAGACGTCAAAACGATATTATTTTGATCGTGGCATACAGGCTAACCCAGCCAATATCCAAATTCACACCCATTCATCCCGTTTTAAATTGCCCACGAACTGGTCACGAACTCACATGAAAACAAACAGAATTTAACAGTTCTAACGGTGCTACGTGTCAGTTTGCACAATCATGTGTTCTCACGTTATCTACAGCTGAAATTATAGCAAAACATAGGCTATAATATAATAATTCACCCCAAGATTGAGATAACATCACGCAGACAACCATTTTGTTTGAAAATAAACCTAAAATAATGTTTGCTTTCCATAACATTCAAAGTGTTATAAGAATATATAAGTAATCTAAAAGTAATTTAGGATTGGTTTAATATTAAGTGACAGATGTTATACTGAGACTTATCTGAAATCAACTTATGTGTATTCATTTGCTTATTCAGGGACACACAGACAGGCAGACATATGAATACTCAAATTGTAGAATAGTTCTGTTGTTTCAGGTTTCTAGATTCTAGGTTTATGTTTATCATATGTCATATACATTTTTGCATTCTGCTCTTTTTATGTAGATTTCAAGTATTTTAGTTCATACAATAATAAATTTATTTCAGTCACCGTGGGTTTTGTGATGTTGTTTGCCATAAAATGCCATACATCGACTGCTGTAATATTGTGAGATAGTAGCAGCTGTTTGTAGTTGTGGTGTTGCCTATTTGGGGGGAAATCCAGGGCCGTTTTTTACTCCCAGTCCATCCCTGACCGGCAGCATCATGTCCCTGTGTGCTGGTGTTCAGTTGAACGTTAGAAATGAGCGCTACCTGTACTGTGTGTCCTTCTTCACCCCATCCAAACCCTGCGCTGCATCCAACAATATTATGAGAAGTCATGTAATAACTACGTACAGTTTAAGTTGGTATAAATCAGATTTAACTACATGCACTTATATGTAAAAATCATTATTTACTTAAACTTATGCAATGGAGCTATAGTTTAAGTGTGAATTGGGGGTGACACAGCCTGAAATCTAAAAGTCACTTGCGAACATTTTTCAATGAAAACAATCTGCCATAAAACGCAACAGTACATGTAATAATAAACATTTCATGGAAAATACATTGTAACGTGTCATAAATAAGTGCGGAAGAAAACACCATACAGTTCTGTGCTTTATAGTAACACACTGCTGCTTTTTCACTCTTGTACACTTTCTGTCACTGTGATCCTGAGCTGATTCATATAGTTCACTGACTCCATGTGGTCAGAAGTGCTGTAAGACCAATTTGTCGAACAGAAATAAGATAAAATATGCATTTATTCATACTGCAGACTCTCCTGTCCTTCTCTTTATAGTGAGTTCATGATCTCCAGTGAATGATCATTGCCTGGTATTTCACTGTCACTCTGAGACACATCCAGTTCTGCAGGTGACCTGGAATGACAGGATCAGGTAAGAACACCTGTGAGAACCGCAGAGCACCAGGCTGGTAAAGCACTGTGGAGTTCAGAGTAAAACATCTTTACCACAGTAAAGAGTATTTGCTGTAAAGTGACCGGGTCAGATTACTTGATATGAGACCTCAGTCCCTCAGACAACCAAGCAGTCAAGGCCATATCTTTTGTTTGTACAGTGGGTGCCTGACTTACAAACTTTTGAGTTACAAACTTTAACCCATGCAGTTTTGTTGGAAGTATTTATTTTTTTTCATGACGAGAGCATGATTACCAGTTTGAACTGCACGCCAAAGCTTCACGCAACACGATCACAGACAGCCACTGAGAGCAGTAACCGTAAGCATCTTATGTTGATGAGTCTTATGAGGGCAAGGGTCAAAGAAAAGGAGAACCCTAACCCTAACACTACAAGGAAGGGCAAGGAGTCTCCATGAGATTTCATGACCACTGTTGGTGGACCTCCTTCTTTCAATGTTTTCATGAGGTGCAGGTGTGTGGCTTATACTTGCAATTCACAAAAATAACCCCCACCCCCGTCGTCATCTGGGGTATTGTCCCCAGAGGTTGTGACAGCTGCAGAGTACCTGGTATGTCATGAAGCAGCAGTAAAGGTGCTGATACCATTCAGCAACACCTACCCGTGTGAAGCTGGGTTTTCAGCCGTGACAGCGCTCAGAACTAAAGACAGAACCACACCGACTCTTGAGGATGACTGACGTGTTGCCTTGTCTAAAATTTCTCCATGCATTGAGCACGTTATTCACAAGCAACAGCAACAATCCTCACACTGACTGAGTGGCTTCTCTAAGTTATGAAAAATCTCTGCAGTCCCTTATTCTGTTGTTTACTTTTTTGTTATTTTGCCAGAAATAACATTTCTTTTTATGTCTCTTTTAAAAGTAATGGTTAAGTGGAGTGAGTAGCTTTTGTTATCATGAATAATGTTTTCATTGACAAATTCTATATATTAGAAATTACTAGTTATTATTATTTATCGCTAAAAAATTCCTACCCCTATTATTATTGAGCAACTTAGGGACTAGTAGAAATAACTTTTAAAAATAAACATACAGGCTGTTTTTGAAACACGTTAGTTTTGTTTTATGCTGAGAAAAAATTCAGGCAATGTGACAACAGTACCAACTAATATGTTTTTGTTAATAAAACTAAGTTTGACAACAAGAACCTTTGTTAAGATTGAGGCAAAAGCTCAAGAGAGTAAATATCATGACCTGTGTAGGAAGACCCTCAGATGTTATTGTTGGCACTGAGATCCTTGGAGGAATAAAGCTTGAGAACAACTGCTGTACTTTGTGACACTTTTTTTGTAAAGCAGCTTATGTTTATTTACTGATCTCTACAGAGGGGTTTCTTTCTGGACTCATTCAGAATGCAACTCAAAACTCAACAATTTTCAGATCAGAGTTCCCAACCCTAATTGTACACTGTGCAGTACTATGTGTACCATGGTACAGTGTACCAGTTATGAAGGTAGTGTTGATAGTTCTGTCCTCCTCTTCCTAAAGATTTTTCAGACTTCAAATAAAAGTCATTTAGTTCGAACTCACTGAGTCAGAAACGCCACTATGTATAATCGTACATTCTTTGTGGAAATGACACTGATCATTTTCAGCAGGGTTTTTAAATGAACGGATGTAATGATTTGTTTACTATAATTTTTTTGTTCCATTCAGACATCAGTGATGTGAACAGGATCCTGCTCAACCTGTATTAAATTACGAGCTGAGTGAGAAAATAGCAGTAATTTGGTTCTTTTATTCTGTAGTTCATTAGCCTGATCATATTTCAGTAGCTGAAAAAGTTTTATTTTCACAAAATTAACCAGCAAAAGTGTTCTTTTACTGTAGTTTTTTTTTTCCATTTGAATTTTTACACTTGTCTTGACAGATTTGTTGTGCTTTGACACCTGAAAGTAAAATCTCTTTGTGTCACTGATTCCTGTGTCTGGTGTTTCAGTGTCACTCTGACATACATGTCAGATGCTGTGTGGCCTGCAAAACAAAATATCTGAAGAATAATGAAAGAAATAGACTAGAAAACCTGGGACTATTATAAGAGCAGACTGGGAGAACACTGAGCCTCACTGTAAAACAGCTTCACAAAGTATAACAGTTACTATAGTAAATCAGTCTGCTCAGTATTGGTAATTTTTTGTACTAGTACATTGAGTCCTTCAGTTAATCAATAGATTTTTTAAACTGATTTACTTAATCTATTGTCAGATCCTGTATGACTGTATAACTGTTCATTTTAAATTGATGGCGTGTATATACTCTCCTAACTGCTGGTTTCTGTACACGTTTCTCCCAGTGATGAAGATCAGTTGGTCTGAGTGTCTCTGTTTGATCCTCCTGCTTCTCCAACAGACCACTGTCTCCACGTTGGGTACATATTTCCCTGAGATAAGAATTTCAATCATACTGTGTGTCAACTGAATCCATTCTCAGTGTGTGTTGTTCTTCACAGAGAGCTTTGAGGTTCTTGGTCCAGCTGATCCTGTAGTTGCTGTAGCTGGTGAAGATGTTGTTCTGCCCTGTTACCTCAAACCCAACATCAGTGCTGTGGACCTGAGTGTCGAGTGGTTCAGGGTTCAGACCAAAGACCCACTTGTACATCTTTACCAGGATCATGAGGACAGAAATGAGAATCAGATCCCATCTTACAGGAGAAGGACATCACTGTTCCCTGAGGAACTGAGGAACGGAAACACTTCATTAAAAGTTAAAAATTTGCGAGGATCTGACAATGGAGAGTATAAATGTCTTGTCCAGTCGGGGAAATTTTATGACGATTCTTCCATTGAAGTTCATATTAAAGGTGAACATTAGAATTTTGTTTGAATTAATGAAATTAATGTTTAATTTGGAGGTGTCATAAGAACTTCTCTAGTAATCTATTTCTAAAGGTGAAAGCTGTTTTACAATGCATCATGTAATTTCAATCAAGTTTCAATGCATTTTAAATACATTTTTCTCTTAGCTACACTATTTCTGTTTCTGTAGCTGTAGGAACCCAACCAGTGATCTCCATCGAGGGATATAAAGAAGGAGGGATCAGTCTGGTGTGTGAATCTAAAGGCTGGTACCCTCAGCCTCAAGTGGTCTGGATGGACAGTGAAGGACACAGTCTCCCTGCTGGACACACAGAGACACACACAGACAGTATGGACCTCTTCATCTTGAGACGACGTGTTATTGTACAGGAGACAGAGATCAACAGGTTCACCTGTCGAGTTCTACAAGAGGACTTAAATGAAATAAAAGAGACAATGACTGAAATCCCTGGTGAGTTACACATATTTAGTATAAATAAGGGGGGTGTAGTGGTGCGATGGTGTGGTGGATTCAGCTGGTGCCTGCTGTATAGCAGGTATAAACAGCTCGATGGAGGCACAGCATAGCACGTTTAAATTACTGTGAATAATGAACAGGTTCTAGTATCACAACTTTTTTGTATCGTCCCGATTTGTGCCTCGATCCATCTGTATTAAAGTGTTTCCACACTGTTTGTAGTTTTCTGAAGACTAAAACTGAGGTACTTATTTACTGGTTTCTTCTGGTTAAATAAAACATTGGGACTTTAGGTTCTGTGGCTATTTTATTTTTTAATTAGTGAAAGATGTAAATCTGTAATCATTATGTGAAATGAATTATTTGTTGTATTCCAGGTGAGATGTTTCATCGTGCCCATCCCTGGAAGGTGACCTTTGCTGTGATCTTCAGTCTGTCTGCTGTTGGTATTATTGGATGCACAGTTTTGATTCACCGTTTTGTAAAACTGCGGCGAAAGAGAGGTATTTTAGCAAGTTACTGTTCACATTTATGGTTTTATTCATGTTAAAAAAAAGTTAAAAAACATAGTTGAAAAGCAGTATTATGTGAAAGTGATTTTATATCATAGCCCACAGCACTAATTTGAATTTCGTCCCACTGTATGTCCACACATGTAGTGGAATGACAATAAAGCTCAACTTGACTTGACTAATTATATGGTATGAGTTATATTCACTAGTTAGAGTCACTTGTTTTGGGTTATTTATTATTAGCAACTATAACATTCAATATCATGTCCAAAGAATATTTAAACATTTTTTCAACCATGAGTTTTAAGCTCAATCTGAATAAAAAATTCAGTGTTTAAAATGTAGTTGCACAGTAACTGGTTGCTGAATTTCACTTTTTCAGGTATTTACAATATTCACTTGAAGTTTAAATAACTGATCACTTGCCACCACAGCTGAAGGATGAGATAATATGATAAAATCTTAAAAATCACATGCAAATACTTATATGCAGTGTTTGACTGTAATGTTTCATGAGACTGATTTCATGACATAATTTCATTTATTTCTCTTCACACTGACTAATTACAATATTTACTCTTTTATCCACAGCTCAGATCAAAGAACAGTATGGTAAGTAACACAGTTGTATGAAAGTGATGTATGAAAATGTTGCAATTTCATTTCTTTAGCATATTTGACTGACAGAATTACAGTGTATAACGTGGTACCACAGTCAGATGACCAGTAAAAATGACCGTGTTGAAGTCAGTGTTGGACGCAGGTTAATTCAGCAGCAGTTTCCTTCTTTGTCAGGATTTTCACATTTGCAAAAAAAACTAATTTATCGATTTTCTCTCAAGGTCATTTTATATTCTGCACAATATTTTCTGCATCACTGATGATCCTTTTTCCATAGTGAGAATCTGAAGATTTTACAGCTTGTAAAGTGATTTTGATAACTAAATCCAGTTGCTGAGCAAGTAACTGTAGTGTTTTCACTGCTGAATCATAAACTTTTTGTTCCTACTGGTCTGAAAGATCAATAATAACATCTTAAAACATTAACTGCACATAAAATATTCAATAACAACTTTGATTGAATGACATATTTTCCTGCAACGATATTTTGCTGTAAATATCAGAAAACAATAGTGAGTTGGATATATGCTTAAGTCAACATCTGTATGAAGATGGGAATTTCCTTCTGACATCAACTATTACAGACTGTGTTACAGAAAATATTTACTTCTCTAGTTCTGTTCTATTACTGTTTCAGATTCCTTCCAGTAAAGGAATCAAACTACAGAATTGTTGTTTAGTTAAATTCAGCAGAATTTTGTCACCATAGCAAGAGCTTGAAATTTTAACTGCAGGTTATTATTAAGTTTCAGTTTAGGGTTATTGTCATTATACACAGAGGCACATCACACACAATGTTTTACTTGCACAGTTTCAGATGTAAAATATGTAGAAAAACACTTTAGACATTTAACATTCACTGTGTCCCTTACAGAGGGGCACGATGGCACAGCGGGTGTGGCTGGGTCCTGCCCTCTGGCGGGTCTGGGGTTTCAGTCCTGCTTGGGGTGCCTTGCGGTGGACTGGTGTCCTGTCCTGGGTGTGTCCCCTCCAACCCTGTGCCCTGTGTTGCTGAGTTAGGCTCTGGCTTGCTGTGACCCTGCTTGGGGCAAGCAGCCTTAGCAACTGTGTGTGTGTGTGTGTGTGTCTCACTTGCTATGATTTTTACACCTGTGTCTCACAGACCAGTTCACAGTAATGGTTGTGGCCTTTGGTCCCAAATAGGTTGGACATCCCTGGTTTATGTATTTTTGATGCTTCCACATTCCAGAGATGTGTGTTTTAGGTGAACTGCTGACTATAAACTGACCCTAGTTTTTACTGTACTTTTTGTGCTCATCAGATGCAGGTTGTAAAAACATGATTTTTTTATCAGAGGCTAATGAACACCTGCAAAAATTTATATTTGTTCATTTTTATCCCCTCCTGGGGTCTTGCAAAGCAGCACGGCTTCATGGGACCACAGGGAAAATTCCTGGCAAGAACAGGAGCTGCGTTCCATTCAGTATTTGAGTACAAAGTACAGCAGTCAGTAGTTCTATGTGGGAGTGAACGAGTGCGGACCTGGTCCTGGACAACAGTCTTGGTCTTATTACGAGGTTTCTTTCTCATGATCCTGTTTGCCAGAGTTCCCCTTCTACTCACACACACTCACTCACACACACACACACACTGTCTGAAACTGCTTGTCTCGAGGGGGGTCGCGGTGAGCCAGAGCCTAACCCAGCAAAGCAGTGTGTGAGGCTGGAGGGGGAGGGGACACACACAGGACGGGACGCCAGTCCATCATAAGGCACCCCAAGCAGGACTCAAACCTCAGACCCACCAGAGAGAAGGACCCGGCCAAACCTACTGCGCCACCACGCCCCCCTCCCATTGTGCAGTGTTATGTAAATCATAATGATATATAAAAAGTTAACATGCATTAATGCTATGGTTCTATGTTGTGCTTTTACTTTGTTTTTTTTCCTCTAATATCACACTGTTTCAACACTGGAAAGTGTTGCTTTATAGATCAGCTAATGATCCTGTTTGCTGAAATTTCCCTTGTACTGTATTATATAAATCATAATGATATATTAACAGTTAATATGGTTAATATGCATTAATGTTAGTTTGCTAGGTTGTGTAATACGATTTTTTCTTTTTTTTACTAATATCACACAGTTTTTGTGTGTGTGTGTTTCTGTTGAAACTCTTTATAGATCAGCTCAAAGTGATTTGATGTTAGAGACACTACATTAGAGTGATCTTCGATAGACATCAGCTAAATATGAAATAATTCACACCACTGTAGTGTCAAAATATATAATTACTGTATAGAATGGCAGAGAAATATAAATGTACTTAGACAGTAATAGAAAATCTTTGGATTTAAGAAAAAACTGTTCAGTTTATATTTATGATGCAACAGGTGATCAACAGGGTTCATGAACATAAATACTACAATAAATTATATTGCTGGCATGAGCAAAAGACACTTAGAAGCAAGTTTTGTACAATGAAAAATCTGATATATTAAAATCTTTTGCTCCCAGTGTTTCAGACATAGTTAAAGTGTAAGAAGATATTATGGTAAAATGTAAATGTATGTGCAGTGTGTGACTGTACTGTTTCGTGACACTAACTTCATTGCATAATTTCATTAATCTTACAAACGCCATTTCCAGAAAGGCTGGGACACTGTCTAAAAATGCAACAAAAACTAAAAATTGTAATTTGTTCAATTACTTAAACTTTTATTTAACTGATAAAAGTACAAAGAATAGATTTTCAGTGTTTTCACTGATGAACTTAATTCTGTTTGATAAATATAAACAAATTCAGAAATTGATGCCTGCAACACACTCAAAAAAAGTTGGGCTGCTTGGGTGTCGGTTTGAATCCAGCTCAGTCTGTGTGGAGTGTTTATGTTTTCCCATTTCTGTGTTGGATTCTTCCCTCAGTCTGATAGTGTGCAATTCAATTGAATTGATGAGTCTATAATTGTGTGTGTGTGTGTGTGAGAGAGAGAGAGAGAGAGCGAGAGAGAGAGAGCGAGAGAGAGTGAGAGAGTGAGTGTGTGTTTGTAGTTCCAGGAAAGGCGCTTAATGAAAGTTAGTGAGTGAACAGATAGATGGATGATCACACAGTTCTTGTTCAGTGAAATACAGGTGGTTCTGGACTTATGAAAAGGTTTTGTTCTGATGACCCTGTTGTTACCTGAAAATCCTCTTGTTCTATATTGTATAAACCATAAGGATATGTGAGCAGTTAATATATAAATGTTACATTGCGCAACAGGGCTTTGTTGTTTTTTTACTAATATCACACATTTGTCATGTTATAATAACAGTAATATTGCAATAATAATTGCTGCTAAAAATGAACACTGGCTGAGCCCCAAACAATAACAACTATTGGTGTTTGGGATTTGAAAATAATATAATAAGGAGGGATGACTGTTGTAAGTCACATGTGTTGTAACTCAAGAATTACCTGTAAGGTGATGGAATCGTACACAGTAGGGGGTGTACTGATCAACAACACAGACCTGTAAGTTCATGAAGTTAAGAGTTCAAGTGTCAGAAAGGTCTTTTACTGCAGTAACTGTAAGAAAGTTACTTCACCTGACAAAGTCCAGTAAAATACCCCAATGTATACATGCCTAAAAATAGTCTTAACATCAGGTGAGATAAAACCATTTTGATGAAGATGGGAGGCAGATAATAGTTATTTAGGTTATATGTTTTATTATATCTATAAATGAATTTATACAAAAAATGAGATGAGCTCCTGTACAACATCTTGGTGATTGTTTCCTCTGTCTCTGTTTAAACTGACACATCTGTTCTCTACAGATCAGCTCGAAGTGTGATTAATGTAGTGTCTCTAACACTGTAGGTCGTCTTGGACAAAGACATCAGCTAAATATAAAAAAATACACCATTATATTATGTCAAAGCAGGGAGGTGTGGTGGTGCAGTGGGTTTGGCTTGTGCCTGTTCTCCGGTGAGTCTGGAGTTTGAGTCTCGCTTGGGGTGCCTTGCATCCCATCCTAGGTGTGTCCTCTCCCCCTCCAGCCTTATGCCTTATGTTGCTGGGTTAGGCTTCGGTTCGCTGTGACCCCGCTCGGGACAAGCAGTTTCAGACTCTGTGTGTGTGTGTGTATTTTCCGCTAACTGATCTACTTGACTGTGAGAAAATATTCCACATGGTGCCATATCTAACCTATCTGGTTTCCCATATCAAGAGCTTCCTGTGCATAATTAACAGATTACCCTCATCATCCCACATTCAGAACGTCTGTTAACATACAACATAGATTTTCCTAGGATTTGGACTTGTATAATTTTCACAAAATACTCCCAAGAAGGTGAAGTCATTGGAGAATTGTTTCCGGGACACGATTGTAGGAAAGTTGGATGAAAGTGAAAATACAAACACACACACACATATTGACTGAAACAGTGACCGTGCTTAGGACAAGTGCTTTCAGTCAATGTGTGTGTGTGTGTGTGTATTGTGTCAAAACATGAACCTACTGTAGAATGACACAAAAATACAAATATTCTGATATAGTAAATGTGCATAAATGGCAAAAAGGAGGAAACAGAATGAGACTCATTTATTCACAAGTGAGAGAATGAAAGAGTCAGCAGATCCACTGAACTACATCTGTGATTTTTTTCAAATCCATCTTTTATTTACACTGATGTTCTTCTGTCTACAGAACAGATCACCAGTGAACTGAGTAAGTAAGAGGACTTGTGTTTCTGTTTGTGCCTTTGAATGCATGTGTGTGTGTGTGTGTTTATGCAAATATGAAACTATAACAGCAAAACACACCTTTCAAAAGCACAATTGTCTGGGTACAGAAACAATATAAAAAAAAAACATGTCAGAAATATGGAAAAATAATTGATTCCCTTTTAATTTGTGTTGGAGATGAGGAAGGAGCTTTTCAGAGTCATAAGCTGAACAATAAATATGACAGTAATAGTAAATGGTTCCTGTTTATATTTTTCATCAGTTCATGAAATGGGCGTAAATAAATAAATGTAAACATAAATGTAATGTCACAATTAATAATGGAAAAGTAAAAATACCACTACAATAGGACTTTTGAGTTTATGAGTAAAACAAGGTAAACAGTACATGTATTGAGAGAGAAATGTATCATCACCTCCTGTACAGCTGTAGTTACTGTTAGTAGAGCAGAGATGGTACTACTGTACCTGCAGAAACTGAAGAGCATCACATACTGTCCATAGTGTATTTTACTGTGTTTGTACTTTAACAAAAGAAGGAGTCACAAAAAGTCCATAATATAACAGTTTATGGAATCCATTCTGAGTGAAGTGACTGTGAAAGGTTTGTTTCTGTCATAATCAGAGCCCAAGAACTATAAACTGTACCTGTAAATTAAACTGATTTTGTATTTTTTTATATTTCATTTTAGTGTCTGTTAAAAAAAATAATTTTTCAAAAGTTATATAAAATTAATGATTTCAATGGACTCGTACTTTTCCTAGTTGTATTTTCCATGTTCAGCTGTAGTAAACATGTTTGTGAGAGCTGGTAAGTAGAGTGGAGCTGAATTGATCCCACAGAATTGAGTTTGGTTCTTCTTATATTGTATGTGACACCGTATGAGACTCTGTCCTGTAAGAATTGACACGAAAGACACTGAGACAAGTCCAGACTGACTGCAGTATCTGATTCCATGTGTCTCATTTTTATTTCTCTCTCTACAGAACTTCTGAAGGCACAAAGATACGCAGGTGAGTTTCTTCTGCTTCTTCTCCCCATTGCAGCTCTTCTCTTATTTTAAGGACACAAAGCCATAAATGTGACTCCACAACCTTTGCATCTTGGACCAATTTATTTATCATTTGAAGGAGAAACAGGTGGGTTGAGAGCAGTTCGGTGTGACCAGAGCAGATTATATAATTATCATAATAATCATTTTTTACTTCAGTTTTGACTTAATTTAACTAATTTTATTGTATTCAGTAATATTAAGTCAAAACAACTTTTGAAACATAAATTCTCTAACACTCTTTTCTCAAAGGTATACATATTAATTGTTACAATTTCTTACAAAACATCTGTTATCAAATAATATTAATTAATTCACTCATTCTCGCTAACGGCTTGTTCTGATCGCCGGCACACACACACACAGCGCCCTCTGTTGCCCGTAATAATATATAATAACGTTTAAAAAGTGTTATTTTTTATCACATTGTGAAATATAATAATTGACCACCTCTCTGTCCTCCACAGTTGATGTGACTCTGAACCCTGATACAGCACATCCTAAACTCATCCTGTCTGAGGACAGGAAACAAGTGAGACGTGGAGACACATGGCAGGATCTCCCTGACAACCCAGAGAGGTTTAAATGCTGGAAAAGTGTCCTGGGAAAAGAGAGGTTTTCTTCAGGGAAATGTTACTGGGAGGTGAAGGTTGGGGACAAGACTGACTGGACTTTAGGAGTGACCATAGAGTCTATAGACAGGAGGGAGTATTTTCCACTGAATCCTAGTGGTGGTCTCTGGGCTCTCAAACTGGATAGTGGGAATAAATACGAGGCTCTCGCTGACCCCCCTGTGTCCCTCCCCCTGAGTGTGAAGCCCCGGAAGGTGGGGGTGTTTGTGGACTATGAGGAGGGTCAGGTGTCCTTTTACAGTGTGGAGGACAAGTCTCATATCTACACTTTCACTGGATATAAATTCACTGAGAAGCTCTATCCATTCTTCTGGCCAGGCTTCCGGAACTCAGCCCCACTCATCATATCTCCTGTGAGTCACACAGACTGAAGAAACTGAATTTAGCTTTAATGTTCAGGTCATGGTGTTATATTCTGATTTAATTCCCATTCGGGGTTTGGAATATCTCCATCGAAACATGCCTTTTGTTCTGTACATTGCGTTGCTTTTAAATAAATATTGTTTAACAGCAGCTATGTTTTAAAGTTCCAACATGTGGAAATAAAAGAGAATCACGTCATGCAAAATTCATTAATTTCCAAATATGAACATTAACAAGCCTGTTCAATATATTTGCATGTTGTATCCGAATCGACGATTCCTGATCACCTTACTATTGTATTGTCTTCCTTGATCCTTTCTCAGTAGTCTTTTTTTGTAAAACTAAAACAATACAAAAGTAATACTAAACGTTAATTACATATCTTTAAATACAAATATCCATAAATACACCTAAATAATGTCTACACTATTAACATAACGTAAATATTACATTCAGGCTACTATAATTTACTAAAAACGTAAAGGCAACTTACAAGGGATGCTTTCCAAGGCACTACAGCCTCAAGCAGACCGCATGGCACAAATCGACTGAAGACACTTCCTGCTCCTTAAACTATAGCTATGCTTGTGTCACGTGGCCCATCCATCCAATGACGTAACAGTAAGAAAAAACGTGAAGAATAACGTTATTCTCCAAAATGACCACTAGGTGGAAGAAACCCAAAACAAATCTAAAAATATCTCACAGAACAGTACATACATATACTATATTCTATTGGATATATACTGAGTAAAACTAATGGAAATTACCATAATTCAAAGAAAATGTTCCACTTACTTTTGTTATGTTTGCTGTGGGAGACAGTAAAAAGGGCAACAAAATGCAGTCGCTTGCCGGGAGACAGTTCCACTCCAGGCCACACGGTGGCGCCAAACAGAACAGACTGTAAGTGGAACTATGTTTTTGTGGTTTCCTGTAAAATCCGCCGAGGAAGAAACAGGAAGTTGAGACTGCGCTCGCGCACAGAAAGTGTGTTTCATAATATTGTAAAACCCTTTTTGCACCATTTCCCACTTCGTGTGCAGCCTCCTGGTAACATTTAGTTAGTTGGAGACCCGAAGAGGATCATTTCTTTGTTCTGTAACAGGAGTGGGCGTGACTCCGTGAGTTCGTTTAATCGCGTCTGGTTGGTTGTTTGTTCAATGTGATGAAATAAATGCACATTTTCCTACTGGTCTCAGTGCAGTGAGTAACAACAAATATCAATTTTTTTTTAAACAGTAACTTTGAATATTTGTTCCTTTTTGGGTCTTAGTGACACTTTTTTAAGTAACGTAATGTGGCTCCCTTACATGCGATGGCAACAAGTAAAGGAAACAAGGGGGAAATTTCACAGTGAACTTTACCTTATAGTGCTGTAAAATACTTGTGACTCTTACACTACCAACGGTACCTGTTGTAGGTGGTGAATGTAACAGCTCTACGGTATCTGATTTCTACAAGACTTTTTGAAAGATTCTTTTTTTAATTTTTCAGAGCTCACTTGCTGTATCAAAGCATGTTCCTAAATACTCTTATTTGTCAGTAGTCGGTTTACTTGATTGCTTCTTTGGTTATTGAAAACTTTGGAATTACAGTCACGTGTTAATCATGGAGGAACTGAATATTTAGTGTAAGAAAGATGCCTGAATGTGGTCATTTACTCGCAGTGTCATTTTGACACAGAAATGTTGTTATTCGCTCGGTGGAGGAAAAGTTGAAACATTTATGATTGTGTGTTCTTATACACCTCATTGTATGTTTAATTTTCCATGTGCAGTTAATTGAAGATACAGGGTGTTGCAACAAAATGTGTTGCTGATGGCAATTAGATGCAAAGAAGTTGTAGTGTAGTTGATATGGAAACGCTCGTTGTTTAGTTGGGAAGGAATGTTCTGCTCCGAAGCATTTTGTAGCAGTGAGCAAAGAACCTGTAGAAAGCAAGTAAACAACCTTGTAGCCGATGAAATGTATACCATGAACAAGTGACACGTTGAACATGCATGAAGTTTGTTATAAATTATGAGTGTTTGTTTTTCGGCAAGACTCCCTGATCTCCATTGCGAGTGTGGGACTCTCCCTTCAACCCAAGTAAAGGACACCACGAGTGAACCTTACTCCTGTCTTTTTTATTATGTTGGATGGTGCAAATTTCTTACACACCTCATACCAACCACTGTTTGAATTTCTCAGATGGCGCCTCTCCGCTCAGCAGAGGATTCTTTGCTTACCCTGAAGTTGGACGAAATGAAATCGGAGAGCGAAGAGCAGGACTGCGTTGCAATGGGAGGCGTTTCTGGTCTAGAACTGAACAAAGTCACTTGTCAGAAGCTGTGGGGGGGGGCACAGTGCACTCGATGGACATGTAAACCCAAAGTCAGAGGTGGGTAGACTCTGCAGTGTCAAAGGCGAACCATCTGCTGAGACCGTAGTCAATACAGAATTGGTTGATTAAGATCTACGTGTTTTTCAAGTATCTGATGAACACATTGCCTGTTTGACAAAGTATACCATGGAGAAAGAGTCCAACACAGGAGTTCTGCAGACTGAAGGAAAGACTGAGGAGTTTGGTGGACATCCTGGTGGTTTAAGTAGTATTTTATGTGTGCCAGGCAACCATTTGGAGCATCCGGAGCTTGACAGGGAGGGTACCACCATGGAGATCATCAAGAACAATAAAGGAGGCCCTGAATTGTGTACAGAAGGCTACTTGTACACTAAGAAGAGCTCAAAAAATACAGAAATATGTTAGGAATGTTCTCAGAGGAATGCATTTTCTTGCAAAGGGTGCGCTATTACAGATTTGGAGGTAAAGCAACTACTTTCTGTCACTGTGAGCATAATCACGACCCGGATCCTAAGAAGATTGAAGCAGCCAAGGTCAAGAACACCATAAAAAGTCACTTTGACCAACAGGGTCAGAACAGCACATATTGTTGAAAATGCCATATGTCAGCACTTGAAGTTCATTGTGCCATTGGTAGACGACCAATTTAACATGTTAATTTAACATGTGGATTTTGTTTTAGTACCTTTTGTTTGCCAGCCACTGGCACAGTGGTGCAGTGGGTTGGACCGGGTCCTTCCTCTCTGGTGGGTCTGGGGTTCGAGTCCCGCTTGGGGTGCCTTGTGATGGACTGGCGTCCCGTCCTGGGTGTGTCCCCTCCCCTTCCGGCCCTACGCCCTGTGTTACCGGGTAGGCTCCGGTTCCCCGCAACCCCGTATGGGACAAGCGGTTCTGAAAATGTGTGTGTGTGTGTGTGTGTGTATTTCATTTTAGTGTATTTTGAAAAAAAAGTTTTTAAGAAGTCACATAAAATTAATTATTTCAATGGCCTGATGTACTTCTAGTAAACATGTTTGTGAGAGCTGGTAAGTAGAGTGGAGCTGAATTCATCCCACAGAACTGAGTTTGGTTCTTCTAATGCTCTATGTGACACTCTGTGAGACTCTGTCCTATAAGAATGGACACGAAAGACACTGAGACAAGTCCCAACTGACTGCAGTATCTGCTGTGCCACTAATTCCATGTGTCTCATTTTTATTTCTCTCTCTACAGAACTTCTGAAGGCACAAAGATACGCAGGTGAGTTTCTTCTGCTTCTTCTCCCCATTGCAGCTCTTCTCTTATTTTAAGGACACAAAGCCATAAATGTGACTCCACAACCTTTGCATCTTGGACCAATTTATTTATACAGCATTTGAAGGAGAAACAGGTGGGTTGAGAGCAGTTCGGTGTGACCAGAGCAGATTATATAATTATCATAATAATCATTTTTTACTTCATTTTTGACTTAATTTAACTAATTTTATTGTGTTCATTAATATTAAGTCAAAACAACTTTTAAAACATAAATGCTCTTACACTATTTTCTCCAAGGTATACATATTAATTATTACAATTTCTTACAAAGCATTCAAAAAACCTGTTATCAGAATTGATTAATTAATATTAATACCCAAAAATTCACTCATTCTTGCTAACAGCTTGTTCTGATCGCCATCATACAGACACACAGAGCGCCCTCTGTTGCCGTAATAATACATAATAATGTTTGAAAAATGTTAATTTTTGTCACATTTCAAAATGTAATAATTGACCATCTCCCTGTCCTCCGCAGTTGATGTGACTCTGGACCCTGATACAGCACATCTTCAACTCGTCCTGTCTGAGGACAGGAAACGAGTGAAACATGAAAACACAAAGCAGGAGCTCCCTGACAACCCAGAGAGGTTTAAACGCCGGATAGGTGTCCTGGGAAAAGAGGGTTTTTCTTCAGGGAAACATTACTGGGAGGTGCAGGTTGGGGACAAAACTGACTGGGATTTAGGAGTGGTCAGAGAGTCCATCAACAGGAAGGGAAAACCTATATTGAGTCCCAATAATGGTTACTGGACTATCTGGCTGAGGAATGGAAATGAGTATAAGGCTAATGCTGAGTCCTCTGTTTCCCTCCCCCTGAGTGTGAGGCCCCAGAAGGTGGGGGTGCATGTGGACTATGAGGAGGGTCAGGTCTCCTTTTACAGTGTGGAGGACAAGTCTCATATCTACACTTTCACTGGATATAAATTCACTGAGAAGCTCTATCCGTTCTTCTGCCCAGGCTTCCAGAACTCAGCCCCACTGATATCTCCTGTCAGTGACACAGACTGAAGACACTGATTTTAGCTTTTAATGTTCAAATTATGATGTCATATTCTGATTTAATTTCCCTTCTCACCCGTATTCAGGGTTTGTAATTTCTCCATCTAAACATGTCTGTTGTACATTGTGATGCTTTTAAATAAATATTGTTGAACAGTAATTATGTGTTTTTAAGTTACTTTATGTGGAAGCAAACAGAATGATGTCATGGAAAACTCACACACACACACACATTTTCAGAACTGCTTGTCCCATACGGGGTCACGGGGAACCGGAGCCTACCCGGCAACACAGGGCGTAAGGCCGGAGGGGGAAGGGGACACACCCAGGACGGGACGCCAGTCCGCTGCAAGGCACCCCAAGCGGGACTTGAACCCCAGACCCACCAGAGAGCAGGACCCAGTCCAACCCACTGTGCCACTGCACCCCCTATGGGGAACTCAATAATTTTCAAACTGATCACAGTATTAAAATTAATGAGTCTTTTCAATAAATTTACAATTACATGTATTCATTTATCAGACACTTTTCTCCAAAGCGACGTACATCTCATAGAAAACACAATTTACTCATTACATAGTAGAAACAGGCACTTAGATGCAGATGTGTGATTCTAAAGTACAGTTAGTTTGTTACTTTCCACATATGAAACAGTGTTCATCACACAAGTAGCTGCATAAAACTGTATCCGAATATCGACGATTCCTGATCACCTTCCTAATAATTTACAATATTGCACAATACTGTAATACAAGTATCAAAGTATATATATTCTATTTGATATATAGTCAATAAAACTAATGCAAATTGCCTTAATTAATCTCATTTCTTTAAAAAAAAATGTTCTAGTTAGTTTTATTATGTTTGCTGTGGGAGTCAATAAAAGAACGCAAACCTGAAAAAAACAATGCCCATTTGCATCAGCATATAAACTTCCTTCTAAGTGATTGTTTCTACTAGAACTACAGGTGTCAGCATTCTCTTTGGCGATCAAAGTTTTGAGAATGTAAGTATGTTTACCATTATACAGAGTAGAGTACTAGGAGTGGACGCCACCTGGAGGGGACAGCGCAACCGAGCAATGTGCGTCTATGCTCCGGTAGAGGCCGTGTCCCACATGGCTCTTTTAGTCCGAGTGAACTGAAAAGACATAATCTCATCGACACGGGTGAGAAAGAATACTTGTGTCCTGAATGAGGGAAGGGCTTCAGGCAGTTGTCTCACCTGAAAAGTCACCTGATGATACACTCAGGAGAGAAGCCGAACGCTTGCACCAAGTGTGGGAAACGTTTGCAGCTCTTCGCTCACTAGAAAACCCATCAGCTGGTGCATAAAAAAGTGAGTGAATACTGTTGTGCAGAGTGTGAAAAAAAATTTGCTTCCCTATTCCACATAAACCAGCATAAGCAAAGTCACTGTACTGACAAACAGCACTGAGTGACGTATGAAACATGAAAAAGGGTCTCGGTTTGTGTCCTGGCTGTTACAGTGTACATCCGTTTTTGTTTTTAAATGTATGATTTTTAATCATGTAACATGTTGCCACTATTAGTATTTGCAAAACATATCCATTTTTTATGAATAAAATTATTTTCTTTAGTCCTTATAAAAGCTAGAGCAGTTGTTCAGGGTTGAGAACTAATGCATAACATAGTATCAAATTTTTATTAAAAATCAAGCAAGTGTTCAAGTAATTATTTTTATAGCTGTAGCTAAAAAGAAGGAAAAGGTAAAACAGAAAATGTGGTCATTGTTTGAATCAGCAGATCATGTTCTTATGCTAAATTATTAGTTTAGTTGGGACAAAAACCATCTTATACTATTGACTTGTGCTGTTTGTGCTGTTGGGGAGCCAGTGCTTCTCGGAGACTTTAAAATTCGTACAGCACAAAAAAATCTCATTGGCCTGAATGTGCGAAGTATTTAGGAAGCTGCTAAAAGTGCCTCCATGCAGAACTGAAGGGTGGAGATGTTTATTGCTAGTTTCTGAATATCAATCTCAAAGAGTTCGCTCAGTGTAAATATGAGTATGTGTACCATGTTTGGAAACAAACTGAGGAAAATGTGAATGGTTTTAACTGGAAGAATGAAAAGTCTTGCAAGAAACTAGAATATACACACACATTTTCTGAACCGCTTGTCCCACACAGGGTCGCGGGGAACTGGAGCCTACCCGGCAACTCAGGGCGTAAGGCCGGAGGAGGAGGGGACACACCCAGGACGGGACGCCAGTCCGCCGCAAGGCACCCCAAGCAGGACTCGAACCCCAGACCCACCAGAGAGCAGGACCCAGTCCAACCCACTGCACCACCGCGCCCCCCATTAAACTAGAATATACTACATTGCAATAAGAAGAGAAAAATATTTCAGAATCCATTTTGGGCACTTTTTGTAAAGAATTATTAACTGAAATAGCAACAGAAGAAAAAATTATGTCTAAACAAGCATAATTTTTGGGGGGAGGAGGGTTGCTGTCAATGTGTTTCTACCTCTGTTTTGTAACTTTTTCTTCATGAACTATAAAGACTGAAGTCCATAACACTGAAAAAGTGTAAACATTTACGTTTATTCATTTAGCAGATGCTTTTCTCCAAAGCGATGTACATCTCATAGAAAAGTTTCCTATTTTTTATGTCAATAACTAGGTTATTTGATATAAAAATGGGAACTTGTATGAGAAAGATTACATTTGCTGAAAGCAAGCTGATTTAGACTTCAATTCTCAGACCCTGTTCCACACTCCTCACTGCAGCACTGCTTTCATCGGCTCTTTCATCACCGGAACCAGTTACACATTCAGTTTCTGGTTCTTCTCTTCCACTACTACCGTCAGCATGTCTTTCGGCACATCCTTCAGAACCGTCTGTGTCTCCTGGTCCTCCTAAGATGGGGAAAGTCCACATGTGGCTCTCAGAACTGTCCTCTGATAGAAAACATAAATGCTTTTTTTATAAATATCACACTTTCCTGTTTTGGCTGTGTTACAACATTATATTTCACTTTTTCTCTTTTCAGATTAAATGTTACATTAAAGTTTTTGTGTCGATGGACCGAAATGAGCACTCAAAAGGTAACTTAAAGAGTAATGGTTTTTCACTGAGTCCATCTGCCGTACTTACGTCTCCTATACATGAGTAAATAGGCATGTTCACACCTGTAAGATTCAAATGAATTGATTAAAATGACGAACAAGTACCATCATAAAACAAAGTATAAATATTAGTTTAATACATGAAGTTTTCTTACTTGAAGTTGTCTTTATTGTCAATCTGCAGAAGAAAGCACATAATTTGAAAAATAAGCCAGTATTTGAACAGAGGAAGCTCTTTACACATTTCCGACATTAACCAGTCAGGCATAAAGACAGGCGACGGTATAAAAATATAAAAGTACACACAAACTCAATATTTACAATTGTGCTCTACACGAAAAGTGAATCACTAGTGTTGCAGAGTAAAAAAAAAAAAAAGACATTAAATATGAAAGAGTTGGTCTTACCAGTGTTACATAGGCATCATCAAACAAGTACCAGTTCTCATCCTCAAAGGATTTGATGAGGGCGTTGTAGTGTCCACCTGCGAGACTTCCTCTATGGTTGATTGCTGCATACAGCTCAAATGTGTGTTTCTGCAAGGAAATGGATGACATTTCATACGCTGTTTTTTGATATTGTATCAACTACAAAGTTGGCAACACCTCTTTCGCACTACCTTTGTATCATGTAGCTTGAGAGGAATCTCCACCAAGCAGTTGTTCTTCACGTACGTCATGTAGTTATAGTCAAAATCAAACCTCTTCAGGTGCAGAGTTAGGATCTCGGGACACACCTCCATCTCACAGCTCTGAGTAGAGCACCAAAAGAGACGTCTTGAGAAGGTTAAATGGACAAGTGGCCACCAGCTGGGTTGGCGAGACCACTTGCTCATTCAGGGATTATATTTATTGAATCTCATTTTGGCAACTTTGAATCTTAAGATAAATTTTATCTGTAGGACCAATTTACATAGTAGTGTAAGTGTTACAAAAGTTGCTGATGCTCAGTTACAATGTTAATTTTAAGTCAAATAAGACACATGCATTAATACTAGAGTTGAAAAAGTAGGAACACTTGTACACTGTTGTGTGGCACCAATGCAGCACCATCCTTATTGTACCTGTTGCGTCTCAACCAGTTAAGGTATGAAATTAAGCTCCATAAACTTGGCTACAGATTCATTAATCACACCATAATTTGAAATAAATCTTGACAAAAACATAGTTGATCTAAAGAAGTTATCAAAAGAACAAAATACAAGAGGAAGTGCATCGTTCACAAAGAAGGACTGAAAACTTTGTAATATGTCACAATAATTTCCCGTTTAAATTTCACACTGAATTACAAGATGTATAAATAGGTAGAATTCTGACACTTGTGAATGGAGTAAAAATTATGAAAATTAAAATAAATTAGTTTGTATTTCATTTGCCGTTGCCATTTGTTAACCTTACTGTACAAGATGCTTCATTCAGATAAAAATGACATTAATACTGATCACTCACTACTTCTGTGTCCGTTTTCTCATCACAGATGTCACAGTACATCTGATTGTCTCCAGTTAAGACTGATTTCTCAAAGAATGCATTCCAGCCTTCAACCTGAAAACATAGAGGACAGTGTTACACGTGGACACGTTCCTCTCTTCAACAGACCAGCTATCTTTTATGGGGTTCTCGCTATTATTTTGGAATTTTCGATAAATTTTGGATTTTGAAATGCAACCATAAGGTACAACACACTGCCCTCCATTTTCCAGTAAACACACACACACACACACACATTTTCAGAACCGCTTGTTCCATACGGGGTCACGGGGAACCGGAGCCTAACCCGGCAACTCAGGGCGTAAGGCTGGAGGGGGAGGGGACACACCCAGGACGGGACGCCAGTCCATCGCAAGGCACCCCAAGCGGGACTCGAACCCCAGACCCACCGGAGAGCAGGACTGTGGTCCAACCCACTGCGCCACGCACCCCCTCCTCCAGTAAACATAATAGATGTAATATTTATATTCATTTCTATAGATTTAAAACTTATCTTATATGGAATAAGTATCAGTTTTCAGTAAAAGGTGTTGTAGCATGCCGAGGCCCCCTGGGGAGGGGGCGGAGATGGGGGCAAAGCAGCCACAGCTGGGGCTGTTTTCACACCTTATTTCTTCCCTGATGTTCAGCAGTAGAGAGAGGAGACTGAGGAGGAGCACGAGACAGAAGCAAACCCGAACCCGAACTCGACCCCGATCCCTGAGACAACGCCCGCATCCCGACCGACCCGACTCTCCCAGCCCCCCTGACCCGCAAGAAGCCTCTCCCTACCTGTTCCCTGCCCCCCCTTTTCCATCTCCTACCTTCTCCCTGCTCTAATGGCAAATAAAAGCCCTCAGCAACAGGCAACCGCATCTCTTGTCTCCTGCCTCGTCTCTTCCAGGTGTATTCAGGCCAGATTTACTGGATGTTAAGGTCATGGAAATTCCAAAGCTACCCTATTTTCTAGAGAGACATTAAAACCTTTCTCCAGTAGTGGAACACTCCTTTCCTTATGTAAACACCTCAAAAACATACAGGTTATGGTGGGGCCAAACTGTGATTAAAATTCCATTTGCACACAAGAAGTACATTTTGCTTCCATGGGTTTCAGATCTTACCACTTTGTAGGTTTCGTGCGAATCAACGTCAATAGCAAGGGGCACAGTCACAAATGAACTGTGCTCTGATCCATTTTCATCACTTTTTTCTGATCCATTTCCATGCTTTTTACATTTGGTAGAATTTTTCATTTGGCCTCGAAAGATCTAAATGGGTGAATGTATTATATTTACATGCCAACATCAGTGGAATTCAAAGTCTAAAATTTGATAGCCATGGGGAAAAACCGTTATCTTGCAAAACATTTTGGTATTGATTTCAAATGGTATGAAAATAAGAAAATATCTCCCTTATGACAATTGCAGAACGATTTTTTACCGTAGAAACATGGGGGCCCACAGCGCTCAAAATCTTCTGAAAGTACTCAGCTGCATCTTGCTGCTGAAATTCTGCAAAATTCCATAGATTTCTATTATAATTTGTAATTTTGGGTTCCCCCCCAAGACATCAAGCAAAGGTAATTACACTGAATCAGTGTAAAGTCATAGTAAAGATGGTAACCATGCATGTCAAGATCGCACTCACTGTCTGTGATCCCGAGTTCTTTTAAAAGTCCATCTTCAACATGTGTTGTTCCTTGCTTTAAATTTCTAAACAGTGTTTTTAAATGTTTCAAAATACCAGTGGCTGCGAAGCTGAGAAAATAAACACAAAGCCCATGTTCACTGATTAGACAGTGACATCGTTCCCATATATTGTTCTGCTATATAACATCTCATTGTTTAAAAAAAAAAAAAAAATGTTCAGTTAGATTCAATTTGAAAAACTCAGAACTAAATCAACAGTCAGTTAATAAACATATATTCTCATGCACTGGGTCCTCATGTTACTAAAGTTATGAATTTTTGAAGATACATGTTTCATCTTCTTCATGTTTTTATTCTATTTCCTTCAGTTGTCTATTTTCAAAAACTGTTTTCACAAATTGCATATGTTTATAGGACAAATTAGTCAGTCCTTGCCATCACATATAAACTTGTGGATTTTTTATTTTCAGTCCTTTTATTCCAGTTCTAATGTAGTTTGAAGTTAAAGTAGAGCATGTTTTTATTTATTATAGCTGTTTGAGACTTTTATAGAACCTACTCAGTGAATAAACTGAAGAATGTCTGTATTATTATGGTTTTACTGATTATACAGATAAAGCAAAAGGAAATTGGACAATCGCTGTGAAAGCTTATGTGATGAATCGGTCAGCACTAGATATGAGGTTGTGAAGATTAAGTATTTTTATTTTCATTGATTTTAAGGGTAATGTTTCAAGTTAATAAGAGCTAATAAAATGTCCAAGGTGTACCCTGCTTTGCACGCTATGTTCCTATAATAGGCTTTGGACACTGAAACCCTGAATTGGAGCTGATGATTTTCAAGTCCCAGTTGTGTTCCATAGGGTGGGCATGGTGGTGCAGCAGGTAGTGCTGCATTCTTAGAGCACTTGGACTGTTTGAATGTTTGAATTTCAGTTTACATGTTTCAGTTTAGATGAAAAGGTAAATTTTTCCACATTTCATAGTAACAGTTATTTGAATTTAAATTATTCCAAAAAAGTACCCTTACCTTTCCAATCTGTTTCTGAATTCTTCAGTCATGAAAAGTGTCTGTAAAACCGCATTCAGGTAGCAGGTTGCACCCATATTATACAAGCCATTATAATCTAAAATTGATAATGAGAAAAATTAGCAACATTATTAATAATAGCAACATTTCACCTGAGCATTGCAGTTATAATTTATAGTCTTTTAATTTAAATTTTAATCACTGAGTAAAGTAAGAAAACCTAATGACTAAGTTCGAAAAAGTTTCAAGATAATCAAGCTGTAACAATTTTATATATTTTATATATAACAGAAGATTTTGGAATTGCACATGGAAGAAACCTAAAATTTACATGGTTGCTAAAATTATAGTACAATTTTAAGCTATACTGGCAGTAAAAAGGGTTCCTTACTTTTCTGGTGTTTTGGTTTCTTTAGTTCTGGTTCTTGTGTTTTTTGATTCCCTAAAAAATTAAAGAAAGATGTGGGTTGACGGGGGGCGCGGTAGCGCAGTGGGTTGGACCGGGTCCTGCTCTCCGGTGGGTCTGGGGTTCGAGTCCCGCTTGGGGTGCCTTGCGACGGACTGGCGTCCCATCCTGGGTGTGCCCCCCCTCCGGCCTTACGCCCTGTGTTGCCGGGTAGACTCTGGTTCCCTGTGACCCCGTATGGGACAAGCAGTTTGGAAAATGTGTGTGTGTGTGTGTGTGTGTGTGTTGGCTGATGATAAAACTGGAAAGGACTGAATTTCAGAAGTACTGCAAAATGAGCAGGAGTGAGCATATGTGCTCATAAAAACTACATTGAACAAACAATCTGAATGTAAAGACAAAAATTCATAGTAGCACAAATCCTGAAATGTTTTTTATAAAACAATTTTTTGGAAAATCCAACAAATCAAATAGCAGAGCACTTGTTTGGTAAAACTCGTCTTCCATCAACCATCACAGCGGATAGCAAAGTGACCATGGTTGTAGTGCGTTAAAGGTAAAGCACTTTGTTTACTGACGAATTGAGTGCAGTAGTAGAAAAAAGGAACTATTTGTATGTGTTAAAGAGCCTCATTTAAAACACATTTGCAGGAAGGAACCACCGAAAACAACCTTGTGGAGTAAACAAGCGCAAAAGCTGTCAGTGATGTGTTCACTAATATTGTTGTACATATTTAAGTTCAATAAATATTTGAAATAATATGGGGTCACAAAAATTGTAATTCACATATAAAATAATTTGAATTATTTAGTATTATGCAACAATAGCAGGTTTTATATTAACTGATAAAATTTGTTAAAAATTATAATTTAAATTTATATTTATTAATTTAAATCATTCATTCATCCATCCATCCATTTGCATTAACTGTCTGATCAGGGTCACTGAGGTCCAGAACCTAATTAATATAAATTCAATTTATAATTTCAATTTATATTTATTCATTGAATGAATAAATTAATTTCTCCTGGGCTACACGTGTAAGTTGGCGAAGGCGATGGAACTGGGCCTGGCATAGAGTCCTTGGCATAAGCACAGTGTAACATGTTATTCTGTGTAATTTAAATATCACATTAAATTGCATGTAATTCTCAAATATGGATTCTCACCAGAAAGCTGCTTCAAGTCCACGCTGCTCCTCTTGGTGGAGACAGTAGTAAACGCAGCAGCACAAGCTGTGGGAAAGGAGCCATTAGTTATGTTCTAACGCTGTTTATGTACCTACACTGTTGTTATATCATTATGAATGGTAAACCTTTGGGTTCCTTGAGCATCTACACAATGTACCTTCTGATGGATCTGTTGGCTGGGCTTGGGGTTCTGAGGTCTCCGTGAGACCCATCTGCTGATGGTTTTGGACCCCACTTAGAAGTGGTGAATCCATGCCAGGTGAATTTCCATATTCTAGACTCCTCATAGCACTTTGTGTTTGTCTCTGCGCTGTTGACGACGAAGTGTGTGAACCAACAACGTCCTCAAAACTTTCTTCAGACTCTGTATCAGAACATGGCCAACACATTTTTGCTGGCTTTGATTCTTCAGATTCTCTTTTGGTTTCCGTTTCTTCACTGACAGTTTGTTTTTCACCTTAAACAACAAACAAACAATTTATGTCTGAATAAAATCCAGTGTTTGGGCACGAATAACTAGGGTTATTCAGGAATGACAGGGCAGGCCAGCTATGCACGAGAAATAAAATAAGGAAATGAATTTTACACCCTGAGTTTGTCATATGTTATCAAGCATGCTTTATGTGAATACATTCAACATACTCAGGATAAGATGTTAGACCCAATGCACATATAACAACAGCTGTACACAATGCCCATCCAACCAACTTGACCACCTTGCACATGAAGCCACAGAGAAAGTCATCCAATATTGCTATCATACATCTCCACGACTCAAGACCAAGCGGCTTAATCTCTTCCCCCAACTACCACATCAACCTACAGGGTGCCAACATGGATATATCATTGAGATTGTCAAGTGGGAACCTCCCTTCATTAGTGTGTCGTTGAAGTAGGTCAAGTGGGAACCTCCCTTCATTAGCGTGTTGTTGAAGTAGGTCAACGACACCTCAAGAAAGCTCAACACTGAAGTATTAACTTTGGTATGTACACGGTCCGCTCACACTTGGAATATACCACTGTGTCTGGACAGAGAGAAATAACCACAATAGCCAGCAGCACCTGGAGCTCTTTGCCCACATCAGTCCCGTTCCTTACCCAACCTACCAAGACACGTCCACTCTTACACAGTGTTACTCTCTCCTGAACAAAACCAATCATATTATTTATTCTACCAACAGGCACTGAATTCACCACAGCACACTTTCTCTCTAAAACTCTTCCATTAAACATTTAAGCACTTGATCACAGCACCAAGTACAGTGTCCCTGCGCCGAAATAACTTCACATCCAAACAAAATGTGCCTCAGTGTTGTGACACTGCTACACAACTTACAACAACCTTCACCACCTCTCCACTGCTCAACATTCCACAGAGTCGGAAGCACGTTGTATGTCGCTCCAACAATGAATTTAACGCAACTTGCCTCCACAGAAGGGGGTGCAGTGGCGCAGTGGCGGTGCAGTGGCACCGCAGTGGGTTGGACCAGGTCCTGCTCTCTGTTGGGTCTGGGGTTTGAGTCCCGCCTGGGGTGCCTTGTGACGGACTGGCATCCCGTCCTGGGTGTGTCCCCTCCCCCTCTGGCCTTACGCCCTGTGTTCCTGGGTTAGGCTCCGGCTCCCCATGACCCCGAATGGAGCAAGTGGTTCAGAAAGTGTGTGTGCGTGTGTGTGTGTGTGCGCCTCCACAGACCACATGTCTTGCCAGTATAGCCTCCGGTTCTCCACGCCATCCTAATTCACCCACTGACCCTGTTTAACCTGTCTGACTGCTTTTGCATACCTTGCCTCCTCTTCCTGCTCCCGAACATTCTCAACAAGCAAACATGTTTATCTACTTTCAGAGAATCACTCCATAACTGCTGAATCCAGCCACAGCCAAACTCTCCCTTCTCCCTCTGCACGTGAACAATCACATTCAACAGCTGCTGAGCCCTTTTCACACTTTGAATTGCGTCTCTAGGGTTTCACCCCTACCTGTCTTTACTGACGACGCCACCTTTCTCAGCATCACATCCTTCGACTGTGCCAGTGTCATCTTCGAGTCCGCTTTAGCACAGTTATACTCTTCCACAAAACTCATCACCGGCAGCTCCAGCATGCCCTTACCATATAGTGCTACACTAGTTAAATAGCGCACCACTCCCAACCACCTTACCAATAACCACCTTCTCTACCCTGCAGAAAACTCAAACACCGTCAGCGGCCATTTAACGTGTGGCAACAGCCTGAACTGCAAACACCACAACTTTGATTTCCCATGCAGAAGGGACACATTGATGCTCTCAATACCCTTCACAACCACCTCCCTTAGTGCTATGACCTGCTCCTTATCACTTAACATGGGACAATACCATCTACCCAGGCTTTTAACTAGTTTTTCTAAAGTAGAGGGAATTCTCTCCTCATTGATACACACACACAAACACACACACACACTGTCTGAACCACTTGTCCCATACAGGGTCGTGGGGAGCCAGAGCCTAACCCGGCAACACAGGGCGTAAGGCTGGAGGGGGAGGGGACACACCCAGGGCAGGACGCCAGTCCATTGCAAGGCACCCCAAGCAGGACTTGAACCCCAGACCCACCAGAGAGCAGGACCGTGCCATTGCGCCACCGTGCCACCGCGCCACCGTCCCCCCCCCTTTGATGTAAAACCCCTCTTTTACCACCTTTACACCAACAATCAAAGACTCCTCAACTTACTTGGTTTAGCCATCAACTTAGACCATTTCAAATTATCATTCAATTTAGAGAACAAATCACAAGTACAAGGAACCGTAGGAGGCGTCTCCCATCCCGCAGCTTCTTGCTGCTAACAACCCATTTGGAAGCCCATATAATAACTCCCATTGCCATTGTAAATGCCTGTGGTGAAATTACACATCCAGCCCTGATCCCATTCTGTAACCGATGTCAAGATATTGTGTAGCTTTCTGTTCTGAAACAAAACTGAATATCCCCAAAGTAAGTTTTCACCAGCCTTGTAACACTCTCAGGGACCTCAAAAAACCTGTATACCTCCTACAGCAAACTGTGCGGAACCAACCAAAAGGGTTTGCCAAGTCCAAAAACACCACACGAAGATCTCTCTTCTCTTTTTTGGCAGTCTGTATTTGATTCCAAATCATATTAGTGTGCTCCAAGCACCCTGAGCATCCCGGAAGCCTTGCTTTCTGCACAGATGTAATCAATCAGCCTATTCGCCTTCAAATATGTCCTCATCCTCCTTGCCAAAAAGCTAAAGAAAATTTTCCCTTTAACATTGGGAAGCCTAATAGGCTTAAGCTGGCCTATTCCAACAGCATCCTTCTCCTTAGGAATTGCCTCCCGCTTTTTGCCATGATCTCGAAATGACCCCCTTCTTCCATACATTAGTCATCAACCTCCACAAGAACTTCAGCATATGCAGCCCACCTTTGTACCCCTGGTAGGGAATTCTGTTTGGGCCAGGTGCTGAGGAGGCCCTTGCCCACCGCAGATCTTGTACTTCTCCTCACCTTGGTGGGCTCACATCCATCGGCCATTCTATCTCCTCAACAGGGGGGATATCCACCACCAACTCTGAGTACACCTCGCCTAGATAGCCATCCAGCTCCTGCTTTTCCACGTTCAACGTCCAAGATTTTTTGAGTCTTTAGAAACTCAAAAAGATCTCTGAAAAACACCACCTGGCCCATTCCTTTTCCCTTCCAAGAGCCTCCGTTCTCCTTAATACAGTTAATCTGCTTTTAACCTCACCAGTAATACACTAATACCTTCCCTTTCCCCCTCCTCAGCTCACCTCCACCATCTTATAAGCTGCCTTAACTTCTCTACATCCTGCTGCTCCTCACTCCTCACCTGCATTATTCCAAATCTTTCCACCCCATAGCTATAAATAACCTCCCCTAATATGTCCAGTTTACTCTGCTGTTGTTATGAATGGTAAACCTTTGGGGTCCTTGAGCATCCACACAATGTACCTTCTGATGGATCTGTTGGCTGGGCTTGGGGTTCTGAGGTCTGCATGAGATCCATTTGCTGCTGGCTTTGGACCTCATTTAAAAGTGCAGTATCCATACCAGGTGAAGTTCCTCCTTCAGGACTGCTCATAGCACTTTGTATTTGTCTCTGCGGTGTTGGAGACAAAGTGGTAACACGGGTGTGTGAGCCAGTAACTACCTCGAAACTTTGTTCAGATTCTGTATCAAAATACGAGCGACATATTTTCACTGGCTTTGGTTCTTCAGATTCTTCAGATTCTGTTTTGGGTTCCTTTTCTTCATTTAGTGTTTGCTTTTCACCTTAAACAACAAACATATAAACAAAGAATTTATGTTTAAATAAAATCCAGTGTTTGGGGATGAATGTGTTTGGTTCAGCTTTGGAGCATCATGATCACGTTTGTTAACATAAGAAAATAAAATATACTTTAGAGTTTAATTGTTCTGCCATGATGATAGCAGGACCAGGCCTGCTACGAGAAGTAAAATAAGGAAATGGATTTTACACCCTGCGTTATCAAGCGTGTTTTATGAGGAAACCGGGAACAATGTGCAGTATATAATATACAGCTGCAATATTTTTCTTATTACATTAGAAGATGCCCCTACTGTATTTTGTCACTTCCTCATCAGAGCGAACGTTTCGGTGAGTGTGCAAATACCACAGCACCGTGTACCAAGAGAAGCATTGAACGCACAGTGAGCAGCCAACAAATTCCTGTCAGATAAGATAATTATCATCTACAGCCAAGGGCAAAATTCCCCTGATTAACCAACTGAAATTTTTTATATGAAGTTTTAAAAAAAAAGTTAAACTGGATTCTTTATTATTAGATTAGATATAAAGAACTGTTATGTGTTTTCCTTAATACTCCATATTTGTCACGACCTGCGCACCCAACTCATCGGCGATACCTGCCGTTTCCTGATGGAAGCGAACATAAAAAGGGACAACGAGGAGTCGGGGTGCGGAACTTTGTTTTGCTTTCCTTGTTTCCAGTACGACGCAGTTACCGCGAACTCAGCCTGATACAGACCTTCGCCTTTTGTTTCTTGACGACGCTCTTTGTCTTGTCCTCTGTTTAAAGTTTACCGATCGCCTGACCCACGACCTGAGTTTGGATAACGATTTGGATTTATTAAACTTCGCGTCTCTTTTCTCTGCCCTTGAGTCCGTTCTTCGTCCAGCGCTACCATGACAATATTTTTATCTATCTTGTGACTTGTTGGGGGTGTTCGAACCTTCTTAATGATTCCATGTAATGAACTGAAGTGACATTCCATTAAAAAAAAGTTATACCCTAATTCATAAAGTCAGTTTTGGAAAATTAAGTCGTAAAGTTTTTTTGTGTTGATCTGGTCTTGTTTGTTTGACTAGGTATGCCAGTTTTGCTGCTGGTCTAATAAAATAATTCGATGACTAGATATTTTGAGTTGTCTTTTTTAATTTAATGTGTTTTAGTCTAATAAGTGAAATGTTTTGCAGAGATTAGATGGTTTTGTACTGGGCTATGGTGGTATAGATTAATACAAATCATACATCGTTATCTTGAAAGCCTCCTCTGACAAGCAATATTTAAAAGTGACGATACTGTACCCTTTCTTTTATATTTCAGGAGAACATATCCAATCACAATGCAGGCAGCAACTGCAGAAACAGCAGTCAAGGCGACCTTGCACTTAGAGCCGCTAGGAAACATTTATACCTGAAAAACAAAAAAAAAAACTGGCAAAACTTAAACATGACTGTGACATGAACATCATTTCAATAAGTCATGGATCCTTTCGGCTACTTACCAGTTATGTCAACCACTCTAAGTGGAAAACCTTCACCTTGCAGACCTGCTAACTGTAGACCTTCTGCTGGAAGACTCTGACTGTTGACCGTCTGCAGGAGATCTCCAACTGCTGACCTTCTACTGCAGAACTTCTGCGATAGACCTCACTGTAGAGCTTCTGCTGTAAACCTACTAAACCTTTCACTGTAGACCTCCTTCTGTAGACCTTTCTCTCACCATAGACTACCTACTGCAAACACAACTGAATCTTTTCTGCAGTTACAGTAAGGTTAAGGCATCTCATGTTTTTTACGTGGATTCTGAAGACGGAACTCTGTGGGAAAATTGTACGCCCCATGATAATTATAACTCGGGTTCCTAACATTCCCTTTCGGTCTTGCGTTGTACATGTACACTGCTGACACCCACGCAGCCATGCCCATGATTTATTAGTGTAAATCACACGTATTAAAGTGTAGAATGTAATAGAAATAAAAGAGCGAACGAGATTCGAGAACTGCTCGACTCGGTCCGAAAGTGAATTGCGGCCACGAAGTCCGTCGGAACCCGAACGCCGCGGAGTTACACGACTTACAGAGACACGAATTCTCTCTCGTTGACCGGTTCATACTAATCATGCTATGGGCAAAATGCACCTTTCTTTACCACAGTTCAAAATCAGAACTTACTTAGTGGGACTATTGAGCAGGAAACGGAGCGATGAACGCAGCGGAGCCCCGTCAGTCACTCAGGTCCTCAGAGGTTCGTTCGAGCGACCGGCGGTTACTTAGTTTCGTTTTTCCGTATTTATTTACACTTTCGTTTTATACATAACGACATAAAATAGTTAATACATCATACATTAAATACATACATAGATAGTATCATGTAAGTATATAGATCATAAGGTTAATATTATTTATTAGGTCATAGAAATACATATCGTATACATGACACATCTAATGTAATATTTATAGACTGTAGTTGTAGAAATATTAGCTAATGTATAATCTATTTTTCTATATTTTATCTGTCTATATTATATACAATACACCAAACTGTATAATGATTATAGACAATATATTATGTAATCTGTAATTACATATTAGTAAATGATTAATACTGAGAGCTATGTTTTTCAGGCACAAATATGTATCATGTGTTTGTGATGGGTTTTCTTTTTGTAACTCTGTGAACTGGCTCTCGTGTTCAGGACAGTGATGTATAGCTGGAATAAACTCTTTGTGTGTGTGTATAATAAAGTATAAAGTTACTGAAACAGTTACCATAGTTTTATTAATTAGTAACAATTGCCATTCTTTTATTTTGAAGTTGGCATAATCATGTTACATATACACAGTAATATCATCTATCTATCTATCTATCTATCTATCTATAACATCAAATTAGACTTCAGGAAAAAGTGCTTCATAAGAAATACAACAAGCCTGGTGAAACCTTATTTCCCTATGTTTTTACACAGGAAAAAGAGGAAAGAGGAAAAATACTCAAGATGTCCTCTCATTACAAGAATGAATAAAATGGACAAGCAACATCCAGTCTTGCACCAGCAGAGTCCATTCATTCCCTATCTTGGTGTCCTGGCTGAGATTGACAGGGGACGCCACCAACGAGGGTCATCTCAGAGGTCCATCTGGACAGAATGTCCACCACCCGGTAACTGGATAACCATCTGGATGACGGACTTGTCCTGGATCCCGTATGAGGAGAGCGTGTTGGAATCGTCTAACATCTTGTCAGTGAAAACGAGTCTGATTCTTGTCACATCATCTCCTGAACAGACAGGTGAACACAAAGGGAAAAAATACCAATAAGCTCACGATCCTCAGAATATCCTATTAAAATAAATATATGATAGTAAATGCAAATCAACAAATTTAATAAGGATTGTGAGTTCTCACTTTAACAACAAGGTACACAGTAAAACATTACAACTCTAAGGAGTTTCCTATTAAAAAATAGACAGTTTACACAGTTTTCTCCAGATATTAAAGTTTGTTGTAGTTATCCTCTCATATATTTCCACTTAAGTGACCAGCAAGTAAGCCAGTAAGCGCCTGTGATTTATTTTACCTGAATTCCCTGGTAGTTTTGCAGCAATTTTTTTCTTCAGCTCCAAAACAATCAGATTGTTCATTTCTTCCTCTGAATGTCCCAAGTCAATTGATATTTTCTCTCCTTTCAGTCCATTCACGATGACCTGGTAAATTTTCCCCATATTGCTTGTTTGGTTGGCACCTGAAACAAACTTGTTGTGTCTCTCCTTCACACTCCCAGTTTCATGCACTGTGCTGCTCTGTTTTTCTGCTGAAACTCTTTCACTTTCACCTTCATCTGTAGACATCACCGTACTACCCTCAATCATGTGACTGCTAGAGAAACCAAGCACTTACTTTTATCAGTTCATATTTCCTCAATCCAGCCACCAGTAATAGTTCAATGTAGTATAGTCCTTTTTGGAGTAACACAGTACATGGTCAAATGTTAGAAAAAAATATAAAGGACACAAAATACCCCAGTGTAATTTAATGCAATTGTAACAACATAAAGGGAAAGTTGGATCATTTTTACAAATGAAAAGCTAATTGGGTTATTTTATTTTTATTGCCCAGGAGTAATGAGGACTCGTAGTATGGAAGAGACGGTTCCAAAAAGGGAAAAAACAAAGAAGTTTTCCTCCACTTTAGTTCTTTCTTTACCACCTGAAGGGAATGTGTACGGGTAAAAAAAAAAAAAAGTGTCCGACTATAGAGAAAGGTTTGTTATTAATTATTAAGCATTTTTTTTCTTTCTCCTGTTGATAATGTTAATTGCACAATCTCTGCGTGCCCAGAATCCCCCATAACTCTGCACATTTTATTGATTTCAGTCAAGCATTTATTATTTTATTGATGTTTTTACTGACAAGAGGGGCGCGGTGGCGCAGTGGGTTGAACTGCAGTCCTGCTCTCCGGTGGGTCTGGGGTTCAAGTCCTGCTTGGGGTGCCTTGCGACGGACTGGTGTCCCGTCCTGAGTGTGTCCCCTCCCTCTCTCCAGCCTTACGCCCTGTGTTGCCGGGTAGGCTCCGGTTCCCCGTGACCCCGTATGGGACGAGCGGTTCTGAAAATGTGTGTGTGTGTGTGTGTGTGTGTGTGTGTGTGTGTGTGTGTGTGTGTGTGTGTGTGTGTGTGTGTGTGTTTTTACTGACAATCACAAAACTTTTACAAATCTAAGGTCTGATGTTATTGGGTTATTGACTGATGTTATTGACATTTCTCGTTACGTGCAATATAAACACATAACAATTGCACATGTGTGCAATTCTGGGAAATCATGTGACCATTCCAAAATCTAACTGGTTGAAAAGAGAAAGTAAAACCTTTTCGAAAATAAAAAACAAGGCAGTGCCACAGACACAAAACAAGGCAGGAGGATCAGCGGTAGAGAGGATCTGCAGCACTGTGGGCCACAATGACCACCCAGCAGCAGGAGCAGGAGAAGCGCTACGACCCCGGTGACAGCACCTTGAAGTTTGTGACTAGACCTGATGACATCAGTACGTCTTCCTCTCGTTCACTTTGCGTTTCAGCTACAGCCAATGAGTTCTGTGTATCTGTATAAGTGAACACTGTGAGTAAAAGCTGTATTGATGTGCAAAAACTTTTTTAAAACACTGTACCTAAGGGCACCTAAGTTCAGATATATGGTAGTACTGCATGTATGGTTAAAGTAGTGCATTAAAAATCTATTATTGTAGATCTATGTTTACACTCATAGCTATTCTCATATCTTTTGAATTGACTCTTAACAATCCATATAGAGGTAAAACTAGTTGAAAACAAACAAACGAATGTTGATACAATGCTGTCTGTCTATAGCACTGGACGATGACCCAGACACCCTGAGGGCAGAGATGTCCTGTGGACATGCTGTCACCCCACAGTCTCTCACCGCTTGGTGCCGAAGTCTCCTCGACCAGGTGAATTATATTTTCTAATTTTATTACTTTACTGGCTACTGTCAAACGTGTCGGTGTTGGGAAGCTGGGGGGGGGGGGCAGGTGGCACATAAGACCACAGACTGTAAGCATGTCTTGCTGCTGATAAACAGAAGGAATAAAAAAGAATTGCACTGCTGTCCCTTTAAGAAAACGAAATCGAAACAAGGATCAGATTTCAACTCCGAATATCAGAAGGGAAATTATGATCAGATGCCAAGGAGCTTACTTTGGACTTCCCAGATCCTTTCTCCCTGTGGTTCCAGTGAACTTCCTCATGTCTTCTATCCTCCCAGTTTATCAAGGATAAAATTGAGATTGTCTTCCCTTGGCTTACAAAGGCAATTTGTTCCTGAAAAATCCTTAGAAAGGCCATGTGACAGATGTATCGGTTTATGGGACAACAGGACACTGACTCGGGTTTTCAGGATTTAATGGTCTTCTGGCACTCTCAGGTATCTGGACATTCGGACATCTGATAACCTCCTGTCCCGTCTTCTGACTGCAGGGTCAGTACAAGTTCCTGTGTCCAGCACTGAAGGAGGGAACGGTGAAAAAGTGTGGGGCGCTCTGGTCCTACCAGGAGGTCCGCAAACTGGCAGTTCTCACAGCCGATGAGCAGAAGCACTTTGAGGAAGCCATGGCAGCTCTGGCTGCGGCAGAATTCTGTGAATATAAATCAGTAAGTAATGTAATGTGTAAAAAAAAAAACCATATCAATCTGTAAGGATTATAACATTCCATCAATATATATATGTGTAAAAAAGCAATGATTAGAACTTTCAGTACGTCTTATACAGTATGGCAGTTTAATCACAAATATACAATTAATACCAGTATAAATCACAATACACGGTGCTGCCTGAAAGTATGGTAAACTCTTGTGTCCCTTAGTTTTACCACTAAATATTTATTTAATGAGAATCAGTGACCAATTCCATATGTTGCTTTAGAGGAGATCGTGTGTGTAGTAGAAACACGCAAGTAGTGCAGGTGTAAAAATAAGTGAAGTCCAAGTTTACTGGATAAACCAAGAAGGTAAGTAGAATCAGGGGTGTAAATCATAGTCATTTATTCATTTTATTTGTTTATTTTAAGATTTAATGCTAAGAGTTTACAAGGTGGGTGGTGCAGTGGCGCAGCAGGTTTGACTGGGTCCTGCTCTCTGGTGGGTTTGGGGTTTGAGTCCCACTTGGGGTGCTTTGCGACGGCCTGGCATCCCGTCCTGGGTGTGTCTCCTTGTGCCCTGTGATGCTGGGCTAGGCTCCAGCTCGCCATGACCCCGCTTGGAACAAGTGGTTTCAGACAATGTGTGTGTGTGTGATTTTACAAGCTACTGAGAAAGCTGATGTTGTAGTGCTCAGAGCTGCTGGGACTGTTTCTAATTTTCATTTTTCTGTGCAAAGTGCCCAGGATGCCTCTCAGTCGTGGAGCGGGAGGACCACATGAACCTCAACGTACGCTGCACAATCTGCAGTGCGGAGATGGGCCAGGTTTACGAGTTCTGCTGGCAGTGCCTGAAGCAGTGGAAAGGGCCCGGTCCTCGGTCAGATCGCTGCGAGAACGACGGCTGCACCAACAAAGACCTCGAGCTGCTGAAGAAGTGTCCCATGATAACGCTGCCAGAGGTGAATAACGTGCAGTGCCCCGCCATTCGGGCGTGTCCCACCTGCGGGCTCCTGGTGGAGCACGATAAGACGGGCTGCAAGAACATCATCTGTTCCAGGTGTCAGAAGGAGTTCTGCTTCGTCTGTCTGAAGCTCACCCCCAACTGCCTGAAGACGAGCTCTTATTTCGAACTCTGCTCTGATGGGGTCGCTCCGAGACAGACATCAATTCCCTGCTGGAACAGGAGTAACCCATAATAACATCCATAATAATAACCGTTCTAATTCCACACACACACGCTTTTTATGATATGATGTAGTGTAGAACGGCACAGGTATACTTGCATAACGCATCACTTAGCTTTTGTTAGTAGTTGTTTTATTAAGTGGCATAGATCTTATACCATGTCATTAAATTACATTAAATATTTGTGAACAGAATGACCTGTTGTAGCTTTTTCTTCTATCACACCTCATAGACACACTGAAAGTCACCCTATGGTATCCAGTGCAGCTCCAATGTACTGTGCGTACTTTAACTATTTACTGAGATATAAGTACAGAACCTAAAGATAAAAAAGGACAGATATGTTGCACTGTCAGCTGTAAAGGAACATGGAACTGGTGATAAATACTCAGATGCAGCTTAAAAAAAAATGTTGCTCTTATTACAGCAAGATGAGGAAACCTGACTCGTAGCCAAAAACTTAGACTGACAGTTACTCCGAACTATGTGCCAAAGTGTTCACTGCAGAGAGGAAGTGTCATTATTCCTTATACATGTCCTCATCTTTTATTGGCACTTTATTCCTGTTCACACCTCGCATGACCACTGAACTCATATTATGAACAGGATAAAAAAATGAAGTACTGAATATTCTGTATGTCGAATAGATGTTCATAACAGAAACAGAGAGCTGTTGTCTTTAGATCCAAAGGTCGCAGGGTCGAACCCCACTCACTGTAGTACCCTCGAGGAAGGTACTTACCCTAAATTGCTCCAGTAAAATTACCCAGCTGCATAAATGGGTAAATCAGTGTAAGTAGCTTTGGAGAAGAGCGTCCAGTAAATTAATAGATGCAGACAGTGTAGCACCTCATTAACATACAGTATCTTTAATACGACTTCCATACATCTTTAATTGTCTGTAAACTGACTTCTTTATTCAAACCTGCAACCACCAGGTCCAAAGGCTTATTGCACAAAGATTATCTGCAATAATTCAACACAAAAAAAAAAAACACATAATGCAGATAAAAGTTACAATGGGATGAAACCTGTATCCAAAATATTTAAAGACAGTAAAATATTATTTCTTTGTCTTGTATTATAGTAAACGGATGATCTGTGTTCAGCTGCAGGAACTTTGTGTTCATAAAGTTCATAACATTATTCAATAACGAAATAACAAAGTTATAAAACAGTTCTCTGGAAAATTCTGACTTTTTTTTCATGGTTAAACACACCTTCCACACACCCCACACGGTTCATAGACAGATTGCAGTCAAACTGAAACAGAAATAAATGACTTGCAGTGAAAATCAAGTACTGTTGAAGCTTGTTTCTCTTTTTACTTCATTAAAAGTCTTTCTTGCCCTCTTTTATTTCCTTTGAGAGAAATAAAGTGAGTAACATGTCATAGATATTTTGCGCAATGCACTATTGTTCATTCCCAGTTTGCATTGTTTTGGAGAAAAGCAGCTGCGACATTCATAAATCTTCATAAATGTCACTGTTATGAGATTCAGTAAGCAGCACGTAAGGTTACAATTTTCAAATAGACACCCAGCTCAGAACACTAGTGATTTACTTTCTATTGTAAATGTTAAACGATGAACTGTATGAAGGCAACCAAGTGTTGTGACATTTTACTAGAACTTTATTTGTGCAGAGATATGATGGATTATGAATGGACAGCAGGGACAGCGCTCAAGCCGTCTCCATGTCCGTGACAGCATGCACCCTGACTCCGAGGGCGTAGTGCCCCCTACAGGCCAGGTACAGAACAGCCGTTAGAGCGCCTGTGAGACACAGCGCTGCCGCACCCCCCAGGGCTGTGATTAGAGGGAGTTCGACGCTGCTCTCTGGCACCGTGAAAGTCGGGGGGGAATCGGAGTAAAACCCAGGGGCCAAAGACCCCCCTCTGTAAAGAGAATGATCATTAAAAACAACTGGAACACACTGACTGCTCAGGTCTCCGCATTACGATGGTGTTCACAATACACACATGCTTAAGAAAACTTTAAGGTGAACGCAAAACGGTACTGAGCACAATGCGGTACTGAGCAGACACACCTCTGAGAGGAGGAGCCACCACTGGTGGGAGGACCAGGAGGTGGAAGAGCCTCATAGCTTGTGGGAGCGGTGACATGTGAATGGTGACATAGTGTCTCATGAGGACAGAGGATGGACCCGGTGTACCCCAACACCTGCGGTACAGAAAAAGATGGTTCAACACACACACACACACAAGCAGGTAGCAGGTGTGGCCCAGTACTCGAGAGCACAGAAGAAGCGAACCGACGCGACCCCTGCGTGGTACCTGTATGGAGGTGCCGGCTGGACAGTCCATCCAGTGAGAGTCAAACACCTGGACCTGGTACTGGTTGAGCCCAGTACAGCGGTGTCTGTAGCACCGACCCTCCGCTGAACCGCTTGGAGAAAGAGAGATGTTCTGAGAGAGGGAGGTAACTTCATTATTGCTGCGTATTGTCATGTTTATCAAAGTGTGTGAGACTGTGTTCTTGTCATTTTGATTATTAATACATATCTCTGTTCTCATGTTTAATATTTGTGTAGAACTATAGAACCAGGTCACTAAACGTTTCCCAATTTATAAATAAGCAATAACTGAACAATGCAAAAAGACTTACAAACATCCCTCTCATACACACACACACACACACACATATATAGACTGACCTCTCTGTGCAGGTCAGAGAAGAAGCAGCGACTCTCTGGTCCATAGATCTCCCCGCTCCACTCGATCGCTCTTTCGCCCCCCTCCATCCGGCACTCGCTCTGCAGGAGACACAGAGTGGTGGAACAGAAATCGCAATAAATAAAGTCATAAAATGATCACACACATCACAGATCAGAAGAAGTTATTTAATAAAAAAAAACTGAATAATTTCATTTAAAAATTACTTTACAGTTCATATTTAATATATCGAGCGCATTATTAAAAACCGTTCATTTAATTAATTAAAAAAAAAAGAGATCCCCACTGCGTTGATCAGAGGTTTGTAGATGCGACAGCCTTCCAGGTACTCGTCGGTCTGGCACGTTCCCTTGTGGAGGTGAAGGTAATGACACCCAGACCCACTGGGCCCCAAGCAGGCGGGAGAGAAGAGGGGCATCAGCGGCAAATCAGTTCACGGCATTAATGCTACGACACTGCGTAGGACTGCAGCGCCTGTGCCGGTTTTAGCACACGGACCGACAGGACGTTACCTGCCCGAGCAGAAGAAGGCGGAGGAATCGTCACCACAGGTAGTCGGGGATCCAAAGTGCTCGCCCTGCCCTGCATGAACATGTCTTAATTTAACAACTATTTGTCTAGTGCTTTGTACAACAGGATGTTGTTTAATAGAGTCATTTTACAGTAACTACCCTGCTCAAGGAGGGCAGATTTTGGTTGCAGTGAATATTAAATAGGGATTAAGCAACACAGAGAAGACCAAAGTCACCCCCACTTTACTAAAAATGAGCACACGGGGTACTGACATCACACACGTGTTTGATACAGATCGCTGCTGCATGAGTTGTGTTTGACCTGCCAAAGTGTTACCACGTACCCCCCCCTCCCCCCAACTCTCTCTGCTGTCTCTCTCTCTTCCTGTAGCTGCCCGTATGAAATCCAGCACTATAGTTACGACCTACAAAACCATCAACACATCTACTCACGACATCTATAGATCGTCTGTAAGATCGCTCAGTTCACCCCAACCGCACTGCTACGCTGCACCTTTGCCTATTTGGAGGTCCCGCACACAACAGGTCCAACATCAAAAGCGCAGAGATTTTCACTTCTGGCTCAGATGTCGTGAAATAAGTTCCCTCGGTCACTCAGAACTACTGAATCCCTCTCAGCATTCAAGAAGGGTCTCAAAACTCACCTATTTCAGACTCACTTCTCCCCTCATCTCAAGTGCATGATAAACTTGTGTTTGTGTTTAACTATTATAATAATTTCTTTAATAATTGAAGAACCTTTCTGCAGATAATCCTGTAATGCACACTGGTTTATACCGTGGTACAAGACAAATTGACTGTCCTCGAGAATCACGTGTCTGCATCCAAATCTCTCCTTCTGCTGATGTTATGTACTTTTTGTATCGTTCTCTGAGATGGAAGTCGTCTTAGAGAAAAGCGTCTGCTAAATGAATAAATGTAAATATGTTCCATAACACACTAACACACACGACACTTAGATTTCACTGCAGATTTAGTAACACGGTGACGACATCTTACACACACTGGGAGGTGATTCTTACTGGGAGAGCAGAGATCTCCCCCCCACCACCACCACCGCTATCCTCACCATCTCCTCACCTTTTCCCCATTCGAGACTCTGAGCAGCGCTCCAGTTCACCTGGTACCAGCCCGTGTCCTGCAGGGCAGCCAAGGTGATCGGGTCGATCCGCACCAGTTCTGGGTCGCCCAGAGCCGCCACCATGATGGAGCCCTGTAGAACCCGGGCCTCCCAGTGGGAAGAGTAACCGTGGGCTCCCTGGGCAGAAACAACAGGATGAGTGTTAATGAACACACGGTGCACGCTGGCTAACAGTACAATTTTTTCATACTTCTATTTATCAATACACACAAACATTTTCCGAACCACTTGTCCCATACGGGGTCGCGCGGAACCGGAGCCAAACCCGGCAACTTAGGGCGTAAGGCCGGAGGGGGAGGGGACACACCCAGGACGGGACGCCAGTCCATCGCAAGGCACCCCAAGCGGGACTCGAACCCCAGACCCACTGGAGAGCAGGACCCGGTCCAACCCACTCCGCCACCACACCCCCCTATTTATCAATAATTACTAATAATTAATAATGCTATATTTAATAGTGTTAATAATTGTAATTGAGAACTGTGTTTAGTATAAAGTGGTTCATTCAACACAGAATGTACATTAGATATTATTAAATGAATATTATTGACAAGTTCTACTAATGGGTACATAAGAGGGTTCAGATACTACTGAGAACAGGAATTTTGGAGAAAATATCAGCCAGTAAACTACTGTTTACTACACTGTCAGATCATGTTTATTGGCTGTAAACGGTGTAACGGGGTAATCTCTGTGTGTTACCAGTACCAGGTTCTCTAGCGGTCCCCCCAGCTCGGCGTTGGAGGATCCCAGGTGGGTCTGCATGGCCTGAACGACAGACTGGGTGTAGATCCTCACCTGGCCGGTGTGATCCGTGTTGGTCACGTGACCCCGGCGTGAGCAGCCCTCCCCCACTGTATGGCACCACATATCAATGATGCAAAGTCACATTCAGTTCGGTTGCGTGAAAGACCTCCCCGGTCACACATATACATTCCAGCAGCATTGTGAAGACATTACGACACTGGGTTTATAATATAAAGGAAACAAAAATGTAATAAATAAATAATCATGAGAAGATAATAAAAAGGAAGCTACAAAAAAGCTACAACCGTATAACATGAAAGCCCATTAAAGCACCTCTGTAATGACATCATGGAGTTCCTATTGTTCTACAGATCACGGACACCATGGACCATAAGACCATCACCATACGGTTATGTTGGAGACCATGAGCGTAAGAGCAGGGAGGACTGGGACTCACTTTGCGGTGAGCGGGAGCAGTCCTTCCACATGTCGAAAAGTTGCTTGGAGAACCCGAGAACATGAAAGAGCTCGTGGACCAGCGTCTGCAAGGCAGCAGGAAGTCAGCACTCAGCACGCACTCCTGCACCTTCACCAGGGTAGCAGCAGGATAAGAACACAGTAAGTTCAGAAACGCAACCTGTGTTACACTTTTACCATGAATGCTGTGGTGTAAATGGTCATGTGAGCGGTGTACGAGAACACGTGGAGAGAGAGGTGTTGCATCAGTAAGGGCAGCACTGGTGAACACTGCTTTACCTATAGGGTCGGTGTAAGTTTACTTAGATTACCTGTACTGTCAGTGTAAGTGTACCGATGTTACCTGTAGTGTCAATGTACGTTTACCTAGGTTACCTGTAGTATTAGTGTAAGTGTACCAACGTTACCTGTAGAGATAAGCCAAACACCACATTACTGGACTCACCTGTCTAATTACCACTAACTCACCTGTAGTATCAGCATGTATGTTACCTGTGACATGTGCAGCAGTGTCACCTGTAGCATGAACGTAAATGCACCCCTGTTACCTGCACGGTTTTGCTGTGGCTGTAACCATCTCCCCTCAGCCGATCTTTGCAGATGACCGCCACCCCAGCCAGCGGACGACCGTGTCGGTCCGTCTGACAGTGTGCCGCGTAGGCCAGCACGGCGGGCTGTGGGTTCAAGAGGACCGTAAAAGAGCTTATACATGGACGGAGGCGCAGTACACATTTACTCACTTCCTCACCGGAGCAGTGAAATGAACTGATTGCATCACTAGGACTGAAGTCCCATGAGCGGAGCACCCGGAAACAGTCTGCGCCGTCCTCAGAGACCCATTTGCACACCTGCACACACACTACATCTTAAAAACACTACGTGTGGTAACCCTTCTCCATTTACCACGTGCCATCTGTCCTCACACAAGTTACTTATGTGCAATAGTTTGTGTATAGTGTTTACGTTGTGTACGACTTGAGTAAAATCCGGATTTACGTAAAAAATTCCTGGCATACACATTATTTACGGGTAGCACTTTTACGTTATGCAGAACATCTGAAATACGTTAAGCGCAAGTAGGCGTAACCAGACAAGTCAAGAAGCTGCATTCTCAGTTCCTGCGAGTTTTGAGCTGTGAACGCACCTCCTCTCATTAGCGTAGTGCTTTTTTCCCATATTTTTTACCGTTTTCGTTATTCACAATGTCCGGTGCTAAACGTGCACTCGAAGGAGAACGAGAACCGTCTCGCACTCGTACAGCGGCCGATTTGGGAGATGAAACTGAAAATAATAAGGAAGTATGAAGGTGGACAAAGATTATGGTCTATACACGGTAACCAGGTTTAGTCGTATCGAGTGTGAATACGATAGTGAAGGATGCTGCACGGCGAGCATGAAACAACTATAATAATGAATAAAGGTCAAGGTGCAATAACTGAGATGGAAAAATTTTAAATTACGCAACAACAGCACCCTCTTGTGTGCCAGCATACTACTAGATGTATGGTAAACACGCACAGTACAGTACTGTATGCAGTAGTCTATTCTTTTAATTAAATTTATGCTTTACAGAAATGTAAAAATTTATTTAATTGACTAGATCTATGGCTTATTACAGTACTTAATATGTCTGACATTTACTAGATAATTATATATTGTGTAATATTTTTATACCCGTGTTTGCAAGAAATGCGAAGGAAATGAGACGACTTGGTTCTGTAACGGAGGGGGAAGAGGCGGAATCCGACATACGTAAATTTCGACTTACGTTAGGGGTTGAGGAACAGTCTATTTGCGAGAGTCGAGGGGTGTCTGTACTGTGAATAATCTGTGCACGGCTGAGTAGAGCCCAAGTGCAGAGGTTTCTGCGTACAGTGAGTACAGCTTTGAGGTGTACAGTCAGCATTTGTGTCTTTACAGTCTGTGTACTTATTTATGATGTCATGCGTTCTGTCCGAGAGAAACCGTGCAACATTTCCAATCCATGTACACTATGTGTAAATGACAATAAAGGTTCTCGATCAAGACAGGATCCCAGAGGTCTGGAGCCTATCCTGGAAACACAGGACACAAGGTTAAGCAGAGGCCTCCATGGATGGAAAGCTAGTCACCACAGGGTATCTACAAGTTAAAGCACTTAAGAAGAAACCAAACCCGGCGGTGACAGTAGTCGGAATGTGGCGTCAGGGCACTGACTCACCTCGGCGTGACACTTGTCTGTGCTCTGAGCGTGAAGGTACAGAACAAAGTCAGTGTCAGGGAGTCCCGCCCCTTCTGGCCTCAGAACCACCACGGAGGGGGAGTCTGGGTGTGGGTAGACAGCACAGCCGCTCAGGTGCTCATCGGGAACCTGTCGGTCAGCAGGTGGGCACCGCCGTCAGAAACAGCACCTCCTTGTGTGGCGGAGAGGAACGACACCAAGCATGCTGGAAATCCGATGGTGCGACTCACAGTGACACCTAGACAGGTCTCCTTTCCGTAGTTCTCATTGGCTCTGCCACACCTAGACAAGAAAAGGTGAGCTCTGACTGTCAATCAGGTGCTATCAATTACAAGGGGTGGACAAAATAACAAACAACACATGAAAAAAGACGTTTAACTTCGAAGAACCCAAAACACAGTTACAAAATGAAAAGGTGAGTCATGTTAGGCTGATTGCCAGTTAGTTTTCATAGCAGTATGAGGCAACTGAGAGAGTTCCAAGGAGGTCAAATACATTTATTTATTTAGCAGACACTTTTCTCCAAAGCGACTTGCAATGAATTCTAGGTAGCGTTATCAGCCCACACACCTTATTCACGAAGGTGACTTACACTGCTAGTCACTCATCCATACATCAGTGGAACACACACTCTCTCTCTTTGTCACTCACACACCATGGGTGAATCTGAACAGAATGTCTTTGGACTGTGAGAGGAAACCAGAGCACAGCACCCAGAAGAAACCCACGCAGACACAGGGAGAACATGCAAGTTCCACATAGACTGAGTGGGAATTGAACCCACGTCCTCACACACTACCCAGGCACTGTGAGACAGCAGTGCCACTCGCTGTGCCACCGTGCCACCCTATTTAACATGTCGAGAATAAGAAATCTCAAAAATAATGACAACACATACCAAACATAGACAAAGTGCATCGGCAGAGGACCAGTGGTTGCAAGCCAGAGCTCAGCGACAGGGACAGACAGGCACCGGATAGTATACTAAGGATAGTTGCTAAATGCCCCAAAAGTACAGCCTCAAAAATTACCACCAAACTGAATCAGGACCTCTGTGACCCAATCTCAACAAAAATGGTATTTTGGACTTTATGGCAGGGCTGCCACTCATAAACCGCTCATATTGCAGGTCAACACACTTTTGTTGTCACTTTGGAGAAAACCATCAGCTAAATGAACAAATGTAAACATAATCATATTGACATGTAAACAAACTGAAACATTTTCGGAGACAGTGATGCAGCCGCACTCACTTGTTGTAGTTGGCGACGCTGGCGTTCCTCCAGAGAAATTTGCAGAACTTGTTTATGTCTCTATTCAGCAGCAGTCGACTGGGAACCCTGTTCACTGGCCGGTCATAAGACACGGCTGTAAAGACACGCAGATCAATACAACCCATCCCTGTAGGAGCATATTAGACCAGCGTGTTCCATACCTGACAGTATGTTGGACACAGTGCTGACGGCTTCAGTGACTGCTGGCTCCAGCCTCTCTTGCTCCACCTGAGAGAGGGCAGGGCTGTCCTGAGGAATCCATGTTTTAATTCTGATTGGCAGTGGTGCTGCCCCACCGCTGCCTGTTTGTGGCTTTGCAGTCAAAGTCACCTGTCTTTTTATCCTCATGTGCCCTTTGAATATGACTGGAGACCTGATCTGGACGTTATTCTTTCCTGCAGTCTGGATTATATGTAAATGAGGTGTGGTGTTTGGACCAGTGGGCGTGGCTTGTTTATTAGTTCCAACATCTCTCACCCTCATGTGAAGGAAAGAGGTAGACGGACCAGTAGGTGGGATCACAACACTGACTGATTGTTGGACGTGATCAAAGATGCACTTCTCAAAAGTACCCGGAAACCACACCAATTGCAGCCATAGAAGCAGCTCTCTAATCTTCAGGGAGGACTGGACCATTGTGCAAGACTGCAGCACTCCCTGGGGGAAAAACACAGTATTTATGTACAGACTTCCTTTGCATGAGAACATTCATATTATGACAACTCAGACTTGTTCAGCTTATTCGCATGTGTAATTTCTACCCCAAAGTTGCACAAGCTGCTTCCAACTCACACTTATGAGAAATGCATTAGGAGAACAGAAATATGAATTCAAATACGATTTGGTTACGTCAAGTTTTTCCCCATAAAGTTGCCTAATAGGCACGTGCCCCGTAGGAAGTATCTTGATCCCTAAACCAAGAAAAAAGTGAACAAAAAATAAGTGAGTTTGAAAAGGCAAAGGAAAGTTTTACCTCAGTTTAAAACCCACAGGAATAAAACAGATAAATCTATTGAAAGGCATTAATTATCATTATGAATGGCTTTGTGTGATTTGTTGCATTCATCACGTATTGCTGTTTTGTTGCTTTTATCACAAATGGATTAACTTACCACAGATGATACTTAAATATCTGCACAAGTGGCAGAGGTACTTAAGCAGGAAGGTCAGAAATTGGTGAAAAGTGTATGGTGTATGACTATTAATTGAATGAATCAATAGTGTCACTGGTACCACGTGGTGGTGGTGTAATGTATGGGGTTGTTTTTTTTTGCACGGATTATGTCTTTTTATCACCAGCTGAGTTTTGTTTGAATGCTACAAAATACCAAAACATTGCTGCTTCTGCAAAAATGGTAATGTCCTGCACAGTACCTACCTAAACTCTGCAGCTGTCAAACCAGCATGGCCTGGGGAACCCTGTGGATGGGGCCCAATACCTTGTTGCTAAAGTCATCCTCTTCTGGAAGCAGAGAGAACACCCCACCTCAAACTAAGCATCTGTACCTAATAAAGTGGTTAATGTGTGCCTTTCTACACAAACATTTAAATGTTGTGTATTTTATGAGAATTCACCTTATATGAACAAAACTTCGGAAACAAATTATGCTTATTATGCGAATGAAGTTTGTATTCAGCAAATCACAGAAAGCTTATTAACACCTACATTATGCATTTCTGGTTTTCCAACAGTTTTTCATTAAATTACTTTTAAATAAATGATAATTTCTTTCTCTAACAGTTTTAAATGTTACTAGATGATTTTACATGGAAAAAGAAAGTTGATTTCAGCTATTAGCCTTTCTCTTCAAGTAATGTCTTCAAGAAAAGAATCTCGATATCAATAAAACAGACTGATTTCACTATGCATACAAAAAAATTATTTTTTTTTCCTTGTGGACACAATGCTTTATGTGCTCACTTTCAGCTCTAATCAAACAGCACTAGAAACTCCTGTACAGTCAGCTGGCAAAACCACTTAATTCCAAGTAATTTTACCTTAATATGCTATTATGTCTTGAATTGTTTTTACTAAAAAAAAAGTTCCACCAGAAATTTAACTTTTGCCAATTGAAGGAAAAAAAAAATCATGAACAAAGCATTCTTTGTGTACTCACCAGCGGGTTTGTGAAACAATAGTATATTTTGAAAAAGAGAAATGCTGTCCAAAAATAGTCATGTAACGTGTTTATTCCCGTGGATGAGAGTCCACAACTCCAGTTCGATGAAAATAGATTGATTTTTCTTTAAAGGTTTCAAAAATTCTGTCCACATTCCTGTGGCCCAAGTTGGGTATCCTCTTACTTCTCTGCTCCTCCGCCCCGCACCTGCGGAAGACTGTGTTCCTGGCTCTCAGGTGTGGAATTAACTCTTACTGTCCCCTCCCTAAACCCATAAAAACCTCAATGCCCCAGTCTTCATTGTTTAAAGTGTAGATACCACTTTGAAAATGTGGCACATCATTCAGAAACACTCACGTCTCCTTCTCACTTCTAGTTCTTACCCCTCCTACTACTTACTACCTCTCAACAACACTTACTTCCTTTGTTCATTGAAAACAACAGCAAAATCTGCTTTTCCACTTGGATATCAAAAAGCATTAAAATCAACATTTAAGAGGCTTTGGAGAAAACCGTCAGCTAAATGAATAAATGTAATACTTTAAAAGCATTTTAAACTTACCGATCCGCAAACTGTAAGAATTTATATTAAAAAAAAAATCCCAGACACAGTAAAAGTGCAAGTCATTTAATCTCCTTTGACTCTTACGCTTGTTTTACACACAACGAAAACCTCAAAAATCATTTTTCTCTATTGCAGCATCCTAACGCAAATCAGCCATCCTGCAGTTCATCATGTACATTCACTATTAAAAAGTTTTTAAAAATAACTGAAAATCAAACAGAAGATATATGGCACAACCTAGATCTCCAGCAGCTCAGCATAAAGCCCAACTACAGGTATGGGGGGGAGGGGGGTCAGGGCCAGTGATAGTGACAGTGGCAGCATCGCAATCCCTGCGGGTCCCATCACCCAAAGCAAGTTTCCTGTGAGACGCCACAGGCTCAGGCACTAAGTGATTGTCAGTGAACACACACCCACGTAAAGCTCAGACACACAAACATCCCTCACACAGAACAGGCTGTATCAGCATTCTGCAGGCGCAGCAAGTAGTGTAGGGGTTTAGGGACACAGCCTAGCAACCTGAATATTCTGAGTCTGAATCCCTGCTCCTTGTGTAACACTCCCGATCAAGGTACTTACCCTGAATTGCTCCAATAAAATTATATAAATGGGTGAACAGTTCTAAAACCCATAGTGTACAAAAATGACACCTTACATCACCTTGGACAAAGTGCCGTTATACCTCCCTATAGCAAGACACTGTTCCAGTGGTATACTGGGTGTGGAAGTACACTGCTCTGATCAATCTCAGCAGTGTTTGTTGCTCAGTACAAGATGCCTTCACACACAGAGGCAGTAGCTATTACAAGTGGCAAAAAGGGAGAAAAAGCCATCTTTGGGAACTCCATGGGTAGAGCACTGTGCACCACTGACTCAAGTCTTATGACAACGGGTGTACAGTACAAGAGTGACACACAACCCAGAAAGAATACTCAGGGCGTTACTACAGTTGAGTAAGGCTGAGAATGTTTTCAGTGTGAATTTAGGATCCTCTATAATTCACCTAACAACATGGTGAGGTAACTGGGTAAAGCATTTACACCCAGGGCTGGTCTTGTACATCTTAGATGGTCACCATTAGCCACAGCCTGCAAGTGTGTAGTTTTTTTTCTGGAAGGTTTCTGTGCTGTGTGCATGTGTGTTAAGGCAAAAATCTCAGCAATACATCAAGGTCACTCATCCAAAAAAATGTATCTGTGCCCTGGGGAAAAAATAGCCCTTACACAGAAGGAATGAAACAGGATTAAGGAAGGTTCTCTGTGCAAAGCAAACATCCTTTTCTTTAAAAAAAAAAAAAAAAAACACCAAACATACTTTCAGACATGGTCAAACCTAATTAAACCCCTCATTCTCTCGTTACCCGAAAGGTTGAACACTTGTAACACAAATCATAATCTACACTTTATATAAAAAGACAACCCAGATGGATTAAGGCACTTGGACCATGGAGGTGGACCAAATCAGCAGGAGAGGTCCTGGAGCACTCCTTTGCTGGAATCATAATTTAATTGACGGGGGTAGGTGTTTTGGTGAGGGGAATGGCAAGCAGACTCAGGTGAGCATGGGCACATCCTGATCTGAAGGTACATCTTCAGACAGGGGAATCAGCAGCACCTCATCGTCAGAAGAGGAGGTGAAGGAAGAGGCCGGCGCAGACACAGGCGGGGGGCCCGTGAGACGGAAGAAAAGAGATATTGAGCCCCAGCGAATGGAGCAATGAGGCTACAGACGAGCTGCACAGAAATGGAGTGGAGGGATTGCTCGCGGGAGGAGGTTGGGCTGAGTCCGGGGGAGGCAGAGCTGGTGGAACTGGCGGCAACTGCTCGGTCTGAGGAACGAGGCCTTGTTTCTGAGGCAGCAGCTGATGTGCGCCTTCCCTGGAAAGACTGCCGGGGCTTGACTGCAAGGCCTCCGAACTTGCTGGACCCACTTCTGGCTGTGGGGATGAAGAACTTGAAGTCTGAGTCGACCTCGGCGTAGCCCTGGGGATTAAGCCCCACCTCCGCATGCGGCGAATGGCCCTTCGAACAAATCGTGGCCTTCGCCGACGTCGGGGGGAGGGGCCAGCATCCTGTCTGAGAAGCTGGAGGATCCCCCTGAGAGTAAGGGCAGAGGACTGATGGAAAGACAAGAGAAATCTAGATTACCGTGTGTCTACCCTATCCCACTTGCATTTCTATCAGTTTTATTGCTAGTTTCAGAACCTGGGAAACTTCATCTCAGAAGTGCCAGCAACAATTGAGGAAAAGGATTTCCAAAGGCCCTGCAAGACACAGACAGCGAGCACATGGGTTTTCCTTACCTCGTTAGGATTCTCCGTTGGGAAGTCCTCCACCGGTGGAATGACTCCCTGTGCGATGAGCTGGCCATAAGAGGGAGGGGCCTGCTGCTGAATGATCTCTGCTTCTTGGCGGGAGATTGGGGCAAACATGCTGGAAGGGGAGGGGTCAACAGGTGAGTATCAGTACTGTACCATAACTTTGGGGACCTGCTGAAACAAACCTGAAGAGCAAGTCTGCAACAATAACTGTTTATATAAAATATGCAAATCTGTCTATATATACTGTGCAGCAGAAGTGCATTTACAATACATTTGTGTGTGTATGGCCTGAGAGTGGTGCGCAATAGAAGTAAATTCCTGTGCAAGTGTGTGTCTGGAAAGGTGCTTACCTGTACTCTCGTGTGCGCAGGGAGTACAGCTTGCAAGTACAACCCATGGCAATGACCAGCAAGAGCCCACAGACCAGGCTGCCCACTGTTGCGGCGGTGATGACCTTGCGGGGAAGAGTTGCTGTGCAGTTCAGTTCGTCGGTGCCATCCTTGCAATCCACTTGTCCATCACAGCGCCAGCTCTCAAACACACACCTGCCACAGATATAAACCTTCAGTACAGCTCCAGTTTAACAATTTAGTGACCATCCCATTGCTCGCTGCTTAATGGAGGCCTCAGTGGCACTAAAGATTTATCCAGAAAGTCACAAGTGCTCAGTTCCCAGGTCAGACTTTTATTAACTTTTATATCATTTGCTATGACTTACATTTCACTTTCAAAGTCTTTAGCTCTAAGATTAATTGATTTTATGTTCACAATGTCTTCTCATTTTAAACAGGACGCTATAGAGTGCAAGGACATTTTACAGTACCTGTCTGTATCGCAGTGGAATGTTCCAGGCTGGCAAACAGTACAGTCCCTCTCGTCACTGCCATCGGCACAATACAGCTGGTAGTTGCACCTTTCTTTCGGGGGGTAGCAGACAGGCCGACCCACATAGCGACCGGCCCCACCCGGCCTCTGCGCTGTTGCTCCGCCGCACGCAAACTTGTCCCTGGGACAGCCCCCACAGCCCTCCTCATCAGAACCAGAGTCAGGACAGTCCCACCGCCCATCACAGCGTTGCTCAGAAGTATAGCATCCACCTGATGGCCCACGACACACGCCCTCCCATGGAAGGCAGTAACCCGAGATGCGGTAGGTGGCATTGAAGCCCTGCCCTTCCGACCCAGGCAGAGTACGATAGGTGAGGGAAAGCAGGCCGGTCCGGGACACCACCTGCACTACCTTGTAATTGGACGCGCAGGTAATCTGTCAAAAACAATGGCAGGGTCAGGCATGAGAGAAATGTGCAGGACCTTTGCAGGAACACTCAACATAATCTAGTGTGAAATTATGGTAAAATGGTCAATGGCCTTTCTAGGCACCCCAAATCAAAGCTGCACTTACAGTTTTGATGATATTCCCTTGGCCCTGTGGACTGTCAGTGACAACTATGGTGTCTCCAGGGCCCAGCTCCAGCATCTGCAGGTCTAGGCGCAAGGGCCGCGAATCCTTTGGGTCTACAGTCCACACGCAGGACAGGGATTGCATAGAAGATTGAGGGGGTGAGAACCATCCAAAGAAGCCTTGCTGGACCCCTCCGCAGGGGCCGGTGGGCACAGGGAGCGGAGTGTTACGAATCTCAGGGGTCAAGTTCCGTTGAGGATGAAAGTTGGGCAGCCTGTGGGAGTCACCCTGGCCAGCTACACTTTCCCAGTCTCGGCCCATTGTCGTCGTTCCCATTCCCCAGGGATATATTTCACCACAGTCCAGCTCATCAGATCCACCAACCAGGCACTCACTTTGACCATTGCAGTGCCAAGAAGAGGGCAGGCAGCGGCCATTGAAACACTCAAACTCACCCGGTGCACAAGGCCCAGAGGCTATGGGGTAGAGATGAGAAATGGATAAACTATGAAGACGTGTTTATAGTTATGCTGACAATCAAATCCTTTTTAATGACTCTTCTGGTTTAAATCAGCATTAAGAGTATTCAACTTCAAAATAAAGAGGACTGCCTTACCCCTCATGTAGGAGAGATGGAACCCAGACATAGAGTAAATACGTGGTATAAAATTATATGTCACAGTAATGTTCCCCAACAGCTCCATTGGCTGAGGCAGCTGGGACCCACAGATGGAGATGGGGTGTCTGCCCACAGGGGTCAACGACAGTGATTCCATCCCACATCGCACCGAAAACTGCGAGAAACTGAACAAAACACAAGTAGTATTACTTGTAAAGCATATTATCTGGTGCACACACTCTTGTTCCTTCAAAAGGCATTAGAAGCTCACTAACGTTAGTGTCTAAATTAAGAATAAATCTGTTCAGTATGTGTCAACTTAAAAAGAACATGGTTTTGATCTGTGATTGCTAGATTGAGATTCACTATTTCAGTTTACATACTTCCAACAAAAAGTAAAAGCAGCAGCTAGATTCTGTGACTACCAAGTGCCCTAGAAATTCAGAGGGGGGAGGAGAAGGGGGGAAAACTGCTGACTACAGATTATATCTCAAATGCATTTGAAAAGCAATGTTTTCAGATTGCTGGTTTATCCTAAAAGCTGCTAATAACTAATACCATGTTTAAATTTCAGCACAGCAACATTACTGGAATCAGTTAGCCAGTGTTTGATGACATGTTGTACCCTTTACACACATCCCCACTGGGGAAAACAGCAAAGAAAGAAAAAAAAATTGTTTAAGTAGGTGCTACCTGAGTATGACAGGCTCGCCAAGTGATGCCATGATCACCCAAGTGCAGTTGAGTTGCCGAGGTCGCCAGCCAGGGAGGGCAGAGCTCTGGATCTCCCCTTGTCTTCCCTGGAGGACCCGTGTAAATTTTTCACAGCGAGCTGAGGAGAAAACACCAAAGGGCTACAGTGAACAGCATTTACATCATTAAGTTAGGCATATTTATATGCTGACACAAGTATTACAAATAACATTGCACTGAATTTAAATACACTAATCACAGCATTAGTCCAAGTGTACTCATACTTCAGACAATACCTATAAAGGACAAACTAGACAGAAGAGTAAAAGAAAAGTGACACCCAAGCATCCTACATGTCTGGGACTTGCTGCAGCAGAGTGGGGAAGACATGTCAGCTGATTTTCTAATGAAGACATTCTGTGTTAGCATGAGTGTGCCCTGGTTTTCAAGTGAATTAAGGACTCTAAACTGCCCAATGGATGTATGTGTGTGAGAGTGTGTTCCATTAACGTATGGATGCATGACTCATGGAAGTAGTCCATCTAACATTCTAACTGAAGAAAAAGGTGTGAGCTAAATACAACACAGTGCTCACTATAAGTGGATTTGGAGAAAAGGGTCTGCTAAATTAATAAATCGTGATCTTAAGGTCGAGAAGCCTGCTGTGTTCACCACTGCTAGGTTATACTCACATCACACCCCTCATATCCAGCGATTACACCAATAGAAACCCTGTGTGTGAGGAGAACAGACCGAGTCCTGGTTACAATACTCACCAGAGCTGGAGGTCAGCTCCATGCTGCTGCAGGCTGCGGACAGAAGAGCAAAGAGCAAACTGAGTCCAGCAGGCAGCTGTTACTGAAACCGTGAACCCTCTCACACCCCATCGCACAGGACAGTCCTAAGCTTGTTCGAGCAGCATAAGTTTGTCCAAAACCCTCTACTCTTTAATTTCAATTCGCAGATCTAAATCTATCATTCTTCATAAACGGCATTGTGTTATTAAACACAATTTTGCCCCAAACATGGCAGGGCTTTAAGGGAATCAGTATATTTTGTAACTTGGTCAGGATGGAGTTGTAAGATCTACAACTTCAAACTGAGCGAAGTCCTTGGACACTCTTGAGAGATATACAATCTGAACATAGACTGATAATAACAACAACAACAACGGGGGGGGGGGGGGTCATAGGAGTCCTAATAATGACAGTAGAAATAATGGCACTGGAAACAATGTGGTTTACTCACCTGTTACACAGAGTGTGCACAACGCCAACACTTGAAGAGAGAAACCCATGTTCACGCCTCCTTTCACGAGGAATGTCACAAATCAGAAGTCGACGATTCTTGGGGGGGACTTTCAGCCAAAACTGATGTTTGTCATATTGATCCTATTGTTCTGCCCTAGTCTAGAAACCCTGATCTGAAAGAAATCAAAGAAGAAGAAAATCAGTGATCCATTATCACGCAGGAATTTGAGATGATGCTCCTGAACACTGCGAATGAGCACATTAAAGTTTAAGTGTACAGCTGCACAGTATGTGGAAAAACACAAACACACCACCTTCACTTTTACATTCATTATTTACCCCTCGACGTAAACACTAGCGAACCTCCTGGACGACGAGCAAGAGCATTTTGCGCTTTGTTTTAAAGCATTTTACAGCACAAGACGAGCTGGTGCTTTCTGCGCTTCTCTATTGTTTACTCTACTTTACCACATATTTTACCCCCGTTCCTGCGGTTTCCGCCTCTTCCCAGCAGTGACGCAGACAGCGCGCGCGGGCGGGCGGCCCGGACACAGTCAAACTAGTGGACTTTCTCACACAAATCGGCCCAAACAACGAATTGGGCCTCCAAAGAGCCTAACGTTCCCCCGCCCCGAGCTGAAGGACGCCCGTTTTTGGTGTTTTCGCTTCACGGTTCGGTCCAAACGGCCAACTTCCGGTTCCTCTCAGCGCGAGATAACGCTTCACTTCTAGCGCGCGGCACGGACATCGACATGTTCAGGGAACTTCTGTTCAACGTCCTAGTCGCGTTTTTACCAACTCGTCGGGTACCGAAACACTCTATACACACCCTGTATAACGAACGCACATGAAAGTAGACGTTTGCTGTGAAGTTACCTCAGTAAAAGTACGTTTAATGGCGTTAAACCACACATTCGGCTGTGGGCTGTGTTGACATCCGGGGTCTTTTCCCTTCCGCGTTCCCTGTTTATTGACATGGCGTTGACTCCGCCCACTGCCCTTCACGTGCATCTGTGTGCTTCTCGCCACTTTCACACTTTCTTCTGCTCTGTGTCGCTTTGCATTGGAATTTTTTGCCGAAAAGCGGACTAATCGGCGACTCAGCGTTTTAGTTCAGAAACAATCCTGTGAGAAAAAGTTTTCTTCAAGCGACATTGAAGGGCTTCTGCTACCGGCCGAGACGTCCATAAAGTGCAATGCCGACATTTGAACAGCAGGTGTCACTGTTGGGCTCGTAAAGTCCGGCCGCTGGCAGCTGGGGCTCCACGGATTAAAGTAACTGATTGACTTAAACTGAATATCGATGTATTTGAATACCAGTATCTTCATTAAGTGCGTCTTTAATGCTTCTTGTTCTTTATTGCTTTTTCATCCTCGAAATTTTCTACACCCAGGCACATTAGCAAACACAGTAAATGAGATTCCAATTTACTGTTGTTAATTTTTCTTTATTAATATAAAGGGAGCCGGATGTTTTCATTTTTAACAATTTCTTATGTGGGGAAAATTTTCAGAATAAGAATTTGCTCAAAAAAAATTGAGTTAATATACAAGCTACAATGGGGGGGGGGGGGGGGGCAGTGGGTTGGACCGGGTCCTGCTTTCCGGGGGGGCCTGGGGTTCGAGTCCCGCTTGGGGTGCCTTGCAACGGACTGGCGTCCCGTCCTGGGTGTGTCCCCTCCCCCTCTGGCCCTACGCCCTGAGCTGCCGGGTTAGGCTCCGGTTCCCCGCGAGCCCGTATGGGACACGCGGCTCAGAAAGTGTGTGCGTGTGTGCGTGTGTGTGTGTGCAAGCTGCGACGACATATTTCTTATTCTTCACAAGTGGCTCAACTGTCTAATACAAGTACAGCGGACACACACTCGGTCTCTATTTTCTGTGTTACTGAGTGTGTGAAATGTCTAAATGTATTTTTATAGTTCTCTTCAGTTTATTTTCTGATATCTGAATAACGGTAATCGATAAAAACCAGTGAGAGTATATCTGTCATAGTGAAAGTATAATTCTATATGTAATATTCCAGTAAAGGTTTGCATAAGAGCCTGTGGAAGTTAACAGGTAAAATGTAGGTGAAAACAGTGTTTGAGGCAGGGGGTTTTCTCGAACCCGCAACACCACCCAGCCATAGCCCGAAATATCGAGGATGGGCTGTTTTCCCCATACCGAGCATTAAAAAATACATGATAAGAACCACACACGCACACACATTTTCTGAACCGCTTGTCCCATACGGGGTCGCAGGGAACCGGAGCCTAACCCGGCAACTCAGGGCGTAAGGCCGGAGGGGAGGGGACACACCCAGGACGGGACACACCCAGGACGGGACGCCAGTCCGTCGCAAGGCACCCCAAGTGGGATTCGAATCCCAGACCCACCGGAGAGCAGGACCCGGTCCAACCCACCGCGCCACCGCCCCCTCATGATAAGAACTACCTGTTTATAATATACTTTAATGATGTGTCACACAATAAAGTCGTATAATCCTCATCTGTTGACTTCTTTGCGACTTCAGCATCATTCATTGTGCCGCACGTGCGCGCGATACACTTGTGTCTGTCATTGTACAGTCACGTGCCGTCACATGTTTAAATAAATTCTGTACACAGATGTGTAAAAGCACGTGACTGTTCCGCCTGGACAATGAGACAGACACCGCTACAGTGAAAGTGAAGTTACCGGGACGACCCCCGTGTGTGTTACTGTTTAATAATAAAAAAAAAATAACAGGAATGAGTTATAATTACTTATTATAATTTCGAGTTTATTTTTTAGATCCTCCGTTTAACCTTAAACTTCTTTAAAATTGATTGTAAACCTAAAAATAACACTCGACTCGGTCGAAGTTACAGAGCAGGGAATAAACTAAGAGAAGGGGAAGGTGAAGAGAAGGCTCTGTTGTGTGTGTGTGTGCGCGCGCGCGCGCTGCAGATTCAGAAGGGTTACACATCTGGATGGGGGAGGGTTCCGTTTTTTTCCCTCTATTTTTTCACTTTCCTGCTTTTTTAAGAGGAGTGAGGTCCGGGGGGGGGGATAGAGGCACCACGTCTGCAGAGGCGGAGGGAGAGACGCGCAGCTGGCGCGGGACCGAGAGCGGAACGAAGAGCGGAACGAAGAGCGGAGCGCAGTGGTGGAGGAGCGCGCGCGCCGCAATCTCTGCGCACAAACAGAGTGTCAGAAGTGCTGCTTTGCGCTTGAAAGAGTCTCCGAGCAAATCTTCTTGCGTTTTGAATGAGAAAATCGTGTTTTTGACAGTTAATCTGCAGACAGAAACAAAGCAAAACAGTTTTTATCTTTACTCCTCTGGTTTAGTTCAGCTTTTTAAACGCGTAACTTTGGGAATCTTCTCTTCTGTGTCTCGGATCGTCTCGTGACGTTCGCGCAGAATTGGGGAAGAAGAGCGAGTTGAGGAACCGTCCGAAGGAGGGACACCGAGCCGCAGGCGCAGCGCTTTTCTTTCGCTCGCGTTTTTTTTCTTTGTGCGCGTCGCGTGCGGAGCGATGGTGCCCCGGCTCTCGGCGCTCGTGCCTGTGCTCGCGCTGGCGTGCGCCTGGTGCGCGCGGCCAGCGGCTTCGCTGCAGGACATCAAGCCGGAGGTGAGTCCGGAGGGTGCGGACACACACACACACACGCACACACGCACACACACACACGCCTGCAGCCAGTGATCACAGCAACAAATGGACGGGAAACGAAAGCTTCAAGTTCAACATGAAAATAATATTATAATTAAAATAATAATATCTGTGTCCCTTTCATAACCTCACTTAAGTTACAGTTTGTAGTAGTGCTCGCGCACACACACATTGGATCAAGGAATTAAAAAAAGTGAGGTGTGCGAGGAAGGAAGGTGGGTGTCAGGCTACAATAAGTGCTTTAAAAAAGGAATAAGAATTTTGGGGAAAAACATGATGAAGTAACAGTGATGAGAAAAGCCAGGAGCCCTGTGCGTATGTGTGTGTGTGTGTGTGTGTATCGGTATGGGTGGTGAGGGGCTGGGTTGGGGCTGAGGAAGCACAAAAACAGCCCCATACAGCAAGACAAAGGGCTTGAAATACCAAGTCATCATGTGTGCTGAGTGTGTATGTGGGGGAGGGGGGGGCTGTGGTTTTACCCCGAGACAAATAAACTGGTGTCCAAATTCCATTCTAAGATGATGTAAATCCACAGCTGACATGTGATTCCAGACTCGGCGTTTGTGTCCAACGTGGGACTGAGTCCCACCGGCACTCCAGCAGGCCTGTCTGTAGCTCCACCAAGGACTCGTGATCGTATTCGTAAGGCCCGACGAGTAGTTACGCTACTGGTGTCTTTCAGTGTTCGCTGTTATGCCTGTCAACTGGTCGGTCACTTTCTCGGTCGATCACTGTCAGTAAATCGGCGAGACAGTCACTAAACAAGTCGGTCAGTGTCTCAGTCTGTCGGACGAACGGTCAGACGGTCAGTTAGTCTCAGTACGCCTTGGTCAGTCAGTCAATCGATCCGTCACACTGACAGTTTCAGTGAGTCTCTTGGTCAGTCAGTCAGACAGTCTCTGAGTCAGTCGGTCGGTCAGTCGGTCTGTGGTCAGTCGCTCGCTGACTTCCAAGCCCTGATTACCACCCTGCGAGGAAGTCAGGCAGCGAAACTGCTGTGGTGCTCAGTGAGTCAGTGTGTCAGTGTGTTACTCAGCACTTTAGAAACCATAACAAATATAGTAAAAGTGACCATCAACACTGTAATGGCAAAAATATCAGGGTCGAAAAACCGAATGAGCCATTTCTAGTAAGTTTGCTTTAAATATGAGGTATTTGTTTACCTCCCGGAGGAGCCCAGCCTTGTGGGTCACGTTCATGTTAGACCATGGTGGGAATTCGCGGAACAGATCCATCCATACGTCAGCCTCCTGAAATCCGAGGAAGTCGTACGTTTATATATTTTATTTTCTGTTCCTTTCGCTCGCATTTTCTCACAGTCAATATAAATAACATTTGATTATAGTGGTGAACTGACAGTTCTTGGTGTAAATTTAGTGTATTGAATTACATTTATTCCAAACACTTCCCATCTCTTTTACTTTCATTCTCTTAGTTCCTTTGTCCATTCTCCAAAATGACTTACCATGGTAGGTTACTTACAATTATTCACCCATTTATATAGCTGTGTAGTTTTACCAGAGCAATTTATGGTAAGTATCTTGCAGAAGGGCACTCCAGCTGGAGGTGGGGTTCAAACCTGCAACCTTTGGGTCCTAAAGCAGCAGCTCTGCCAAGCTGTTGCGTATGAGATGTCGTGTTACTCTCCTCTAGTCTTCGAGGATCATCCAGGGTTCCGAGAAATGCAGATCGGTGGAAATAAACAGGCTCCTCGATGAGTGGAAACATCTGACTTCAGACACGGCCAACTTTCATTGTGTCCTTGAAGGTCATGTTCGTCCTCCTTGTAGTTTGTTGTTGTGGTTGAATTGTTTCTGTAGTTCCTCTATTGTTACAATTGTAAAAAATGGATCCTTGACTTTTATTTGTAGCACTGCTCCAATTGTGATGGGCAGAGCCAGGCTCATATAATAAGGGTCTGAAGTGTCATAACTGACAGGGACATGATGTTATGTCCCAGGTGTGAACTGCCACTTCTGCTCCAAACTTTGAGATGACACATCAGAGATTACACACCCCTGCTAATTGTTCTCCTCTTGTGTGATTCTATATCTGAGGGCCATGTTTATCAAGTGACATAGCACAGATTTTTTTTTTCTTTATGCCTGGTTTTCATTTAGAATTTTTTCAGCATACAGTGCTGCTTGAAAGTATGTGAACATTTATTCATTTAACTGATGTAACTTACAAAGATATACAGCAAGGTAATTTTAGTAGAGATGTCTTATTCAGTGGTACTGCAGCTGGATATAAGGCTTGAACCTACAACCCAGGAGTCCAAGGGCAGCACTTCTAACCACTATGCTGCCCCGCTTTGTGTTCCTTAGTTTTATCATGAAATCGGTATTTAATGAAAATCTGTCTTTCTCATGTGACACATAGGTATGTAATGACCGATTCTATATGTTGCTTTAGAGGAAATCGTGTGTGTAGTAGAAACACACAAGTAGTGCAGGTGTAAAAATAAGTGAAGCCCAAGTTAAACAGGTTAAACCAAGTAGGTAAGTAGAGTCAGGCGTGTAAATCATAGTCATTTATTCATTTTATTTGTTTAAGATTTTCTACAAGAATAATGACAATCCCTATAAGATTTGCATGTTTTCAAGCGGCAACTAGTACAATAAAAAACAATATCACTTTACACTTTTCCGTACAGAGATGTGGGGCTTGTGGTGTGCCGTGCAGTTGTCATGTCAAGACAAGAATAAAAATGGGACAATCAACTTTTTTTTTTTTTTTAGAAAGTCAGATATCCAAGACTTGATTAGATTTGGGCCCGTTGACTTTGGGCTTCAGTCTACTGTCTGAGGTCCTACGGGTGGCCAACATGGTGAAACACTCCTTTATTTACTCTGAGTTGTACATCGCTTCGGAGAAGAGTGACTGCTAAATGAATCATGTACATGTACATGTAAAGTGTTTTCACGCCAGATACAATAACTAACCATGAAATAAGGGCTATTCTAATAATATTCAGGAAAAACCCTGTGGTGGCATCTATCATGCGGTGTACTTTTGCTTTGAACAATGACTAACACAGCCTCAGGTGAGCGTACAAGTACACAATTATAACTTTGTTAGATCTGGAGTCCCGTTACACCTGAGGCTGCGCTACTCGCAGGTAAAGAAGTTTATTAAGTGTGACACATACATACTGTTATCAGCTCTGCCAGTTATCTGTTTCTGGCCCATCTGTGATCCATTCTAAGAGCCTTTTGATGCTGTTATTATGATGTGATGCAAGTGCAGGGAGCATCTGGGAGAACAGGACAGAAATGCATCTGAAAGAGATGTCTTTTGAAACCCTTTTTGAACTTTTAAAAGGATTCAGCAGCTGTGAGGGAGAGAGGGAGCTCATTCCGCCATATCAGAACCTACGGACTTTCAGTGTCAGACAGCGTGTGTGTGACCACGCAGCAGCCAGAGGTGGAGGAGCTGAGGTGTAGGGAGCAATGGAGCCCTGTAGGTGAGTTTTCCAGCATGGTGCATACATGAGCTAGGAAATGGAACGTCTCACAGCTGGAGACAGTAACGGAGCTCTCTGTACTGGCTGATGCTGCAAATGCTGGTTGTTCCTGAAAAACTGTGGCTGCCGCTCGGAAACTTCCTGTCCATCTGCAGGAACGCGCCTATCCATCTGGCAGTACATCGAAGGGGGGGTCCAAAGTGCTTGAAGCACCACCTTCCTTTGGAGGAACTGCTGCCTCGATTGCAGTCTGGTGTCTGTCCCCCAAATGGTCCTGACTCTGTGGGTCCAAGGAGTCTGACTTTGGTCTTCTTTGCCCAGATTTCGCCGTTTTCTGTTTTCCTGGCGATCACAGGGTTACCACTACATGGCATGTGTGACCTTACCTGTCTCACTGGTCACTCCTCAACTGGGAGAACTGGGTTTTTTTGGACATGTCCAGCTGTATTAATAAGAGCACAGGAATTTCACTTGTGGCCTGAGTTGCGTACTGGCTGGTGTGTTTGGGTCATGGTCTGCTTGGGTGGGCCGACTTCACCGCCATATGTTCTGGATACAGAACTCTGCATCAGCCACCTTCCTCTCGTGAGATGAACACTGTTCCACGAAGCTCCGAATCAGCATTTGTTCAGACTGAGCAGCATATTAGTCTGTTTTCCAACAGCACTTACTTATTTATCCAACACTTTTCTCCAAAGCGACTGACAATGTTAAGCTACTTACAGTTATTTACCATTCACACAGGTGGGTCATTTTACTCAAGCTTTGAGGGTAAGTACCTTGCCCATGAGTCCAACAGCAGGAAAATATATCTGAATGTGTGACCTTCAGATCTTCAGCAACTTTAACCATTATGCTGGCTTCCCCATGAGATATCATCTATCCTCTGGTATCTGAGTGGTGGCTTCTTTGGTTCTTGTGGTCAAATGCATTTCACCCCCTGGATTTAACGGACCAAAAAAGTGCAGATGACTGGGATCGGAATCCTAATACCAGGATGAGCGGTAACCAAAATCTAGACAGCAGCCCATCTCTTGTAACCAGGTAACGGGGTACCAGAGTAAGAGGATCACTAGACAGATGAGCTCTCTAAATAGGTGTGTTTTGTATCAGAGGTGGTGTGTGTATGTGTGCCAGCTATATCCATATATATGTGACCAGGTGGGTGAGCGGGTGCATGTAAAAGTCGAACTAGGTACCGGTGTAAGTGGGTCACCAAGTTCAGCAGCACGACTGCTGGGTGCAGCCTCCGTTGACCAGAATTCTCCTTTTTTTCCACTGGCACAGAGTAAAGGGAACAACTGAGTCAGTCTGTTTGCCTCACATTTAAATTCTGCCTCCCTCTTCGCTCCTCTCCCCTTGGACTCTGTCGCTTCGCCATCACTTTCCTTCTGCTCGTTTGTCCTGCGTCTTTGCCGATGTCTTCAGACGGGGTCTGTTGTCACCTCTTCTCCCATTCCTGCCTTCATTGCCTGCTCTATCCTGATCTTATTTATGTCTTTTGAAAAATTAGTTATGAGGATGGTGTCAGGGCACACAAATCCTGCCCAGGCTATACTACTGGCTGATATTTGGGTTTTTACCACATTCCTTTGTTTTCGCAGTGATCTATAGCCAATCCAAGGCTGTGTAAATCCCAAGGACATAGCCTATCTCAGTGTTTGCACACATACACATACACACCCTCCCGCTTGGTCCCACCTGGGGCACCCATGAACCACAATGTTTCCAGAATGTTGAATAAAAGTAGTCGTTTCACTTCCAGTTTTTTTTTTGTGGTGGTAGTGGAGTATTGTCATGGTAATCTAAGTCTGCAAACAGACATGTAGGACCGTGGTAACGTCCACATCAGATGAAGTAATGCACGCTGAGGACTCGTCTAGTGTAATGTGGGAACGAGCTGTGGTCAGAGGAGCCGTCACCGATGGCCCCCCCTCGGACAGTCGGACAGTCCTCACTCCCAACACTGCTTAGTCAGCACTTTCATTGGATAAGTTCTGGGCATGATGGGAGATTGAAGGCATCTCCCGAAGGGTAGTTCGCCGCACTTCGGGATGCTGTGCGGCAGCAAATTTGTTCTTCACCCTCCATCCACCAATAGAATTTTTTTCCATTATACTCTATTCCTAATTATATTTACTTCCACACATTTCCTATATTTATTCATTAAAATTAATTCATTAATGTGATCCTGTACATTTGCTACATTCACCAATAGGAAAATTTACTTTGCACGGCCAAGACGGTGATACAAGAGATGGCGGGTGATGATTAGTAGACTGCCTGGCGTAAAATGGGGCCTTCGGAAAGTTCCGGGTCTTTTGGAGATCCGCAGGTCGAAACGGGAGGAGGACCTCACAGTGTGGGCGAGCTGCTCCAGCCAAGGCAGCAGCCAACAGAGAGTGGTCTTACAGGCCGGCAGAGATCCTGCGGTGCGGCCACAGTGTACGCATGGGGCACAGAGCTGACTTCATTGAACGGCCTATAATTGGACCTTGTTCTGCAGCTCCCGCCTGCCTCCTCCGTCCTCTTCTCCTTCTTCCTTTCCTTCCCCTCTCGCTGTATCCTGCGGCCGTGGGTGGTTACGGTCGCTTGGCCGTCGAGTTTGCACTTGTACTCAAACCCTCCTCTTGCTCCGCACGTCTTCCTCACTTGAACGGTCACACACATTTAAGTCTGACCGCTTTTCTTAGGAGATCTTTCTGTTTCGAAGACCGTGTGGCTCTAACAGCCATTGATAGACATTCACTGCCTGCAGGACGGTGAAGAGTTAAAGAGTAAAACCAGCCCAGGTTCTTAAATACAGACGCTACCTCACAGGAGGGCAAATGAATATACACACACACACACGCGCAAATTCACTGAATCACTGAGAAAAGAGAGAGAGGGAGTGTTTGAGGTTTGGGGATTATAGAAAAATTCACTGTAATTTCACAGACTGGTTTATACAGAAACAGTGACTGTGCTGTCTGTGCTTTGAATTGCAAACGCGCACACGCACACGCACAGACACACACAAATCCAAACAGAAATATGTACATTTGCAGATAGATGATAAGATTCAAAGTAACATGTTTTTCAAATTGAGAGTTTTTTTTTTTGTCCACTTCTCGATGGAATGTAAGATCGGGAAAATGTGGCTCTGTTGTTCTTAAATGACTGGACAACGTAGTTAAAGAGAGGTGAGCAATGTGTGTGCTTGTGGAAACATGTCCTGAAACAAGATGACTGGTTTTTGCTCACCGTGTCGAAAGGTCAAAATCGGGATGAGCAGTTAAACCGATGTAGAAAACTAGCTACAGTAACTACCATTTTTTCCCAGTGACATAGAATAGGATTTTTTTATTATATTCACATAACTGTAAGATAGTGCAGTTGGTTTGAAACTATCAAGTATTCGGTGTGACAGTAATGAGTTACCCAGCTGCGCTCAATCTAATCCAAATTCAGTTTTGGAAACAGGTTAATCTCTGTTGAGACATTAGTAACACACACACACACACACACACACACACACACACGCCTCCTAGAGCAGTTTAGTCTCATCACTTCATGAGCATCGTGTCCTTCTGTTGGAGGAGATATTGAAATGTGTTCATTTAGCTTTAACTTTTCTAGAAAGGGGCTTACAGTGTTAAGGTACCTAGAATTATTTACACATTTATACACCTGGATGACTTGTACTTAAATAATTTAGGGTAAGTACCTTGCTCTAGGGTACTAAAAAAGCTGGTAGAATTTGAACCTGCAACCTCCAGATCTGGTGGGCTGAGCTACCCCAGTGAAGCATGTGATGTGAAACTCATAGTTACACTTGTCATCTGAAAAACCTCAGGCCTCATCCTACACTGCAAGGTTCCCCCCACACCCATCCATTGCCACTTATGTAATTACACACATTATGAAATAAGTTACCTGTTTCTAGCTCACTTGCAGATGCTGTGTAAAGTTTTCAGGTACAGTATATATATATATACATTATTCTGGTCGAAGACCCTTTCTCTCCACTTTCCGGACTCAGAACTTCATGACCTAGAAATTTTATGAAGCAGATGAAAAAAATTAAAATAGATATTTGAGATAAGGGGTGTGAAATACCTGTTCATACCCAAGGACACCCATATTTGATAAAACACCAACTGAGTCTGGAAAGGGGTCTGGGGAAATTAACACCATATGGCTTTTGTTGGGTCGTCGTTCACTGGGCCATTGCTCTGGAGCCAAATAGCTAGTCAGTCATACTGGATCTTAAGGAAAAGTGTTGTCCTTCATCACCGTGAATCAGCTGGAGTTTGTATGTGTTGCATGTAGGTGTTGTCTGACTGCTCTTGCACCCCTCCAACCTGCCTCACCCAGGTCTGGCTCCAGCAGTACGGCTACCTGCCCCCAGGCGATGTTCGTGCTCAGTCCCTCCGCTCGCCGCAGTCCATCACTCAAGCCATTGCTGAAATGCAGAAGTTCTACGGGTTGACCGTCACTGGGTCTATGGACAAAGATACCTTGGCGTGAGTCCCACCACACCCACACCCATCCCTGACCCTAAACATGGCCGACATTCTGGAACGCACACACTCACGTTCACTAGTTAGATCGTTGGAATCAAATGTCACTTTGTGCTTACATAAAAGGATCACTTATACCTCCTCTTGTTCAGCAGGCAAGAAAGATACTAAAATATAAGCATTCATAGGTATAGAGTGCTTACAGATCAGTCATGACAAATGAGTTACTAGAGGTGGAATGTGGTTGATAGGGCGATGAAGCGACCACGATGCGGTGTTCCTGACAAGTTTGGATCTGAGCTGAAGAGCAATTTGAGGAGGAAACGCTACGTCCTCCAGGGACTGAAGTGGGACAAGAGGGAGATCACTTTCAGGTGGGATGCTCAAGTCTCAGGTGTACAAACGAAGACTTGATTTTCCTTGCACCCAGTAGAATGGTAACTCAGCGATAGCTGCTTGGCTTGACTTTTGCACCGGTGCCCTTCCTGGGCTCTTCACATTGCCGTTGCTCTCATGTACCCGTATGTTGAGCGCACTTGTGTTCTTCTTGCCCTGCAGCATACAGAACTACACCCCAAAAGTAGGCGAGACTGAGACCTTCCGGGCCATCCGACATGCCTTCAAGGTGTGGGAAAGTGTGACGCCGCTGCGCTTCCGTGAGATCCCCTACAGCCATATCCGGGACAAGCCAGCCAAGTTTGCCGACATCATGCTGTTCTTTGGCGAGGGATTCCATGGCGACAGCACCCCCTTTGATGGAGAAGGGGGCTTCCTGGCACATGCGTACTTCCCAGGCCCAGGCATTGGGGGTGACACACACTTTGATGCCGCAGAGCCGTGGACCTCTGGCACTACCGACCAAGGAGGTGAGTACTGCGGGTTACAGGGAGGGGCAGGAATGGGCAGAGGAACACAAGGGTGGAGCTGAGGTTGAAATCAGGCAACAAGAGGAAAGAATCAGGGAAAATTGCCTGAGGTAGAATAAGAGGAGGGGCGCCGGTGTCCTGGAGCTGCAACAGCTGCCTGAACACGCAGCGTCCATAGGTGTGCACACCTGTGCACTGAAAGGACTTTGACTCTATGGAAAGAGCGGGGCCAGTTTTGACTTTTCTTGTTCCAGCCTTAAAACGTGAGATTGTTTACATTTCTGTGTATGAGTGGCGTACAATGTGAGCGGCAGCCGGAGTGTGTTTGTTTACCTGCCCAACATTTTTCTGGCCCTTTTGTTGGCTTACAAATGCAAGAAGACTCAGGAGCACTTCTTTTTTATTATTCCTCTGTTACTGTCTTCTCACATTTGCTTACTGCTTTTATCCCCCTTTTTTCCCCAAACGCTAATCTCTCAAATATAAAGTCAAACACAAAGAGTTAAAAGCAACTGGAGTTAGATGCTCTGACCAATTAAAATGAAAGGTGTGTGCACTGATGGCTTTTGTGCTTCGTCTGGACCTCCTGCTCCTGCTGGTAGGGAATGACATCTTCCTGGTGGCTGTGCATGAGCTGGGTCACGCCCTGGGCCTGGAGCACTCGGGCGACCCCAACGCCATCATGGCTCCCTTCTACCAGTGGATGGACACGGAGAACTTTATTCTGCCGCAAGACGACCGTCGGGGCATCCAGCAGATCTACGGTGAGTGTCACTCCTGGTCCACATAGCTCCTCCAGCTTCCTATTATGATTGGTTACTGGTCCCAGCTGGTCTCAGAATGAGTTCTGAAGTTCCACTGTTCTCCTCACCAGGTGTCCGTATCATGAACACTTTTTTCTCACTTTTCCTCACCTGCTGAGCTGCATTCTCCTGATGTCCTTCAAGCAGAGTCTCAATGATTACAGTATTGGGATTCAAACCAGAAACATTCTTGTTTTCTCAGATTTGTCTCTTCTCTGTGGCCTAGCCTGTTGTTTAGCATGACTGAGCCTCTTACTGTCTGTCCAACACCAACAGGGTCAGGTGGTGCACCTCCACCCCCACCTTCTCCCACACGACCCCCCAGGAAGCCAGACCAACCCTCCCATGGCCCAAGTATCTGCGAAGGTCACTTCGACACCATTGCCATCTTAAGGGGAGAGATGTTTGTCTTTAAGGTACCAGCGGCTCAGTCAGACTCTGTCTCATACAAACACACTAAAACACCAGTACTCTGACTGACTCACACACCTGTACAACAACATACAAAACAGACGTTCCGGCTCAATGACAAACCCTAACACTGTGTGTGTCCCTGCTTGTTTGTGTGCTGATCTGATTGCTCCCCCCGCAGGACAAATGGCTATGGCGGGTGCACAATAACCGTGTTCTGGAAGGGTACCCCATGCCCATCTCACACTTCTGGAATGGGTTACCAGCATCCATCAACGCCGCATATGAGAGGGCTGATGGGAAATTTGTCTTCTTCAAGGGTATGACTCTTTTTTTCTCTCCTGCTCTGTCAACCACACTCTCTTTTGCCAAGCTCGGGTTTTAGTCATTCCTTCACATTGCTTTTCAGCATCTTTCAGCAGTGCACAATTTGATCACTTTTACTATAGTCGTGGCCGTCTATGATAAAGGCTTAAGGTGCTTACAGGGGGGCACAGGGGTTACAAGTGATGGCTTGAAAGACCCAGGTTTGTGTCCCCCTACCAATTGTAAGACTCCTGAACAAGTTACATAGCCTCAGTTACTCATATAAAAATTGCCCTGTTCTCCAAGTCAGTGTAAGTAGCTTAACACTGTAAGTCATCCTGGACAAAAAAGTGAGATAAGTGAATCAGTGTTAATGTAACCAAGTATCAGTGCGAAAAAAGAGCATCTCACCAGTGGCCAGTGACATGTCCTCACCTGCTGTGTCTCCAGGGGACAGACACTGGGTGTACAGCGAGTCCACCTTGGAACCTGGCTACCCCAAGGGGCTCAGGGAGCTGGGAAGTGGTCTGCCCAAGGACAGGCTGGATGCCGCCCTCTATTACACCCCCACCGGAATGACTTACTTCTTCAGGGGGACTAAGTGAGTCTGTGGACCAGTCTTTCTGAGTGTCTGTCTGCGTCCAAAGTACCAGGGTGTCAGTCCCCATACTTCTCCTGTGTAGGTACTACCGCTTCAACGAGAACACGCGGTCTGTGGACCCAGAGTACCCCAAGCCCATTAGCGTGTGGAAGGGCGTTCCCGAGAATCCCAAGTCTGCCATCATGAGCAAGGATGGAGGTATCTATGAGTGCTTTGGTGTGTGTGTGTGTGTGTGTGTGTGTGTGTGCATGTGTGCGCAGACTCCTTGCTCCACAAGGACGTTTTGGAGAAAAACAGTCATTAGTAAAACCGGAAAGTAGATAAAATAGTACATACTAAAAGGTCAATGTTGTTAATGTCGCCTCATTTAAAAAAGTTGTTATTGTGTGAATTTCTTGGGTGTGTTTGGAATCGTGAACGTGGAGGCAGTGGAACCAGTGAAACACAAGGGTGTGCGCGAGAAAGAACGATAGTGCGCCCAGGCCTTTTTCAGGGACCCGCTGAGCGTCTCTTCCTTCCCCCACCTTCACCCACCCCCAGCATACACTTACTTCTACAAGGCCAACAAATACTGGAAGTTCGACAATCAGCAGCTGAGGGTGGAACCGGGCTTCCCCAAGTCGGCGCTGCGCGACTGGATGGGTTGCTCCGAGGAAGAGCCCCGGAGGGGGGGCACAGATGAAGAGGTGATCATCGTGGAGGAGAAGAGCGGGGCCGGGGCCGGGCCGGTGGCTGTCGTGGTGCCCCTCGTGCTGCTGGCGTGCGTGATCTGCGCCCTGGGGGCGCTGCTGTTCTTCCACAGGTACGGCACGCCCCGGCGCCTGCTCTACTGCCAGAGATCCCTGCTGGACAAGGTGTAGGGAGCCTAGGGGGTGGAGGGCGGGGGGGGGCGGGCGAGGAAAGAGGGACGAGGGCAGAGAGGAGACACTCGGAAAGGCGGAGGACGGCGGGTTGGACGTGTGCGGATTCCCAGGAGGGAAAGCGGGGGATGATACACGAGACAGACGTTTACTGCTACATAGCCGTGGAATTCGAGGGGAAGAGAGAGGAGCGAGAGATCGGGAAGTGTATTGTGTATTTTTAATATCTGTATGTACAGTTCTGTAGCATTAGAACAGAAGAGATCAGTGCAGCTAAGGGAGAGGGCGGCGCTCGCGAGCATTATCGTAACCTCACCGCTCACCGCGGCTGTTCTCAACAACAACAAAAAAAATCCGGTTTTAAAAAAGGCAAATAAACAGAAATGCTCTGGTGCATCTCGAATGAGCCGCCAGTGTTCCTCTTTATCCCTCCTTCTCCATTGCCCCTTCCCCCCGCCCCCAGCCCCTCTCCCGCCTCTGCTCTTGGTTGATGACTCCAGCTCAATTGCTGTTGGTTTAGCTTTTTTCACATTTTTATTATTGTTGGTTTTGGTTTCCTGGAATTCAGGCCAGAGCAACAGCTCATCCCACACCCCTTCGCCTCACATTCCTCTCCTCCGGGACACCGGGACCGTTCCTGGTCTGGGGGTGGGCGTCCGCCACCCCGCACCCCGTCTGGGTCCCTTAAGGACCAGGACGGCAGTTAGACTTGAGACTCAGATGCTGTAGTTGTACTTAGGGGGAGAAAAAAAAGGCTGGTTGGAACCTTACAGTGCAGTGCAGTGCAGCAATACCTCAGCACAGCAGAGCAGAGTTACACTCTTAGCCATTTACCACAGTAAGCACAGTTCAGCAGAGGGGAGCAGAGTATGGCAAACTCATCAGAGTGTCAGGTAGAGTAGCTCACTTTGAAGGCATGTACCACAGCAAAGCTAACTTCAGATCAAATAAGTAAATCAAATACATTCAAATCAAATAAAGAACACGTCCCAGTACGGTAAAGCAAGGGAAAACATCACATTTCAGCAGAAATGCAAATCGGTGTAGTACTTACAGTGTAATCACAGTACATCTCATTGCAGAGGGTGATATATTAGAGTAAAATGCAGTTTAAATACCGGCGCAGTGTAACTTACCTGGTGCAGCAGTATCGTGTAATGAGGGACAGTCCAGGGCAGTTGTGGATCCATCATTTAATGTAAAGTTTACTAGGGTGCAGAATAAAGCTGACGTCGCAGTGAAGTATAATTTCCTCCATCACTCGTGGCTGTGAGTGGCTGATCATACCTGCAGGATGAGGAAGGAGTCTTTTTAGGAGACTCTTTTTATTGGTCTTGACAATGACTCTTAGCAGCTGTTGGAAGCTGCACATGTGTGGAGCCTGGGTAGCGTTCGTGGAAAAACACAGCAGTGAGTTTTGTGGTGGCCAGATGTGAACTTCCTGAACATCTGTAAGAGGGACTTAACATTTAGTCTGGTCCTGGTTGGGCTTTTACATTTTAAAAAATTTTTGCAGCACAACATAGTGATATGTACCGTCCAGCTATGCTATATAGGGTCCCATAGGGCTTCATGTTGGACTGTAGAGTTCTGGGGCCATCAGTCCTGCCTCTGGTCCTCCCACCACTCTACTGAAGCTCAAGTCAAAGACAATCATGCAGGAACATCTCATGGTTCCCTCGTGGTGCTTTGAAGGAAAAGCTGGACTTTTTAGCAAGTTTACCACACAAGTGAATACATCATCTGCCAGGAGGTCACATATAAAAGACGATACATACCTGGATACTGAAGATAAAGTGACACAAGATGAAAGAAGCCATTTTTTTGAGCGCAATAAAAATAATTGGTAGTTTGTAATTAGATCTGCATTATTTATTGCGATTTTTCCACAGTAACTCAAAGGCTGTGATTTTCACTGTCATATTAAACCCCAGAATGCACCATGTGACCCCATCCGGTGTGTCGCCACTTGTCAGACAGCTGTATCCTTGGCCTGTGTTGTACCATTCGTGGATTATAGTACTTTTTGGGTGCCTGGCAATATGGGGGTGAATTTCAAACTGGTCCTTAAATACCGTTTTGTTACAAGTGCCTCTCGTACGTGTTTTAATGTGACCCACAGGCAAGGGAATGAAGAGAAGTGATGTTTACCATGTTAAAAGGATAAGAGTAAGGTGCACTCACCTTGGCACTATAGCCATATGAGTGGGCGGATGTCTCAGTCTCCACCCTGCACGGTCATGGTCGCGGTTACGGTCACACGTCTGAAGTCCTGGTCCTGGAGACCGGCTGTGTTTGAAGGTCTGCGTTCCCATCGAACACGAATCTGATTGCGACAACCTGACTCTGATGTGAAAAACGTGACATTTTTAGATCTGTGATCACCAGTGAGGTGTAGCGATAACAATACAATTCCTTCACCTTCCTTAGTTCATGTAATTGCTTAGTCCAAAAGTTTTCTATTTTTAACACATATTTTAGTGATTGAAACAACAAAGAATTGATCACCAGGAAATATAACGTGTTTGAAGGCACTGAGTACTCGTGTGCCTTCGTGTGGCTTTTTACTACGGTCTTTATTATTTGATAGGTGTATTTTGAGGGGGTTAAACGCAGCAGGTCCCCATGATCAGTACTGGGGAGCAGAGCTCTGATGTCACTTTGTTCACACCAGGCGTCCTCACTCCGGAAACCAGACAAGGACAATCTAGCGGGTCAGTGGGTGTCGGCGTTTAGTTGAGTATCGGGAACCCGACCGATCGGTCCAGTACAACCGTTGACCACGTCTCTGGGGTCATTCAGCAAAGGGACTGTAGCAGATCACTGAGCCTCAGCGAGGATTATTAAAACCCATGAGCGTTGTCCTGTCCACATGACACCATTTCATTAGTCCATGTGCAATTGTTTTATACTAATCCTGAAATGATTCTTTCTGATCTTATTCTATTTGTTACAGTTCCTATTATTGGTGTTATTATTATGACTATCATTATTATTATTGTTGTTCTTCTCCATGTATTGTTTAAAGATGATGTGTAGTTTTATGATTTTCTTTCTTGAAGTTGTCATTTCTAGTCCTGCTGGACAGGGACACAATGTGACGACCTTGTTGAAAACGCCCTTCGTGTTCGGTTCACTTTCAGGATGTGGTCTCTAATTTTGCGTCGTATGTTTTTCATGTCTCAGACATAATTGATTTCTGTTGATACATGAAATAAAGTAGTATATTTAAAAAATCTTTTAGTTATTAGTGTTATTTACCGCACCTGGAATTTTTGCAACTAATTGACGCTAATGATGACAATAATAGTAATAATATTTATGATAATAATTATTGAAAATAGGAATGATGTTTTGTCTGTTTTCACTTTTTTTATATTTCTCGAATTGAAACTCAAATAAAGTATTTTATAAAATGTCCTTTGTTATGTTACTGTGTGTATAATGGCGTCTCTCACCCACGGGTGTGTGAGGTGACTGTAGGAACGTTACCTGCGCAGGGATGAAGGGGATTTGGCCAAAACGGCACATGTGCTCGTACGGAACTCGGAATAACAGAAAAGCCTTCGGACGGGTCCTTGGGTCGACCGTCACGAGACTCGGCGTGCTGTACCCCGGTACGCAACAGCTGCTCGGACAACGTCTCTCCCATTCGAAAAGGACACCCTCCCTCTCAGCCACCAGTTACGAAAATGTCGTCCGCATCCAAGTTCTTAACTACAAGCAGGACTGGCGATTGCACAACCGCACAACCCTTCGTGCACAAATAAATCAACAAATACGTCATGTTATGATGTTTTGAGCTTTTTTCCCCGAAAGCGGTGCCGTGTTGATCACGAGAGCCGTGTCCCTCAAGAAGGACTTACATGTTGTTTGCGTTGCATCACCGGTTGTGTTGGTGACGATACAGGTTTCTTTGTGGGGAACCACCTTGGGGGCTTAAAGGGTTGTTTTGAACGCACTGCTGGGATCACGGGACACGGATTGTTGGGGGGGGCGGCGGTGGAAGAGTCCCAGCTGGAACTCTCGGCTTGAGCACAATTCCATCCACAACATCTGGAATTATGACTGCATTCTTACAGCCGTGGTCACACAGAGAGGGCGAAACGGTGCGTGTGAGAAGAGGGGGCCTTCTCGACAAACAAGTCTCTCCTTCCTGACCCATTTCGAAACCTGCGATGTCTCCATGCCTCAGCCTTCAACCCCCCACCCTCCTCCCCTTCAACCCCTTGGATTTACTGTCAACGTCCTCATTGGCTCACGACGCGAAAGGACTCTTTACGAGGCTCTTTAACCAAAAATGCTCCACGTCTCTCACCCCCCCCGGCTCTCATTTCACCCGTCTACCATATTTTTCTCTCTCTGTTCCTCCTCCTAAAGCCCCTTATTAAACTGTGCTCCACCGAGCAGAACAATTTCACCCCCGCATCTCATTTCGTCGAGGCTTTTGCAGGGAGAACGACACTTTTTCTACCTGTTTGTGTTCCTCCCACTGCTTCCGTGCAGGAAATATTCATTCTGGCTGTCAATGATGAAAGCCGCGTCATCCATCCATTTTCAGCAACCACCTAAGTGCTCAGGGCATGGTGACGCAGAGCCTATACTGGGAAACGTAGGGCGTTGGGTGGGGTGCGTTCAGGGCAGGATGCCAGTCCGTCAGTGGGCATCGCACACTCACACGAAGTCACACAGCAAGGCCAGTTCAGAGCCACTGACACACTTGAGCTGCAGGTCTTTGGATGGACGAAAGAAAAATAATTATTAATAGTCAGGGCTGCACTTGAATTTACAACCGTGAAGTTTTGAAGCAACCCTTCATGATAAGAGGACATAAAATATTACTTTAATAGACTAAGTCTAGTAATCATACAATATACAGTATATGGTATTTAGAAATATATTAATGATACATAATTACTAAGTCTAATAATAGTATAATTCCAGTAATAATAAATATATTACTGGAGTTATATTATTACTAAGTCTAGTAATAATTTTAAAAATGTATGTAAAAATATGCTTCTTCTTACAATAATAATAACAGCATGGAGACTGATGGCATAATTTAATTCAGGGTGGGACCATTTGGGTCCGGAGAACAAGCCCATATTATAAAATTAAGGGCTTTATTTGAACCTTTTAAATCCACTTTAAGTGTTTTAATGTATTTTCTAATACCTGAAAAATGTTAGAAAGCTGTGTATTTTTGTGAATTCCTCTCTGGTTCCTTTTCGCACTGAACTGTTTCCTTCTTCCTCTCTACATCTGGTTTGCCGATCATCTCCTCCCGTCTCCTCTGGAGAACCCATTTCTCCGGCATGTTGGCTTCGGTCTACGGTTCGAACGCGAGGGACACATAGTCCGGCTCCGTCTCCATCGTTTATGCACTAAAGCCCATAGTTACACTTTCCCATAATTCCCTGCATGTCAGGATGGGATGGACTGGGGATCCAGTATGTTATGAAGACAGGGACATGTGGGGTTGGGGCATCACATGGGAATGCAGCTGCTCTCACATAGGGTGTCTGAAGGGGAATGCAAAGTGTGTGTGTGTGTGTGCGCGCGTGCGCGCGCATGCGCAAAGATGCAGCCATTCTGTCCCCACACTTTTCTAGTGGCTGTGCTCTCGCGGTCAGGAAGTGGTTGCGGTCAGGGCTGCGATTTTCACCATGTGTGTCAGTAACCTACATCACACGCACACAGCGCACACGTCACACAACACACACCTACAGCAACATCCTGACCTAAATACCGGTACCCCTTTATTTTTCCGCACAGGAAACACCACCCCTGCACTATGCATGCAAGTGTGTGTGTGTGTGTGTGTGAAACCTGGAGGTTGTTGCTACTATGGTGTAGCAACAATCTCCAGGTTTCACCACACATATACACACAGAGACAGGGAGGTGTACGGCCGATGAGGGAGCCCAAGAGGTCTATGGCTGTCGCTTCTGCTCCAAGACCTCTGAATATGGCATTAGCAGCACTGGAAAAATCCAGTGGAAAAAATGCCCCCCCCCCCGCCCACTCCCCTCTCTCCTCCCCTTACAGCAAACAGTGTGTTTTGGGGAGTGTGTGACTGCTGGACCCTCTCCGGAGCTCCATTTTTCGCCCGGTTTGCAAGGAGTGAGCTCCACACGCCTCGACCGGCCACACTACCCTCCACCCCCCCCCCCCCCCCCAGGATTCGAGCTAAAGAGGAGACGCACTTTGGAGCGGCACAGCACAGAGACAGAGATCTTTCCCAGGCGTCCACGTCCTGTTGGTCCGTCCACACTGCTGAGTACGCAAAGCTGTGAAACCGCCGCAGTTACAAGGTTCGTTCCGAGTCCGTGAAAAACACTCCGAGCCTCTGTCTGTGTGTGTGTGTGTGTTTTGGGGTTTACGTGGCGGGTTGGGCCAGCAGTTTAGCTCTGATTGTAGGAAGTTAAATGTTCAACACGTCTCTCTCACTCAGGCCTTGCGCAGCACTCTGGGCTGGGCAGGAAGTCACTTCCTGGGCAGCAGATGCTGAATCAGGCTATGCGGACGGGCCCGGAGCAGGAGAGCTTCACCTCGACCCATTTGGAGCTGCCAGGAAACCCCCCCCCCCCACCCCGACGCACCCCCCCGAGTCTCAAGGCTTCGCCACTTCCTTTTCAACTCCTACCCCCATGTCTGTCCTCGCCTGTGTCTGCCCTAATGGACTGGTTCTGGTACCACCACCATCCCCCCCCCACACACACACACATCCCGAAAAAGGGCCACATCTGGTTCTCGTTCCCAAATAGAAAACAAAAAGAGTAGAGGGGGAAGGAGAGCGAGTGCAGAGCGAGAGATACCCAAAGGGCCCACATCTGAAGCATCCTGAGGGAGAGGGGCACGGTCGTTGCACATGGGCCCCACGGTGTGGTTTCCCCTCCCAGTGGGAACTTGCTTACAACGACAAAAATTGTGCTTTTAACTGCATGGTAAATGCTGTCTCCTTTTATTGCGGCCCTCTGAGACTTTCCGGGGCAAATGGCGGCCATGGGTTCGTCCACCTGGGGCAGAACGGTGGGTAGGCTTCAGCACCAGTTCAAGAACACTCCTACTCTACGGTGTGAGTTACGTAGCCATTTATACAGCTGGGCCCTTTTTACTGTAGCAAGGAGGTGGAATCGAACCTGGATCATCGGGTCCAAAGGCAGCAGTACTGCTACTACCTTAAATTCATTTCAGTTTATGTCTATAGGCACTATTCTCACACAGTGACATGGCTCGTGGAACTAAGGCCCAAGAGACATAACGATTGAGATAAAAGGTTAGCATCACTTTGAATTAGCTGTACGTTAGATAAAGTAAGCAAACTGGCAACTGAGGAGAGGACAACAAAAAACTCCCAACCAAAAGACCAAACGAGAAAATAAACCTCTGGGGGTCCAAGTGCCAGCAGCCACACACTCCTCCTGGGCATTCTAGATAGAAAAAAAAGACTTGTACACCAATTTATAACACTGCTACAGTCACTGGAAGGCAATAAGTTGAGGTCCAGATGCAGGTATGTTGATTTCATCCATAATGGCAGGCAGTCAGCACACAAGCCCTTGTAAATCCTTGAGAAATCGGTAGCAGATGGGGTAGTGCAGACATACAGTATCTACAGTAAGACCCACCCTCGGCACATGGTTAGTTTATCATGCTGTCTCGCCGCTATGCATTGCTGGATGAGTCCTGTCTCTTAGTGCAGTGCTCACTGTGTGCTCCTGCTGGTCCAATGTACCCATGTCCCATGTCCAATAGGTGTGTAGGCTATGTGCTGCATTAGCATATTTAGAAAAGCAGTAATAAGTGTGTTTGTGCATCTGATGGGCGGCACTAAGAGGTCACACCCTGACCGAAGGCTGGACAGTCAGCCGAGCGCAGCTGCGCTACAGAGAAAACTGCATGAGACAGGAAAAATGTGCGTCTCGGCGAGTGAGACCAAATTACAGTGCAGCACTACTGAGGTCAGCAAGAGCAGCAGCGGGACCTGAGCGGCAGACGGAGATGAAAACGAGGAAGGGGGAGGCAAACAAAGCGGCTAGACGGCAAGTCTGTCAACAGCAGGAACCTAGAAGGTCAAGAGGAGTCCAAACTCCTGGGGAGGGTAAGATGGCGACTCCTGCAGACGCAGTGGCTCGGCCCTCCCTCAGTATAGCAGTAGCTTTTAGTGTATATTACCGGTATGCCAGTACTGCCAATACCCCATATTACAGTCTCAGCTACTTTTCACCAGAGACCACCACAGATTCAGATGTGACACCACTTTCACCCCTTCAGAGATCCTACGCCCCCCGAAGCCCATAACAATTGCCATCCAGAGCAGAGGGAGAGGAAACAGAAGCGGGGACGTGAGCCCGGGCCACTTGCTCGGCTAGAGGCTAACCGTACAGACCAGCGCTTCCAAACCTGTTCCTCGCCACCTCCAGGTCTATTGCCAACAAGAAGGACGAGATCGGAAGCGAATCGGAAGAGCGGAGGAGGAGGACTGCGCGTCTATGTGAACGACAGTTGGTGCGGTAGGCTATACATTCCCCCACAAGCAGAGGCTACGTTAGCATTAGAAAAGCTACATGAAAGGACTTCAAAGTTTCAATCTAATTCTTGTTTTTAGTATTCTTTCATTCTGCTGCTGTTGTTCTGAGGGCTGCCACACAAAATTTCATCGTATTGCATACAGTGACAATAAAGTATCTCATCTCAACTAGGGTGGCTTTGAAATTGTACTCCACATAATGCCAAGACTAACTGCAAGGACATATGCAGCTTTTGCACTACAGTACAGTAAAAGCATGTACAGTTGACCCTTGAACAACACGGGGGTTAAAAGTGTTGACCCCTGCGCAGTTGAAAATCCGCATATAACTTTTGACTCCCAAAAACAGAAGTACTAAATAGCCTATTGTTGACCGGAAGCCTTCCCGATGACAGTTGATTAACACATATTTTGCATATGTATTATATACTGTATACTTACAGTAAAGTAAGCTAGAGAAAATAAAATGTTAAGAAAGAGAAAATACGAGAAGTTTACATCGTCTGTTTACAAGATGAATCGCTTGTCCGTCAGTACCTACATCAATATTGTCTTATATGATACAAACCACTACTTGTTATAGGTATTATGTGTATATTTTATGGTAGTAAATTATAAAATAGACTAGTATCTACATATATCTTATGCATTCATGACATATCTAACGTTTTCTTAATTTTTTCGATATTTCTAAGCTACACAGTTCACCTGCAAGATTTTTCAAATGGTTGCAAATCCCCAAAAAATTTTCCAATATATTTCTAGAAAAAAATCTGCGTATAAGCGGACCCGCACAGTTCAAACCCGTGTTGTTCAAGGGTCAACTGTACATTAAATAGTGTCACGGGCTGCGGCGCAAAACTGACACACTCGGGCCCTTAGTCCTCACTGTTGTCTTCAAGTCCGGCTTCCAGCATACAAAATGGAGGCTCGCTGCACAGAAATAAGAGCAACGCGCTACCGCCTCCTGCGGGACGAAGCTGGTACTGCAGTCCAATCCATTGGCATCTGTGAGATAATGGATCAAGCTCACTGTTTGATGCAGATGTTTGATGCAGCTACAGAAAACACTGGAGAAAATATATTATTTAAGCATGTATAGAGTAGTATTGTGGTCTGGCATAGGCATTAAAATAAATCCAAGGCAATGGGTTTTAATAGACTTAATCAATGTGCTGGCAAATATACCAAAGGGGGAAATAGAGCCACTTCCTGGAGCCAATGATTCAGCAGTGAATAAACTTCAAGTTTTGGGGCCCATGAGAAGAAAATTAAAACAGCACTTTCAACAATAAAGAGGCACTCTCTCCCACCCTTCACTCCCTATGCATTAAAACGCATTTAAATACTCAGGTTTAGCTTCATTCCACAGACACTGCACTGTACTTTGATCTTCACTACAATAAACTAGTTAGAATGCTGTGCCCAACTTGTAAATTCATGCCCTGTACATTGAGTGTGAGTAGACCTGTCCCTGGGTCAGGAGGCCAGATCCTCTATTTCCACAGTGGTCTGAGTGCCGTGGCGGGGGGAAGACACAAAACACAATCAGGCTGCTGGTCACATGACCACTTTCCTGCAGCAAGTCTCCCGAGGGGCACGATGAAAACAGAAAGAAGCAAAGAGGGTGTGTTATTTTCTTACAACAAATTCTTTATTTCTTGGTCTTTAGAAGTAGCTTTCCCTTTGGTTTCAGAAGCTGAGATTTCTTCTTTTCCCTCATAATCTGCTCCTCCTCTTTCTTCACCCTCCACTTCTGCATTCCCGCTTCCATCTCTGTGCTGAGCACTACAACCCGTCTCTAAGGGGAAAGAATACGTTGGAATAAATGGTAGCGTAGTGGTCAGAGCTGCTACCTTTGGACCCACAGGTTCGATCCCCATCTCCAGCTGTAACACCTTTGAGCAAGGTACTTACGCTAAATTGCTCCAGTAAAATTACCCAGCTGGGTAAATAATTGCAGATCCCTTAACACTGTAAGCTGCTTTGGAAAAAAAGGTGTCAGCTAAACAAATAAATGTAAATTAAAGAGTGGCATGGTGGCACAGTGAGTAGCACTGCTGTCTCATAGTGCCTGGGTGGTGCAAGAGGATGTGGGTTCAATCCCCACTCAGTCTATGTGGTGTTTACATGTTTCCCCTGGGTGCTCTGGTTTCCTCCCAAAGACATGCTGTTCAGGTTCACCCATCGTGTGTGAGTGATAGAAAGATTGTGTTCCACTGATTTTTGTGATTTACACCTTGTGTTTCTTTCCTTGAGTTTTTTTTCTTTCCTTATGTCCTGACAATTTATGTCATAGGCTGCTGAGAGGATTCACAGAGTAAGAATTTCATTGTATGGTGTAACAAACTGTTTACTGTACACATGACAATAAACTCTTGAATCTGATGTATGGATGAGTGACCCATTGGAAGTAGTGTATCTAGCAGTGCAAGTCACCATAGTGAATAAGGTGTGTGAGCTGATAATGCTACATAGAGTTCACCGGAAGTTGCTTTGGAGAAAAGTGTCTGCTAAATAAATAAATGTAAAGAGCACACACACACTACAAGAAACACACACTGAAATAAAGAGATTTTAATACTCGCATTGAAATAGCAGTGATTTTCCAACCAGCTCCTGAATGACTGCTTGCAATTACATTCCATCATTTACTTTGTGCATTTCAAAGGACAAGCAAAACAGACACACACACACACACACACACACACACACACACACACACACACACACACACACACAAAACTGCCTATAAAACAGTGCGCAGTTCTTACCGCAAACTCTTCCCTCTCCTTTTGCCTCCGCAGCTGTCCTTTCATAAGGGGCGCAGGGCGACCGTCTGCAGAGAGTCACCGTTAGTCACTTGGGACACAAACTGTGTCACTGTCTCCCTCTCTCTCTCACACACACACACACACACACACACACCACACACACACACACACCATACAAGGTGTCATGTAACATCTGAACACACCACAAAAGCCAGTTAATGAAAAAAGCACTTAGTAATGACACACACAAAACAGAGACAGAGCTCTCGTGTGGAGTGTGTGTTCCAAGTGTGAAGGCACACAGCATCTCCACTACATGAGTTGCACGCACTTCTTATTTGAGGCCATGTCTCACTGTAAGACATTTTACATGCAGCAGATATGAACCCACAGAGATTCATTTGAACCTGAATTAAAACTGAAATCCAGAAAACAAGTATGTGTTTATGGCTTTACTTAACAATAATTCCTCTTAATAGTAAATATTTTTACAATTGTTAATTTTGCCCCAGTCAGACTGCCGCACTCCCCCACACAGTGTGGTGGAATGACCTCCCTCTGTCCCTCAGAACTACTGAATCCCTTTCAAGATTCAAGAATGGTCTCAAGACGCATCTCTTTCAGACTCACTTCTCTACTGATGACCTTTGTGCTCCATAAATTTACTTTATATCATTTGTCACAAAACCTCTGTATGCTACACCTCATAAATGTTATATTTAATGTAATCCAGTTTAAAAATGTCTGCTCTTTACCAGGTCTATATGCAGCTGCCCATGTAATGTATGTTACATTGTTTTAAATATTTATAGTTTTTGCAACCGACTGAAGTTTGTGTCAAACGAGGGAACAAATGAAATTGTGTTTCATATTTATAAGCTTTGTGTTACTTCTTAGGAAAAGGTTCCCGCTACACGGTGTTGCCCTTAAGGACACACTCTCTGTCCGTATTTGTGTCGTGTAGCGAGGAGTGTCTGCTGAGCCCGGGGAGGGGGCACTTACCAGCGAAAGACCAGTCTGGGAGGTCGGTTAAGGGGCCGTATTCCGATCCCGAGCGAGCCAAGCCGTGTCTGTAAGAGCGAAGACAACACGGAACACGCTGAGCTCACTCTTTTCAGCTTTTTCAACACTATGATGCCTCTATTTGTAAACATCTGGTGGCCTGGTGTTTAGAGCTGCTGCTGCTGTCTTTGGACCCAAAGGTCACAGGTTTGAATCCCACCTCCAGCTGTAATACTGTACCATTGAGCAAAGTACTTATAGAACAAAACCATCCAATATAAATGGGAAAATCATTGTAAGCAGCATAAATGAGAAAACTGGAATAATATTTAATTATTATTTTTAAAAAAAATCAATAAGGGAAAGTGAAAACCGTGTAATATGTATTTTACTGTGATGAAGAGCTGGTGGAGAGACACACTGAATTTGGACGTGTGTGTGTGGGTGTGTGTGTGTGTGTCACTCACTCCAGCCTCCACTTGCTCCCCGCGTGTGAGACGATGCTCTGGGAGAAACAGCGACACGAGTGCTTGGCACCTGTGAAGCACACATTCCAGTGAGCCCCAGCTAAGATGGATCCGTTAAGGACAGAGAGGGACACGTAGAAAATGCTCGCTTTAAAACTGCATGATTATAATCAACGAACAAGAAGACCACACACACACACACACACAGTAACTCCTCAGATTACAAACAACGATCCACGGTATCATTAGCAAAACACTACTTTACTTTATAATTATAAAATAACAGGTAACCCGAAGCAATCAGTACAATTTAACTTTAAAATTCAAGAAAAAAAAGCGAGATGAAATAGCTTTAAATGCCCTCTTCTCCTTACCTGCACTACAGAGAATCCTTACGGTGCCCGCCATCTTGAGCACCCGTACGGCAGCTCAACCAGGCCAAAAGACGTGACTAAAACGCGTTGCCGTTTAATTGAACCGCTGGGTGGCGCGTGAACGCACGGGCGGGTCCCCGTTTCATTGACTCAGAGGCGCGTTTCAACTAAATTAATAAAAGCTGATTATGTTGACTAGTAATGATACTCCGAATTCTTATTAAAAATTACATTTTTATAGATGACTGCCACAAAATACCAAAAAATATTCTTCGTTTACTACAATTTTACTGTGTACCCTGGAAGAAAGTGCATTTTCTGGCAGTATTGTACTTCACTTACTATATTTCACAAAGGTGCAGATTTCTTGTCGTATTTGGCCCTTTCAGGTTCAAAATAAGTATTTTGCCATTTTACACATTTTATCATCATCTGCACATAAAAATATACTACAGTATACAACAATTAGGATTAAAATATGGTTAAAAATTTGATGATCACGTGTTTGTATCTAAAGCTCTTAGTCTATTGTGAGATTCACTCGTCTTTCACCTGAGCTGGAGGAAAACCTCTGCTATTTAAAACAGCAGGAACATTTTACTTTTCCCATGTTTTTTTTTTCCATCATGAAGCATTACTGTGTTTTACACTGTATTCTCTTGTACTGCAGTAGTGACTTGTTTATGCACATCTGTGATTTTGTTTCCGTTCCCAGGTGTTTTGTGTCTTGCTGCGCTTTCGTTCAACGTCTCGCGTCACCATGTCGGACCAGCAGTTGTACAAAAACACGTTTATGGAATCGCAGTCACACGCAAAATGCTGCCCTTCAACTGTCCTGGTAGATGTTTCTGCTGGTCCGGAGTGCTGGTGAAGTGGTGTGTGTGGGAGGGCACTGGCTATCTAGAAGCCTCCACCACAACTATGTGTCCCGCCCTGCAGGACAAAAGGAATGTGTGGGGGCTCCGCAACCGCTGACAGGAGGCATGATGTTCAATAGCAGTTATTGTATTAAGTTACATATCTACACACTTGTGCTTCTCTGTGCTCTATCAGCATCGTTTCATTTATGTTTATGAAGATTTTTCCACTATTTTCCCCACTTTTCAGTTTGCCGCAACTCTGGGACAAGTTGTATACTTCCCCTGTGCTCTTACACATGCTTTGTGTTGTAATTATTATTAGAATTATTATTATTATTTGCAATAGCAAAAAGGCATTGGAGCAGAACTGAACTCTCTGAAGTGGCAGCTGGAGGAAGAGCAAAGAGGAGGCGGTGGCTGAACAATGGCCGGGGCTCAACAGGGCTCTGAGTCATCACGACGGCTCCTTTGATTGCCATGCAGGCTCCAGCTTGTACTGAAAACACCTGGCCCAGGGGAGACGGGGACAAGGGGAAAGGGTCTTTATTTCACTATTACTCTGTGCCATATGCAGAATACGGTAACATTTACAGGGCCGTGCAGCGGTGCTGCTGCCTCGCAGTGCCTGGGTTCTTTGTGCGTGGGTTCGAATGTGGAGTTTGTGTGTGTTCTCCCCCGTTTGAATGGGTTTCCTCCCCCAGTCTGAAGACATGTATTTCAGAGACCCTGTGATGGACTGGTGTTCGGTCCAGGGTGTACCCCTCCAACCTTAGTGCCCGGTGATTCTGGCATAGGCTCCTGACCAGTGTGACTCTGGTAAGGACAAACGGTTAATAAGTGAGTGAATAATATATATAACCAGTATTCTGTAAAATGTATAAATGCAGGAAGACTAAAGCAAAGACGAGAGAGCATGTCAGCGACGCATCCGTCAAGTTACAAGAAATATTTCATGTGCGCCCCCATTTTCACTTTAGTTTTCATACACATCTGGGGGTTCTGAGCCCACACTAGATTCTTACACTTGTGGACTGTGTCCTGTGTTTTTTCTGACCTCTAAATCCAGGAAGATGAAAGTAACAGCTAAACAGTTGTATTTTAATAACAATACCACTTCTACCAGTTCCATCACATACAAATCACAGCACAAAGCAAACACTTCTTGGGCCTTGAACAAGTTCCATGCCGTAGGCAACTTCACACTCATTCCACTAAGGCTCTACTTCAAAGTGACTTGGAATGTTAAGCTGCTTATAATGGTTTGCCTATTTATACAGCAGGGTAAGTTTTACTAATTTACCGTAAGTACCTTGATCCCAGGTTCTACATCAAGAGGTGGGATTTGAACCCAAATTATTTCAAGTGCAAGTGGATGAAACACAACAAGAACTAAGGAGGAAAGTACACAATATGCTGTTAAACCCAGTGTTATCAAGAAATTTATATGCAGCTATGAAAAAATGATTCAGATAAGTGAAATGTATTTTCCCAGAAGCTAAAAATAGGTGCCACCCAAGATGCACTGCCATGTTTTCCCCAAAAACATGTTTCTGAGGAGAAACCAACACCGATAGGTAAAACTTTACAACATTATATAATTAGGCTGAAAAAACAAATGTATTTAATGATTTTTGTTTTTACTTTTAAGGAGCGCAGTTGGAGAAGCTGCACTCACACGAGATGAACATCACAGCCCAAGAACCTTTTCTGTACAATTCAGCTCTATAATATACATATAATAATAAGGGGTATGAACATATGAACAGTAACAAATATGGGCAGCTGGTGGCAAAATGGCTGAAGTTGCTGCCTTTGGACCCCAAGGTTGCAGGTTTGAATCCCAGTCTCCAACTGTGGCACTCTCGAAAGGTATTTTACCCTAAAAGTACCCAGCTGTACAAACAGGTAAATCAATGTAAGTTTCGTTGGAGAAAAGCGTCAGCTACATTAATAAATGTAACGCGTCGTAGCGCAAAACGTGGAACTTCAGAAACGTCGAAGCTTCCAGCTCAGCTGTCTCGCGCTTCTAGACTATGTCCATTTCGCACACTAGCAAACGACCCCACGCGCTACGTGACACCGCGAGGGGGACGGGCTTTCGCACAGGTGTGGCACTGCACAGTGCGCGCGCGCAACGGCCTGGCGGCGAGGGGGACAGCTTGCTCGTGCGCGCATCCCCGAGTCACCACGATAGCGCGCACGCCACTGCGGACGTGGCCGCTAAGCTACAATTCCGTCGCGCTGGTATCCCAGCGCCAGCGCGCGCCGTAACCTTCTCCCTCCTTTTTTTCGTATCTCCCACACAGTGCTGAGTAAAGCTCGGCCGCATTCCTCGCCTTTTTCCCCAAACAAGTTCCCACTCGCTGATAAATGGTCTGCAGAGGGAGAGGCTGCAACACACACACACACACACTCGCTCGCTCGCTGGCTCGCGCGCGCAGCTGCAAACCGCAGCGGCGAACAGGGAGGAAAGAGCAGAGCAGGAAGAGGGGGGTAGGATGCCAGGAAAAAGGAGGCCAAAACCCGAATAGTGGCGCTTTGATCAGTGGAGCTGAATTTTATGGTTTAAATGGGGTGTGTAATAAAACAAAGGTTTGTTACAGTCGGAGTGCACGCCATGCATAAGAAACCCCCACATTGTTTTGTCTCCGCTTCACACACGCGCACAAAACCGCAATGCCTATTTATAACTTCCACTGTAGCCTTCCGCACATTCCAGAGACTCCGAGTACAACTAAATAGTCCCTCTTTTCACTTTGCAAAGAATTTAGCGCTAAACACAAGCGAAAACAACGTATTTCCCTCTCCGCGATGTATACAACGCTGAGCTGTTTGTTTAATGTTAACTACATGAAGGTGGAATTCAATCCGTCGATATAATGATGATGATGGAAAAAGCATCCACGCATGGCATGATTAACGAGAGACTCCCCCGTTTTTTTTAACTGTCTCGTTTTCATAAGACGAAAAAGTTGTTAACGTTTGCTGTACTGTTACCATTTGGAAGTCCGTCCCAGGTATACTTTGCACATATTTCGACTTTATGAATTGGAAGTAAAACAAACTTAAGTAGCAGGGGGAAGCTGTGTGCCGAGGTTTCACGGCTTAACCTGGTAATTTTTAAGTTTACCAACATACAAAAAGGTTGTGAGGAAAAACGTGTTTGTTGAAGAACTCGGATGCGCTGGGGCGCGAGACGCTCAACTCACATCGCGCGCGCCCGGTCGGCCTGGGTGCCTGCGCGAACAGCGGAGGGAAAATATTCAGTAGGCGATTCATCCGCCCTAAGGAATGAAGTCCCGGCTCAGGAAAAAAGAGCTGAAGAAAGAAAGAGGAGCAGGGAATTTCGGAAGAAAGGAGTTGCTCTTATTTATTTCAAAATTTGCCTTTAAATTATTCTTTGCATCGATTCACTGAACGCATTTGTCGAGCATATCTTGCGTGCGGACACTACTATAGTTATTGCCTACAGAACTTTTTTTTTCGGCAAGTTAGTTTTTCTAACTTCCTGACCATATTTTCAGAGAATTGGTAACAGATCTGACAGAAATTCGGAAGAAACGAGTAACATCCCGCTCTTTTTGTGCTCGGTTTCCCAAGGACTGTTTTCTTGGAAGAGAACAGTGAAATAGTGGGAATAAGGGAAAAGTTGGAGGGACGGAACTGAATCGGTGCCTCACTGTGGCTGTGGGACCTGCTGTACCTCTCCGCCGAGCGACCGACACGATTGTTTTTTTTTTTCATTTTTATTTTTAAATTAAATGCACAAGAAGTCGAGGAGTTCAAATAATCGACATATCTGTCTCCTCTGTCTCCTGTGTCTCTCCTGTGTCTCGGTGTTAAAGCGTTGACCGTTTAACGGGGACCACAAAGGAAGAGGACCGCTATACGGAGCAACGGGGACGCGCAGCTCGAGCACGAGAGCTCCGGTTTTAACGCTCCTTCTCACTTTTTTACCACTTTTTTAGTTCACGTATTTCCTTGGTTTAAAATTGTCTGTCGGTGCGATAAAATCAGATGGATTTACAGTCAATACTGAGCTGTAATTCCCCTATTATATCAACAGCTCGGAAACGATGATTACATCCAAGCAAGAAATAATCCTCCTATTATGCCTTAACTCTCTTATTTATTTTTTATAACGTCTAGTATTTATTGCTTATGTTCTATACTCTTTAATTTAGACATTTCAACTGCTGTAGAACTACTTGAATGTTTTCATTGTGCTCCTTACTCTGTATTTATTTCACTGGTGTTAGGTCTTAGTTTTGGCTCTACAGCCTAAGAACAATACTGCAAGTTTGTTCGTTTGTGATAGATAAAGGAAGCAGAAATGGACCGACTCGGAACCAAGTTACTGGAGAAGTTGAAACGAAACGAAAGTGTGAAATTCCCCATTTCCAAGAAGAAAGGGGACACTGGGAATGCGAACAATAACAACAGCAGCAGCAGCAGCAATGCGGCAGTGCCAGCAGAAGGCACGGTCAGTTTGTCTCCGGGCTCGGGTTCAGGTCAGCCTGCGCTTTCCTCCCTGACCCCGGCTGAGTTGCTAAGCCAAGGGACCAGGGCGGGTGGCCATGGAGTTATTTCTCAGAGAGTTTCTCCCGTCACGGTCCCTCCTGAGGGCAGCCGGAGCAGCGAACATCACCACGCTCCTGTGGCTGCACCCGTCCGCCGCCGCTCTCCGCAGCAGCATAGCCGGCGATATGTGGCTGAAACAGGGGACATCAGGGCAAACGACATGGGCCTTTCAGAGGCTCCGCTGAGGAACAAGCTGCCTGGGGTTGGTGAGCAGTCTTGGCGGGATCTGATTCTTATGGAGACCCGATGCTGCTGGGGAATGGGCTGGGCCCGGAAAGTGGCATTCGGCAAACTCCGGGCCAGCGCCGCTACTCCTTGGAGCTCCAGCAGCTCGTCCAGAGGCAACAGCTCTTGTCCCAGCAGCCGCCTCTGTCTCCGGTCTCCTATAGGGTCCCTGGCGGGGCCCTACAGCGGTACAGCGCTGCCGAAACAAGCTTCCCCCTGGAGCAGGAGCGTCACAAGCGCTTCTCTTTGCAGGAAACTCTTTCCTACAAGCGGAATAGCACAGGAGGGGAACTCTGGGACCGGCCCTCATCCCTCTCGCATCCACCAAGCCGTGTCTCTGAGCTGGGAGGAGGTGGCGTCCTCCCAGGCATGGCTCTCAGCCCCTGCTCCTCTGTCAGCTTGCAGGAGTCCGTGCTAACCAGCCCCCGCTCCAGCTTTGCTAGTACTGCCAGTGGGGGCAGTCCTATGGGTAGCCGCTGCAGTAGCAACCGCACTAGTGGCATCAGCTTGGGATTCGATTCCCGCTACAGTGCCCTGCAGATACCGCTTGGAGGCAGAGAGAGTGTCACCTTTGCCGGCTCAAGTCATGCAGCTGGTGCAAGGGCAGGTGCTCCATTTATAGAGATGTGGAAGGATTATATTGACGGCGGGGCAGCGTCTGTTACTCAGGATAGCCGTCACTCATATCCTCCAGCCTTAGGAACCCCCGCTGCGGATTGGGGAGAGCAGCGGGCAGCTCGAGGGGGTCCTGGGGATCGGCTGCGATACTCGGACCTGTTGGGGACCCAGTACCAGGAGGAGCTAATCTGCCTACTCCGGAAGGAGGTTGGGCTGCCCAGGGAGGCACAAGGAGATGCGGCTGGGGTCCTTGAGTTATTGGAGGGCCTGAGTCTGAAAGAACAGCCTCCCTCTGTTGGGAATCCCAAACCTAAGGAGGAGTTTGGTGTTGTAAGGGACAGCACCGACAGCAGACAGGAATACTTTGGTGAGACAATCGTCCTGATCTTCCTCATCAAAGAATGGGCACAGTCAGCCCTGCCAGAGTTTCTGGCTGTGTGTCTATAAAAGTGTGTTTGTGTGTGTGTGCGTGAAAGAGAGAGAAAGGTAAATGGGCTGGGAAGAGTCAAGTAAGTGCACAGATGTCTAGACTCAAAGGGGATTGAAGCACCATCTGGGCCAACACTGTAGCATTCTAGATTAATGTAAATTTGAGACAAAACTCAGTAAAGGTCCATCCAGGGTATACCCTGCCTTGCACCATATACTTCTTGGATAGGCTCTGGACCACTGTGACCCTGTAAAGGCACCACTGCTGACAGGAAAGAAAGGCACACTATTAGAGTCAAGATATCAATCAACAGCATGACTGAGTTCCCCTGTGGTGCATCACCTCATGCTACCACACGCTTTGGCGGCATGCCATGCTACAGCGCCCCAAGCTGATGAGCGCGTGGTGGTGTGTGATGCGTGTGTAAGCGTGTGCTGGCGTGCGGTCTTGTGTTTTTTTTTTTTCTTTTCTTTTTTGTTCAGTTTTTTTCCCTCAGGTATTCTAGCCCCGAAGGGAAGGGAGTATCTGACTGCACTTATAATGAATTAGGGAAGGTGTAGGAGTTAAAGTAAGGGATGGGCAGGAGCAGCAGCATCAAAGGAAATGCAGTGAAAACAGTCACTTTTTGTAGATGCTTATCTGTTGTGAGAGGTGCATTCAGTGTGTTGTAACTTTTTTCAGGTGTTCTTGTAAAGTGCGTTAAATTTATTCATAGGTAAACTGTGTCAAACATAAAAAATTTATCATTCATCTAGGTACCTGTGTGAAGTGCGGAAAAGGAGTATATGGAGCGGATAACGCCTGTCAAGCTCTGGAGAGCCTCTATCACACACGCTGCTTTACTTGCTTCTCCTGCGGTGAGTTGTCCAAAGTAACTCACTTTGGACTTTCAGATAACCATGTTTAGCTCTGTGTAAAGTCTTTGTCACATTTGCATTGGGGAAACCTCTGTTCACCTGTAATTGAGAACATCCATTGTTCACATCCATGTCTTTGTTGCAGGTATTGTGGTTTTCTGCTTATTAAATGCTGTGAAATTTATAGCTGTCTAGGTTTACAGTCCAGGTTTGCTCTGTTGTCATGGGCTAAAACTTGTGTCCCCCATTCAGGCCGCACTCTCAGAAACAAAGACTTCTACAACGTTAGTGGCTCAGTGTACTGCAAGGAGGATTATATGGTAAGAAACAGACAGATTGGTGTCCGCAGAGCACCCAGCAGGTCCTCGGGTTCCTGTCTCTTCTTTATGATGTCACTGTTAGGTGAATCTTGAGCCCACCCTGCTCCCTACTGTGCATGTAGGCTGAAAAAAAAAACATTTCCTGCCATATTTTACAATGCACTGTACCTCAACCGCGATGACTTTGCAGTTTATGCTCACAAGCCTTTCTCGACCCTTTTTCTTTACCTCCATGCAGTTCTCAGGGTTTCAGGCAGCGGCGGAAAAGTGCAGTGTGTGTGGACACCTGATCTTGGAAAAAGTGAGTGAGTGTGTGTGTGTGTGTGTGTTGAAGCATAATAAGAACACATGTTCGGTAATGTCATCTTGACAGTGATGTGTGTGCTTCGACGCATGTGTTCAGTGTGACCAAGAGAAGTAAAATCTCTCCGAACAATCAGAGTACTCCTCACAGATGACCCGATTGTGTGTTTGTGCCACAGATCCTGCAGGCCCTGGGGAACTCGTACCATCCTGGCTGTTTTCGCTGCGTTGTGTGTTCCAAAGCTCTGGATGGAGTTCCCTTTACGGTGGACTACCTCAACAATGTCTACTGCGTCTCTGATTACAACAAGTGAGTCAATGTAGCAAAGCAGCATAAGAAGATATTGTTATTCACTTAGCAGATGGTTTCTCCAGAGTGGAACACGGTCGAGGGTAAACAAGTGCATTTTACAATGGTTGAAGAGCTTTGGAAACAGCGTGGTGTGGAAATGCAGAATGTTGGTCTGATACCGCTGTCTTTTGCAGTGAACATTAAGTGAGTAGCTGTAGTGTAACTGTAACAGTTAGGCAAGTCAAAGCCTGTCTGAGGCATTTCTCACTGTAAGGCTTCAATTAGTCTAATTCAGGGGTGGACAGTTCACCCTGTTGAAGGCCAAAGTGCTCCAGCTCCCTTGCAATACTGTTCAGTTTACACCCGGAGCACCTGGGCAGAGGTAAGTACTTTAAATTATGACTAGTGTGCCGTGCTAAAAAAATGGATGTCTTATGGGCCTGACATACCTGCCATTGCCCACTTGTGTAAAGGTACACGCAATAGTCCATCCATCCATCAACAACCGCTTGTCCCAAGCGGGGTTGCGGCGGGCCAGAGCTGTACTCAGCAACACGGCGCAGGGTCGAAGGGGGAGGGAACACACCCAGGACAGGGTGCTAGTCTGTCACAAGACACCCCAAGCAGGGCTTGAACCCCAGACCCACCACACAGCAGGCACCCGCTGGACCCGCCGTGCCACAACGCATACGCGAAAATAGTGTCGCTATTAAATTAAAGAGCTGATGAAACAGTGCCCTCCAGTGGTTGGAATTCAGCCTGCATGTGCTGGCTTTGAGTGTGTGCACATACTCTTGTTACTTTTGTTAATTTTTAGGATGCTTAAAAATGTACAGCTCATAGAAATAAAAACACATTTTCAGACACAGACACACAACTTTAACGATTTGTATGGTATCTCCATGTTCCTGGAACATACTGAAGTAGCAGCCTGTAGAAGTGACATTCATGTTTCAAACATGTGTTCTATGTTACAGAACCTTTGCTCCAAAGTGTGCTGCCTGTCTTCAGCCCATTCTGCCTGCTGAGGTGAGTTGTGTTTGTGTGTCTTCGTCCAGCTTGACCTGCTTAAATTAAAGCATTTCTGTACTGTCCCAGATAACTTCACGTAAATGATTTGCCACTAAAGCAGCTGTACAACTTTTCAGTTTTAGGTCCTTGTTCAGTTAAACTTATTTGCCAAATTAATGCGTTAACTTCTTAATTGTAAGATTTGTACTTTCCCCCTGCGTACGTGATCATGGCTCTTCTACCCCTCTCTGCTTCTGTGTGGGTTGGTGTGTCGGCAGATTTGTACTACGCATAAGTGTATTGGGCTGCAGTATGTGCATACAGTGTGTGGGGAATGTTTGTTCTGTCATGTGTATTGAACCTATTCTTTTTTGCAGGGCAGTGAAGAAATTCTAAGGGTGGTATCCATGCAGAAGGATTATCACTTTGAGTGTTACCACTGTGAGGTTAGTAAACAGTGCATCAAGATTATGCAAAGTCCTGTCTCTTAAAACATACTCATGTACCTGAAGCTATAAGAAACCTTTGGAAATCTACAAAAGTGATAAATATTCATTACACAGAGCTTTTCAGTTAGCTGCTAAGCTCAGAAGACATCAGGACTACAGAGCTCCCAGATGGACATTTGTACATTTACATTTATGCATTTAGGGGAAGTTTTTCAGATGAAGAAATACAGGTGCAGCAATTCACAAAGTACAGTCACTTAATCCAATACCACAGTTTTTGCCAGAATACATTATAGAAGCTGCTGCATATAGAATTGATAGGGAGCACTTTTTTTTTTGTTTAAACATAGGTAGTTAAGGTTCAGGTTATGGGTCATGCACCATAACTTCATGATCTTCCCCAGATAGGCCTTTACACAGCTGCTACTCCGGCATTGTATGCGATTGTTGTGTACCTTATTTTTAAAAAAAATAAAATTAAAATTTTAGTAGGCGGTTATCAGGATTCATCTATCCTGTGTTTTATGCACCTACTCGAGCGATAAACATTGGTGCATCAAATAGAAAGTAACTAGGTTTACTTAAAAATCACGTCTGCAGCCATGTCTTTCTCTTAATGCACAAATTAGATTTTTGCTGAGATGTACATTGCTTTGGAGAAAAGCATCTGCTAAATTAATAAATGTAAATGTAAGGTTCCTGGAGCAGATGAGAGATCAGAAGAGAAGTGGGTCTGGAATAGATGTGTTTTGAGCCCATTTTTTTAATATACACAGAGATTCAGTAGTTCTGAGTAGCAGAGGGAGCTCATTCATCCAAGTCAGAGGTAGAACAGAACCTTTGTGCTTTTGAGGTTGGACCTGCTTTGTGTGGGACCACCAAGCAGGTAGAGATGGAGGAGCGTTGCAGTCTGGTTGGGGTGTAGTGAGCAATCAGGTGTTGTAGGTATTGGGGAGCAGATCCATTGATGGTTTTGCGGGTCGTAAGCAGAGTGTTGGAAGTTGATGTGAGCAGCTACAGGAAGCCAGCGGAGGTAACGAGGAGGGGGATATGTGTTTTTCTTTTTCTGTTCACATTTCACTCATCAACATTTTCCATAAGGTCACTTGTTCTTTGTAATTTCTATTTATATACTGATGTTAAGAATACTTTCAAGAACTCCATACTTGAGAGAAAACAAAGCATTTCTAGCAGGGACAGCTTGTGTTCTGTAGTCACCTCGACGTTCACACTTCCTGTCTCTTCCAGGACTGTGGAAAGCAGCTGTCTGATCAGCCAGGCGCTCAGTGCTTCCCTCTGGACTCCCACCTCCTCTGCCATTCCTGTCACATGACCAGGGTGTGCGCTGCCCACAGTCACCCCCCCACACACAACGTGCACTGAGAAGTACCAGAGACCACAACACACCTGAACCACAGAACTCCCTCATGCTGCTTGTTTCCCGGCTTTTGCATCTGTTGACATCAGAAACACCGCCTGCAACACACTTGTAGGGAAACGTAAGTCATAGAGTAATGTCTTCAAACATATCTAGTAGTCTGTTTCTAGCGGCGCGATAACATACACACAAACACACAGACATATAAGTGTGTGACGGATGTCAGTAAGGCAGTCGGGAAGCCCGACTCATAGTGTAGCCCCAAGCACATCCATCACCGCAACATTTACTCTAAAATTATTCATCTGCTTGGACATACTGAAGAAATTCAGTACCCAAGTGCAGAAGGTAGCTCGGAAAGAGGCTGCAGCATGGGACATATGTGAATCACAGGTGGCACAGTGACTGGCAGCATTACAACTTTCCAGGCTCTGTTAGAAAATCGCACAACCTTGGTCCTCATGCTTTCTTTGGTATCAGACATCGCTATGGAAACAGTAACTAGTGAAAACATAAGACAAGTTGCAAATATATCCTGCTGAAACGATGGTGTTACAGTGTCGCTCTCACTGAAGTCTGTGTTCACTGGGGTGAGAAGATGAGCTGTAACAGATCAAACTACTGCTTCAGGCCTGCTGTAATTTAAAGAGAAGTACAAAAGGGATCTTGGCTAATTTGTTTCATTTAATATTATTAGCAGTTGTTTTGCACTTAATGTGTTTTGCCTTTTTTAAAGATACTGTCTTAAACATTCCAGTGGGCTGATTAAAGAAATATTTAAATTGAGGTTGAATGCCTGCAGTTTTTTTTCCTCTCTTTCCTGCTGTTTCACACATCCCCCAGTAGACCAGTAGGTGTGACCAGTGTTTTAAAACTGCGGACAGATCAAATCCTCACCACCGTCACTGACAGACCACATCAGCGTTGGGTGAGAAATGTTAATATCTCAGCACCACCAGTAATGGAAAGTTAATACCTTTGTTTTGCCACAAAATTTGCCATTTAGTGACTGCAGTACATTTGTTGCAGGAATAATGTTTGGAACATGATGTCAATATGTGTATTATTCAGAAGGTAAATTTGCTTTAACACTTTGTCAGATGCACTGAAGGTGTCCTCCTCCTACAGCGAACACCAAAATGTGTGTGGAGCACAGAGAGCCAGCACACCATAGCAAGGCAGTGTGTCTGAGAGAGAAAATGGCTATTGTCTAATGTTCCTGCTATGTGAACTGGAGTAACATCCTGAGGTTTAGGTAGAGGACAGATTTTATTAAAACTAAAATATGAACACATCATATTATCTAGTTTGTGTTCTTTTACTACATCCTATATCATGAAACCAAAACTAAAAATTATACAGAAAGAAAAATAAGGGCACATTGACAGACCGGACAGAGATCACCGATGGTAAACATGGCCGTAAACAGCGTCTCAAGACACTGAAATGAAAGTAAGTTGCTATGTAGATACTGTCTAAGGTAGGGGAGGTAGAGCAGGGGACTTTGTGCAGTGATGTCAGTCGTCTCAGAAAACTCCCCCACTATCAGACTGCAAGATGACTTCAGCACTCATCCAGTAGGCTGTGGGACATGAACTTCGTGGCGGAGGGGGGGTGCTGTACCCATGGAGAAGCTGAGGGAAGGAGTAAGAGGCTGAAACACCTGCAACTTCTCAACACAACCAGAGTCCTGGGACCCCCCTCCCTGTCCCAAGTTCCGCCACAATCCGCCCTGTTCTCCTGGAATTCTGGCCAAAAGTCACTTAAACGTTACACGCAAACGCTGTTCTACGGATCTCTGATGTGTGCGACTTAAAAAGACCACATGGAACACTCATGTACAGAGAATATTGAGGGTGGAATTGAAATTAATTGGGAACATCGCACAAAAACATCTATGGACTAAGAACTTCTCACACACTGATAAGCTTCAGGATCTGTGGAATGTGTGTGGCGCCATGGGCAGATTTCCACGTCAAACTGTGGATCACTTCCAAGTAAGCGCTGGGCTCTCTGGTCAACAAAAGAGCTCCTGTGACACAATGCAAAGTTACAGGTGTCCTACATGTCCCCTCACTGCAGAGCAGGGACATGAGCTCAGACTCCAGAGTCCAAATTCCTCACTAGTTGCAGTTTTAGGTTCTTGATACAATGACACTGCAACATCTTCCCCTTTCATAGAACAGAAACCAAACTCCCATGATGCACTTGTATTCATAGTGACGAAGGAGCCATAAATGTGACAGCTGAATGCTCATGCGGGCGCGTGTTATGTGTGCGCGCACGGCGTGTGTGTGGGGAGTAGTTTCAGCTGAATGTTTACATCAGCACAACACCTTCACCAGAACAATGTGGGAGCGGAAAAGCCTCAAACACATTATCACTCCACCATTTAGCCAGTGCATTAATATCGCAATGAGCACCAACATGGATGGCCGTGATCTGCATCCCACGGCAAATAACATGCCTCAAAACGTACTGTACCAATCAAAGAAATTCACCACAATAAGGTGGACAAAATGATGTCAAACACTGTACAGTGCTGCACAAACACCAGTGGAAAACAGAGCAGAAAAAATGCACTGAAACTTAAACCTTTTTATTCTTTGTACATTCAACACTTACAGAAGGGAAGAAAAAAATCAAACGCAAAAACAAACTATTCATACTAAAATGATCAAATTAAAATATTAAAACAGTAATTTCTTTAATAAATGTTTAACCCCGGCCTCATTACCTGGAAGGGGGGTGGGGGTGGGGGGCACCAGGACTACGCTCACTTTTTCCCCCGGAGATCATCGGTGGAGTGGAGAGAAGAGGGACAAGCTTGAAGATGGTATTCCTGACCTCACACACCTCTCCTGCAACGGAACGGTTTCACTGAAGACCGGTGAGGGAGGCAGTGTCATGGGGGGTTTGGGGGTGGTGCGAGGAAGGGGGGAACAGAGCGGAGAGCCCCTCCCCTGCGGACAGGACGCTACACTACAGTGAGAAAGTCCAAACGGTGTCGGATCAGTGCAACACTGGACACAGCTGTGAAGGTGCAAGAGCTGAGCAGCTCCAGCAACAGTGGAGCAAACTGTCTGAACATGAATCAGTGCACAAATTAATGCTGGGGGGGAGGTGGGGGGGGGGTGTTAAACAGGCTGTAGAAAGAGAAAAGAGCAGGAAGACCTGGAGAAAGAGCTCAGGAGGAGGACAGAAAGGAAAGCAGGAGCTACGCTGAGTTTCAGCCCTGGGCGACACGACTTGGTCGAATACAGTTCTGAAACATCTGCCTCTTCTAGGCTTTTGGTCTAATGTTCAAGTAGGGGGGTGGGCATATCTCTGGTACATCCACAAGAGGTGCATGAGGGTCAGGATACACTGTAGAACCGCTCGGTGGCTTTGGAGGACAGAAGATCAAGAGCAATGAAAGGAGCCAGTGGGGAACCACAGCGAGAGCGCAACCCCCCCCAGGGAGAGAAGGGGAGGGGCAGCATGGTGTCACACAGAAACCACAGCTCGTACAACCTCAAACTCCCAAACCCTCAGCGCTGGGCTCAGAGCGTGTTGTTCCACCCCCCGAGATGGTGGTCAGCGGCGTCGGTCCCGGGACGAGGGGGGGTTACTACGACTGCGAGAGCGCCGGCCCCCGCCAAGCCCCCACTCAGGCCCCCGCCGAGCCCCCCTTTGGCGCCACCTTCAGCTTTGGACTCGGCCGCACGGGCGCGGTACGAGTCTCGCCTTTTGTCCCCCTCTCTATCCCTATCCCTATCTCTACTATCTCGACCCCGGTCGCGGTCCCGCTCTCTCCCTGTCCCCCTCTGCAACTCGGCCGGTACCCCCACCCCCGTGCTGGGCACAGCCCCGCCCTCTTTTTCTCTGCCCTTCACCCTCTCCTTGCGCTCCTCCTCTCGCTTCTTGTCCTCTTCCTCTTGTAGCTCCTTCCTCCGCTTCTCGCGCTCCTTCATGCGCTCGGCGCGCTCTGCTCCTCGCTGCGCCGCCTACAGCCAACACGATGGAGGGAGAGAGAGATGAGCACCGAGTGTGTCGCTGGCACCGGGCAGAGCCTGCATCACACAGAGGTGCACAGACCGGTCCGAACCGGTGCTCCTGAAAAACGTCCCTAAAGCGCCTCTTACAACGGAAGGAGCTCCAGGCCTGGGGGACAGGAGCACTGCAGGTCACCCCACACACACACACACACACACACACCTTTCTGTGTGCAATACTGAAATATCTGCTTTCAGATGTTACCTTTGTATGTCAGCTTAAGTAACTCCATTACTGGGCTTCCAAACAATAAATGTACACATCCCAGCAGTTTCTACATGTGTAAAACAGAACCTCCCTGAACAGAAACTGTCTAAGCTGGAGTAAACATTGTACTCTATTACTCATAAGAACATATTAACGAACAGGAAAAATACAGGCACTAAGTAAAAATTAAAGTACACCTTGATACAAATTAAAAGCATCTCATCTATTCTTCCTTTTAATTTAGGTTCTAGTGACTTCCCAACAGGGCACAGCTGGAACACTGAAGCATGATGAGTAACAGAACTCCACAGTCTGCATTTCTCACTTTGAGACATCTGGGTGCTTACAAGTGAAGATGTTTTTGTGAACTTATATGAAGCAACGACGACAGCAGGGCGAAGGTCACACAACCGTCTCACCTGCTCTTCTGTGAGGGGGAGCCAATATATACAGGGCGCCGTTTTGGTTTTACAGAACAGGTCATCCAGCAGCTTGGCGGGGGGCTCCTCCGGGGCCTTCTCTGTAACGAACACGAGCACAGGAGAGCCCTGAGTTTGGACGGCACTTTTACACTGAGTTGACATGCGTCTGTAGCGACAAGTTCTGTAAGGATCAGCACGAGACCAGGTGCTGGACCGAGCCCTGCGGGGGTACCTTTCTTCTCCGTTTTCCTCTCCTTGCTCTTGGCCCTCTCCTTGCGCCTCCTCTCTCTGTCCCTCGAGCGAGAGCGTCTGGCTGCGCTCTCTCGCTCCTCCCCCGGCTTGCCGAAGTCCCGCACCTTGTCTCGGTCCCACTCTCGCTCGGCACGGGTCCTCTCTCTGCGCTCCATCTCGCGCTCCCTCTCGGCCCACTGGTCGCGCACTCCTCCGCTGCCGCGCTCGCGCTGCTGTCGCTCGGGCATTAAGGGAGGAAGCGTCCCCGGCCGACCCGGGGGTCCGGAGGGAGGCCCGGCAGGGACGCTGCGCTCCTCCTCCCCACCGCTGCGTTCTACAGTCAGGAGACCTCTGTGGAAGTCGAGCTGCATGTGCAGGGAGAGAACGGTGCTTTCACATTTATTTCTGAACAACTCTTACGCAAGACATACTACATGTTCTGGAATGTATTTTGAACAGTGAGACACAGAAGGTCACAGGGAAATGGGACAAGTTACACAGACTGACGACACTGGATAAGAGGTGTGCGCTTCACCTCATCCTGCTCTGAGAAGTCCACGCTGAGGAATTTGGGATTGCTCTGGGGCCACTTAACTCCATGAAGTGCGGCACGTGTGGCAACTGCCTCTTCTGTGCTGGAGTACTGAGGAAAGGAGTCAAACACACAGAAACATGAAGTAGATGTTTGCTCTACCTGCTAGCCATTTAATGTGTTTTTTTTTTGGTAAAAATTAAGTGTACAATGTACCACAGCTAAACAGAGTATTCCAGACATTTTCAGTGTTTCTGACACTCATTGACTGTTTTAACAGTTCACTCTGTGCAGTAACAGAAGGACTACGACTCTAATAATCCATAAGTGAAAGTGCACAGCAAAAGGAGGAATGGAGAGCAGTGTGACTCACTGTCACATAGCAGTGTGACTTGATCTTGTCGATCCAGAAACCCTCTTCCACCACAGTTCCGGTTCGGTTCAGCAGCTCCTTCAGCTGGCCCAGAGTGAAAGGTCTTACCTGCGAACCAAAGCTCAGAGGTCAAATAAGAGCAATTCTTGCAACCCGTCAGCAAACCCAAGTTTGTGCCTCAATAACGGGCTCAGCTTCAAACAGGGTGCGGTAAAATTACACCTACATTTATTCATTTAGCTGATGCTTTTCTTCAAAGCAACTTATAACGTTAAGCTTCTTCCAATTACTTACCCATTTATACAGTTGAGCAATTTAAGGTAAGTACTTTGCTCAGGGGTACTACTGGGAGCGTAGTGGTTAGAGTTACTGCCTCTGGACCCAAAGGTCCCAGGTTCAATCCACACCTGTAGCTCTAGTACAGCTGAGCAAGGCATTTACTCTGAATTGCTCCAGTAAAACTACCCAGCTGTAAAATGGGTAAACAGTTGTGCGTACCTGAACATTGTAAGTCGCTTTAGAGAAAAGCCTCAAATAAATGTAAATGTATGCAGATGTACTACTGCTGGAAGTGAGATTCAAATCTGCAACTTTTGGGTCCAAAGGCATCAGCTTTAATCACTATTATGGCCCGCTTTAAACAGTAAACTTCTCACCAGGTTACAGATGTGGACAATGTTTGTGATCTTGCCACGTGGTGGCGAAGGCTGCTTTGTGCTTCGGACAGGGTCGTCGATGGTAATGGAGACGCCCGACTTCTGCTGGCTGATGGAGCGACGCACCAAAGTGTCACTAGGTGTGACTGAAAGAATGAAGAAAGTTAAAAATGCAGTTTTAATTCTGAAAATAATTTAGAGATGAATAGAAAACAGCACTCAGAGAGCAGAGAATGAACTATGAATTCACCTGTTTCACTGTATTGTTTTATTCTAAATGCAGACATTTATTAAACACTTATTTAAAAACGTCAGTCACCTTTCTTTACTTCAGTCTCACGGGCCGAAGGCACCACTTGCGTTTCCAAGGCGACCTCAGCAGAGCCATCTTTCCCCTCCTCCAGAACAACCCTGTCACTTTGTCTTTCCTCATCCTCATCCTCTTCTCTTCCTTGTCCTTCTGCCCGTTCTCTGGTTTTCAGCAGGCACCACCTGACAAATGCAAAGATCATATTTTCACATTTTGAGCCACTGCAAAGACTGCATACACTGTAAACAGAGCAGCTTTCATAGCCAACAAAACAGAGCACAAAAGAGCCTGTAAGGCATGTGCAAAAGTGGTGAAAAGCTAAGTGACAGGGTGCATTTAGAGCTAGGAAACAGTTCTCCCAAAACTTCAAGGAGATCCAGAAGTATCCGAGGGGTTGCCTAATGGAAGGTGGACTTGCTGTGGAAGTTACACACATCTGCACAAACCTGCGTTACTGTGCGCCTGATCTTCAAGCCCTTTTCCAGGCCTTGGTCCCCCCTCTCGCCTCGATCAGCAGCCTCCTCATCTGCGGAGAGGTGCCCCTCATCCGGGTGCAGGTCCACTATCGCCTCCTGTGGCCCGGCGCCTGCGGCTGGCTTGATGTCTGGGATTAGAGACTGAACAGGACGGAGTACATGTCAGTACCATTTAGGGGCAGCAGTAAACATGATGGTTGAAAAACCACCTTGCACTTGGAAGACCCTGCTTTGATCCCCACCTCCGGGGGGGGGGGGGAGTATAATTAATGATAAAATATTAAGCTACTTAGATATTTGAGATTGCTTTGGAGGGCAAAAAAAGTATTCCAGTTAAGTATGACTGTCTGCAGACGTGACACTAAATACTCCAATATTATTTCTTCACTGTACCTTCAGTGAGTCTGTGGTGATGCTGATGGACGGCTTCTTGGCAGTAACAACAGTGCTCGAGCCCCACCTTCTCTTCCTAGCTGCCTGGCCCCCGGTCTCGGACTCCGGTAGAGCCGTGGAGGAGGCTGCCGTTTGCGCCGTGCCCCCAACACACAGGGAGGGCTTACTAGCTGCTACGAAGGAGAGGTGTGTGAATGTGTGTGCGTGCACGTGTGTGCGTGCACAAATATCAGCTGGAAGTTTCGGAATCAAAGTGGAGGTGTGAACACACAAACCAAAAGAAGGTGAAGAATATCTCAGAGCAGAACACACTGGGGACTAAACACTAGTTTAACTACCTGCTCTAGAGAGGACTGTATGGTGTCCAGACAGAGAGAGCAAACAGGGTCTCGCACCGAAAAGCCAAACCTACAGATCACAATATCTCCTCCAGCACACATTTCAGCTACAAAAATACACACACGTGATATGGCACTACTCGTAAAATGGTCAAGAGTTGAACCAAATCTTTCTTTTTTTAAATGAAAAAGAGATTAGATTCAAAAACTGAAATCAAGAGGAGTCACTATAATGAGCTTTAGAGCAGTGAGGAGGATGATGAAAATGATCCACCTCCCCAACCCCAAACAAAAGTGAGGTGACTGCAGGAGCGAAAACAAGGAATTCATTTGAACTGCAAGGCTGCTGAACACAGACTAGTTACATTATATTTTTACTCCACCTCACCACTGACACCCTTGTACTCACTACTTGCGTACCACTTGCACAAAGACTCTAGGTTATTTCCACTGATATTTTCATTGAGAAAGTTACCCTTGTGTTAGTGATGGATGTGTTCATGTTGAATGTGACATCAGACGCTGTCAATCAGCAAATGTTTTGTTTTTCCAATGTCAGTGATCGACTGAAATACTAAAGTATTTCAACTTTTCAAAACAAGACACTTAACAGCTGTTATGCGTTTGTGCCCAATCAAACTCAGCTAACGGTCACTGCTAGACTGATTGTGTTGACTATCACTACGTGGTATTAAAACTGGGTAAACATACTAAAAACACAGGCCAATATTCTGAACCCCAATCATATCAGATCTAGGGTGTCTTTATTTAAAAGCAGGAAAATCAAACACTGCAAATGACCAAGGGATACTTACTGTTCAACGAGATCTTTCGGGCAGTGAATGACTTTGGTGTAGCACTCTGAAAGAAAAGGAGGAAAAAAAACAACAACCCCAGCATAGGGGAGAAGTGAGAGAGAGGGGAGAAATCAGGCAAATGGACAGAGACAGGGGGGAGAGAGAGAAGCAAAGCTATCAATAAAAACAGAGATGGGGGACTGGGTAGAGGGGCACAGTATCACAGCAGTGACTCCAGTGCACACTTTCCTTCTGGGCTAAAATCGCCTTTTTACCACAACTTCTTGCAGCCTGTAAGTGTTCATCTACAGACAGGAAAGCCAGTTTTACTCAGGTCTGATTTAGAGGGTCCACAGGATCAGAACCAAGGCTGCTACAGGTTACTTAAAGAAACACTGCAACTTTGGGGGGGGGGGAGTGGGAGCACTGCATAGTCCATAGGCCACAGCCTCTTTGTCAATATGACGACTACTGGGGCCTAGGAGTATATTGCCAAAAAAAAGCACTAGTTTACTTACATAATTACAATGTCTGGAACGTGTTTCTACAAAGAGGTAAAATGTTGTGCTCCGATGCACAAAAGAATGAAGGAGATAAAAAAAAAGTTTTGAACCCATGTAAAGAAAAGTGTTGCCCTGGAAGCACTGCTGTTCTGACCACTAGCCTCAGACCTGGTCTGAAAGGGTACTGCAGTTCAAGTTGAGCAAGAAATACAGGTACTGTTCAGCAACACACCCATGGGTGGAAGTAAACCACCGGGCTGTGCTGGATTACTAAGAGGGCAACCGAAAAGGTGCACAAATCATCTGCAGCATGGTGTCCAACAACAATGTGTATGAGCTCAGTAAAATTAAAACTGCAGTAACCATAGCTTTAAATAAAGGCAATTATGTTTTAAAATAGTCAAATCCCTATTTTTTCAAATAAATGCATTTTACATTGGACTAAAATTTTTTTTTTTTTTTTTTAAAAAAGGCATACATGTACAAAAGGAGAGGAAATGACAAGTTATTTCCTGGTACCATTGACACCTGATCTTCACTTGGCTCGGCTATGGCCCAACCGCACCGCAGTGTGTACTGTATCTAGCCAACAAGGGTCCAATCAGAGGTAGATGAGGAGTGTGGACAGGACTCAGTTTGAGAGTATGCTGACTGGTCGGCTGACAGGAAGTGCTCGTTTTGTTTCTGAGGGGATGTACTGTTCAAATAGTCTCCTTTCACTAGCAACAAACAAGTCTCTTTCGGGAAAGGGGTGGTTTTAAATGTCCTTCAACCCCTAATTCGGGCATGACAGGTGTGGTCTTTGAATTCCCTGGAGAAATTGTCCTTGGCACCGTCATCCCCACTGTCACTCAGCCAGTCCTAGGAACCGAAGGAGTAGACAAGCAGCCATCCTGTGGCACACAGGGTCCAGGAGTCAATTCCGTGATTGGACTCCTGAGACAGCCATCTCATCTTTCGAGACAGGAGAAAAGCATCCCCTTCTGACCTCTGACCTCCCCCTCAGGCTTACTCATGGTTGACAAAAGCGGTAGTTATTGGTCATTTGAAACAGTTTTGCTTCAAACCATCACGCAGGCGACCAAACTTGGTGACTTTTACAGCAGATGTTCTGATTCAAACGCCACCGTCGTGTGAAAATTGAAGACTTGAGTGACTAGTAGTTTGTGACTGGTCAAGTACAGAGGCAGAATGACTGATGTATCAGTGCCTGGAAGGGCGATGCAATACGGGTGAAAAGTGGAGCCCATTCTCAGTCTGCTGAAGTCATGCTGCAACCACATTAATGTCAGTCAGTTTTGCTAATAGGCTTTGCATTTCGCTCCATAGTTGCAGCCGAGTTTGAAGCCATGCAAAATCTTGACATGTGGAACCGCACTCTTCCATTCCAATGAAACAGTGACCTTTTTGGCTATTCAGTTGTGCACAAGTGGTCACTTGCATCCCACGCCCAACGGCAACTTGGTTGACAGCGAAGCTGAGCAGCGAATGGGAATCCACGATGATGTCTGGTTATCAGTGCAGCATGAGCCAAACAAAGTCCAGCTATGGATTGGTTACAGCATTCAGGCCCAACTGTCAACCAGCATAAGGCCCAAAACAAGAACCCATCAAGCGTTGAAAGGATATTATAATCCATTGACAATGAAACCTGGAAAAAGAGCTCAGATGCATCAGGTGATGTAATCTGAACTTCAAACAAGGCACAGGCGCTCATCTTGATGAAAATCAAGTTCTGTGGAAGTCAAATGTTCATTCACAATAGAGCTCAGTTCCATCAGTGTTGCCTTGTTCAATTGTCAAAATGACAGTTAAAACATCAGCAGGCACATTTTCCAAGTCCTTTGGAGACCGGTGGAAATATTCAGGTTAAATGACTGAGGTCACTGACCCTGCAGCAGCAGTTTGTCAGTAGTAGTAGTAGTACTAGTAGAAGTAGTTCACAGTTCATAAATCCAATCCAGTCAATCAAATTCAGCAGTGACAGTAATGTTCATTTGTAAATCCCTGCCAGAGCTTAGTCCTTCACATGCATTCGGCAAGAAAACTCCAGGTCAGGGGGAAATTATTCACAAACTATGAAGGATCTGGATGTTTTCTGTACAAATTCAGGTTCCTAATCCAGCAGGAAGAAGCAAATGCAAAATCCTTGTGAGAAATCAATGCAAACTGCTGATGCTGTGGCTGGAAGCAGTGTCTGCAACACATGGCGTGCCTTGGGACTTCCTGCCAGACACAGGAGGGGTTCGCACTAGGGATGGCTTCTTTGATGACAGGCCATACCTCCCACTCCCTGCAGTCCGTTACATGGCTCCGTAAGCCCTCTCTGCGGCAACACGGCCACAAGTGAGTGTTCCGGCAGCCTCCCTCAGCGGTGGTGCTTGGGACCTTGCAGTTAAACTCAATGCAGACTCAGGGGCCTAGCTCAGGTACAGCCAAGTCGCTTGGGCATAGCGGAACAGGTGTAGTAGGTTGTGGAGGAGTAGAGGTAGTGCGCAGGTACCAATTGGGGCAATGGAAGAGGCATGAGCACCTTACAACAAAGCAATCAATGGGGTTTTAAACATCAGCCACAGAGAAACAGATACAGATATAGAGGACAGGAGTTCCCCTCATCATTAATACCCACAACATTAGGGATAATCCCACAGAACTACCCAACTGTCACTGTTCTAACAATCTCTCACATTATCTATCACATGGCGACATTGGATGGTAGACTCCGGATGGGAGACTACACACACACACACACACACACACACACACACACACACACACACACACACACACCAGAAATACACAACTTTTGCACCAAAAAAATCCATACATTACAGGAATGGGAGGGGCCTCTTTTTAAAATGGTAAGAGCCTAAATCCCACACTTTCAAAAACGATTCACTTCCCACAAAGGATTTAAATCATTAGGTAACAGAACTAAAGTAATCTCCACATACCACAAAGCTACCCGAGACTCAAGGCAACATGCGGGGCAGACAGGGGAGATGCTAGAAGGTAGGTTCTTAAGTGTGACCCTAGCTGCCCTTCCATCTTCAGTGCACTCGGTCAATCCAAATTAATCTCACTACTACTTTAAATAAGAAAATTTCTGTGGAAAGCTTGTTGAAATTTTATGTTTTATACAAAATACAAACTGTAGAGAATGGCTGGATTTGTGCATTTGTGTTCATGTGTGGGAGCCTTATGGTACAAAAGGAAGAAGTTACATAGTGACTGTCACAGGAGATAAAACAGTGGGAAGGATGAATGATAAGGAGGTGACTGAATGGAAAAGGGTGGACGGTAGAAAGGGATGGAACAAATGTTGCCTTTTACCCACAGGGATTAAAATCAATCATTTACATGATACATATAACACAGCTAAGTATGTGTCTACCATTTTGAACCCTCCCAGGTGCAATGGTATTTTCACAACAAAATACAAAACCCCAGAGACTACGTTATTCCATTATTTCCAGACTGCATGGTTACGGGTGTATGCTCTCACATTGTTATGATGAAGAAAGAAAAAAAAAGAAAAAAAACATATCTGGCAGTCTTTATTCGAGTAATTTGCACTCCGGTTTTGTACGAGCGCATCCAAACCACAGTGCGAGTTGTCCCATAGCGGGCCCCTCTGCCTGCCTGACTGCCTACCTGCCTGCCTGCTCACTAGCACCGGACACAAGTCAACCACCCACTTGCCTGCTCCTCCCTCTGTGCAGCCTTACCTCCTCTGAGCGGCCCTCATTGCTCTCTGAAGCCCCGTGGCTGTCAGGGTGCGGCTGTACCCCTGCGCCCTCCGACTCTGAGTGTGCGTCCACCTGCATCGCAGAGTCAGCCGGCTCCGACATAGCAGCCTGCTTCAACTCCCTGGCGAAGGAACACATTGTGAATGAAGAGCACAAGTTAATATCACAGGTGACATGCAGCGACGCTGAACGTGAAGAGAAGCGTGAGGTAAACAGCAGGTAATGTACACACGCACGTCAGTGAAAGATGCACAAACGGGTGAAGAGAACCACACAAGAGGTAGAGAGACTCAGCCAACTGATCTGGGTCAGCCCTGCCTCACTGCACTATAAATAACCTGACCAGCAGACAGATAACCTGTACCAGTGCTGCACTGTGTACCACACACACACACACACACACACACACATACAGGAAACTCCTCAAACATTCAATGACCCAAAGAGAGGAAATCGCAGTACATATGTGGCAAGAGAACAAGACTGCCACATTGGATAAGCAAAAAAAGGCAGCACACTAAAGAGAGATGCAAGCAACATGGAGTTTATTTTCTTCCATCTATGACTGAAGAAAACTTGCAGTTGTGGCAAGTAGTACTGGACTTGTAAGACACAGCAGTGGTATGTCACCCAATAATAAGTACCGCCATGTTATTTAGTCTTTTGTTGGGTTCCTACTCTCCCTCGAGATTAGGTGAGGTTGAGGGGAGGGCAGGCGCAGTTATGACAGCTGGCTCAGGTCTTGTCTCTGTGCAACAGACAAACCCACGAGCAACAAGGGCCCTCCCATCTCAGCGGACTAATTATTGAAAAGCAATGCAAGATGAGACACTTGGGTGAGCATCAGGTACGTGATACTTCCTCTTCCACTGTGTCACAGCAGGAAGTAAACCCATGAGTATACGTGATCTATGGCACCACAAGGCCTAAGGCCTGAAGAGCTGCATCCCTACAGCTTCATTCACCAATGCAATTTATAAAATTTAAAAAACTCTGAGCTTCATGGGAAATTAAGTTGTTTCCAGAAAGCATGTTCACATCCCACCGGACAAGGAGCAATTCTGCCCCATGGCCCGAAGAAGAGACCATCACTGCCACACCCATCACGGGAGTCAAGACGCACTGTGAAGGTACCGCTACATTTTAAAGGAAGGCACACAACTTCAAAGACAACGGATACGTACACAGAATAGACATTAAGATCTGCTGGAAATCAACTCTTCTATAACCTCATTCTTTCACAGCCTGACAACCTGATGTCAATACCATTTCTACATTCAATAAATGACACTTAGATAAGTCTTCCTAGACCTCCTTAGGCACATCCTACTCTACCTTACTCAAGAAAACTGTATGTTTTTTTTTAAAAAAAAAAAAAAAAAAAAAAAAAGTAACAGCATAACACAAAGGCCATTAAGCGAACATTCAGTATCTCCTGTGCCCGGTCAGAATGGGCCACCACTGGAATACACAGCTGGAAATAAAGCCTTTGCACTTTTAAGTGTTGCCCCTCTGGCCAGAGACTCGCACCCACAACGCCTCACTGGTGGGTGGGGAAGGGAACATCGCAGAAACTCTTGTTGCCCGAGATGCGCGTGGGTCTCGAAAGATGCCAAGGAAGCACAGAACAAACAGGTGGTTCCTTGATGCTCCTAATCTTCTCACAAGATCGTAGACTCCAGGAGGCAGTTAAAATACCATCGTTTAAAGAGTTCTTGGGAATAACGTGTGTAGAAAACGCTGGAGCTGGAAGAGGAGGAAAGGCAACGGACGACCGAGGAAGCGTTCCATCGCACGGGTCGGAGCGTGGGGATGCAAAATGGCCCTGGGAGTCCCCGCGGCCAGCAGAAGCGGTTCCTCCAGGGAGAACCCCTCCCCAACACACACAGTTCTGGTCTCCAGAAAGATCCTCCACAGCACTCGCTTGTTCACTAAGCGCAGCCGCACGTCACACTGAGGGACTTGGGAAATGAAAGGGAGGGAAGGCCACACACCTCGGCCCCTTGTTCGCAGGGGACAGAGAGCCGCAGCCTCCAATGAAGCCGGCGACCCCCACCGACCCCCCAATGTGCGCTCGCTCGCTGACTAGCTCGCTCACTGGCTCGCTCACACACACACGGGCGCGCGCACGCCACGCACCCTTCCCTGCTCGGAACACACACTCGGGACTCGGTGTGAGCCGAAGGACCGAGCAGCGAGAGAAAGACGAGGGAGGGGAGGAGGAGGAGGAGGGAAAAGAAGACGGTGCTGAACGCCGTACCTCGGTCGCCCCCCTGCCTCGCCAGCTTACCCGTTTTTGTTGCTTTCGGACAGCATATTGTCGGGCCCGAAGCCAGACCCGAAACGCTCCGCCGAAATCGGCAGTTCCTGGCTAAGCGGTGGCGCTCCTGCTCTGCGGAGAGTTTTTTCCTTTTTGATTTAAAATGCTCGCTGCGGGTTTATGCGCTGCGTCGGTCTCAGAACGGCCAGGCACGCAGCGCCGCCATATTGGACAGAGCCGAAGGAGGGCTGAGGGAGGAGAGCGAGCGCGAGGGCGAGCGCAAGGACCCGTCTCAGCGCAGCCACAGCGGCCGTGGGGCTGCCGCGCCGCGCGCCTGACTACAAATGCGAGCCGCCCACGGACGATACGTGTCCATTGAATACGAGTCGGTAGCAAAGCAGAGCCCGAACCCCCTGGCAGATCTGAATGTAGAGAACCAGGGGCTACTGCGATCAGAGCCCCGGCGCACGGGAGGTTGTCGCTCGCGGCGCCTGACGGAAAATGTGAGCTACGCTGCCATGTCGTGTCGAATTCGAGAATAATCGATAACTCAAGTGGCGAAGAGCCGACTTCTCCTGCTCCAAACTCGAAACAAAACACGGACACGTCTTTATCGTGTTCACTTAAAATCGTCAAAAAGCAGTATTTCAAAGCGAGATGCGCCACCTCACCTTTGATGCCGTTAAATTATAATTACAAAGGTCAAGACGTGAGGGACTATATTGATTCATTTCATCAATTTATGATCGTAAGCAAGAGTTGTTTCTTCGCCATCTAAAGCTTTTAAACTGAATTAAAAGAATCTCATAACAAAACACAAACATTTCTAACGGAACAGTTGCGTTGAGTACAAAAATGAAATACTGTATTTTCGGGCCTTCCTCCGCGGACGCCTGGTCCCCGAAGGGACTTAGAAAATTTCAGGCCAAGGGAACAGCGTGTTAAACATAACGGAGACATTAAATGTATGTTTAGAGAGAATTCCAGAAAAGAAAGGGCAGTAAGAGACGTGGTGAAGATCTTGGAGCCGCTATGTATGTGTTTTCTCCCACTGAATGTCTAACACACGTTCGCTGCAGTAAAAGAGCTTCGCCATGGTACCTTACCGTGGGACAAGGATTTTAACATTCACACATTTTCATAGATGCATAGAGCGAAACCATTAACACTTAAAAAAAAAATAAAAAAAATAAAATAAAAAAAAACCCTGTGAACCATAGTCTGAAGGCACCTCGAGTTATAAAACACCCAGGTAAAAACACTGCTCTGATGTTCAGTGGCAATGTTCTCACTAAAAGTGAACCAGGTGAACTGGAGCAGTAAGAAACTAACACAGCTGTGCTCCACCTTCTCCTTCACCCTGACCTGATGGTTCCAGTAATATAGTGCCTTGTGGACATTTTACATACTTGACATTCATTCCACAGACAGAATGCAGAGAAAGACACAGAAACTTAAGACTGTGACATGGACAGAGATACAGGTAAGCATGAAATTCTCTCTGTACAAACCTGTGCTGCAAATACCATCTTTGATGTGATCTGATCTTAGCTTATATTACAGATTTGTCTTCATTGTGGTGTTGGCTCAACAGAATGGTCATATGGAATTAAATGATATTAAAAGTAACTGACAGCATGACATAAATGGACAATAAAAATGATGCAGAGCCTAATTTCCAGTCATGTAAGCTTGTTTGCATTTCAAGTTCTAGAAATGATAAAGGTAACAAGCAGAATGAAAAATGCAACGGTTGTTCACTGTAAGCGACACTCCAACACAAATTTGTATATCCTAACAGTACAGTCTTCCACCACATAAGGAGCACTGCTGAGAACATGATGCATCCAGCAGTACGTGCAATTTGCGCCCCAACATGTGCATGACGACCTCCCTCACAAGAAATGCCTCATAAGAGTGAAAATGTTCACTGAAGAGGAGGCAAGCCTTGGTGGCGTTAAACACAAAAACAGAAGTGGGCAGCCTTGTGTCTCATGTGGCACAGCTTCTATGGGACAACTGAGATTCACAGATGTGTTCATGCTCACAAGCATCTCTCACACATCCTCACACACTTTATTAGGGTCTAAATTCATCAGCTATCACAATATCTAAATCAAATCAAATGTAAAATAAGTTGGAGAGACAGAAACAGAAAAAAAATCCTTAAAAACATGAAGTAAAAAGATAGAGAAGTCTTCTGAATGGAAGTTCTTATGAATGACATGATTTGATTTACTATGTGTTTATTGCAAATTATACTTTGTGAATATCTCAGTAGGGACTACAGTAATTAAATTAAAACTGCCATATTAGGTGGTGGTATGAAATTCTGGATTTTGTAATGAATTACATTTTTTTCCATGTTAATGAAAGGCAGGAATTTTGTGCATTTGGTGAATCTTTCATGGCTCACAACCACATCAATGCCTCCCATGTCAATGAATGAAAATGGAGTTCCAATTTTATGAGAGTTCACTGCCCTCTCTTGCATAAAGACATTTATCTACCAAGCATTAATGTACCTAATTTATTTATATACTTAGCTGTTTTTCGAATGTATGTCTGTATGTACGTTTGTGTCTACATTTGTTTAGTGGATGCTGTTGCAAGGAAAGAATTTCCCTCTGGGATTCATTCATTCACCTTCCAAGCAAATGTTCAAGAACAAATTTTTCTGGTTATGTGAGGGAAGCCTGTACTGAAAGTGTAATGAGTCCTTATTACTTTTGAATTTTGCAAAGTGTTCAAGGAGGGTTTTAATAAACAGATCAGCTTGAACAAAGAGCAGTGTACATTAGAAGCATCAGGATCAAGGATTTCTGGGGTATAACATAAAAACAACTAAAAGCAGCTTTTATCTCTCAGAAATGAGGCCCAGAAGAATCCCACCTATGCTCTTAATGGCTCTATTGGAGTTTTAAACTTATCAGTATTCAAACTTGCCCACACTAGCCTACTTTTGGACCCCCTGCATCTTCACTGGGCCTCTGGCAGTTTACTGTGGGACCATCATCTGCTCATACGAGATCGTCAGTGGTCTAGTTATGCATGACAGCTCATTCTAATCAGACTACTGCCAGTCCACTTCTACAGAACCACATTTCTGTCCTGTGAAGTTCCAGATGCTTCTGAGGCAGGTGAACACAACTGCTCAATGGAAAAGCTCTGCACATCACTAAAAGGAAGGTGAGAAGCAATAATGCAAATACACTGGGTCCCCAAATTACAAACACAACTAGGACCTCCGGGCTGCTTGTAAATCCAACAAATATGTCATAGTCAGTAAAAACTTAAAAATACAAATGTTCCTTCATTTATTTGTAGATTAGGTTCTATAGCAATGTCAAATAATGCTTAAATTAATGAAAAACTCAATGCAAGATTTGTTTGTTTTGGTTTCCTCAACCGTTCATCTTACTTCAGTGTTACCCAGTTGCATAATCTATCCTGAGAACATACGTGGATATACCATAGAAAGGGATTCCAGTCTTTTGCCAGACTAACTTCATCCAACATCTGCAATATTCAGCATCTACTTTTAATTTGCTTTATTATGTACATGATCAATAAAGGTGTAATAATAGAGATGTATCAACTTATTTGCTGGATAGGTTCTGCAAAATTCTCAGATATAACCATATTAAGTAAATATGCTGCAAGATTTAAGATTTTTAATTTCAGTCTACAGTAAAACAAACAGAATGACTGAAAGTAAAAAAGCATCTCCAAAAATTCTTATTAAATGCTAATCAGTGCCTGGCTTATACAATAAAAATGTGCAATGTCTGTCATCTTGTTACTGATTAACAACAGCTGCAAACGGCAGACAAGCTCTGAACACCCGGAAAAGTGAGCGGAATTAATCCAGTCCCACACTCCAGGAGAAAAAAAAGAAAAAAAAACCAACAGACAAAGAAAACAATTTATAATGTTAAGCTGCTTACAACTATTTACCCTTTTACACACCTGGGCAATTTTACCAGAGCAATTGAGGATAAGTACCTTGCTCAGGGGTAGTACAGCAGCAGGTGAGATTTGAAGCAGCAATCTTCTAATCTAAAGGCAGCAGTTATAACCACAGTGCTACCAGCTGCTCTTTTATATTATGGGAAAGATGTCTTTCAACAGACAGCATATCATCAAAAATCTTTAACAAACATTTGTAACCTGAAGACCCAGTGTACATCATTTTCAGGGCGCATAGTGGGAATATGTCAGTCAAGACAGTGGAATGGAGTTATCAAAACCCTCTTGGATTTTATTCAGCTGCATATCATGTTAGCTGATGCCAGGATTAGTGAAGACTTTTTCAGCAAGAACTGACTTCACAACCAGTTCATACCGTAAGACCACAAAACTGCCAAACATATGTCAATAGGATGAAGGCACAGTATGTGCAATTGTATTATAGAAGGGTGTCCATCTGTAGCTCTGAAATGATGCATGTGATAAGGTCAGCATTTTAGGAGTATTTCTTCACAAACATTTAAAGAACGGGCTGAGCAGCACAACTGTGACCTAAAGGTGAAAGACAAACCTGCCAATGGAAACCATGCAGGTTCACCTGGAATTCCAACAATTCTTCATACTTAAGGAAACATTCAATAATCACATAGAAGAAAGGCAGTGCACAAGATGGTCCACCAGAGCTGGCTGTATGCACAGAGAAACTGACAGTAACCTTTTTTTGGACCAGTGTTTTATCTTCTGGGTTCCTGTGCTACTGTGGACAGCCCTCTGAAACAGTGTACTGAACCCAGAGAGTGTCACAGGGAGGGAACATGTGCAGCCACCCCCTGAAAGGTTTTCAGGAACCCTTCTCTGGCACAAAAGCTTAGAGTGAATGGAAAGCAGGTAGGCAGATCTCCCCTCCTGTGTCCCTTGGGAAATGCAGGCAGTGTGGCAGTCTGGCAGTTTCAGTTCACTTTTTTTTTTTTAAAAACAGTAATAGAAGTACATAGAAAAGGAAATAAAGCAATGCTTCACATCTAATATTTACAGGTATGCTCAATTGTTTGAGTAAATTGTGCACGCCTGTAATATTCACTAACCTGGCTGAGGAGTCCCTCTTGATTCCAACTGCTTTCATCTCTAATGTTTTATCTTGATCTGTTCCATCCTGGCCAGGACAAGGCTTCTGTTACAGAAATAGAAAAAAGAGACACACACATAAAAGGGGAAAAAAAAATTACAGGGATGCAATTCATGAAGATGCTGAGGGATTTAAAAATATCTGCTCATATTTACATTTATTCATTTAGCTGATGGACTTTTCCAAAGCAACTTACAGTGTTAAGTTACTTACAATTGTTTACCCATTTATACAGTTGGGTAATTTTACTGGAGAAATTTAGGGTAAGTACCTTGCTCAAAGGTATACCAGCCACAGGCAGGAATTGAAGCTGTGACCTTTGAGTCCAAACACAGTATCTCTAACCATTATGCTACCGGCTGCTGCTATATATACTGTATTTCTCCTAATTATCGTCGCAAATTAAAGGCAGGGCGCATCTATTTGAGGCCTGATTGTGCAAATTATGAAGTTCGCCTAATTCTCCCTAGCATGTAGCACGTGATAACTATGCGGCCTGAGCATCGCCATTTTGTCAACGTGGGTTAAATATGGCGAGCAAAAAAAGTCGTACACAGCTGCTTTTAAGTTGAAGGTTATTGCAGTTGCTGAAGAAAAAGGAAAACATTTCACCGCAAAAGCTTTCAATGTTTCAATGAGTGCAAGATTGGTGCCAGAACAAGACACGATTACAAAACGCACCTAAATCTGAGAAGAGAAAGTCAGGAGCTGGTCGGCCTGTCAGATATGAAGATATTGAAACTCTGCTCTGATAAACTGGTTTGAGGAACGACGTCAATGTGGGGTTCGAGTCACTGGCAAATCCTTGCGGCACGAGGCTTTGAGACTGCACCATGAAAACGGCAGCCAGTCATTTTAGGCACCGATGACGACAGCAGTGAACACAGCACCGACGTTGACAGTGAGGAACATTAGGTGTAGGCATCTGCATCGATTTTTTGGCCAGACAGCTTGAAATCCACTGTAGTTGTTAAAAATAAAAAGTTAATAGAAAACCGTGTTCTCTAAATTAAGGTTTAATCGATCATTTTCAAGAAGCTAAAGTTTTACTTATACGTGCACAACGATATTAAAAATCAACATAATCAGCAGAAAAATATTAGCTGCGCCCTGGCTTATCGGGTGGGGGCGCTACTATTAGAGCAGGGGTGTCAAATAGGAGAAATACGGTACATACAACTCATATACATGTTGAATATGTTGCTAAATCAATTTAAGTTATATATCATTTTCAAAGGCAGAAAACTAACTCTGCTATTGCAAACTTTAGGTTGTATGTTGGCACCTAAATAAACCATCAAATATCTCTTTCACCTCAATACTGACCAGACAATGAAACGCTTCATTGCTCGGCTGCGGGCATGTGGACAGACAGACAGAAACAGACAGACAGAAAAGGGGCAAATACGGAATTTTTATCCTCCTCAGTGCACACTGCACCAGTGTGAGAAGGCAAGTTCAACTCACTTACACCCAAGGTGTATCAGTATTAGCATGGCGAGTTCATCATTGGAGGGCAGGTGAGAAGAGACTTTGAGGAGGAAGAGTGCGAGAAGAGCCTGGCTGACTGGCTGACCTTGCTTTGACTTGCACCTTCAGCCTCCTCTGCCTCCTGCAGCTGCTGCTCTGCTCTCCTCTTGCGACGGGGGCTGCCCGGTGTGTCCTGCTGAGAGGCAATCTTCCCGTCTCTCTTTTTGCCACCAAGCTAAGAAAAAAGGACCAAGAGGACACTTTATTAGATGAATGCTGCCCCGAAAGACTATAGAGTATGACGTACAGCTTCCCTCCATTTTGCAGATCACTCACATTTCTGCTGCCAGCTGCGGAGCGGGATTTGTCCCTTGACGAGGACGACGACTCAGAAGAACGTGAAGATGACGATTCGCTGTCAGAATCAGAGGACGAAGAGTTGGAGGATGATGATGAAGACCTCTCCTTCTCTCGTTCGACATCGCCTTCCTCTGATGGGGGTGACGGAGGAAGCACAGGCCCCACGGGGGCTTCTGCAGCCAACTGTTGCCCGGGTTTCTCACCCTCCACTGGCTTAGCTGTCCTCACATGTGCCTGACCAGCAGTGTCGCTAAGCCCCTTCTCACTCCCTAACTGGGATCCAGGCTTGCCTGAAGGCACCTTACCCTCACTGTGGGCCTCTGCCATTCCCCCCTCCACGTGGGACGCTGCAGGCTCTGTGACCTGCCCGCCTGAGACAGCTGTTTTATCGCTCACGAGAGCCAGTGGATCGATGGGCACCCCCCCGCTCTCTGCATCAAGGCTCCTACTGCTCCTGTGTCCCTCATCTGGGGGTGGGGAGATGAGTCGGGCTTGCAGCCCTGCAGGAGGGGCTTCAGGTGAAACGCCAGTATGCTTAACAACAGCTGAGGACACAGAGGGCGGTGAGGCAGGTGGAGAAGAAGCAGGCATGTCACGCAGTAAGCGGAACTTTTTGGAAGGGGGCTGAGGCGATAGGGCTGTGGGAGCCTGACTCTCCGGTGCCTCAGATTGTCTTCCGGGAACTCGGCTTACGAGGGGCTCCTCTTTTTCACCCTGAGCGGGAGAAGAGGGGCCGGACACCGGAGCCCCAAGTTCTCGCCCACGCTTCCACGGAGGAAGACAGCTCTCTCTCTCTTTCCCAGCTGCCACGGAAGAAACCTGAACCTCCTCTTCCCCCTTTCCCCCCGAGAGTTTAGGTTCTCCCACCTCCGACAGCTTTGCAGTGTCTTCCTGGGGTTTGCCTGGTTCTTTCTCTTCCTTCTGATCTTCTACAGGTGCCGTCACAAACGTCGCTGAGGCGGAATCTTCTCTGCTGAAGCTGGTGCAAAGAATGGTGGAAGTCGTCAGATCTTTTGCAGCGAACATCATCGTTGCCTCGCTCTTCCTCCCGTGTACAGTGGGAATGTCAGCAGGGGACGGCGACTGAGAATCTACACTTCCAGCATGTATGACCGGGGGTGCTGTTCTCTCTTGGCGCCCTTCACCTGGGGATTCCAAAGCCGGGGAGGCAGATTCTCCGGCATCAGGGGCACCGGTTTTCTGCTCGTCATCCTCGGAGCGGCTGCGTTCTCGTCCCCTGGCAAATGCCCCCTCAGACTCCATCTTAAGGGCCAGGAGGGTGAGCGGGCCAGGCCCACGCTGATGAGAAGGTTCTGGACTGCTGGAACCAGAGCTGCCGGAACTCGAGCTACTCTCCTGGCGCTGAAGAGAGGGGGGCGATCCCACCCTCTCTGCACTTCCTGCTGCTGCAGCAGCTGCTGCCCCCTCAGGCTCATCCAGGCCAGGAGGGCTCTGTTTTGGTGTGTCAGGCAACGGGAAGGACAACTCAGGTGGAGGAGATGGTGGGGGAGTGGGTTGCCGCAGCTGTAGCGGGGCCTGATGGGGTAGTTGCGGTGGGGGTATATGCTGTGGGGGCAGTTGTTTACGCCTGGATCTCTCTCGCAACGACTGCAGGTTGCTGTGGGGCTGGCCTCGACCGGCACCCCTCCTGGCAGCCCCAACACCCCAGTCTTCATCCTCATCGCTGTCATCTTCTTCCTCGCTTTCGTCCTGCCCGAATCCAGATCCCCGGGCAGACCGGCCAAGCTGCGGAGTGGAATGGGGTGAAGCAGACCCCGATTGGGCAGAGCCCTCCTTTGCATGGTCCCCAACGACACGGACAGACAGAGAGGCTACAGCACGGGGTGGAGCAGCTCCTGTGGCTGCCTCCAGTGTCGAAGGCTCCTCATGACTCAAGCGGCTGGAGGAGGAGCGGTGAGCTCTGCCTCTGGGGACCTCAGGGGCCTCCTGGGGTCCAGGTTCAGGGGCAAGTGAACTGAAGGCAGAGGGCGCTTCTGTTTGTCTCTCTGAGGCGTGTTGTATCAGTGCCCTGCGGTGTGACAGGGGAGCAGAAGGTATGGCAGTTTCCATGTCTTCTTTGGCTCGATCGACGTCCTGGGTCATCGTTTCATCCCCGTCGTCATCTTCTGGCTGACCAAACATGGTACGTGAGGACAATGAGGGCTGCTAGATAAGAGCAAGGGCAGATGAATACTACAGTCAAACAGCATCATTCAAATCAGCAGCAGCATTTCCTACATATATCGACAGAAAATTTCATTTATGTACATTTGTAGTGTGATGTTAATGACTGACCTCCTCTACTGGACAGGAAGCGATGTTGTTACCCTCTGTGTGGTCTTCCTCTTCGGGTGCTACGGCACTGTCCGTATCTAGAACAGTTGGTCATTTGTTAGTCACAGTGAACAATCAATCATCTTTCGTCAAACACCACTGGAACACACCAATAATGTGACAGCTTATCTATGATGACTCGAGAGACAAACATTCTCAGCGTCAGTGTGCACCGTGACAGTAAAAGCAGGTATATTTTGCCAACCTACACCGCACTCATCGCAAGGATTGTCCGAAAAAAATGTCTGTGAATAAATTCACTATTGAAGCCTAGTTCCCACTTGTCACAAGTACAGAAATATGTAGCTAATTTATAATGGCATGATTACCAACACTAATGCAAGATAAGCTGCCATATGACAACTCTATGAGCCACATTTCTTAGATACATGCACGGCCATTAAATGGAACATGAAAACCCATCTGTGATTAAGATGTACTTTAGCACTTCAAGCAGAACAAACACATACAATTTGAGACACAGCTTGCATTGTATGTCTGGTATGACCATAAATTCTGTTGGGAAGCTAGTAACAAGCAGGGGGACTTAGGGTCTAAAAGGCACTAAGAAGTCAGCTGTATGAATTAAGTGTGCCATAAGAATGTCATGCATTTGTAGATGAATCAATTAATTTCTTCCCACTTAAGTCCCATTACTAATCTACCTAGAAGAAAGTATATAACCAGGGCTACTTCACTAATACACAGGAGTGGAACCTCGCTATGGAGTTTCTCTTATACTGAATTCAACAACTCTCAGATCCTACTACCCACAAAGTACTGGGCTGCCCCCTGCTATGGAAAAGACACCAAAACTTCATGCAAAGTCAAAGACTGTAAAGAGCTGGAGGGACACACTTTCTGTAGGGACACTATAAACTAGTGAATACTAACAGTAAACCTTAATGCAGCTACTCATGTGATGTATTCTGGTCCATATGGGGACTGTGACAAATTAACTGTACTCTAGAATCACATGTACGCATCCAAATCTCTCCTTCTGTTCATGTAATGCACTCTTTGTATTGTTCTCTGAGACATACATCGCTTTGGAAAAAAGCATCGGGTAAATGAATACATGTAAATGTACTGTCAATTAATATGGCTTTAAGGCCAGCAGGAGAGGAGGGGACACATACTTTGCTTTTCACCGTCCGCTTCAGCAGCCTCCCGAGCCTCCCGCTCCAGCCGCTGCCTGAGGAGCTCCTGCTGCTTGGCCAGGTACTGCTTTATAAAGCTGTTCTGGCTCATTTCCTCCCCCATCTGCAACAGGTTAGAATCACACAAAATGATGTACAATTTATTGCACAGTGACTGAGGGACCCAACCCAACTGACCACAAGGCTGCAGGTTCAAACCCCCAGACAACTGCTGTATACATACTGCTCAACATATAACCAATGTTACTGAATTCAGGTTGAAATACATGCTACAATACATACTGTAATATAAAAGATGTGATTTGCATTCATTAAAGCCTCACACCCTACTGCTTCAATAAGGTCCTTGAACACGGTACGATCCCTCAATTTTGCTGATAATGTCAACAATCCATCCATTATGAACAGCCTCTGATCTGTTGGAAGGTTGCAGTGGCCTAGAGCCTATCCTGAAAGCATAAAGCCCCACTGCACAAATGGGCTGAAATTAGACTTGAAGGGAAAACTCTGCAGTGTGACCCATGAGATGAGATGCAATGCATTATGGATGACTTACCTGAGAATTGGGCTGGAGCCCAATGTGTGGAGTGGAGGTTCTCTGCAGGTTCTCCAGCATCAGAGCCTGAAAGTCAGAAACAAGGGAGCTTCAACATGACAGATCTGCACAGCGAATGGGGGGACACAGTTTGAAACAAAAGTGGGGTAGAGGGTCATGAAGATGCAGCCTTTGTCTCAGTTCTCCTCAGTGCACACTCCATGTGTGAGAAGGTAAGTTAAACTCACCCACACCCAGACTAACAGCGCAGTCAGTCTGGTGCATCGGTATTAGCATGGCAGGCTCATCATCGGAGATCACATTTCCATGAATGACATGAATATCTCAACTACCACTAATACAAAAGTATCTATAAATTGTAACAACACAAGTCTCTAACACTGCAACGTGCTCTCCACTATCTCATTTCGTACATATATTCCTCCTTAATTACAACCATGTCTCAAAAGCTACTTAAGCCACAGAGATGCATTTCAAGTCGAAATCTAAAGTATAAAAAAACCAAATAATTATCTTTTTAATGCCTTTTATGACTGTAAAGGTTGTTTTTCATAATCTAACTTTCCATTTATGCAAAGTATCTTTAAAAGGTGACCAAACAGACGTTGCCTTTGTAAATAGAGACGGTTTCCAGGTTACGCAATATGCGAGTTGCATAAATTCGGACTTTGGTAGAAAATTATATTATTGCAGAAATTCCAATTGATGGAAAATATGCATTACTGTTTACAACAACACTGCAGCTCCCTTCCAGTAGCATATTTGTGGATACAGCCTTTGGGGAGAGACAGCGGCAGAAGGGCTAGAGCCCTTGTCCCATAGCACCTTCTCAATTCGAGAGAACATGACTTTGATTTCCGCTCAGTCTGTGTGGAGTTTGCATGTTCTCCACGTGTTCACCTGGATTTCCTTCCAAAGACACGTGTTTGGCACCATCACAGCAGTAGCCTGAGTGAACTTTCCCACAGAGATTAATAAGTATGATCATGACTATAATGAATTGCCTGAAGGATACTAATCCAATATAGAGCTGGTTTAAATGGTGACAAACATAGTACATACATACTGAACATCTTGTCATTGTAAATTAAATTATAAATATAAAAATACTGTAACCCAGAATATACAGTGCAGTACACCTTTAATACTGTAATTATTAGATATTATTTGTGTGTTTCACGGGAAAAAACTGATAGAAATAACATTTTTAACATGTGTACCGACACTGGAAACATACATATTCCATGAGGTGTGATTAATGGATGGGGGGTAGGGTCAGTTTCAACTTCCGTAAATTTTTCAGTTTCCGTCACTTGAATTTTGATGGAAAGTGTACATGGACAAGCAAAATGTTTTACTTTCTTTTGATAGAAAAAATAAGATTTGATTTGCAAGATAAAGCAAAGGAATCCTGCAATGTCCAAAAACCTTTTTTTTGATAATAATGTTGTGCGATCACACCTGTGACATATTGTAACCTTTCTAGTTCCTCCGCTTGTTTTATGTATATGGACAAATCAGCAACTTCTCTCTGTACTGCTTCAGTCTTTGTGTTGATGTGACCCAGGACTATTCATAATTTAAATTTTTAAAAAGGTGACAAAGTAGAATTTAAGAGAGACAGCAAACGATGAAAAGCTGAATACGCCCGTATAATTCAGTCATTGAATCACTGAACCACATTAACATTTTCCATTATGTCACATGGGGAGAAATGGCCACATCATGTAATTTTGCTGTAAGATGCACTACTTTGGATGACATTAGCATCAGAAAGCAGGGTCATAATATAATGAACATGAAATTTACAGGAGTACACCTGCTTCTTTCCAGATCCTGTGACATCTTTTAATGCAGCCTCCTCGCTTCAAGTGACACAAGTTTATTATTTTTATCAAGTTTTTGCATTTACATTTATTCTCACAGCAGACACTTTTCTCCAAAGTGACGCACATCTCACTAGATAGAAGAATAAAAAAAATTGTACCTCACCAACAGGAGACATAAATGCAAATATGATTCTTTAAGTAGTCATACCAACATGCAAACCAGCATGCATTACATGAGTAATTGTATGTAGGTTTTTTTTTTTTTTTTTTAAATAAAATAATACATGTTATCACGTACATAGGAGACCAAGGGAAAATGGAACTCTGTAAGCTTTGGACAAAGAGCCACAAGCAACTTTACGACTTACCCATAAATAATGCATGCTATTCTTAGTCTAACAATTCAGGGTAACTACCTTCATCAACAGTACAACAGGAGTGGGACAAAGTAAATACTGTCCAGTTACAAGGGAACAGCTAAGCAGGGCGCTACCCTGTAATATAGTGGTTACAGTTGCTGCCTTTGGACCCAAATCCCACCTGCAGGTGTAGCACCTTAAACCGCTCCAGTAAAAATGACCCAGGTTTTAAAGGAGTCAACAACTGCAGGTAGCTTCACACTTTAAATTGCTCTGGCAAAAAGCATCAGTTGAAATGAATAAATGTAAGATATGCACATAGCATTAAATTAGCATCATAAGACATAACAGCTGGAGCAGAAATGCAAATGGGCAAAGCCCGTGATCTGACACCTGCGGAACCCCAAACGGTGCTGCGCCAATCAGAGTTCAGTCTGTCGTGTGTGGTGAAGTCTCAAGCAACATAAGTAATTTTTCTACATCACCCTCTCTTAGTCTCTGACTCAGTCCAGTCGAAATCTCGAAAGGCGACCAGTAAACAAACGGACACCGTGACCGTGCCGTCCGCGATCACGCAAATCAGCGCTATTTCCCAACTAAGTACTCCCTCCCTGCGCGGCCGATCGTTCTTGCCTTACACTTTTTATGACACTTTTGGGGGGGGGGGAGCATAAAACCATGTGGTTTTGATTTCGACTCGACGTCTCCCGGGAAACGTCCACGCCATCGAAATATAACCAAGTAGGAAGCGCGAGGCAACGAGCAAAGACCGTAAGCCCTGTTTTTGAGGCGTTTTAATCCGAGTAATAAACGCGACAGGGACAATTACAAAGTAGCGATAAAATGGCACTTTGAGAGAGAAGCGCGGCCCATACGAGTAGGCCCCGCGCACAAGAGTGGCTTCGGCCGGTCACGTGGTACAGCACAGTATTTACTTCAAACGAGACGGCTTATGGGGACGCGCCTCGCGCGTACCAGTCGAACTCGCGGCGCGCTCTTTCCCTCCACTTTTGGGCGTCGCGTCCCCGACACGACTGTATTCCGAAGCGGCAGCGGCGCCATCCGAGGTGGCGAAGTCGAGCGCGCCCCCGACCCGCCGCCTGCTGCTTCCCCCTCCTTCCTCTCCGCGCAGTAACACACACACAAAGCGCGGGCCCGACGACTAGTACTACTCAAAACTAAGGCAGCGACTCGGATAAACACACTCGGCCCGGGCCTCCGTACACGTCAACTTTGGGGCACCGGAGGAGTGTGGCGCACGACATGCTGCAGGGCAGCCGCCGCGGCGGCGCCACCAACTCCGGCGCACGGTACTTTGCCGCGGCACTCGAGCGCCAACTACACGAACCGCCTCCGTTTCCGAAGCAGCGAAGCTCGGCCTCCGACTCTCACTCTCCGCTCCGACTCGCCGACTGCATGGTTCGCGCGCCAAAAAGTCCGTCAAACTCACCCCCTTTAGTCGCTTAATAAGTGCATTTTTCTGCCCGCTTTTGGGAAGACCCCGCTGCTCCAAGGCGGCTTTCAAATCCGCCACCCGGAGCGAATGAAGCGGCTTCCCATCCAGCGTTACGTCTTCGAGCTCCGCCATTTTGCGTTCCCCCTCGCTCTCCAGCGCGAGCCCGGGCGCCGCAGCGCCTTCCCCGGCCCACGTCACAGGTAAGTCGTCTCCGGAAGGGGTGGGCGCACGCGCCCGTGTCCCTCTCCCCCCCCCCCTCGCGAAACTCGTCAGAGCCGTTTGAAGCGACGCGAAAAAAAGCCCGCGTTTGCGCAGTAGTCGGTCCAGAAATTACAAATATCCGAAATTAATAACCGGAAAACGGTACACAGCGAGTAAAATAGTCGTACAGCTGTGTGCGGAAATGATTGCGTCGCGAAAGCTAAGCAGCTGCTCTCATTTCATAACTGAAATGCAAATTGTGGTGTGAGACACAAAGAGTATTCGGTTCGAAAAAAGAGTTTGAATATCTCAGTTGTTTCTAGTTGTAGCACGTGAAATTGTCACTGAGTTGACGGACCACGATGCAGTAATGTCAGAATACCACATTTACCTGTTTTCTTGACATGGCTGAACTGTACTTTGAAGTGGGTACCTGAAAGAAATGGCCTCAGTGAACAGTTGCACTATTTTAAAATGTCTTCATTACACTTTAGAATATATTGCAGCGTGCAAACTTGGAAATAGCTGCATTTTACTGGTACACAGGTAGGTGTGTGTCTCCGAGTAAATGACACTGACTCCAAGGCCTTAGTTAAAAACAAGAGAATGTATTGTTGTACAAAAACCAAGCCACGGGCACTTTTAGCACGCACCTGTGTACAAACCCTGTGCTCCACACACACTTATTCACCCCAAACCACTTTAAATACGATGTCAAAATCAATCAGAATGGAAAATAAGAACTGTTCAAAAATACATTCTGGTAGAAAACAAGCTACAGCACTCGCACTGTAACTTTTTTCTTTAAATCACTTTAATTGCTGTGCTATTAAATTCATTGCATTACTATCCCTGGTTATATGTGCATATTTGAAAAAGTTGAGACGTGCAGAGTCAGAAGAACGTTGTTACGGGAAGGAAGAAGGAAGGGTGTTTTTAAGGCTGTCCGGTCGGCGGAAAAGAGCAGGAACGCGAAGGCGACGAACTGAGAGGTCGGCAGCACGGCCCCAGCGGCAGGCCTCAGCCTTGTCCTTTGCTTGTCTTTGCTAGGTGGCGCTGCAGAGCAAAGCAGAGGGCACATCCTCCACAGGCCAGCCTCTGGTTTTGGCACCTATGAAATGCGCAAACATCCATAGGACACAGCAGGCTTCAGCCCCTAGTCTCGGGCGTGTGAGGAGAAGGCAAGTTAAAGGAGGAGGATTGGAACTCGAGAGGGCGACGGCACAGGAAGCAGGCCTGACCCTGGGACTGAGAGGAGATAAGAGAGTACGGGGGAGGTCAGCGCTGGTGCATGCGAGCTGACTGTGCTTCATCCACAAGAGGATGTGAAAGCCGTTAACTAGCCCGCATGTTTAGCGGCAGCTAGTTTCCGTGGTGGGGAAGTCAGTCCGTGTCCAGGCATGTTACTGCATGTTTTTGTGTGTGTGTGTGTGAGAGAGAGAGAGAGATGAAATGTTATTGTCTGTCTACATGGGAAGCAGACACTGAAGGGGGAATTGCATAAGAAACTGAAAAGGAAAGGGGAGTGGTAGTGTTTCCCTGTGTGTGGCAGAATGAAGAGGTAAGGAAGGACTACATAAGTGCCAACAGACAGGTTTTATCAGGGTGCCACTAGCATGGGAAAGGCATCCATGACTCCTGTGTCTTTCAGTCTCACTGTACCATTCCATATGTCACATGCATGTGCGCACACACACTTTGTCAGCATGGAAGAATAATCTCTCTCGTTGTGGTTCGCATTCCTTTACAACCCCCCCCCCCCCCGAAACAGCCACACAGAGAAACATTAGAGGAATGGCCAGCTGTGCAGGAATTTCATACTGAAGGCAACACAAATCTAATAGCAGTACCTAGTGTCATTCTCATGCCCCTCCCAGTTTAGAGAGCACCCTCTCTTCAGCACCACTTTAAATAAGGCAGGTGAAATCAACTGAGGTGAGGAAAGGGACATGTGCGACTACCCACACCCACACACACACGTAGGCAAGGTGAACAGAAAGGTGTGGAAAGAGAAAGGACTGGACTCGCACACACTACAGACTGCAGTAAAACAATACAGACAAAAGTATTAACATTGAGGAACAGCCTTCAATAAATTAAGCAACATTAGTTCTTGTCACTGGGACGTTGCACACGCCTCAATTCGACACAATGGGGAACAGTCTAGCCACAGAAGCGTGTTAGCTCAGGGACAGAGTACACACGTAGCGGTGTGTTTCTTGCGCTCGTCTGCCACGTGATGACAAAGGCTAGAGGTACGGCCCCATTCCTTTCAGTTGCCAACAGCAGTCGATTAAAAATACATTAACACAAACCAAGCATTTCAAAAGGAAACGGAAAGGATAAAACATCAGGATATTTCTGCCAGCCTTTGCAACAGCCCTGAGAAGCCAGCTGCATGCTGGGATAGCTCTGCTACCCGATCCACCATCTCTTGTGTGGCAGACACAGATGGGTAATTCTGAGCTGCCCCCTTGGTTGCTACGACAACGGCCTTCAAGGCCTGACAGAGTCGCCCTCCTGACGTAGTGACCTGCAGAGAAAGATTTACAAAATGTACATGTGGAATGTTCTCATAACTTTTTTGAAATGTATGTAGCTGATGTTTTTCTCCAAAGCAATAATTAACATTAATACAACTGAGTAAATTTCCCTGGAATAACTTAGTATGTTGCTCAAGGGTACTGCAGCACGAGGTGGGAATCTGCAATTTTTGGATGCAAAAGTAGTAGTTCTAACCACTAAACTACCAGCTGCACCTATTTATGATCCTAAATACTGGTAGCGTAGTGGTTAGAGCCACTGCCTTTGCACCTAAGGGCAACACACACACACACACACACACACACACACACACACCACCCCTTTTGTGTATATGCATATATAATACATATGTGTATACAGAATACCCTCACACATACTTGTCATTGTCAAATGTAATTTATAAACCCTCAATGTTCCTTATTCTAATCTACTTTAGCAGAAATGTATAAGTTTACCTTTGCCCTAAGGTCCGGAGAGGTAAGCAGGCGTGAAAGTGTGTCCCCGATAAAGACCAACTTATGGGCTGTCACAATCAAACTCTTCCCTCGGGACACAAATATGCGGGGCGGCTGGTTCCCCTGCACACTGGTGAAGAGGGCGTCTATGGAGTCAGCCAGGCAGGACAGGTGGGAGAGGCTTTGGGAAGAGTAGAAGGACAGCAACTCCGAATCTTCCAGAGAGAGTGAGACCGGGAGAGGGGGGGAGGGGCTTGACTGGAGGACAGAAAAAAAACAACATGTCTTTGACCGCTAAAGGTATGACTACACTGAATAAATATTAGTGGCTGGCTGCATGTGGAGCAGGGAGAAGGTGGTTCACACACTGCAGCCAGCTGAGGATGTGGGAGGGGGTCAGCTTACCCTCTGTTCTGCCACAGGGGGGTCAGGTGTGGCATGGCTGTTCTCTGTCTGTATGAACGCTGGAGGATCAGGCTTGCCCTGGTTGGTAACACCAGGAAATCAGAAATGGATTACCATCATGGACATGGCCAAAGGAGATGTTACACTGATTCACATCAGTCGTTTCGAGGAAAAGACACAGGGAAACAGACATGGAGACCAACAGAAACACGCATGACGCTGACCTGCAGTTTCACATATCCTCCACTGTCTCCCATGGGAATGGTTGGTGGGGCCACAGGTAGACCAATCCCTGCATACTCATTTCCCAGCTCCTCCCCTTCATCTTGTCCATCGTTGTTGGGTTGAGGGGGGGGCACAGGGGGCAAGGGAAAAGAGGGAGGGGGCGGAGGGGGCAAAGGTCTCTCTTGAATCCAGCTGCCTTTGCGGCTACCCATTCCCACGTTTAGGGGTTTTACTTCAGCCACTGGAAGTGCTGGCAATGGTCTCCGGGACAGGGATTCCTGGGAAAGTAGGCGGGGCCTGCCTGACGGAGGGAGACCGTGGCTTTGTAGGAGTGAGGCTGCATCCTCGAGTACCCGCTGGACCAGTGAGAGCAGCGACTCAGATGGAGGGGCTGAGCCGCAGGCAGAAAGTGCAGGAAGCAGGTCTGACATTCGGGACCATGCTTGCAAAATGGGCGGAGGTGCTTCTGTTGCTTGATAACCCTTCCAAACAGAGAGGATTTCTGTCAAGGAGGCAGCCAAATCCCGTGGGGATGAGGAAGCTGAAGCAGAAGCAGAATTCAGGGTCGCCTGGATGAGGTTGCTGAGCGAGGTTTTCCAATGAAGGTCTCCAGAACCAGTGCTGGACACAGAAGATCGACGGGTGGAGGACAGGGAAGCATCCACACTCAGTGCAGGCATGTCATAGATACCACATTCGCGGTCCGACCCCTCACCGCCATCCTCTGGACGCAGAGCGCCATCTGTTTGATCCGCCGGTCCTCGCTTTCCAGTCGCTGGCACACGGTAAACCTCACGCTGATTCGCTTCAAATCCAGCGCCGTCAGGGACATCATCTGGCACCGCTGACAGGCCCGGGAGGGTAGGGACACTGTAGACATCATCCTCGGCCTCTGCGGTCCTTGCAATGCCTGCTGGGACATTGTAAGTCTGCTGCTGGGCAACTGATGTCAAAGTGAGGGTGGGAACGTCGTATACCTGGAAGAAGATGGGAGGAAAGTGCAGATCATTTCAAGGTTTACATTTTGACTGGTGTGATGTACAGAAATCATTAGTTTTGATGACCTTTTAAAGTATTAGACTATTCTTCCACATTAAAGTGGGTTTTGCCATTTCAAGTGGGTCTCACAGTGGTTAGAGCTGCTGCCTTCAGACCTGAAGCACCCAGGCTCTTCTCCCACCTTCTGCTATTAGTACCCTTGAGCAAGGTACTTGCCCTAAACTGGTAGAGTAAAAATTTCCCAGCTGCACAAACGGGTAAATTGTTGTCAATAGCTTAACGTTATAAGTTGTTTCAGAGAAAAGCATCAGGTAAATGAGTAAATATGATGTGCTGGCATGGTGGCACAGCGAGTAGTGCTGCTGTCTCATGGTGCCTTGGTAGTGCGAGAGAACGTGGGTTTGATCCCTGCTCAGTCTGTGTGGAGTTTGCATGTTGTCTGCATGCATTTCCTCCCACAGTCTAAAGATATGCTGTTCCGGTTTCCCCATAGCGTGCAAGTGTCTCAGAGAGAGTGTGTTTCACTGATATATAGATGAGTGATCCATTGTAAGTAGTGTATCTAGCAGTGAGAGTCACCTTGGTGAATAAGGTGTATGGACTAGTATATACAATATAGTTTCCACTGCGAGTTGCTATGAAGCTAAGCGAAAAAATGTAATGATGCATTTTGCATTCCAGCGAATCGCAGCAGGACCGGAGTATGATGTTTTTACTGGAATGCATCAGTATTAATCAAGGCCAAATGCCGATGCCGGGAGTCTTTTTCAACACGACTGCAGACGGATGCCCAACAGCGCGGGTGGGGGGGAGTCAACGAGAGACAAGAGGAGGGACAGAAACAGATGAACATGCCATGCAGGCGACTTGGGAGCACAGAGCTATGGTAACGACAAATGGCATTTGGCTAGACTGACCTCTGACCCTTGGTCGTTGTGTGGGGGATGGGTGCGTGGGGTATTGTAGATACTGTCGTCGTTGTCGCGGAATAAGGGCTGAACTGTATGCTGCCACCTGTTGGTAGGCGGAGTGTCATACACCTGGCAAACAAAAAACATTGAGAATTGACAAATGCTGAAAAGCAAAGGGAACCAAAACCACTTTGCTGCTGTTGTTCTAATTCCATCTTCGACATTTGAAATGTTGCATTCGCCAGCGAATGAGACAGAGGTAAATACTAGAGCAGCATCCGTTTTCCAGACAAGAGCCACAGCCTGGTTACCAAAAAGCAGCGAAATGAATGCTTTTTGCTTTTTAGTTTTGCTGATGGATGTGAGGGACAGATGTAACAAATCTCCACTTGCATTACTCATAGTCATCATCAAATCTTGTAATTCCAGGCCCATTAAATCCAAGCAGAGAAAAAAAATGGTAGAAGAGACCAACTTGTGTAACGATGACACCTCGCTGGATCGCTGGCATTAGGGCCTTCTAAACTAATTCTCCCTTCTCATCTGACATTAAGCCTTTTCCGGATATAAATAAGTGCATTTTACCGTCTCCATCCGCCTGGCTCATATTTCTTTCTCCTCCTTACTGTATCTTACCTGGTTGCGGAGGTTCTCATCATCTGGTTCCTCATACTCCCCTTCCTCCTGATCCCTCTTAATTTTTACATCTCTCTTTTTCACATTCTCCTCGTCCTTTGCAGTTCCATCCTTGGGACCCTCTGCTTTGTTTGGGGATGACCCCTGCTGGCCATCCACCTGCGATCCCTGTTGTGCCGCAGGTTTCTCCTTTTTGGTAACGCCTCTCACTGGGGGAGCAGGAGGCGGTGGTTTCCGGGCGAAGCTGGGAGAGCCCTGGACTCTGGCACTGCCTGCCCTACCTAAGATGGGAGAATTCCTTGGATGGCCTTGGGGCAGCCTGCCCCGGGCACTGGGAGGGGTGGAGGGGATACCCTGACTACCAGCTATTTTGGCCAAGACCCTTGGGGACCCCTCAGTGGGACAAGATATGTGTTTATGAGATGCCGAACAGGACACGGGAACCATATTTTCCCCAGGCAGTTTGAGACCACTTTGTGGAGCCACAGGAAGCATCCCTGAAACGGTGGGGGTCTGATACAATGCAGCTATCTCCTGTGGTACTTTGGTCTGAGAGTTGAGATTGGTGCCATTGGAGAACGGGAGCTGGCCACTGTCCCCCCTGGCAAGGCCACCTTGGACAGGGTCTGCCGCTGTCCCACCCGTGGGGGTCTGATACACTTCTTCGCTGGGTTGCGCACCCGCTCGTGGAAGCAAGTAGCAGCCCTCAGAATTCCCCACTGCTACTGCCGCTTCGCGCGGGACAAGGTAGGCAGCCTCTGCCCCTCCTGACTCTGGGGGTCCAAGGCTGTCCGCAGCAACCCTGGGCACTCCGCAGGGGCTGAGATACACCGCCTCCGGTGCAGAACCCCCTTGCAGCCTGTGAGCCGTGGGGGTCTGGTAGAGGGTTTGATGTTTGGCACTTCCTGATTCTGAGCCCCGTCCCCGCAAGGAGGGGGAACGGGCTCTTCCCGTTGTGCACGCGTCCCAGTCGGGCCGGGGACGGGACCCGGAGCTGGAGCGTGACCGGGGACGCCCGTCACCGCGGCACAGAGCTGTCACCACCGTGGCTCCCCGCGGAGATGGTGACAGGTACACGCTTTCGTCGCCGCCCCCGGGCCCCCTGGCAGCTTTCGCCTGGGCAGGTCGAGGGTGCGGAGCAGGGGAAAGGTACACGGAGTCTTCGGTGCGGGGCTGGGTCGCCGCGGAGTCAGCCGTCATAGCGGGGGAGGGTTGAGTGGTATTGAGGAGGCGGAGCCTGTTGGCTGGGGCTATGCCCTGCCTGCCGTGCAGAGAACACAGCCACCAGCCGGGACCCCCTCCCTCTTGGTCCAGCACCATCAGGATGTCCCCCTTGCGAAACGCCAGCTCCTCCGGGCTCTCCGCCGCATTGTCAAAAAGCGCCTTTGCCAGGGCCGTCTGGGGGTGAGGGAGAGACACATGGGGAGGGGAGGGGGATGGTGATCGCCTTCTGCAGGACAGAAGCATCCTCTTTTTTCCCCCCTTGGGCTACATGGAGATTATTCACCATCTGCTGCAGGCTACAAACTACAAATTGTTTGACAAAAATTCACATTTTTAGCAATATCTCAATGAGGATCATTATGGATATTATCCTTATTACTATTCTTACTGATTTACTCTCACTTTCAAAATGTTAATGAAGAAGCTGCCAGTGCACGATTGTTTTGCCTAAGCAAAACAAAAAAAAAAAAAAAATAGTAAGAGTTGGAAAGAAGGACACCTGGTCTTAATTCTCTTTCTCTCTCTCTCTCTCACTCTCACTCACACACACACAGTGACACTGGCAGGAAAGAGTCTTCTTGTCCTCCCTGTTTGAGGCTCTTCAGTGTCAAAGAAAGAATGAGGCCAGAGGGTGAGAAGGAGGGGCAGTAGAATATGTACCAATGGAGTGTATTTAAACACTGCACTTAGAAGGGGGGCGGGGGGGGGGATCGGTGACGATAGCAGAGCAGCACAGTGTAGGAACACATGAACTGGGACACGAGTATCTTGGCTAGGCCACGATGGCGGATCTACGACGCACGGAGTTCGGGGGAACGGGGCAGAAGGAAGATGCGAAACAGAAACAGCGCAGACATCACACCAGTGCCGGAGTGTACGTGGTAAACATTATTAATTTACATGGACGTTAAAGGAGAGTGACACTGCGCTACAGGGAGAAAGGGGCTGAACTGGCAGATGAGATTAGGAGAGAGAGAGACAGAAACACAGACAGGGGCCACATCTGTCCCCCTTTGAAGGTCCTATTGTCAGTCCTCACCCATCCCTTTCTTTCTTTCTTTCTCTCCTAGACCCCCGAGGGAAGAGACTTGACTTGGACAAGCTGAGCCCTCTGGCCAATCCCCACCCCCAGGGCCAAAGACAGGAGATGGGGACAGTTGTTGGCTCGTGCGCCAGCGGCCCTCTCATTAACCACACGGCTTTGGATCGCGCTCATCGGCGACGTTATGACGATGGCAGAGCTGTTTTCAGGGAACCGAATGCTAATAAACCCCAAAGCAAGCGGCTAATGCTCACTGCGAGTGTTAGTTGCCAAGGGTGCAACCCAGATGGAGCTACCCACCGCAGCGCGTTCATGTTTATAGCCCCTTCGTTACACACATGTATCCAGGAGCATCAAAATGCATTTTGTGAGGGTTTAGGATTTGGCAAATCGACGTAGTGCCACATTACACAGTAAACATAATTCATACATTATGAAGGTGGCAGTGTAGTGGTTAGAGCTGCTGCCTTTGGACCCAAAGGTTGCAGGTTTGATTCCCACCTCCAGCTACAGTAGCCTTGAGTGAGGTACTTACTCTAAATTACTCCGGTAAAAATACCCATCTGTATAAGTGGTAAATAACTAAGTAGCTTAACAGTATAAGTCACTTTGGAGGAAAGTATCAGCTAAATGAATAAATATAATGTAAATGTGATCTGAGCTTCAAGTGTTAAATGCAGGCAAAATACTGCTTATAATAAAGCAGTACATCTCTGAGTGATCCTTTATTGTTCATAGTCTGATTGCGGGAGGAAATTAACCGTTTCTGTGCCTCGTGGGTTTCCGGACTCTATATCCAGTGGGAGCAAACAGTCCGTGGTGTGTGAGTGTTCTAGAATCTTCTGTGCCCTTCTTTTGCACTGTCTGGCACTAATAAAATGAAAAGGAAACCACTGATTCCATAGATGAGGAAAAGCAGGGAAGGGAGAACACATGACGCACTCACCGACAAGGCCATCGTTCGCCGTCCCCGCACCACGGTATGTCTGCCGTCGCTTGCGTTGCACTGGCTCTTATGTGTAGTTTATCCAAACACCATGGTGTCCTCCTGCTGTACGGGAAACATGTTTTACTCGCACTTCACACAGTCAAAGGGCTCGGTGCAGCTACAAAGTACACGTTCCAACTTCGACACACAGCTGACAGCCCTGTGTGTGTTTTATGGATTTATTTTGGCAGGACAGTCACAGTAATGAGGGACATGTGTTAAGTGAAAACAGTACCCAAAAAAAAAAAAAAAAAAAACAAAAAACTTAACTGTGAGCCGCTCATAGGCTCAGTTAAACGCAGACCAGCCATGAAAGATGACATTTCATGTGACAGTGAGGGACTTAAGAACAAGTACCAGTCCAAACTTGAGTCCAGAGCCTCAAACTTGTTTTACCTGTTAATCTGAGACGTGGGAATTTACTGAGACACACCTCGAGAAAAAGAGTAAAACTGCATCCAGGATATGCAGCAGTTTTAACACATGATATGACACATGAAATCATGATAATAAAACAAATTAATAAAAAGAGTAACAACGCAAACTCTTCCCCTTGAGCACCCAGAGCAGCAACAACAGTGATACATTTTGCCCCGGCCGATGAGCCCAGAAAGACACGAGTGGAAAGCCCACACGGTGTGGAGACTCTTCTTCTCGCGGTGCCGCTGATCGCTGAGGTTCTCGCTGCGAAACGGGCCGGTAAATCGAGGGAGCGCCGCGCGAGCCCGGTAAGCCCACAGGGGCGCGCGCGCGCTCGCTCGCGCTCATCTGTAAACAATTCGCGCTTTTCGGAATCACGCTTCAATTTAGCGCCGAGCTGGCAACGCCGCCGGTTTTCTCGCACGCTACAGCCCGCCAGCGACCGTGAAGGACAGTCGTCAGTGGTGGAAGGAAGGAGCCGGTTGTGCGCAGAATGATTCCAGAAACGCGTCGTTTTATTTCTATCATCTATGGCCCATGGAGCTGCTGGACCTCCTCGAGTCCCACCGAGCCAAGTCAAGTGTCCTTCTTCTGCGGTGCGTGCAGCGGCCGCGCGCGGAGTGACCATCATCATCGGCGGCACCGACCGAGGCTTCTCGGCGCCTGTTCGGTACGTGCAGCCGCGCGCCTTGCCGCTTGCGATCGGACCTCCTGGGCACCGAGCCGCGCACGAGCCACCCTAGCCACGTCCGCAGACTTGCGCCAGAGCGCGCGAGCGCAGCGCGCGGCACGCGAGAAGTTCGCTCGCGGTTTCCGCGGACCCGCCGCGCTCCGAACCGTCTCCATCCTCGTGGCACGAGATTCACAAACACGGTCGCGTTATTCGTCAATAAAATCGGACGACCTCCGAGGTCCAAGCACACAAAAGGAGGGGGGGGGGTCTCTAGAGCGATCCCGGTTTTTATGGACCTTTTCGCTGGGAAAAAAGTAAAATAAATATACTAAATTAATTATTATCTGCCTACCGTTGTGTAAAAAGAAGACGTGTCAGCAGCTGAGCCACGCGGGAAAGACACGACGCCAGTTTTCCCCGCGAGTCCCAAGGAAAGCAGCCATGGTTGCTGCTCTCGCTCTTTCTTTCTCGCCCGCTTTTTGTTGTCCGCCAGGCTTCGCCCTGCGCCTCTCTGCTGCCGGAGACTCGGTGTAGGGTTACAGTCGAGTGAACGCGCATATGGTACTCGAGAGATGGCGCTACCGTAAAACTCGGATCGCGGGAGCATCACTTTTATCCTGTCTCTTCTGGGCCCACGACTGCAAGTGATGCTCCGGGGATCTGAGCGCCTATCTGCAGACTAAGCGAGAGGGTTTGAGAGAGCGCCGTCAGAAAAAGATCCGAGTTATTGACAGCAACCTCTGTTAAATGAACATCGCCGTTTTTTGTCTTGAAAAATAAATAGACACTACATCGCGTAAGCATTTTCATATGGAAATATTTTCTTAATGGAAGAAAACCGTGTTCAGCTATAATCTATTGTTCGCAATTTACGACACATTACGGTAGCTGCTGTCCGCCATATTTCATCCCTAGAAAAACGGCTCGACATCCCAACTCAAACATCTCAGTGTTTGGCTACGTACCGATTTTTTCGGGTAGACAAGTATATTTAGTTAGTTAAATTTCGTTATATTTTGTAGCGCAGCATTTCGTAGTGCAGTATATGCACATGATAGATTTACGTTCAAATATATATATGTTTTGTCAATAAAACCAACCAACCACCACCAGATGTTGAATTGATTCAAAGCGTAGTTTCTTTTTATTTCACATGATGATCTGTTTTAATATTTTAAATGATATTTTGAAGGACCTTTAGTTGTTATAAAAGAAGTGTCAGACAAAAACCCTCGTTTGTTCTAGTTGTGTCAATCAATGATGTTGTGCAGGAGATTTCAGAGTCAATGATTTAAAATTATGAAAACATTAAGTTACATTAATTAATACATGATAACAAGAGCATTTATCTAAACCATTTATTTTATTTATTTACATATTATAATTTAAATCCTCGTCCTGCCGCTTAAGTCACCAGCATGTTGAATATTAATTAGAACTCTGAAACTTTCCCTCTAAATTCTGAGAAGAAACACTGTCATCCAGCTGTCAGCGTATAAATTTTATTGTCTTCTGGGAGCAGAGACAAATTTCCTAAAAACACTAAACATTGTGAAAGAGTCTTGAATATAAACAATGCAAACGGCGATCATGTTTAACATATCCACTAAATTGTTATCTTCCTTAAATAAATTTTCTATCTATAGTTGACATTACTGGTAGCATTTAACTGGTATGTACAACAACAACAACAACAACAATAATAATAATAATAATAATAATAATACTTTACATTTACATTACAGGATTATCGGCAGGATTTTTCTTGTTAGTTCATAGGTCCTTAAATACTACAGATTTTTCAGTTCTGACTTTAGAATTTCACATGAACCAAAGTTGGCAGCTTTAAAAATAATTTGTGTCCTTTCTGAGGTCTTACTCTTGTTGACGGATCACATTGAGTACCAGCTGGTGTTCAATTTTGTGTATGATCCTGGGTCAAAGTTCCTTGGGGAGGGGGTCTAACGTCGTAACCATGAGCTCCGGACCAAATAACTGATTTTTAGTGACCTGCTGAATAAAGGGGTTCAGCTCTGGTCCACGTAAGTGCTCTGACCTGCTGTGTGGACTTAATGAAGCCACGCAAAGATCCTCAGCACTTTTATGACTGTGACCTGACTATAATTATGAACAATAAAGCTCCATACCAACTCTATGTACAAACAGGGACACCTAGGAACATAGCGGTAAGAGCTACTACCGTTGAACCCAAAAGTCATTGGTTTGATTCTCAGCTCCCGTTGTAGTACCCTTGAGTGAGGTATTTACTCTAAAATTGCTCCACTAAAAGTACTCAGCTGTACAAATGGGTATATAATCATTAAGTACTTTAACATGGTAAGGTGCTTTGGAGAAAAGCATCAGCTAAATGAATAAATGGGTATCTATGAAGGTGTTCGATGATATGTGAAATGCTCTTTGAAATGGAACTGCTTTGTGGTCAGTCTGAGAGGGCAGTAATGGAGAATTATTCTTCTTTTTTTGTGGGTGAGCTGATGTATTTAGTGCGTGCAGATGTTCAGTGCTGCTCTTTCCTGCGTACACAAGTGCAGCCTGCGGTGAGAGTGATCATCACCAGTTCCATGCGATCCTGTCGGCGGAAGACAACGGGGAACTCGTAGTTTAAGGGGACGGAATTGTATTGGCTATTGCAATGTTTTGTCTTGCACTGGGCTTGCTCTATGAACCATCCATTGACCATGTCCTCATTGCTGTACCTCCTACAAAACATAAAAGGGACAGCTGCGTTTAGTTAGACATTTCGTGCGACTCTAAATTGCCCATAGTGTATGAGTTTGTGCGTTACAATGCTCTGTTGCGTGGAGGTGTAGATACTTGTAATATATAGCAATAATAAATGTAAATGTTGTAAGTAACAGTGTAGTGTTTCTATCATTTTAATCCAGCTTGGGCAAAAGTTTCAATCACACACACACACACACACACACACACACACACAAGTGCAATTTTGGCATCACCAATCCACCTGAACTGCATGTCTTTGGAGTGTGGGAAGAAACCCATGCAGACACAGAGAGAACATGCTAACTCCACCCGGACCGAACCGGATTCAAACCTACGCCTGAACGGCTCAAGTGCTGCACCTTCATGCTGCCCATTACAAAGCGATGTGAAACATAAATGGAAGAAGAACTTACGCATATTCCCATGGTGAAGAAGAACGATTCCCTATGTCTCTCAGCACACCGGTCACTCTGGGGAACTTGATACACTTAGTCAGGAGTAACAAGAAACTTTTGGAATTACAGTCACTCTCCTTGGTTGGGGAGGGAGACTCCATAGAGAAACTGGTGGAAGTGGAGTTGCTGTCCTTGGTTGGGGAGGGAGACTCCATAGAGAAACTAGTGGAAGTGGAGTTGCTGTCCTTGGTTGGGGAGGGAGACTCCATAGAGAAACTAGTGGAAGTGGAGTTGCTGTCCTTGGTTGGGGAGGGAGACTCCTCGGCATTCTGTTTCAGTGTCCTAGACAGGTAAACAGATACCACCTGGCTGGTGCACAGCAGGAAACTCTGCAAGACAAATATATGGACAAGTGTCCAATCATTGTGTTATAACCCTTTAGATCAAGGACAGGAGACTAGAGTGATATTACACAACACGCTTCTCACCGGCACTGTCAACTCCTAGCTATAAACATAACTATTCTTTAGGGTCAATGGAGCAGGAATGAATTTATGTATCATGGAATTCATATCCAAGTAGGTAATAATAGGGACAGCTGGTAATGTAATGGTTAGCGCTGTTGCCTTTGGCCCCTAAGGTTGCAGGTCTGATCACCACCTCTGGATATAGTACCATTGAACAAGGTATCTACCCCAAATTGCCCCAGTAAAATTACCCAGCTGTATAAATAGGTAAATAATTGTAACCTTAACATTGTAAGTCAGTTTGGAGAAAAGTGTCTGCTAAATGAATGGATGTAATAAATATGATGAAAGCTAGCTGGGCAAACTCTCAACTGGTACATTTCTCGTAAGTGACTTACAGTGTTTACCTACTAACAATTATTTACCAATTTATACAGCTAGGTAACTTTACCAGAGCAATTTAGGCTAAGTACCTTACTCAAGGGTACTATAGCTGTTGGTGAGATTAGAACCACCAACCTCTCAATCCAAAGGCAGCACCTCAAAGCACTGCACTACCAGCTACCGCTTAAACACTGCAGAATGATGAAAGAATTGATGATAAAATGAGGTGAGATAAGATGAGATACTTTAATGTCGTTGTATGCATTACTATATAATGAAATGTTGTGTGGCAGCCCTCAAGAAATAACACTTAAAGAAACAGATAGATAGATAGACGAGTGAAAGTCAGACTGAAACTTCACAATGGTAATGAAATTGTTAGAAATAAGCACCAAAACTTACCAAAAGAGTCAACGTTTGCATCCTTATGAAGATCATGAAGAACCAAGTCAGGAGAACGGGTCCAAGGCTCGCTTGACCAATCTGGCTGACACTGCCTGCTCTCACCAGATTTATATCTTTGGTTTGCCACACGACATCGAAAACATAACATGACTGCAGGGCCTTTGTTATTTTCTACAAGCTGTCAATGTGACATATGTTGATATTGTGTTTGCAGATCTGAAGCCCAGGGCCATGCAGGTATCCATAAGATGAACAGAAAAGTCAACAGAGGTGTGAGAGACAATGGGAGACTTTTACATTTAAAACACATGGTGGTGAAGACTGGGTAGCTGTTATGGAAAAACATGAATGGCATCATGGAGTCTTTGTACAACAGGGGTGGACAGAGTCAGCACACCCACACCATGGGAATTACCTTGCTCATGGAGAAGTGCAAACAAAGCAGAGTTACAGAAAGGCTGTGGTAATGGAGAATGGCAGGTCTGAATAGATGCCGCATTCTGACGGATGGAACAAAAATGGAACCATTGACATAGTCAGGAGTGGAAGGTCATGTAAACACTGGGTAGCATTATAGGGGCCTGGACCGAGATGCAAGATATGGAATTACATTCGTGAGTCATGTTGCCCATGTATCATAACATTTGTGTAACCCCCTACAGCCATAGAGGTTACCAAGATACCGGTGTAACCAAACTATATTGGCTCGAAAGGTGTCCTGAGGCAAAGGGACTGTTGCTGGAGTTTGTGCCTATGATACATGTGACATGTTACATAGTCATGAAAAAATTGCAAAAGATAGAGTTTCACTTGAAGATGCAGATCAGAACCAGCATGACAATCTTGTTGTTGTTGTTAGGTGCCGTCGAATCGGTGTCGACTCACGGCGACTCTACGGATAGCTGTCCCGAAAAGCGTCCGGTCTTCTGCCAGCTGGCGAAGACTTGAAAGTGGGGAATCCATGGCTGTGGTGATTGTGTCGATCATGACAATCTTAGGAGAACATAAAATTCCCAAAGGATCTTATAATTCAGGGCTACATCCAGAAATTTCTTTATAGCTCACAGATACCTTACAAACTTGACGTGGCCAACTTGATTGGGGGAGAGGGGTGCGAATACCACTATGTAACAAGAATTTTAAAGTGTTGACTTTTTTTATTTTCCATTTAGTTTTGTTAGATTAAACATACTTTGCTGGGGGGTGCAGTGGTGCGGTGGTGCAGTGGGTTGGACCGGGTCCTGCTTTCCGGTGGGTCTGGGGTTTGAGTCCCCCTTGGGGTGCCTTGTGACGGACTAGTGTCCTGTCCTGGGTGCGTCCCCTCCAGCCCTATGCCCTGAGTTGCTGGGTTAGGCTCTGGTTCCCTGCAACCCTGTATGGGACAAGCAGTTCAGGTGTCTGTGTGTGTGAGTGAACATACTTCTGACATTAGTTCATACTATATGTCAGTTTTTAGAAAAATATTACACATTCTTGAAATTAACAAATTTTGACACATTTTGGCAATGGGTTCCAAGCACCAGATATTCCAGTACCTTTCAGGATCTGATGCTTTCTAAAATGTTTTGTTACTTTATAGTGTTCTGGTGATTTCTAGAATTTTCCAATGGATGTAAAGTATCAAACTAAAACTGACACTGGAAGAATTAGTGGTATTTTTGTAATCAATAAATTTTAACTCATTATAATCAATGCAAAAATGTACATAATTAAGCTTTAAAAAATTTTGTTGCATGGTGTAATCTGAAAACATCCTTGGATATTTCCTACATATTTATTTTTAGAACAGGAGATCCATGAGGAAATTCTACAGGCATCTCAAGTCTCCCAAAAGTTCTGAGAGTCTCCCAGAATTCTGCCTCTGCCCAGAAATTTTTCTTGTCGTTGAAAAGAAAATTCACGTCAATCATCTAAAACTGTTTATAGATTGGCTAACAGTTGCTTTGTAGGGTATATAAAAGTGGATAATTTTAAAAGGAAAGCTTATGTAAAGGGTGGGTGGGTATCCCCATCCTTGTTTCAGTATGTATGATTACATTTATTTATTTAGCAGACACCTTTTGCCAAAGTGACTTCCAATGAACTCCATGTAGTGTTATCAGCCATTACACCTTCTTCACCACGGTGACTTACACTGCTAGATACACTACTTACAATGGGTCACTCATCCATGCATCAGTGGATCACAAACACACTCTGTCACTCACACACTATGGGTACACCTGAACAGCATCTCTTTGGACTGTGGGAGGAAACCAGAGCACCCAGAAGAGGCCCACACAGACATTTGACCAATATGCAAACTTCACACAGACTGAGCAGGGTTCGAACTCACGTTCTCTTACACCACCCAGGTGCTGTGAGTCAGCAGTGCTACTTGCTGTGTCACCATTCATTTAGTTGTTTAATAGTCATATTAAATACCTTTGTGAATTACACCACAGAATGGTATTTTCCTTACATAATAACCTGAAGAGGGCACAGAAATGTGAAAATTGTTCCATGGTACATGATAGATTTTTTTATGTATTACCTGCACTTCCTAATATAAGGTGGGAGAGACCTTTTTTATGGCATCCAGGACAATACCCAACTCTTTGACTGTGACAGGGATCCAATACTTATGATGGATTTGAGAGTAATCAAAAAATTGGTTATTGAATGACTGTCTTACAAATTCAGGGGGTGCGGTGGCGCAGTGGGTTGAACCACGGTCCTGCTCTCTGGTGGGTCTGGGGGTCGAGTCCAGCTTGGGGTGTCTTGCGACGGACTGGTGTCCCGTCCTGGGTGTGTCCCCTCCCCCTCCGGCCTTACGCCCTGTGTTACCGGGTAGGCTCCGGTTCCCCGTGACCCCGTATGGGACAAGCAGTTCTGAAAGTGTGTGTGTGTGTGTGTGTGTGTGTGTGTGTGTGTGTGTGTGTGTCTTACAAATACAGTATGGTCACGTACCATCTTTTAAAACGAATGTTTTGTTTTTATAAGTAATATCTTGTTTGTTTCCAGATTGTATGTGTGGCTGGCAGATGATGTGCTTTATATAAAAGTTTACAAGATATTTTTATGAAAATCTAAAAATTTACTTGGGACACACATTGAAATTGAATTTTAAGGGAAACCTGATGCAACCCATTTGTTCAAGTATAAGACTGGACAAAATATTTCAAAATTACTTTTATAATCAATTAACATTTTAAGGCTATTTTTAAAATGTAACATTTGAGGTATAGAAGTACATTTAGACCTCCTTTATCTACAGAGCTGCACGTATTTTTGAGATAACACGGTCTGTTTCTCCATTTGAAATTGAAAATCTTAATAAGAAAGGGAAATTCTAAAGAATACGCTCCTTCTGGACTTCACTTTTCTTAATTCCCATATATGTTCTTCTTTTTTTAACAAGATACTCCGCCTGTATTGTCCATATTATGTATTTTTAAAGGGAATAATTTACTTTTTTCAATATCCACCCACAACCAGACTGGAGCCCAAGAAGAAACAATTAAGGCACTGAGCTGCTCTCTGTACTCCCTTTTTTTTAAAAAAAACAGTTGTACTGTGAGGGTATGGACGACGGATGGAAGCAGCAGTGGAGAATTGAAATAGTGGACCAAAAGGTTTATTTCCCTTTACTAAAAAGTATTCTTCAAAACACATAAACCCTCAACCAAGTACAAAACAAACATAAAGTTATAAAGAACATGAGGCCTATGAGCCATGGGCTTAGCCCTTATATCAACATTAATGCATCACTCTCCTATTCACTGCATGAGAGTAACTACATAAGTTTGTATCAATCCCCTCACTAGTGCCCTAATACAAACGTATATAGCAATAGCTCCGCCCTCTGATTATACCATAACAGCCTCAATTTATTTCAAAATACATTTCCCCCAAAAATTACATCTAAAATAAATACTAAAACATACAGACAATACTAAACATTTTTTACTATAAAAATCCCTACATACATCTTATAAAAACATTTCACACTACACAGTAAAACACCCCTGCCTAGTTGGTTGTGCCCAAGGACTCCCCCCTAGATATACCCCAAATAGTTGACTCCATCGGGTTTACAACACAAGGCACCAAACACAAACAGAACACCAGACAGCTACATGGTAGGGAAAAGTCTACAGAAATGTTCTTCTAAAAACAATAAATACATTCACTCTCCACACAGTTACATATACCTGCCATATCTTTATGAAAGAAATATTAGTTAATGACAACCAGACAGATACCGGTAGGCCTTTCCCGGCACCCAATCTAGTTCAACAAACAGTGTTAAATGGAATACGAAACCAGAACAAACAATTTAACAATACAAGATAAAATGCATGTGACAGGCAACAGCAACAAGGTTCAGCGTTACATTGATGGTACTTCGCCGGCATCTTGCTGATTCCTTGGAACCAACTTGCCTGTCACAGCTCAGTCTGTGACATGTACTATAATCAGTGGGTTGACATCTTTTTTTACCTTGTATCTCAGTACCTGTAAACGTGTCTGTCTCCAAGTGAATAGGCATTGCTTGAGTAACTAATAAAAACAAAAGGAAGAAACTCAACTCCCTTGTTGAATGCCACTGCTAGTTGGAAACTCAGGTGTTGTTCCACTGAATCAATATCACAGTTATTGTATAGGATCTGGAGAGCAATTCTGAAAGATCTACCAAAACCAAAGAAACATAATTCTTCAGACATAAAAGTATGTTTTAGAATGACAAATGTCTTATAAAAATTGTTCAACAGATCAATTCTGCCATCATTAATACAATCATAATAATCTATTAAATCCAACACAAGTCCAGGATTTTCAGAGATATGACAATCCTTCAAAAACCCAGACTGATGATCTTGTGGAGCTTGATGTATATCGTGCTGTGCAGTTTCTTGTTGTTCTCCATAGATTTTCTCCTAAATATGTCATTTTCATGGCGATGTCTCTTTGTTGTTGAGAAGAATCGAAGAGCGTATATCCACTACTTTTTGTTTGATGTTCTTGTTCTCTTGTGCTGCAAACCCACAGAGCCCGAAGTTCCATTTTCTTTTATATTGTTCCAGTTCTTTCCAGTTGAGTTATTTTTCTTATGCGTAGCATTTGCATGTTTGACAATGTACAAATCTTTTCTGAACCATTTAAAAAGGAATTCAAAGGATTCTTTCTGGGCTTCAGTTACAGATGTGTTTACATTAATCATGTCCTATAGTATATCTGCCTTCCCTTTCATTATTTTGGATGATGGCCTTCTCATGATGCCCCTCTTGAAGTTCATGAAGTGATGGCTCACAGCAGCTTACTTGGATCAGGAGTTCTTGGTGTCAGAGTCCACAACCATCTCAGAAGGAAGACAGCGTGAAAGAATGATCTGCAGTGTCATTGCTGGAGTTCATCATTCCCAGGTTATTTGATTGTTCCTCTGGATCAGTGGAGATTTTATTTTTGCATTTTTTTTCTGCCATACTAATAGTTATTGCTATGTTCAATATACCCAGCTAAGGGTTGGGAACCTTGGCTTTTTATGGCCTATTTTTAAGCAATGTTCACTCCACTTTCTGCTGTTGCTGCCTGTTACTGCTAGAGGACACCAAAGACCACCATTCAAGAAATAACTGACTCAGGGCTTTGGCACAATTGGAGTTCAGCTGTATCCCAAGTCTTGACCTAGAAAAACTAAAGTGACCAATTCCATTTCTTACCAGGATTATGAGGGAATAAACTGCTGCAGTTTGGCATTTAAATAGAATATTATTTAAATAAATCATAAGAATTTTTTAAACTTTTCACAGACAATGCTAAAAAAAGACCAAGAGTAACCTGACCACAGATTTTTAGCCACAATGGATAAGTGAGCTGAAGTGAATTTGTTTAATTGTCTCTCTACTGCATATCAGGAGGATCAATTTTGTCTTCAATAGAACATAAATGGTCTAAAGCACCATTCTTTTTTCATGCAAAATGTATACTGTTAAAAAATCTAGAAACTGACATTTCTAGATTCCGGTTTTTTACAGACAAAGAAAAAATGGAAAAACAAAAACAGAAATGTACAACTTCTTGAGTCCTTTAGATGAGTATCTAACAAAATAGAATAAGTAAGCCCAACAGCATATTGATATTTATTGGATGCTTTTCTCCAAAATGACAAAGTGTTACTCTACTTACAATTATTTATTACATGTATTTATTTAGCAGGCGCTTTTCTCCAAAGTGACTTCCAACAAACTCTATGTAGTGTCATCAGCCCTCACACCTTATTCACCGCGGTGACTTACACTGCTAGATACACTACTTACACTGGGTCACTCTTCCCTACATCAGTGGAACACTCTGTCAGTCATACACTACAGGTTAACCTGAACAGCATGTCTTTGGAGTGTGGGAGGAAACCAGAGCAGCTGGCAAAACCCACAGACATGGGGAGAACATGCAAACTCCACACACTCTGAGCAGGAATTGAACCCATGTTCTCACACACCACCCAGGCACTGTGACAGCAGTGCCACAGTGCTGCCCCCATTACCTGGGTCAGTACCTTGCTCAAAAGTACCACAGCCGGAGGTGGGATTCAAGCCTGTAACTGTTGACACCAAAAGCAGCAGCTTATGCTATCTGGTATAAAAACACTACAAGTAAAATCTTTGTATTACCCTGTAGGTACAACAGACAAGCCGCCCAAAACCCTGCACCTTAGATTCAGTGGACTGAATTCAGGAACACTGCATATTAACTTTGTTTTTCAAACTCTACAGCCAACAGCAATTCTTTTTTCATTTGCTGCAGAGTGTTTTGGTTGTATACACTCTAGAAGAAAATACAGATTCCTGGAAGTTCACCCTCCGGTGACTCGCACCAGGTCATTCCTTGAACCTGAAATGTCACAGATGTGTAACCCTCATGTTATGGCCGTGGTGGTTCAGGAACAGTCGGTAACTAAACCTCGAGTTGAAGCTTACTTCAGGTTTTCACTTATAACAATGTTTTGTATGTTCATGGTGATTTTCAGGAAACATACACATTAAACTCTTGAGATCAGCAATGTCAGGTTCTATGTGAAGTGAAATTAATGGCTGATGATAAACAGACACAATACAAGAATGTTAAAAATCCTAAAATGAGTCATGTGCCATCTTGTGTTGTTCTCAGCTAAGTATAGTTCTTTGAAGGACTGCAGTCATTGTTTTTTTAAATTCTGTCACTGTTTTAACCAATACCAAAAATCAAAACAGTAATAAAACTCAGTTGTAAACACAAAGAAACTAATGTTTTTAATCTGTAATTACATTGTACTCTGCAGAAATTCATATCATGCTGTTGGACTGACAGAAGTGATGATCAGTGGTCCAGAGCTTGTACCATCATCAGCATCATCATCGGTACCAAGACTGAAATATGGACAGAGTTTCTCAGTGAATCTATATCCAGTGAAAGTGTAGATATGAGATCTGGCCTCCACATTGTAAAAGGAGACCTGACCCTCCTCATAGTCCACATACATCCCCACCTTCTGGGGCTTCACACTCAGGTTGAGGAACACAGAGGACTCAGCAAGAGCCTTATACTCATTTTTATTCCTCAGCCAGATAGTCCAGTAACCATTATTAGGACTCAATTTAATTTTTCCCTTCCTGTTGATGGATTCTCTGGCCACTCCTAAAGTCCACTTGTTCTTGTCCCCAACCTGCACCTCCCAATAATTTCTCCCTGAAGAAAACCCCTGTTTTCCCAAGACACTGACAACAGGACTAAATCTCTGTGGGTTGTCAGGGAGATTCTGCTTTGTGTCTCCGTGTCTCACTTGTTTCTTGTCCTTAGACAGGATGAGCCAGGGGTTTGCTGTAACAGGATCCAGAGTCACATCAACTGGAGAAAAAGAATAAAAACACAAACCATCCTGAATCGTACAGAGAATCTTGTTTCTACTTCCCTGCACTAAACTGATGAGGTTTATAAGACTGGCATTGTGGCCCAATAAGGTGAACAGTTTTAAACTTTTCCTGTATATCACCTAAACAGTAGAATGGTGTGTAGGGTTACATCAGAGTGACAGTACGTTAAATTACCACACAGCATTCAAATTCTACCAGTCTTGTAGATTCCCTCATCTTTATTGTGTATCATTAACCATTTATTATTCCACTTCAGACATGAAAACACTGGTCTGATGGAAGGTAGATAGAGAGTAAGTAATTTGTATAAAATTAAATTTTGGAGAAATGGTATGTTTCTTAGCCTAGAGGTGCAGTTTGTGAAGTCAGCTCTAGGAAAGAGGGCAAAGCACAGCCTGAGATGTCAACTCACATCACAACATTCCTATGTAAACTTTGTAAGGGAACCGTAAAAAAAAAAAAAAAAAAAAAAAAAAAAAAAAAAGTTTAAAATTTCTTTTGCATGCATATTGTAGAATGTTGTACAGGCTGACAGAGTGGAGGTGATGACAGTTTTATAAAATTTTAACATCTGTTCACATTAAATGACTGTTCAATAGGAATGTGGTTGAATAAAACAATGATGAGTTTATTAAACTCATACCTGCAGCTTTACGAAGCCACTTCCACACTGAAAGAGAAGAAAACACAGCTTTAAGCCACAGTCCTGTGACAGTAACAAAGAGCACATGATGCTTTGGAAAACATCATACACTAATGTTTTAGGGAACAAAAAACAACTGCACAGGCAACAGCTAATGAAGTTTATTCATTTTTGTGATACATGGCATTTAGTACCTTTACTAATATGGTCAAATATTGAGGATTCAGTTTAAAAGTCTTACCTGTGTTGGGAACAATTTCTTCTTTTCCTAAAGAAGAAACACAAATCAGTAACACTTTGACATGTCACCCTAAACTTTAGGCTAAGTGCACCAACGGTCACACTTCTGTCAAAACCAACACGATCTTAGGAAACAGCAACACATTTTAATTATTTCTTTACATGTTAGTTACAGAATGTATTTAACCCTCTCAGGGCAAAACTACTAGTCAGTGGAACCCAACTGCAAAAAAATCTATTATATTCAGTATTTTATCCAATTCCACCAGGGCCAAGTTACTTAGATTATTATTTACAGACAGAGGTGTCATGGCGAACGCAGGAAAAAAGCTGACGGACTGAAGAAACACCGGCGCTGCCTCTGCGGAGCTCTTGAGCGACGTCGCCCGACAGAGAAACGACCAACAGGCCGCTGGCACTGCGGCCCCTGGACACCCGGTCCCCACTGCTCCGTTGGGACGCTGGTTCGCGCCGGACCAATCAGGTGAAGCCCAAGATGAGGGCATGCGCGGTAGTCCTGTAGCGCCACCCCAGTCCCCAATGTCCGACCCTCGAGGGCCGTGATCCGCAACGTCACGTCACAGCCCCGCCTGCTGGGAATCTTGTGCGAAGTGGCGAAGCCGGGAGTCCGTAATACAACTCGCAGCCCCGGAAACTACCAACGTGCGCGTGTCTATCCGCTTCCCCGCCCATTCCAGCGTCGTCGACACGGGTAGCTGCTGTTTTACTAACCTTGGATTCCGGGTTAGTTTTCCGTGATGCTGGGCGAACCGGGCATACCGCGCGGAAATGGCCAGCAGACGGCGCACCGCAGTAGTAGAAACACAACCCGTCCCGGAAACGGCGCCGGCGTCTCTCGTCGGGATCCAACCCGCTCCCGTGAGGAGCGAGACTCACTAGGCGATCTTGGTTTCCGTTTGGTAGCCCGCGGGGCGCTAGCGAACACCAGACCAGCTCACACAGTGCATCCGTCGGGAAGGCGCCTGACAGCTGTTCGGTGACCCGGCGTCGTACCTCTGCGGGGTAGCCAAGCGGGGGTTTCCGGTTGGAGAGCCAACTATCGACGCAGGGGCCGGCGAAGCTCTTGGCTCGGGGGCTGCGCGGGGGCTTCCGTCGGTTGCACGATCGATCGTCGACCCCGCTGACCTGCCCAGGGCCAGGCTCTGAGGCTGCTGTTGCGCCTGTACCAGCCCTGAGTCAGGCTGACTGGAGGGTCTCCTCAATCCGGTGTAGGGACTGTTCCTGGGAGCCCAGCAGCCTGCAGCGCAACTTGACTCAGTGGAGACGGGGTGATGTAGCCGGGTCGCGCACGGTCGAGTCCTCCGAGTAAGTGGCAGAGCATCTGTCATGGAGAACGCAGGAGGAGGTGCGTCTGTTTCTGTAAGAGTCGTTTTCACGAAAGCAGAGCAAGAGGGTCGTGGCGGTGGCGTGAGGAGCGTCTTGGGTCGTGGTTCCGCCGCCAAGTCAAGTTGACAAGTGCCTCTGTCTGAGCAGCTGTTTTATACTCCCGGCGTCTCCGGGAATCGACTCACTGCGCGCGGTCGCCAGGCAACAGTGACTTAGTGTTTCGAGGACTTTTCCTTTTACTACTGCTGCAGGTACTTTTTATACATTTTTGTTTGAAATGACAATAAATTATTGAATAATTGCGTTTCCCTAGTGAAATGAGCCATTTTATCAATACTAATTGCACACTCGAAATATGTTTCCAAGAAGATGTTTTTTTCTTCACTTTCACTTTACATGTCATGTGTATTGATTGAACATGAAAGAAACCATACAAAAATGAAACAAATGACACAATGTGAAATATTGAAATATAGCAAAATGTACCTATGTTTATACAGTATATATCTACAGCAAAGAAAGGAAATATTTTGTATAAATTCAAAAAGTCTTGACAAAAAAGAAACTTACCTGAAATCTCTGACAGAACTCCTTTGGCTAAAATCAACAAATTACATAAAATTGAAAACACAAGATAACAAAACTGTACTATTAGTTCATATTCATACAATTGATTTTTGTCCTGATTGCAAGTTAGTTTAATTTTGTAGCTTTTTTTTAAGTTTGTTCAATTTATTTAAACTCTGGATATAATAGTTTTACAAGATCTGGCATTTGTTTTGCATTCTGGATGCTGAAAAGACAAAATTATATCTAACTTTATAGGCATCTTTTGATTTACATTAATTTTTATCTGACTTCATGTTTGCTGTATTTAATATTACTTACCAAAAGTCTGCAGCTGAGCACTACGTTGAGCTAAAACCCAAAAAACAACACAACGGTGAATTTTTTTTCAGGCTCATTGTTCAGAATAAATTAATGAAAAAATCTAATTAGCATTTAAAACATCTTTTCTTGCAGGATGCTGTATAAATTATCTGATAATGAGCGATGTGTCCTACAGGCCAAAAGTTACCTGTTACTTGTTCTAGACCATGTAGTAAGTGTGTTTCTTGGCTATTAAAAGGAACATCAGTACAAAACTGAGTGCTGAACTTATTTACTGTATTTTTATTTGCCCTAAAAAAAAACAGCTGCTCCTCAGATTTTTCTAAAGGTTTGTTGGTTTCAATATTACAGGAAAAATTATGCTCCACAAAGAGACACTGAAAGTTGTTTGGGACCATATTGTCAAAAGGTGCAAATGTGGATTTTATTTAGGGCAAATCGGAATTATTTCGGTTGATATCAGGTGAGTCCAACTTGTGTTTGTATGTGGTTTTCAATTTGAATGCTTCAATTAAAATACTTACAACATCCATTGCAACGTTTTTGTGAACTCAGACAACAAAGGCATTGAAGGTTTTTTATTTTTAATTTTTTTTTTCCCCAAAAAGTTATCCTTAAATATTGTTTGTTTCAGGAGTTTATTAAAAGTGAAGAAAGATCTGCCATAATTTGTCTTCATTTCAATTAACGAAATCTCACATTTGAGTCAGGATTTGTAAACTTTCGATGTCTGCTGTTCCCTTACACAGGGAAACCCGATGACAATAATTGTAACGATTGTTCATATGATTGATCCATATTCATGATTAGCTTTTTGGGCTCTGCGATTCTCATTAATTGGGGATCTATACTCTATTTCTTCACATTTCCTGTTCATTCCAGTGTGTTACACCTCTAAGTGGTTTTCTAACTTATTGGATAAGGCTCATTTCTGATATAAAAACTTACTGGAGACACAGAGTCCAGCAATGAGAGCAATCAGCGTGATGATCCACAGACTGAAGAATGCCGCTGATATTCGCTTGAACAAAATCTCTCTCCGGCCAGAGCTCTGAGCTGCTGTGGCACAAAATCAGATTCAGAATTATTTTGAGTCTTGTAATGCTTGGTGTTTAAGCCATTTACTGGCCTAACCAGTGTTTATTATCCTATGCTTTAAACCAGCAGAATCATTTCCCAACTTGTCTCACATTACTGACACCATTAGTTATGACTTTAGAAAAATGCTTTTGAACTTAAAAAATATTAATATCTTAAACATGATGGCATCACAAATGTGAACTGTACCTGCCATGTTTTTTTTAGGTCCTTCATCTGGTTTATGTATTTGACAAGGTTGGACCTGTACATTTTGATACGTCTGGTCCATCTCTTTCACAAAACCTCCAATGCACAGCAAAACAAGAAACAAGTTTGTTTAGTTGCCCTTTTATGTGGTCAGGTCACAATAGCATCGTTAACAATAATTCATTTTTTGGTTTTAGCACCAAAGTACATAATGGGATATGCAGCAAGTAAGATGTGCAAATAACCATTTTTAAACAGATATTTTATAGAAAAAGCAGTTTATTTGTACTTACATACATTTCCGTGCTCTGGGATTCTTCTGGGCTCATCTGGACAAATGTATATTTCGGATTCATCCATTTCTCTGTGCTTTATAAAGTGGTTCCCTGTTACAACACTTGAACAATTCGCAAAGTGAAGCAAACATGAGAATATGGGGAGTGAAGACACAAAACCTGTATCTTTGAGGATGATGAGGAACAGAAATTTAATAGGAAGTGAACTCTTGTGACCTGGTCTGGGGAAGAGGTGTGAGGAAAGCGTGTTTCAAGAACGAAAGGGATTTATATGCAATCCATAATGGGCACATGGCCTTTAAAATCCAAACAAAAGAAGCCAACAATAACACCCAGAAAAGCAAAGGAAATGACCAGCTCTGTATGACAGCAGGCAATAAAGGTTATTATTGAACAAATTTTGGTTTTAACAACAGGTGTGGTGACGCAGCGTGTTTGACCGGGTCCTGCTCTCTGGTGGGCCTGGGATGCCTTGTGACGGAGTGGCGTCCCGTCCTGGGTGTGTCCCCTCCACCTCCAGCCTAACACCCTGTGCTGCCGGGTTAGGCTCCGGCTCCCTGCCACCCCGCATGGTACAAGCGGTTTCAGACTCTGTGTGTGTGATTTTAATACACAGATAGAAACAGTCCAATTTATATGGTGTTTTCTAATTTTTTTCAAAGCAATGTTATCCGTGCATAAGTTTATAAATGTGTTTAAGTTGGTTCTGTATTGCAGTTTTAGTCCGTGTTTCAAATCTTGCTGCTGCATCTTAGCAGGATGGATTTATCTTCATCATTTTGCAATACACAGTATCTTTGATGAACTGTGTCACATGAATTTTGTTTGCAAGCAACTTCAAGGAAGTTTATCAGTGTGAGAAAAATTTTTGTGTTGGGTTGTGTAACGTGTGAGTTGTGTAATTGTGTGTCAGCTTGTAACCGGAGTAATTGGGTAGATGAACCCTGAAAACCTTACTACAAATATATATATACACACACACACACACACATTTTCAGAACCGCTTGTCCCATACGGGGTCACGGGGAACCGGAGCCTAACCCGGCAACACAGGGCGTAAGGCCGGAGGGGGAAGGAGACACACCCAGGACGGGACGCCAATCCGTCACAAGGCACCCCAAGCGGGACTCGAACCCCAGACCCACCGGAGAGAAGGACTGTGGGCCAACCCACTGCGCCACCGCACCCCCTAGTATGCAAATAAGGGATGAAAAATATATAAAAATATACAGTACCCAATATTATATACAAAAATAGTCACTAGTTACAAATGCAAGGGAGTGTGAGTCAGAGATATGATGTGATAAAAAGTTATAACTATAAATATAAATAGCATTATGTATTGCACTGGTTTACTCTCTAGGGGAGAGATTTAGGTGTTCATGAGGTAGATGGCCTGAGGAAAGAAACTTTTCTTATGCCTGGCTGTCCTGGTGCTCAGTGCTCTGTAGTGTCGGCCAGATGGCAAGGGTTCGAAGAGGAAGTGGCCTGGATGTGAGGGGTCTAGAATGATTTTGCTAGCCTTTTACTGACTCTGGACGAGTGCAGTTCTTGGAGAGCTGGGGGGGATGTGCCGATGATTCTTCCTGCAGTCCGAACTATCTGCTGTAGTCTTCTGATGTCTGACTTCGTAGCTGAGCCGAAGCAGACAGTTATAGAGGTGCAGAAGACAGACTCAATGACTGCGGAGTAGAATTGCATCAGTAGCTCCTGTGGCAGGTTGAACTTCCTCAGCTGGCGAAGGAAGTACAACCTCTGCTGGGCCTTCTTCACAATGGAGTCTACGTGGGGCTCCCACTTCAGGTCCTGTGAGATGGTGGTGCCTAGGAACCTGAATGACTCCACTGTTGCCACAGTGCTGTTCATGATGGTGAGTGGGGATAATGATCCGGGATGGTAATGAGTCTGCTTACAGACAGGAGGTCCAAGAGCTGGCTGTCTGGTGCAGTCATAACAACCTGGAGCTGAACACGCTCAAAATAGTGGAGATGATCATAGACAAATATATATATATATTTTAAAAGGTACACAAACACACACACATTTTCAGAACCGCTTGTCCCATATGGGGTCACAGGGAACCGGAGCCTACCCGGCAACACAGGGCGTAAGGCTGGAGGGGGAGGGGACACACCCAGGACGGGACGCCAGTCCGTCGCAAGGCACCCCAAGCGGGACTTGAACCCCAGACCCACTGGAGAGCAGGACTGTGGTCCAACCCACTGCGCCACCGCACCCCCCAGGGTACACAAACATTTACGTACAATACAGGAGTAGCAGCTGTGTAAAGGCTTATCATCATAAAGTTATGGTCCATGAACATTTATACCATACATGAGCTGGAGGGATACTCCAGCTGTTTCATGCTGACGTGAAGATTTGATCTATCGGCGTGAAACTCACACTTCAAACATTTTGAAACCCTAAACCCTGTCTGTAGCACTCTGGCCTGAATGCCTTGACATTCAATTTTAGTATCAACAATGACCACATTCATAATGATTCTTACCTGATCAACACAATAAGTTTATGCCTAGAAAGTGTTTCACAGTATGCATTTTTCTACAAGCAGAGGTGGGGAATCAAACTTGTAACCATTGGGTCCGAAGGCTATAACTCTAACAACTATACTACTAGCTGTCCCCCACACTGAAGCTGTATGGAATGACTACATACTGTTTGGACAAAAAATATTTCTCAGTAACTCCTTTTCAAATGTCTAAGTACACTGTCCAGAAGTAAAAAGTAAAACATTTGTTTCAACTGTTAGACTGTAAAATAAATTAAATAGTGGGCTCCCAGTTGCAAGTTACCTGTCACACCTGCTTCCATCTTCAGCTCACAGGTATAAATTCTCTGCTGCAAAGGCCTTCAGCACTAAATCAATGGGTTGTGAGGTTTTTATAGAGAGAGTCATCATTGTGTTGAAGGATCTTCAAGAGGAAAGAAATGGAAGAAAGGCAACAGCAAAATCCAGCCATGAGAAGAAGAGGTATTTATATGTGTGTGGTGGCAGAGTGTGGGGTGTTGGAAGCGTACAGTGAAGGCCACTACAAATTTCAAATTACATTAATACATGACTGTAGAAGACTGTGGCGAGTGCACAATGTACAGTGTATCATTTTTCTTGAAATGCACAGAAAAGATATGTGTTGCTGATGAAAAATTGTGGCCTGACAGAGATCAGAGACATGATACTGTAACCTGTAGAAAAATGCACACTAGTGAAACAGTTTATATGCATAAGCTTACCGTGCTGATCAGGTAAGAGCCATTATGAACGTGGTCATTGTTGATACTACAATTGAACGTCAAGGCATTCAGGCCAGAGTGCTGCAGACAGGGTTTAAGATGTTGAAAGTGTGAGTTTCACGCCGATAACTCAGATCCTCACATCAGCATGAAACAGTTGCATATGGTTCCTTTTCAGATGTTATTTGATATTAATGTTTCATAAGTCACATTGTCACATTCTTATGCGTGACAAAGTTTCCTTGTTGGCTTGGATGTTTTTGGTGTTTTAATGCATTTTGAATGTGAGATTATATGGTGTGCCAAGCAGCATGTAGGGAAAGAGAACTGGCAGGGTAGCACCCTATGTTCCCCAGGAGACAAGTTCCCCGGTGTTCCAGGAAAATACTGGGTTGTGCTGGTCTAACCAAGTCTAGCCAATAATAATTAGGTTGTCACGGGATTTAATGGGGAAAAAGCTGAGGCTTTCTTGGTGATACACCCCCTCCTCAAATCTCAGGGACTCGGTGTGAGACTCTACCATGCATGTTGCCCATCGAGTGGTTACGGTTGCTCATCGAGTGCAGCGACCTGTAACGTGACATCACATTCATAAATGGGAATACTATGCAAGTTTGCAAAAGGTGTGCCCATACAGCAACTGCCCACCCCTGAATCCATGAAAGCCTGAGTGGTTACTTGGTGAACCCCCACCATGACAGTACAATTGGCACTGTGAGCTGTGAGGCCGGACAGAAGGGGTTACTCATCTGTTGTTGTGATGATGCGGGGGTAGGTGCAGGAGCTGCAACGGTTGCTAGTCTGGTCTCCACGTTTCGCTTATGCCGGAGCAAACTCAGGACCTCCTGCATGAATTTGGTGAGCTCTTGCAGTGTTTGCTCATGTGAACCCAGAAGCACTCCCTGGGCAGAGATGGGTCCAGTTTGTAGGCAATCTATTCTGTCAGGGCAGAAAGATGGTACGGGGGGTCGGGGGGTTTGGGGTGTTCTTGGACCTCATTATTGAAGAAATGATCTGCATCCAGTAGTTTGGACCATCAACATTGTTCCATCTCACACTGCTGATCAAGGGGGATTGCTACAGGAGGTCTATGGAATCTTCATGGAAGAATGAACAGAGGATTGCGATGGTCCACGTCTTTGACCCCTTAGTACTGGCAGCAGGTGTAGGAGACTTCCTTGGACAAATTGCCAATGTCATCGGAGGACACCAAGATCCTGTGAGAGGAACTGGGTTTCTGGAATGGGTGGAGGTAGTTCTATATCTGTCTCCACCCTGACTTTTTAGGGACTGAGGATTTTTGCCACCTTCCTGTATATTGTCTCATCTGAGACAGCATGGGCTCACTATTTCATCAGGGTCAGCCTCCTTCCCAATGCCTTTGTTTGGGCCTAAGGCACATGCAGAAGGACTCTAAGGAAATGACATGGTGGTGATGTTTGGAATCTTCGAAGACTATGTAGGTTGTCACTACTGTACCTGGCATAACGGTCATATCCTCCACAGCTGTGCCTAGTGCAAGCTTCCCTGTGCTTATGTGCGGAATTGGTGAGAAACAGCTTGAGGACAGATGAGAAAAACAATTTAAAAAACGACCACACTTCAATAATTTAATTAGTAGGAAAAAAAACCTCAATACCGCTCCTTTTTCCCAGTTTCTCCAGTTATTTATGGAGTTATGAAGCCGAGCTAACTGGCCAAACTGAAGCTCAGTTTCTCTTTATGAGCTTTCAACAGGTGCAGCCAACGATCGATGAGAGGCAGTTAGATTTTAGCTGGTCCCTGGCAAAGTCTTGTTTACTTGTGTCCATTGAATAATTGCATGTAAGATTTTAACTTTTCTGTAAGGTTTAAAACATATTTAAAATTTTAATCTTACTGTGATTTTTGAAAACCCAACCCTATCCAGAAGGACAAATCTGTTGGAGATCACTCCTGACATTGTACAAACATAGAGCCTTGTGGAAAGTAAGGTATGTAAAGAAGTTTTTTCAGTCAAAATCTAGGATGGAATCATAAAATAGGGAAAATTAAATAATCTTTGCTCAGAGAAACAGCTATTCATTTGAATTTAATTCAGTTTATTTTTACAGAGTGCTCTTTTCACACAATGACACAGAGCACTAAACAAAGGATCAAGAAACATTATAACAAACAATGTTAGCTGTACATTAAATTACTACAAGAAATACATTAGGTATTAAAGCATTAAGTAAGCCAACTGGCCAGAGAGAACATGAAATAAAAAAAAAACTCCTGACTAAAAGAAAATATACTTTTGGGGGTCCATGTGCCAGTTGCTGCCCACCCCCCTGGGCATTTTAGACAGAAAAAGACTTAAGCAAACTTTTAATGGCATTCATAATGTTGATAAATATAACATTTATAATGTTATGTTTATGACATCAGTGCAGTCACAAAAGCTAATATGTTGATGAAATGATGACTACATCATGGGAATAGATCTCAATCAGCAGCTCCAATTTCCCACCAAAATCAGAACAACCCCTCTGAGGCCAGGTTTTGTGGCATGGTCTGTAACAGTTAGAGCAGTCATTAATGATCAAACTGACCATCTTGTACGAGGAAGGTTTTAATTTGGTCCATAAGAAGAACAGGCAAAAATATAGAGAAAATGACTGAGTGCTGGGAAAGAGGAGGGAGGGCAGTCATCTACTTAGTGCGAGACGTCCTTGCTACTGCTCCATCGCCAGGAGGTGTTCTGGGATTGAAAAGGTAAAGCATCAGTGAGGGATGGTTCCCAGCCAGCTACCCTGAATCTGGCCTGATGGCACTGGCAGAGGTGCAACAGGAAGCAATGCACATCAGGTAATACCTGTATACATAACAAGTACCGCACTCATACAGGGACAAAAAACATCATCAACTGTGGTACCTCTACCTTCCATAGCCCATGCTGAGGGACAGAGTCATATGCATTCTTCAAGTCCACAGAACACATTAACATATTCATTAATTTCCCTACAGTAATTGTACTTACGAGAAGAGTTGCTCCACTGTTGAAACCCCGATGAAATTCACATTGCCACTCCTGAATCTGAGGAACTACTGGTTTCACCACTTCTGCATAACGACAGCTGTAGTAAAGAGTGGGAGGAAACTGAATTGAACAGTACAGACTGGTACAATTAATGCAATGAATGGAGGCTGTTCTTATTACTGTTTCACTGTGGTTTTACTGTGCAGCCATGACAACTGACAGCTTAAAAACCAAAACAGTTTAATCAATATGGTGCTTAATGGTGTTGAATTTGCTCTTTTACATCATAATACACTCCTCCGTGAACCGCCACCTTACCGTGGTGGAGGGGTTTGAGTGCCTGAATGAGTCCAGGAGCTATGTTGTCTGGGGCTATATGCCCCTGGTAGGGTCTCCCATGGCAGACAGGTCCTGGATGACAGATGAGACAAAGCGCGGTTCAAAAACCCCTTATGAAGGAAAAAGCAAGGCTTTCGTTTACCCCGCCCGGTATGGGGTCACCGGGGCCCCACCCTGGAGCCAGGCCTGGGGGGGGGGCTCGCATGCGAGCGCCTGGTGGCCAGGTCTATGCCCACGGGGCCTGGCCGGGCTCAGCCCGAAGCCACGACGTGGAGCCGCTCTTCGGTGGGCTCACCACCTGCCGGAGAAACCGTAAGGGGCCGGTGCATTATGATTTGGGCGGTGGTCGGGGCCGAGTGCCCGGCCGACCCAAACCTCGGGCGCCAGCTCTAGTTTTTGGGACTTGGAATGTCACCTCACTGGCGGGGAAGGAGCCTGAGCAGGTGCGGGAAGTTGAGAGATACCGTCTAGATATAGTCGGGCTCACTTCCACTCACAGCTTGGGTTCTGGAACCACTCTCCTCGATCGGGGGTGGACTCTCCACTATTCTGGCGTTGCCCAAGGTGAGAGGCGGCGGGCTGGTGTGGGCTTATTAATAGCCCCCCAGTTCAGCCGCCATGTGTTGGAGTCTACCCCGGTGAATGAGAGGGTCGTCTCCCTACGCCTTCGGGTCAGGGAACGGTCTCTCACTGTCGTTTGTGCTTATGCGCCTAGCGGCAGTGTAGAGTACCCGGCCTTTTTAGAGTCCCTGGGGGGCGTGCTGGAAAGCGCTCCCACTGGGGACTCTGTCGTTCTACTGGGGGACTTTAACGCCCACGTGGGCAGCGACAGTGATACCTGGAGGGGCGTGATTGGGAGGAACGGCCTCCCTGATCTGAACCCGAGCGGTGAGTTGTTATTGGATTTCTGTGCTAGTCGCGGTTTATCCATAACGAACACCATGTTCATGCATAAGGGTGTCCATCAGTGCACTTAGCACCAGGACACCCTAGGTCGGAGGTCGATGATCGACTTTGTAGTCGTTTCTTCTGACCTTCGGCCATATGTCTTGGACACTCGGGTGAAGAGAGGGGCTGAGCTGTCAACTGATCACCACCTGGTGGTGAGTTGGATTCGATGGCGGGGTAAAAAGCTGGACAGACTTGGCAGGCCCAAACGTATAGTGAGGGTCTGTTGGGAACGTTTGGCGGAGGCCCCTGTCAGAGAGGTCTTCAACTCCCACCTCCGACAGAGCTTCAACCAGGTCCCGAGGGAGGTGGGGGACATTGAGTCTGAATGGACTATGTTCCGTACCTCCATTGTCGGGGCGGCGGTTCGGAGCTGCGGCCATAAGGTCTCCGGCGCCTGTCGCAGCGGCAATCCCCGAACATGGTGGTGGACACCGGAAGTAAGGGATGCCGTCAAGCTGAAGAAGGAGTTCTATCAGGCCTGGCTGGCTCATGGGACTCCTGAAGCAGCTGACAGGTACCGACGGGCCAAACGGAGCGCGGCTCTGGCAGTCGCCGCGGCAAAAACTCGGGCTTGGGAGGAGTTCGGTGAGGCCATGGAGGAAGACTTTCGGTCGGCCTCAAAGAGATTCTGGCAAACCGTCCGGCGACTCAGAGGGGGGAAGCGGTGTTCCACGAACACTGTTTACAGTGGAAGTGGTGCGCTGCTGACCTCAGCTGAGGATGTTCTCGGGCGGTGGAAGGAGTACTTTGAGGATCTCCTCAATCCCTCCGACACGCCTTCCGTAGAGGAAGCTGAGGCTGGGGACTTGGAGGGGGACTCGTCCATTACCCTGGCTGAAGTTGCTGAGGTAGTCAAAAAACTCCTCGGTGGCAAGGCTCCGGGGGTGGATGAGATCCGCCCAGAGTTTCTCAAGTCTCTGGATGTTGTGGGGCTGTCTTGGCTGACACGCCTCTGCAGCATCGCGTGGAGTTCGGGAACGGTGCCTCTGGACTGGCAGACCGGGGTGGTGGTCCCTCTTTTTAAGAAGGGGGGCCGGAGATTGTGTTCCACCTACAGGGGGATCACACTCCTTAGCCTCCCTGGGAAAGTCTATGCCGGGGTACTGGAGAGGAGAATCCAACCGATAGTCGAACCTCGGTTACAGGAGGAGCCATGCGGTTTTCGCCCTGGCCGTGGAACACTGGACCAGCTCTATACCCTCACTAGGGTGCTGGAGGGTTCGTGGGAGTTTGCCCAACCAGTCCATATGTGTTTTGTGGACCTGGAGAAGGCATTCGACCGTGTCCCTCATGGCATCCTGTGGGGGGTACTTCGGGATTATGGGGTTCGGGGCTCGTTGGTACGGGCTGTTCGTTCCCTGTATGACTGGAGTAGGAGCTTGGTTCGCATTGCCGGCAGTAAGTCAGACCTGTTCCCGGTGCATGTTGGACTCCGCCAGGGCTGCCCTTTGTCACCGATTCTGTTCATTATCTTTATGGACAGAATTTCTAGGCGCAGTCAGGGAACGGAGGGTGTCTGTTTTGGTGGCCGCGAGATCTCGTCTCTGCTTTTTGCGGACGATGTGGTCCTGTTGGCTTCATCAAGTCAAGACTTGCAGCGTGCATTGGGGAGGTTTGCAGCCGAGTGCGAAGCGGCGGGGATGAGAATCAGCACCTCCAAATCCGAGGCCATGGTTCTCAGTCGGAAAAAGGTGGATTGCCCCCTCCGGGTTAGGGGGGAGTTGCTCCCTCAAGTGGAGGAGTTTAAGTATCTCTGGGTCTTGTTCACGAGTGAGGGAAAAATGGAGCGGCAGGTCGACAGACGGATCGGTGCGGCGTCCGCAGTAATGCGGTCATTGTACCGGTCTGTTGTGGTGAAGAGGGAGCTGAGTCGTAAGGCGAAGCTCTGAATTTACCGGTCGATCTACGTTCCTACCCTCACCTATGGTCATGAACTCTGGATCATGACCGAAAGAATGAGATCGCGGATACAAGCGGCAGAAATGAGTTTCCTCCGCAGAGTGGCTGGGCGCACCCTTAGGGATAGGGTGAGGAGCTCAGTCACCCGGGAGGAGCTCGGAGTAGAGCCGCTGCTCCTCCGCATCGAGAGGAGCCAGTTGAGGTGGCTCGGGCATCTGTTCCGGATGCCTCCTGGACGCCTCCCTGGGGAGGTGTTCCGGGCTTGTCCCACTGGGAGGAGGCCTCGGGGCAGACCCAGGACACGTTGGAGAGACTATGTCTCCCGGCTGGCCTGGGAACGCCTTGGGGTTCCCCCAGAGGAACTGGAGGAGGTGTGCGGGGAGAGGGAAGTCTGGAGGACTCTGCTCGGACTGCTGCCCCCGCGACCCGGCCCCGGATAAGCGGAGGAAGATGGATGGATGGATGGACATCATAATACAGCAAAAAAATTATTTGTGCTTCATTTAAAAGTGTCTCTTCTGTGAAGAGGTCAAGTACATTTGTATTTGTGTTTTTAATTACGTTTTTCTGCATTGTATCTGAAGCTCCTGGATGAAACTTGCATGGAAAACAGAAATTCCACATAAACTGAGCTGGATTTGAACTTGTGACCAAACAGCACTAATGCTGTAACACTGTGCTGCTCCCTCTTCATCCTTTTTGTAGATTTATTTGTTGCAGGGCAGAAAAAGAACTGCACTTTTAGGTTTTACTCATTTATTTAGCAGATGCTCTTCTCCAAAGCAACTTCCAATGCACTCTATGTAGAGTTATCAGCCCACACACCTTATTCACCACAGTGACTTACACTACTAGAGTCACTACTTACAATGGGTCACTCATGCATACATCAGTGGAACACACACTCTCTCTCTCACTCACACACTATGGGGGAACCTGACCAGCATGTCTTTGGAGTGTGGGAGAAAACCACAAAGACACAGGGACAACATACAAACTCTATACAGACCAAGTGGGAATCAAACTCATTTCCTCTCCCACCACTCAAGCACTGTGAGACAGCAGCACTACTTGCCGTGCCACCGTGCCACCCACTTCGCCTTCCACCATTAGATATAAGTGAAATGCACTCAGTGGGTCCTGGTTAAGTTTCTTTTGAAATCAAATTTGTTAATTTTACAGTTTTTTTTTTTTTTATGCAGTTATTTTTGCTGTTTCTTTTTCTTTCTGTTTTAAATATCTGAAGACTGACTATTTCCTTTCTGTCATGCTATTCCCCCGGCGCAATTGTGTTGGACCCAAGTGCGGGGCACATTGCCAGGGAACAGGCAAAGGGTCACCGATGTACAAACAAGCCAAAGGGGCAAATCCAAGAACCGTAATCTAAGAAACAGGCGAGTGATCAGGAAAACCAGCGAGTCGGAGACGAGGAGCAGGGCGAGGAGCGTGGAGCAGGGCGAGGAACGAGGAGCAAGACTAGGAGCACAAGTGATCAATAAGGCTGAACAAGGTTCCACATCGGGCTGTGTTCCGCAGCCCCTTTTCAAGCTCGTGCTTGCTAATTCAAAGCAGGTGTTCCCTGTTGCGCAGCCGTGGGGGGCGTGACACTTTCTGCTTTTTGTGACATGGTGGTAATTCCTGTTCTGTAGATTTATGATGGAAATAACAAAGATAATAAATACACCTTTTGCAATCTCGTGCCTGTTCACTTTCTGAACCAGATGTACTTTGGAGTGTTGTGTTGTTTTCCAGTTTTTGGTTGTTGGTTAAAAGTTGCTATTCTTTATTCAACCTGTCATTGTTGTCTCAGTCCGACCGGTTGAGTATCTTTACCAAACTGTGCTTAATTTTTTCTCTTCTAGATACTCCTTGGTCTAGGTGTTAGTTTGAACCAACCTAAGTTCAGTACTGACATACAGTATTTTATATTATTTAGAGCTCAAATATATTGCAGGGCAACAGAAACAACAGCAGATACATATCATGTGCAGGAAGAACATGACTCTCTCTCACTTGTGTGTATTTATTATAAACTCCACTAATGGATCGTGGATAACAGGGTTACTTCAGCATGATGGTGAAGCTGAGAAAACACTGACCATTTACAGTATGTCTAATATGCACTGGTTGCTGCACACACAAACACAAACATACACACTACAGGGAGTTTATAGTTGTTTTGCAAATGTAATCTTTATTTTGAAGTTGCATTTAACCAAGTGAGAATGTATTATTTATTTACATGATTTCTTTCAGAAAATTAAATTAAAACCAGAAATCAGTAGATAATGGAGTTATTAAAAACATTTTTACAACTTACAGATCATTAGAATATTAATCCAAAATTAAAAAGAAATTGCACGAGTAAGTAAGAGCCACAGCTGGTAGCATATTGATTAGAACTTCTGCCTTTGGATCTGGAGGTTGCAGGTTTAACCCCCACTTCTGGCTGTAGTGCCTTTGAACAAGGTACTTACCCTAATTTGCTCCAGTAAAATTACCCAGCTGGGTAAGTAATTGTAACCTTAACACTGATAGTTGCTTTGGAGAGAAGTGTCATTTAAATGTAAGTAGAATTTTGTGATTTTAGTTTTACTTTCAATTTGGAATCATTCATTTTAAAAGAACCCTGACATCAGCTGCAGTTAAGTTCATTACAACTTGACATTCCAACAGTTTAGTTCAGTTTTTGTCAGACAGAAACAGGAGTGATGATGAGAGGTACTGAAGGTGTACCACTACAAGGGTTTAAGGCTGGATACATTTTCTCAGTGAAACTGTAACCTGTAAATGTGTAGATGTGAGACCTGGTCTCCACGTTGTAGAAGGAAACCTGACCCTCCTCATAGTCCACATACACCCCCACCTTCTGGGGCTTCTCTCTAATGTCGATAGAGACGGGGGGGTCCCCCGCAGCAGTGTAAGTTTTGTCCTTGAACGTCACAGTCCAGAAACCTTTTGCAGTGTTTGGTGTTATGCTCTCCTTCCTTTTTATGGACTCTTTTACAACACCGACTACATAGCATGCTTTTTGTGAAACTTGGACCTCATAGTAGAATCTTCCTGAAGAGAAGCTCTCTTTTCCCAGGACACCGTACCAACTGTCAAAACTCTCTGGTTTCTTGGGATGATTCTGTGGGGTTTCTGTATATCTTACTTCTTTTTTGTCTTGAGAAACAATCAAGTTTCCATGTGCTGTGTTGAGGTCCAGAGTCACATCAACTGTGGAGAGAAAATAACCGGTGACCTCAGACAAGGAAAAAAAAGACTTATGCAAGTGAAAGGATTAGAAGGATGGAAAATGAGTTCTGAGCACTTTGTGACAGACTGAAGAAAAACATTTCACTCCAGATCAATAATGCAAAAATCAGTTAATAATTTCAATGGTACCTGCTGCTTCACGAATCCATTTCCACACTGAAAGAGGAGATGACCTCCATTAATGTCACAGCAGTGAATACGGTAGGAAGTGCAAACATATCTAGCATGACGTGTAGAACAACTGCATGAAATCTCATTACACTCCTTACTGAAAATTAGACTATGGTCGTACAGTACCATAGTTAGTGCTGAACATCAGTACCATACTTTACAGTAGTATACTTATTTGTAGTGTAGTGTTCAGTTTGTAATGTATCCTTCAGCACATACCCTGTTGAAAAAAGTTAGTAGTTTTACCTGGTGGGAGAATAACACCTTCTTTTCCTGGAGCAAAGCAAATATATTAACATGGATCATATTTTCATATTTTTGCATTGCACAAATTTGAAACCTGTTGTACAACATCTATATATGTAATAGACTCAACATATGGTCATATCTGTACAAGATCACATTTACATCCCAGTTCTTATGATTCCATGTACTGTGTACATAATTATCCACAGTCTGCTGTATACAGTAGCAATAATTCTTGCCAGAAATAAAATAATGTTCATTGGTATAGTCTGAACTAAATCTGCAGTATGTCTGCAGGTTACAGAAATAACTGTAACCAGAAATCTGTTCTGAAGTCAATTTGTTCATAAACTCAATCATTACATCACACTCAATAAAAAATTGATGATAGAGATGCCACTCAATTTGCTTGTTAAGTTCGGTAAAAACCTCAGGTAAAGTTCTAATAAATTTAAAAACTTTACAAAAAACTTGATTTCATTTTCAGCAATCTTTTATTGTATATAGGATCTCTGTGTTCCAGAACCAGCCCTGGATACACAGCTTATGAGGCAGGGAACACCATCACAGAACTTTTATTGGCTTGAATGAACACATGCAACATTCCTCATCACCTGAGCACTTTATTATTTGTGCAATGCATTAAAGAATACTACATTTGTACATCATTTTATAAACATTCAGGTTATGAATTTTTGAAGAAACAAATGTTTTCCAGTTTATATTTAACTGCATATTCTTCACTGTTTTCAAAAGCCCATTTTTCCACTTGCAGAAATTAGTTGGCAGCAAAACGCAATCATACTCAAACAGCACTGTGAGGGTTGGGGTGGGCATATATAATATTGTTGCCCACAGGAGAAGATCTGGTGACTCTCTAGTAAAAAGTTGATCTTAGTCCATTTCAGTTTGTTAATTGCAAAGATGTCAGTTTTCAATCTTGACATATAATTTTTAATAATATTGTCATAATTGCAAGGAGGAGACGGACCCCACTGCAGGTGCACTGTTTATTTGGAAGTGTAGGCAGACAAGGGACATGCGAAATCACGTAGTCAGTGGGCAGGCAATAGGTGACTGAGGAGCTGTCGTCATTAAGGGATAATCCAAAGCTGTATGCGGTATACTGAACCGAGGTTCCACGATCAGCTGCGTTCAAAGCAGCCCTTTTAAACCCCTGCTCCTTGATCTGCTGCAGGTGTGTCTACATTGTGCGGAAGCAGGGGTGTGACAGTACCCCCCCTCCACAAACAGCACTGGCCACTCTGCAGATCCTAGGAGGACACCCTCGGGGCCTGGGCGCCGGCCGATCCGAGTGGTCCCTGTGAAAAGCAGAGATGAGAACAGGATCCAATACATCACGTACTGGCACCCAGCATTGTTCTTCAGGACCATAACCCTCTCAGTCAGCCAGACACTGTAGCTCCCCTCATCTGCAGTGGGAGTCGAGTAGTTCCCGTACCGCATAGGTGGGTGCGCCATGGCAGGAAAAGGGATTTTTGTGCAGGGATGTGGTGCAGAGCTTTACGAGGAAGACATGAAATGTTGGGTTCTCCAGGTTCTTGTGGTCCGTCAGTACTACAAAGGACTGCACTGCTCCTTCCAACCAATGCCACCATTCTTCGAGCACCAGCTTGATTGCCAATAATTCTCTGTTACCAATGTTGTAGTTTTGTTCAGCCTTGGACAGTTCTCTGGAGAAGTATGCACAGGCATACAACTTGGAGGAGTTCCTATGTTGTTGGGATAGCACCACGCCTACCCCCCTCACCAAGGCATCCATCTCCATTACGAATGGTAGCGTGGGGTCTGGGTGTCAGAGTATGGGTGCAGAGGTGAACCATTTCTTTAACAACTCAAAGGCGATCTGACCTGATTTGGTCCAGACGAGATGGATACTCTTACCTGCGGTGCTCTGCATGGCACGGACAGACACCTTTTGCTGCACCAAGTGATTAGCGTTCCTTTACCTCAGCTAAACACTGGGTTTTTTACGGACAACTAGGGAAAACTAACAATGATGGAGACCTCTGAGGACACTATCAAGTAAAACCTGAGCTGTTCCTGATGGCACGCTCTTACTCTCATGTCTAACAGTTCCGTTTGGGCCTCCAGTATCCCCTTCCCTAATGACTGCCCATCGAACGTGCTAATCCTTAGCGTTCCTGCACGCTCATGCTAGGGCACGTAGTGCTTTTCGGCAAAACTGTTATCCATAAAGTAGCCCACAGCTCCTGAATCCACCAGGGCACGCGCACAAACCCAATCCTCCCCCATGACAGGATGATTGGAATCATGAGTTGCATACCCATGCCACTGATAACACTAACTTTGGGTCCCGGACGGGCTTGGCAGGCTGCTCGGAAGTGGCCGGGGATGCCACGGTACAGCTACAGATGGTCCCGGACATAGCGTTGTCTTTCCTCCGGGGTTAGATGCCTGTTTCCGATCTGCATTGGGCTCCGATGCCTCCTCCGGGGTGGAGGAGGCTGGTGAGAGCTATTGGGTACGGGGTTTCCGGTTGCGAGCCAGCTTGTCGATAGCCACTGCTGTTTCGATGAACCAGTCCACCGTGCAATTCTCCCCTCAGTATGCAAGTTCAGCCTGTATCCAAGGGTTCAGCCCATGACAAAAACTCACCGGGGGGACGTCTCATTCCAGCCTCTCTGTTTCACCAGGGTCTGAAATTCGAGGGCATAGTCTGCCACAGAGAGGTTCACCTGATGGAGCTCCATTAAGTGAATGATATCCGCCCGGGTGTACAAGGGGTGCCCGAACACTGCCTGGAAGCATTTCTTGAACTCCTCATAGGTGGTCTCGGTGCAGTTCTCCCAAGCCGCTGTCGCCCACTGTAGGGCCGGGCCTACGCAAGGAGGTAAGTAATCCTACTTTCATTGTGTTGGTACACTTGAGGCAGGCTGGTGAAGATGAGCCCTTTTCTTCTGTCTCCATACAGCTGCTATCCTTCCTCTCAACTTTGATCTAGTCAAGTCATAACATCCACAGCTACTCATGATTGCCCTCTTTTCTTCCCATGCTGGGCACCTTCTTCTTCATGGACTCATGTGCCATTTTGCAATTCATCTTGCCTTGAATTTGGATAAATGGAGATCTTGGTCCTGGGACCAAACATTCCCACCAGCAAGCCGACTCAATTAAATCCTGAGGATCTAAATTTCAGCATTGTGGCATCGGCAAGGAATTTCAGAGTTCTGTACAAGCCAGAGCTGTCTTTCAACCCTACATAATCTGACCTACAAATACGTACATATATTCATTTAGCTGAGGCAGTTCTCCAAAGAAACTTACAGTGTAAAGCTACACACAATTTTTTTACCCATTTATACAGCTAGGTAATTTTACTGGAGCACTGTTTAGGGTTACTACCTTGCTCACAGCAACTATAGTAATTTTTCAATCCCTTCACTTCCTAGACCAGCTGTGTAGATACTGTTTCAAGATACTGTTTTTAATTAAGTCTAACAATCCCGAGTTTTACTGCAGAAACTAGAGTTTTCAAAGATACTATTTTGTAAATTAAACATTTGTAACATGATAACCCAAAGTATTCCTAAATTCAGTGTTAAAATGAATTAGTAATTGTATTAAAATGTATTACTTAAAGTAATTTATGCCTGCAGTATAATTTAACTTATTATTATGAGCAATGGGTGTATACTTAAAAATAGCATTAAGGAGTAAACAAACTTACCTGACCACTGAGACAGAATCTCTTTCGCTGAAAGGAACAGAAAAAAGTTTAACATATAAAATATGCAGACAGATTTCTCACAGATGAGTACTGTAGAATCAGATTAACAGTGATCCAAATACCCATTGCCAATAACTCTGAATAGGACAGATAGGAGAGAAACAGTATCGAAAAGAGCAGTGATAACATCCAAGCTTTCATTATATCTGATATCTTATGAAGCACAGAGTGTGAAGGTTTACAGCTAACCACTGTCTTGGACATTCATATAGTGAAGGTCTGCAGTGTAATGTATACAGAGATGCAGAAAATAAAGAATAACGTCACACAGTTAATATTGCTTACCAGTCTGGAGCTCCTTTAGCTCATTCTGCAGGTGAACACTCTGTTCAACTACAAAATAAAAATCAAAACAACCGGATGGTGCATAAATGCTATGATAATGAGCAACACTCTACAGGGACATTTTACACAAACAAATACATACCAAAAGTCATTTTTAACTTGTTCCAGACAATAATAAGTGGGTTTGTGTTTTTTACACCACAATTTTCATTATGCATTTAAAGTTTTAAAGGTAGCCTTCAACTCAGCAGCAGTAGCAGAATGGTTAATGATAAAAATTTCATAGATTTAAAGTTAAGTAAAATTGCATACATTTTACAACTTCTTCAGCTTATTCTGCAGGTGAGTACTCTTGTGAATACACTACAGTTTTCATTATGCATTTCCTCTAAATTCAAGCAGAGTGAAGACTGAGCATGTAAAAAAGAAATTTCATACTGCCGCAGCCTTGACAAGGACAGTGTGGATACAATGAAGAGAATGAGTGTGACTAAAAAAATCAACATGTTGCAATAACTCATAAAAAAGAGCAACCCTTATGGACAGGAAAACAGGAAAGCCATATAATGTTAATACTTTAGTGGTGAACTGGTGGGACATATATAGTATTTAGACACATTCACACACACACACACACACACACACACACATTTCCAGAACCGCTTGTCCCCTACGGGGTCACGGTGAACCGGAGCCTACCCGGCAACACAGGGCGTAAGGCCAGAGGGGGAAGGGGACACACCCAGGACGGGACGCCAGTCCGCCGCAAGGCACCCCAAGCGGGACTTGAACCCCAGACCCACCGGAGAGCAGGACTGCGGTCCAACCCACTGCGCCATCGCACCCCCTAGACACATTCACATTTCCCAACTTACTTAACATGAAGTTATCAGTGTTTTTCTCATCCAGTTGTTTCTGTAACCCTGTAACCCAAACATTAATGTCAGATCAATCTCCGTGACTTCATCTTTTTCACCTACTTATCTCTTGGTCTTGAAGTAGACAATAAGAAAGATGTACTTTATGACAACATCAGAAATATCTTCAGGAACCAGGATCAGAGGATATGTGTACATACATCAACACTGCCTCTAGGACACCTGTCTTTTTATACAGGTGCCCACATATTAGTGCTTGACTGTTTTATTTGCTTGTGTCCAATGAAATTGTCATAGGTCTCAAAGTTTAAATCTGAGAAGCATGATATTCTCCAGGAGCAATATGCTTACTTGTGTGTAGGAGATGGTACAGGTTCACTTTGTTGATACAGTCTAATCAGTTGTATGACACTCACCAGAGATCTGCATTGATGTTGTATTCTGGAATTCCTTCAACTCATTCTCAACATCACTTCTCTGCCGGACTGGGAAAGAAAGCAAAACAAGACAACTGAACACTTTACTGGTGACAAACATGAGCATCGAAAAGACTTCTTCTAATCCAGAAATTCTACAGATATAAACATGACTAACTACAATGAATTTTATATTTTATGGAACATGACCTCAAAGAGCTGAATGAACAATAGCATGGCTTTTAAGAAGTATTATTCCTATAGGGAGTAACATGTTTTTCACAGACACAAATTAAAAGGAAAATTAGAATACAAATATGAATATGAAAACTGAGGAATGACAGTCAGAGATCAGTGGATACTGTATCTCTAAAAAAGACCTTCTGAAATGCTGACGTAAGGTATATTTTATGGTGCTACTAAAACAGAAACTAAACCATACAAAGCCAATGGTATCAAACTTGCATAACTTGGTTGACAGGAAACTGTTTGCCTTTTTCAGAACTGCTAGCAGTAATTGTAATCACTCTTTATAATACCGCTGCATATTCCTGATTGACTAGAGGTGACTTAATGTGTTCAGTCTAAGATTCTCATTAACTGGGGATCTATACTGTACTTATTCACATGTCCTGTTCATTGCAGTGTGTTACACCTCTCAATGGTTTTCTAACTTATTGATAAGGCTCATTTCTGATATTAAAACTTACTGGAGACACAGAGTCCAGCAATGAGAGCGATCAGTGTGATGATCCACAGACTGAAGAACGCCACTGATATTCGCTTGTACAAAATCTCTCTCCGGCCAGAGCTCTGAGCTGCTGTGCAAAACCATGAGATTCACATTTTTTTTATCCTTGTAATGCTCAGTAAACCATTTACAGACATAACCAATTTTTCTTAACCTATGTTTTAAACCGACAGAATAATTTGCACAATTGTCTCGCATTACTGACACCATAAGTCATGAATTTAAAGAAATGGTTTTTATATCAAAAACAAATTTCAAGGCTTAAGCATGATGCCATCATAAATGTCACATGTACCTGCCATGTTTTTCTTAGGTTCTTCATTTGGTTCATGTAGATGACAAGGTTGGACCTGCAGATTTTCATACACGTTGTCCATCTCTTTCACAAAACCTCCAGTGCACAGGAAAACAAGAAACATGTTTTTATAGTTGCACATTCATATAGTGCAGTCACAATGGCAAGTGGTTCATGAAACCTCCAATTTAAGAAAACCAATGTGTTTAGTTGGACTCTCAGATGGTTCAATTTCAATAACACTGATAATAATTGCACTTAGTATCCAGGTATACTAGTGAACATGCAGCATGTAAGACCTGCAAATAGCTATGTTTAAGTAAAGCAATTGTACAAAATCAGTTTATTTAGTACTTACATATATTTCTCTGTTTTGGGATTCCAGTGGGATTATCAGGACAAACGTATAATTCAGCGTCTTCCATTTCTTCGTGTCAAATGTTTCACTAGTACAGGACTTAAACAATTTGCAATATGATACAAAAAGGAACATACAGAGTCAAGATACAGAACTTCTATTTTTGAAGATGAGAAGTCAGACTTATGGGAAGTGCAACCACTGTTTTCTGGTGTGGGGCCAAAGTGTGAGGACAGCAGATTCTAATAATAAAAGGGTATGAATGGCACACTGGCTCAGCAACTTGCACTGTTGTTTCATAGTGCCTGGGTGGTGTGAAAGGATATGGGTTTGATTCCTACTCAGTCTGTGTGGAGTTCAGATGTTCTCCCCCGGTCTTTATGGATTTCTTCCAGGTACTCTGGTTTGCTCCCACAGTCCAAAGACATGCTGTTCAGGTTATGTGCCTGCGCAGAAGGAAAAATCTTTCACCCTGTCATTTTCTGTTGGTTTAAACGGTCATTGCATTGCAGTCAGTATCTCTAACATTGTCATTGCAACAGACGGACGGAGGACAGGCAGGTAGTTTGTGAACCAAAGTGCGGGTTGGTTTTATTTGTTTCTCCAGATTCAAAGGGCAGGACAGGGTCAAGGTCAAAGACAGGTGAAAGATCTTCAAGGCACGAGCGTCACAACAAGGACAAGGCAAACTCAATGGTCAGAAAACAGGCGAGGGTCAGGAATCGGGAACAGAGGTCGTAGATACAAAACACAAGATCGCTGATACTGCAAAACCACGAGGGTGTTTGCAAGAATCCGCATTGTCTTGTTGACCTGGAGCTCCTTTTATCCTGTGAGTCAATTAGTCACAGGTGTTGCCTCTCCGCTCGTTCCTGGGGGCATGACAAATATATATAATATAGTGCAAATAGTGTGTGTCTGTCTATGACTGTTAATGTCCACTAAACCCAACACTGATGTCTGCAGAATAAATTCCATCAACTGTGTGACTGTATTCTGTACAATCCTGGTTACGTATCTATAAAAAGCAAGGCTCTTGGGTCCGTGTACGTTGCATTCATTCGTTTTTTGATTCAAGATTGAAAAACAAAATGGGAATTACGATGCCTTCATTTGTTTTTTGTTTTAAAAATGAAAAACAAACTATGAATTAACTATGTTTAAAAACCATTTGGAGGGGGGCGTGGTAGCGCAGTGGGTAGGCCCTCGTTCTGCTCTCCGGTGGGTCTGGGGTTCGAGTCCCGCTTAGGGTGCCTTGTGACGGACTGGCGTCCTGTCCTGGGCGTGTCCCTTCCCCCTCCGGCCTCACGCCCTGCGTTGCTGGGTTAGGCTCTGGCTCCCTGCGACCCTGTATAGGACAAGTGGTTTGGACGATGTGATGTGTAAAAACCATTTTTTTGCTCAAAATGTAAAATATGCCTCATCTGTAGTTTCTTGACTTATTATTTTTTTACTTTGAGTTATTTCGTTTTGTGGTGTTCTTGAATAGCCCGCATGTAAACTAATGGAAACATGCATAATCCATCAGTGGCATCATCGAACATGCTGGCTTCACTCCGAGTTATTCAAAAGTTAAAATGAATCACTAGGTCCTTCAAAGCAGCAAGACAGTGACGGTAAGGGAGGATTACATGTCCACTGAGAAAATGGACAGGATTTTTCAGGTGCTACTTCTTAAGATTCTTATTACTAATTAAGCGCAGGTGTAAAAGCACTGTGAAGTTCTAGGCTCTAGTTCTAGGTTTGGCTACATATTAGATTGTAAATATTGTGCACTTTAGGGCATTCATCATATTTGGTATTGTGAGATTTTAATTTATACACTGTATGATTAAACTAAAAGAGAAAATTTAATGAACAAGTCCTTTTCTTTTTTGTGTGTGTGCTCAGAAACAATAAAAAGCCATTTTTCTCATTTTTCTGCTTTCAGTATTAAAAAAAAAGAAATGATTGAAGGCATTGTAATTTACATTTTGTTTTTCAATATCAAATTAAAAAAACAAATGAATGCAGTGCACACAGACCCCCTTGTAGTGCAGTTTCTCTTGTTCCCCTGGAGCACAGAGCAGCCCAGAATACATGCAGTAAGAAAAAGTGTAAAGTGCAAAGTACAAATAATGTGGGTTGGACCACAGTCCTGCTCTCCAGTGGGTCTGGGGTTCGAGTCCTGCTTGGGGTGCCTTGCGACACACTGGCGTCCCGTCCTGGGTGTGTCCCCTCCGCCCTCCAGCCTTGCGCCCTGTGTTGCCGGGTAGGCTCCGTGACCCCGTATGGGATGAGCGGTTCTGAAAGTGTGTGTGTGTGTGTGTGTGTGTGTGTTATGATATATAGTGATTGACTACATTTAGAAATGTAGAAATATACAATATAACTGTAACCTGTAAATGTCTAGATCTGAGACCTGGTCTTTATGCTGTAGAAGGAAACCTGACCCTCCACATAATCCACATACACCCCCACCTTCTGGGGCTTCTTTCAAGGTAAGTAGAGATGGGGGGGGGGGTCCCCCACAGCAGTGTAAGCTCCTTTCATCAACTTCACATTGCGTGGTTTTTGTGAAACATGGACGTCACAGTGGAATGTTCCTGCAGAGAAGCTCTCTTTTCCCAGGACACTGTACTAGATTTCAAAACCTTCTGGCTGGTTGGGATGATTCTGTGATATTTCTGTATATCTTATTTGTTTTCTGTCTTGAGAAACAATCAGATTTCCTTGTGCTGTGTTGAGATTCAGAGTCACATCAAGTGCAGAGAGAAAATATCTGGTGACCTCAGACAGGGGAAAAAAAAAAAAAACTTGTGCAAGTGAAAGGATTAATTAATTAATTATCTTGAATTAACATGCAACATTATTTATCATCTGACCACTTTCTTATATTATCTATGTAATGTTGAGTATACTACAGCTCATGTTACAGACATTCAGATCATGAATTTTTGAAGAGACAAAGATTTCTGAGTTTATGCTGAATTGCATGTTTTTCATTGTTTGAAAGTAGCCCACTTGTCCACTTACAGAAATTACACACACTGGCAGAAGCTGCTTGTCCTGAGCGGGGTCATGGTGAGCCAGAGCCTAACCTGGCAACACACGATGGGATGCTAGAGGGGGAGGAGACACACCCCGAATGGGATTCTAATCGGTCACAGGGCACCCCAAGCAGCACCCGAAACCCAGACCCACCAGAGAGCAGGAACCAGCTAAAACCACAGCAGCACTGCATCCCCCTGTTGGAGAAAATAGTTGTCAGCAAAACAAATTCAGACTTCAGTGTCACTGTGTTAAGGGGTGCACTTTGACAAAGGCGTTGTCAAGCTGACTTCCCTTTCGTTCCAAAATTAGCAATTCCTACTTCCATTTCAATTCACAAGAATAGATTGGATTCGCCAGAATTTATAGAATTTAATATATTTCATTATATCTTAAAAAGATATTTTCAGAGACATCTTAGCTGACTTTTAAGACTTGGGCTGCTCCTGGCATTCAGATAATGTAGATCTGAAATTTAACAGAGCAAAAGTTTACTGGAGTGGGATTCATTCAATTATTCAAAAGATTTTCAGTATAAAGCTCCCTTTCTCCCCCCATTCCAGGCAGAAAGTCCGTTAATAATTCTATGGTTGACTCAAGACTCAAACAAAAGTTCATACTCAGTCTGTGGTATAATCTGAATAAACTGGGGATGAAGTCTTACATAGGGCTGTATGACCACCTCGATAACTCTTTGCCTTCCAACGATCTTTCTTACATATATATTATGTATTTGTGTTTTCTAAGTATATTGATTCTGTTTCAGTATATTCATATGTACCCCAGTCCTGTTCTGTTGCTCCAAAAAAAATAAAAAATTATACTCCTGACTGAAACTTAGACCAACTTTACTATGCAAAGCAGATGTCATACATTTACACTATCCAGAAGCACCCTGACTTAACTGGGCTCGATCTCATCTGAGATGGAGAGAATCACAGTGGAATCATGTTTTGTGCTCCGACGTGTCAACATTTCAAATAACTTTTGCAAGAAACAGCCGCCATGTTGTTTAGGCCAAAGCGGAAAAGAACCATCCAAACTGTATTCGGCATCAGGTCCGAAAGCTAGTGTCCGTCATGGTATGGGGGTGTTTCAGTGCCCGTGGTGTGGCTGCGTAAGCAGAGAGTGTAAGTACTAGACTGGCCGGCCTGCAGTCCTGACCTGTGTTTGACTGAGAACGTGTGGCTCATTACGAAGCGCAAAATACGGCAACAAAGGCCCCGTACAATTGTACAGCTGAACAGCTGTTTTATACATGAATTGGGGGAAATTCTTCTTGCCAAACTTAACCAACTGGTGTCTTCAAACTCTTAAAAAGTGTTATTAAAAGACATAGTGATGTTAGATAGTGGTAAACACTCGACTGTCCCAACTTTATTGGAACGTGTTGCAGGTATTAGTTTCAGAATAAACGTAAATCTTCAATAAACAATGCAGTTGATTAAGTAAAACATGAAAATATGTTGTTTTTATATTGTTTTTGCTTGAATGCAAGTCAAAGTAAATTTACAAATCACTCCGTTTTGTTTTTATTAGCCTTTACCATACTGTCCCAGCTTTTCAGAAATGGGGGTTGAACATAAATGTACAAACTTTTGAGTCCAACAATTTTAAGTAGAACATTGTTTACTAACACTAAAAATATGAAAGCACTGATGAACTGACTTTTCTTAAATCATTCATTGTGGTAGTTACATCACATGTACGTGTGTATATACAGAAATATCAGTGTCACAGACAAATGGTCTGTAGCTCCTTCCACTCATTCTGCAGGCCAACCCACTGCTGGACTGAAAATACAAAGGAATATCGAGCAGTGTATTTATCTCTCACACGCATACACACACACACACACACACACACACACACACACACACACCCACACACACAGTCTGAACCGCTTGTCCCATACGAGGTCGCGGGGAGCCGGAACCGAACCCGGCAACACACGGCGAAAGGCTGGAGAGGGGAGGGGACACACCGAGGACGGGATGCCAGTCCATTGCAGGGCACCCCGAGGGGGACTCGAACCCCAGATTCACCAGACAGCAGGACCTAGTCCAACCCACTGCACCACCACACCCCCCCTGCAGTGTATTTATAATATATGCAAATCAGATACATATAATTTTTTTTTAAAAAAACCCATTTGGTGTGTTTGGCCACACTTCCTCACTTACTGAAAAATTAAAGTGTACACTTCTGATGTCCAGACATGAAAAGTGCTCTCAAAAGCGATGCCAATATGATTAAGGTGCAGACTGTCTCGACCTCAGGGGAAAACACCCCAGAGGACCACAAGGGAAGGTAATCAGTAAATCCCAGACACCTGACAAACACCTGCACCTAATTAAAACACTTGATAAAGGAAGGAGACCTACCTACAGTGTTTGTAGAATCCCATTGAGAAACTTTGTCTCATATGATGCTCCTTGCCCTTCATAGCATAACCATGATCTTCATGTCAAACCAATGACCCTTTGAATTTCAACCCTCATGTTGAAACTGTCAGCACAACCCTTTGGAGTCTGATCCTTCTCTCCTCCGTTTTAAACAGTTGTGTGAAAGGTCTCTGCACTCGCATTCTGAGAATTAACTCATTTGAAACACGACACTGACAAGATGTGCCATAATAACCACATCCTGCAGCAGTAACAGCTTCTCTCTTGAATGTTACAGCTGCTGCTACTGGGACTTCATAAACTGCAAGAGTTAAGACGACTTCAGGGAAAGCTGATATCAGGAATTCTCCTGTCAATAAAAGTTTTGTGTGTTTATGGTCATTTTCAATAAACATGTCCATTAAACCCTGAGAGTTGCAATGTCAGATTTTTTGTGTTAGTTGAGTTTCTTTTAAAGTGAAATGAATGGTGGTTGGTGAATTAACACAATATGGAAATATAAAAATCACTGGAATTGTTCTCACCAAAGTGAATAAAAAAACTGATGAATCATGGGTAAACTGTGATGCAGTTACTCATGTGATGTACACTGGTTCATACTGTATAATGTGACAAACTGACTGTACTTTAGAAACTCATGTCTGCATCCAAATCTCTCCTGTTGATGAAATGCACACTTGATATATTTTGGACTCCTCCGTGAACCGCCACCTTACCGTGGTGGAGGGGTTTGAGTGCCTGAATGAGTCCAGGAGCTATGTTGTCTGGGGCTATATGCCCCTGGTAGGGTCTCCCATGGCAGACAGGTCCTGGATGACAGATGAGACAAAGCGCGGTTCAAAAACCCCTTATGAAGAAAAAATCAAGGCTTTCGTTTACCCCGCCCGGTATGGGGTCACCGGGGCCCCACCCTGGAGCCAGGCCTGGGGGGGGGCTCGCATGCGAGTGCCTGGTGGCCAGGTCTATGCCCACGGGGCCTGGCCGGGCTCAGCCCGAAGCCATGATGTGGAGCCGCTCTTCGGTGGGCTCACCACCTGCCGGAGAAACCGTAAGGGGCCGGTGCATTGCGATTTGGGCGGTGGTCGGGGCCGAGTGCCCGGCCGACCCAAACCTCGGGCGCCAACTCTGGTTTTTGGGACTTGGAATGTCACCTCACTGGCGGGGAAGGAGCCTGAGCAGGTGCGGGAAGTTGAGAGATACCGTCTAGATATAGTCGGGCTCACTTCCACTCACAGCTTGGGTTCTGGAACCACTCTTCTCGATCGAGGGTGGACTCTCCACTATTCTGGCGTTGCCCAAGGTGAGAGGCGGCGGGCTGGTGTGGGCTTATTAATAGCCCCCCAGTTCAGCCGCCATGTGTTGGAGTCTACCCCGGTGAATGAGAGGGTCGTCTCCCTACGCCTTCGGGTCAGGGAACGGTCTCTCACTGTCGTTTGTGCTTATGCGCCTAATGGCAGTGTAGAGTACCCGGCCTTTTTAGAGTCCCTGGGGGGCGTGCTGGAAAGCGCTCCCACTGGGGACTCTGTCGTTCTACTGGGGGACTTTAACGCCCACGTGGGCAGCGACAGTGATACCTGGAGGGGTGTGATTGGGAGGAACGGCCTCCCTGGTCTGAACCCGAGCGGTGAGTTGTTATTGGATTTCTGTGCTAGTCGCGGTTTATCCATAACGAACACCATGTTCATGCATAAGGGTCTCCATCAGTGCACTTAGCACCAGGACACCCTAGGTCGGAGGTCGATGATCGACTTTGTAGTCGTTTCTTCTGACCTTCGGCCATATGTCTTGGACACTCGGGTGAAGAGAGGGGCTGAGCTGTCAACTGATCACCACCTGGTGGTGAGTTGGATTCGATGGCGGGGTAAAAAGCTGGACAGACTTGGCAGGCCCAAACGTATAGTGAGGGTCTGTTGGGAACGTTTGGCGGAGGCCCCTGTCAGAGAGGTCTTCAACTCCCACCTCCGACAGAGCTTCAACCAGGTCCCGAGGGAGGTGGGGGACATCGAGTCTGAATGGACTATGTTCCGCGCCTCCATTGTCGGGGCGGCGGTTCGGAGCTGCGGCCATAAGGTCTCCGGCGCCTGTCGCGGCGGCAATCCCCGAACACGGTGGTGGACACCGGAAGTAAGGGATGCCGTCAAGCTGAAGAAGGAGTTCTATCGGGCCTGGCTGGCTCATGGGACTCCTGAAGCAGCTGACGGGTACCGACGGGCCAAACGGAGCGCGGCTCTGGCAGTCGCCGCGGCAAAAACTCGGGCTTGGGAGGAGTTCGGTGAGGCCATGGAGGAAGACTTTCGGTCGGCCTCAAAGAGATTCTGGCAAACCGTCCGGCGACTCAGAGGGGGGAAGCGGTGTTCCACGAACACTGTTTACAGTGGAAGTGGTGCGCTGCTGACCTCAGCTGAGGATGTTCTCGGGCGGTGGAAGGAGTACTTTGAGGATCTCCTCAATCCCTCCGACACGCCTTCCGTAGAGGAAGCTGAGGCTGGGGACTTGGAGGGGGACTCGTCCATTACCCTGGCTGAAGTTGCTGAGGTAGTCAAAAAACTCCTCGGTGGCAAGGCTCCGGGGGTGGATGAGATCCGCCCAGAGTTTCTCAAGTCTCTGGATGTTGTGGGGCTGTCTTGGCTGACACGCCTCTGCAGCATCGCGTGGAGTTTGGGAATGGTGCCTCTGGACTGGCAGACCGGGGTGGTGGTCCCTCTTTTTAAGAAGGGGGACCGGAGATTGTGTTCCAACTACAGGGGGATCACACTCCTTAGCCTCCCTGGGAAAGTCTATGCCAGGGTACTGGAAAGGAGAATCCGACTGATAGTCGAACCTCGGATTCAGGAGGAGCAATGCGGTTTTCGCCCTGGCCGTGGAACACTGGACCAGCTCTATACCCTCACTAGGGTGCTGGAGGGTTCGTGGGAGTTTGCCCAACCAGTCCATATGTGTTTTGTGGACCTGGAGAAGGCATTCGACCGTGTCCCTCGTGGCATCCTGTGGGGGGTACTTCGGGATTATGGGGTTCGGGGCTCGTTGGTACGGGCTGTTCGTTCCCTGTATGACTGGAGTAGGAGCTTGGTTCGCATTGCCGGCAGTAAGTCAGACCTGTTCCCGGTGCATGTTGGACTCCGCCAGGGCTGCCCTTTGTCACCGATTCTGTTCATTATCTTTATGGACAGAATTTCTAGGCGCAGTCAGGGAACGGAGGGTGTCTGTTTTGGTGACCGCGAGATCTCGTCTCTGCTTTTTTGCGGACGATGTGGTCCTGTTGGCTTCATCAAGTCAAGACTTGCAGCGTGTACTGGGGAGGTTTGCAGCCGAGTGCGAAGCGGCGGGGATGAGAATCAGCACCTCCAAATCCGAGGCCATGGTTCTCAGTCGGAAAAAGGTGGATTGCCCCCTCCGGGTTAGGGGGGAGTTGCTCCCTCAAGTGGAGGAGTTTAAGTATCTCGGGGTCTTGTTCACGAGTGAGAGAAAAATGGAGCGGCAGGTTGACAGACGGATCAGTGCGGCGTCCGCAGTAATGCGGTCATTGTACCGGTCTGTTGTGGTGAAGAGGGAGCTGAGTCGTAAGGCGAAGCTCTCAATTTACCGGTCGATCTACGTTCCTACCCTCACCTATGGTCATGAACTCTGGATCATGACCGAAAGAATGAGATCGCGGATACAAGCGGCAGAAATGAGTTTCCTCCGCAGAGTGGCTGGGCGCACCCTTAGGGATAGGGTGAGGAGCTCAGTCACCCGGGAGGAGCTCGGAGTAGAGCCGCTGCTCCTCCGCATCGAGAGGAGCCAGTTGAGGTGGCTCGGGCATCTGTTCCGGATGCCTCCTGGACGCCTCCCTGGGGAGGTGTTCCGGGCTTGTCCAACTGGGAGGAGGCCTTGGGGCAGACCCAGGACACGTTGGAGAGACTATGTCTCCCGGCTGGCCTGGGAACGCCTTGGGGTTCCCCCAGAGGAACTGGAAGAGGTGTGCGGGGAGAGGGAAGTCTGGAGGACTCTGCTCGGACTGCTGCCCCCGCGACCCGGCCCCGGATAAAAGCGGAGGAAGATGGATGGATGGATGGATGGATATATTCTGGATACAGGAGCTACACTTTTTTTTTCAAAATTCATAACCGTACCTGAAAATCCTCTGGAGGATTTTACACTTTAGGTGCAGAACATATAAATGACAAGATTTATTTCACTGTGTTTAAAGGACTGCAGTGTTCATTGTGTTCCTTTTTCTTTTTGATCGTTTTTAAACTGTTTAATGTAAGATTATTTCTCTCTGTTGTTGGATGAAGCTGAATATTTGCACTGGTAAAACAGAAAGGGTTTTATTTGGAGGATACAATTTTACTTTTACAATCACAATGATACAACTTTTGAAATAACCAAAACAGAAACTAGCCAGAATTATAAACACATTGAAGAAATTTATATATCATCCTTTTAATCTAAAATTATGTTGTCATGTAAGGAAATTCATATCATGCTATTGGACTGACAGAAGTGATGATCAGTGGTCCTGAGTTTGTACCATTGTTATTGAGAAAAGGGCTGAAGTACGGGTAGAGTTTCTCGGTGAATTTATATCCAGTGAAAGTGTAGATATGAGATCTGGCCTCCACATTGTAAAAGGAGACCTGACCCTCCTCATAGTCCACATACATCCCCACCTTCTGGGGCTTCACACTCAGGTTGATGGACACAGAGGAATCAGCAAGAGCCTTATACTCATTTCCATTCCTCAGCCAGATAGTCCAGTAACCATTATTAGGACTCAATGAAATGTCTCCCTTCCTGTTGATGGACTCTCTGGCCACTCCTAAATCCCACTCAGTTTTGTCCCCAACTTGCACCTCCCAGTAATGTCTCCCTGAAGAAAACCCCTCTTTTCCCAGCACACTGACAACAGGATTAAACCTCTCTGGGTTGTCAGGGAGATCCTGCTTTATGTCTCCATCTCTCACTTGTTTCTTGTCCTTAGACAGGACAAGCCAGGGGTTTGCTGTATCAGGATCCAGAGTCACATCAACTGTAGAAAAAGAATAAAAACACAAACCATCCTGAGTCTTACATAGAATCTGTCTCTACTTCGCTCTACTAAACTGCTTATTATGGGATTTTGGTCAATGGTCTTTTGATGCCTGCTGATGTGAACTGTATCCTTTTTTATGTATGAGATAAACAATAGAATGAGTGATATTACAGTCACAGTTTGATTTTACATTACCGTATGTCACATTATTTGATAAAAATGTCCCAGTCTTGTGGAATCCCTCATCTTTACTGTGAATCATTAACATTTTATCATTCTACTCCAGACGTGAAAACACTGTGATGTGATGGAGGGAATGTAGAGAATAAATGTTTACAAATATATGAAAATTCTCACTGTTCTGTAAAATTAATTAAAATTTAAAGTTTTCTTTCCCACAGTTACAGTGTGCAGTCAGCTCTGGGACAGAGGGAGAAGCTCAGCTGGAGTTGATAACTCACATCAGAACATTCCCACACACACACACACACACACACACAGGTTGAAACCCCTTGTCTCAAGCAGGGTTGCGGTGAACCAGGGCCTAACCAGGCAGCACAGGGTGCGAGGGTGGACAGGAAGGGGACACACCCAGGACAGGATGCCGATCCATTTCAAGGCACTCCAAGCAGGACTTTAACCCCAGACCCACCAGAGACCAGAACCAGGTCACGCCCACTGCGCCACCACACTCCTTTATTAAGCATGTATTAAAAATGAAATCTCACTGATTTTTTCCACTGGCCCTATCAAAAACTGGTCCTTTCTTATCAATGAGTTGGGACATCAAATGTAAAAATCATTAAAATTAAATTTTGAAAATGAAAAATCCACATGAATGTTTAACTATAAACGTTTAGTTTCTGTTTAACAGGAATGTGGTTGACCAACATAAACACTGATGAGTTTATTAAACTCGTACCTGCAGTTTTACGAAGCCACTTCCACACTGAAAGAGGAGAAAACACAGGTTAAAGCCACAATCCTGACAGTAACAAAGAGCACATGATGGACTGGAGCACATCATAGAATAATGTTTGGAGGGGGTGGTTGGGCAATTGTGTATAGACCACAGTTTGGGAGTTTTATGATGATGTTTGTGTTATGTTTACTCATGTTTGTGACATATGACATTTACAGAACATACTACTGCATTAAGGAACATTTTACCTCCTGAAGATCCAATAAAACACTTTTACCTGCATTAGGGACAATGCCTTCTTTTCCTGAAGAATAAAAATCAATAACATGTAGTTATTGACACATCATTCTGTATAATCAATAAATAAGCAGTGGACTGATCTCAGTGTTTCATAAATGTTCCCTTTAGTGAAAACCTTTTAACGTTAACTGGGAAACACTTTGTTTTCTTCTCCTACAGCTACAGGCATTCTAGTTGTTCCTTTACATTTTGGCTACAGAATGAAATTGAAACTGGCTGTAACTCAATATATTTCTTTCACTCTTTCCTTCAGCGGTTCTAAAAGTACTTTCATATACATGTTTCTTTTTCGGAAATGTTTTTGTTTGAAAGTGCAATAATTATGTTTCACCAGTGAAATCGGCTGTTTATCAATTCTGATTTCACATGTTAAATGTTGACAATGTTTCGTAATTTCCACTAGATAATGTATGTGTATTGTATATGACATAAAACCAGAAAATAATCTTTACACAAAAAATATTCCATAATGTATCAATATTGATACAGCCCGTCCTGGGTGTGTCCCCTCCCCTTCTGGCCATACGCCCTGTGTTGCCGGGTAGGCTCCGGTTCCCCGTGACCCCGTATGGGACAAGCGGTTCTGAAAATATGTGTGTGTGTGTGTGTATATTGATACAGTAGATAACTACAGCACAAAAGAGTGGACTTTAATTTTGTTTAAATTCCAGGAGGTTTGGCGAAAAGGAACTTACTTGAAGTTTCTGACAGATCTCCTTTGGCTAAAATCAATGAATTGCAAAAATGTGAAAACAGACAATAACAAAACATCAGTAATATTTTCATATTCATACAATTAATATCTGTTTTTACTGAAAATTTATTCAGTTTTCTAACTCCAAAAATAGGGGAATTTTACCACTTCTGTGATTTGTTTGTTTTGCATTCTGAACACTAAAAAGACAAATTATACACAGCTTCACGGCCATATGAATATTCAGATCATTTATATCTAACTTTGTGTCCGCTGTGTTCTTCAATATTACTTACCAAAAGTCTGCAGCTCCTTCAGATCATTCTGTAGGTGAGCATTCTGCTGAGCTAAAACCAAAAAAAACAGTGTATTTTTGTGTGCACCACTGTTCAGATTAAATTAACTAAATAAAGTTTCAGTTTAAAACGTGTTTATGCAGTACAATGTATAAACTGTGATAACAAGCAATGTGTCTTACAGGCACTTTCTGTCACTTTGTTCTCTGTTGACATTTGGCTTCATTGAAACTTCAGATTTTCTTGATGTAAAAACTAACAGTGCAAAGCACATACAGAGGTGTTTTGAACTGAAATTATTGTGATTTGCCCTAAATTAAATTTGAAAATGAATGTGTTTTTACACACTTTCTCACTTACCCAGTCTGGAGTTCTCAGTGTTCTTGCCTTCCAATTGTTTGATCTTATCCAGAAGTTGTCTCTCTTTGTCCTCTAGTTGCTGGGTCGTTTTTCTCAGCCGAGTGTCCTGATCCTGTAGAAGTTCGATTTTGTTCTGCAGTTCCTTGTTGTTGTCCTCCAGTTGTTTCTGCAACCCTGTGACACACCCATTAGGCCCCTTTGATCAGTGCTTCTTCGTTGATTTTGAGCTACTTGCCCCTTGGTCTTGGCATTGGCCAAAAGCAACAAGACATTTAAAATCTCACCTCAGTTCTACACACACACACACTGACTGAAACCGCTTATCCCAAGGGGGGTTGCGGCAAACTGGAACCTAACCCGGCAACACAGGGTATAAGGTTGGAGGGAGAGAGGACACACCCAGGACAGGATGCCACCCCGTCACAAAGTACCCCAAGCAGGACTTGAACCCCAGACTAGCCACAGAGCAGGTCTTGGTCAAATCCGCTGCCCCACCGCACCCCCTAGCCAGTTCCCTTGTACATGGTAGTAAATGCTGTTACGCTCACCAGAGATCTGCGTTGAGCTCCTGCTCTCAAGCGCCTTCAGCTCATTCTGCAGGTCAGTTCTCTGTTGGACTGAACATGCAAAGGAATACAGAGCAATGTGTTTGTTATGAGACACACTGATAAGACACAATTCAAAAAACCGTTCCTGACTTACCCAGTTTGGAGTTCTCAGTGTTCTTGCCTTCCAGCTGTTTGATCTTATCCAGAAGTTGTCTCTCTTTGTCCTCTAGTTGCTGTGTCGTTTTTCTCAGCCAAGTGTCCTGATCCTGTAGAAGTTCGATTTTGTTCTGCAGTTCCTTGTTGTTGTCCTCCAGTTGTTTCTGCAACCCTGTGACACACCCATTAGGCTCCTTTGATCAGTGCTTCTTCATTGATTTTGAGCTACTTGCCCCTTGGTCTTGGCATTGGCCAAAAGCAACAAGACATTTAAAATCTCACCTCAGTTCTACACACACACACACTGACTGAAACCGCTTATCCCAAGGGGGGTTGCGGCAAACTGGAACCTAACCCGGCAACACAGGGTATAAGGTTGGAGGGAGAGAGGACACACCCAGGACAGGATGCCACCCCGTCACAAAGTACCCCAAGCAGGACTTGAACCCCAGACTAGCCACAGAGCAGGTCTTGGTCAAATCCGCTGCCCCACCGCACCCCCTAGCCAGTTCCCTTGTACATGGTAGTAAATGCTGTTACGCTCACCAGAGATCTGCGTTGAGCTCCTGCTCTCAAGCGCCTTCAGCTCATTCTGCAGGTCAGTTCTCTGTTGGACTGAACATGCAAAGGAATACAGAGCAGTGTGTTTGTTATGAGACACACTGATCAGACACAATTCAAAAAACCGTTCCTGACTTACCCAGTTTGGAGTTCTCAGTGTTCTTGCCTTCCAGTTGTTTGATCTTATCCAGAAGTTGTCTTTCTTTGTCCTCTAGTTGTTGGGTTGTTTTTCTCAGCTGAGTATCCTGATCCTGTAGAAGTTTGATTTTGTTCTGCAGTTCCTTGTTCTTGTCCTCCAGTTGCTTCTGCAACCCTGTGATTAAAAGGACTTCAGTCTCTAAAAGTCTGTTCTCTTTTGAGATACTTGTTTCTTGGTCATAATGTTGGTGGCCAGCAACCTGAGTCCAGAGCTGTTAGAGTTTATTTTTTCATTTTTTTTAATATCGCAACAAGGAATGGACATCGTGTTTGTAATATTAATACTGCTTCAAAAACTGTGTACAACGCATTTAATACAAATGTTGTGAACAGACTGATTATAGTTACCTTGTTGTTGTTTCAGTGTCCTGTAATGAATATTAAATCTTTTACTGGAAGTCATTGTGCTCATGGTGTGAAAACCGATAAAATCATGGAACCCTCTAGGTCAGAGGTTCTTGACCCTTTTAAGAATTTTTATTTTTGTTTTATTTTTAACCCATTCAGTTGGTTACTTGTTATTTTCAAAGCAAGCCCGTGTGTGTGTGTGTGTGTGTGTGTGTGAAAGAGAGAGAGTGTGTGTGGAGGGGGTTAGTAATGTTACAGTTAGGTAAACTCTTGTTCTCACCAGAGATTTGGGTTGAGGTCTGACTCTGAACACCCTTCAACTCACTCTGCAGGTCTGTTCTCTGCTGGACTGGAAAAACAAAGGAAAAGTGACCCTTGAAATACACCAAAAATACCTACAAAAAAAATACTACAATACTGAACAGATTTACTGCAGACCAACAATGGGAGTCATACACAGTGCTGCTTAAAAGTGTGTGAACCCCTTGTGTCCCTTGGTTTTACCACAAAATGGTTATTTAATGAGAGTCACTGATTCTCATGTGACATAATAGGTGTGTAATCATCAATTCTATGTGTGGAAATCATATGTGTAGTAGAAACACACAAGTTGTTTATTTTAATATTTTATACAAGAATGATGATCATCCCTATGGGGTTCACATAGTTTCAAACAGCACTGTATCCATTTATATGTTTTATATTTGCCATGCAAAACACATTACATCAGATCTTCAAGTACACACACACACACACACATTTTCAGAACCACTTGTCCCATACAGGGCCGCAGGGAATCGGAGCCTACCCGGTAACACAGGGCGCAAGACCGGAGGGGGAAGGGGACACACCCAGGATGGGATGGCAGTCCGCCGCAAGGCACCCCAAGCTGGACTCGACCCCCAGACCCACCAGAGAGCAGGACCTGGTCCAACCCACTGCGCCACCACGCCCCTCGTGATTTTCCAGTAATGAAGTAAAAATTAAACTTGTTAGAGACGGTATGGTTCCAAGTGGAGACTGATACTCACTAAGTTTAGAGACTTCATTATTTTTCTCATCCAGTTCTTTCTGCTTAATTTCCAGCTGCTTGTTTCTGTCTTCCAGGAATCTCTGTCGTTCCTGCTCAGTACCGCTCTCCAACTGCTGTCTCTTTTGTCCCAGTTTGTTGTGTGATTCTGCTCCCAACATTATGTCAGATTGAGAACATAAAAACAAACAAATATAAAAAGTGTAAAACATAATTTTATGTTTACATTTCCATTTATTTCCTTCAAGTTCTAGTTTAGTTTTCGTTCTGCTGTTAAAAGACATTCATTATTCACTGTGATAATTGGCAAAGGATCCTGTCTTGTTTAAATCACATGTAAAATCATTTATCCCATAAACAGAATAAAAGAAAACAGTAATGCTTGTCCAGAACGTCCCCTTGTAGTTATGTCATTAAAAGGGGGATGAATTGAATCCAGCTAAGTGATGGATGAGAGCAATTCAGATAAAGATTTTTATAATATAGATTAATATTACAGAAATGAAAGGACATTCTACCAGAAACAACTATAACATGGGAAGTCACGTTAGTCGACAACAGAAGCAGGTCTTATAGACGTACCTTGAAGCTCTTTTAATGTTTTCACATGTATTGATCTCTGCCAAACTAAGAAAGAAAAATAATTATATGTCTGTCAACAGTACATTACAGCTCTGTTCTGCTAATAGACCAACATTAACACTTACAGTAGAAGCCCAGTCCAGCGATGAGAATCAGCAGGGTGACAATCCAGAGACAGAGGAAAATCACTGATGATCTTCTGGAATGAAAGGCTCTCCCAGCATGACTCTGAATCACTGACAGGTGAATAAATGCAGGAATTATTAGAGATGAGTAGTGAACCCTAAAACAGCACGTACTGGTTTTTTAATTTTTTAAAATTTTTTTATTTTGTGGTATTAGCTTCGTACACTCACCCCCAGAAAGTAAGAAAACGACATAGTTTTTTTTTTCCTGAAGGTTTGTGCCCTAAAGCGATTATTGACGATGGATGGATGGACATTTTAGCTTAGTTGTAATTTAGCTCAAACTTTAAAAAATGAATATGTTTGTAAAATGTTTTATTTGTTTATTTGGTAGTTTCTTTTTTCTTTATTCTTTATCCTTGCTTTATCCAAGATTTTTAAAGAATCTAATCTTGGCCAAGTTGAGTCTAGGCTGGTCTGTATTATTGTCCTTTCACTCATTTACTAAGTTTACCAAGTGTCTTACCAGTAAAAGACATTTCATTTACAATCAAATGCAGTTATAAATGTAATCCCAGTCTGTTGTCTTATTGTGCTTTGGTAGTATTTCTGTTACTGTCCCAAACATATGCCTCCCAAAGCTTCTCTTTCTCTCTCTCTCACACACACACACACACACACACACACACACACACACACACACACACACACTTTCCGAACCGCTTACCCCATACAGGGTCGCAGGGAACCGGAGCGTAACCCGGCAACACAGGGCGTAAGGCTGGAGGGGGAGGGGACACACCCGGGACAGGACGCCCATCCGTCACCAGGCACCCCAAGCAGGATTCAAACCCCAGACCCACCGGGCAGCAAGACCCAGGCCAACCCACCGCACCCCCCTCCCAAAACTTCAGTGGATTCCAAATATCACTTTGTCCACATGTGTAAATATCATGAAACTTCAGAGTTCTACACTTTCTCAATTTCCAGCTAAATGTTCATCTTAGCACAGTGTAAATGGTTTTCCTAATTAGTGTTTAATAAAAAATACTTACCTCCCACAGGCTGAGTGCAGAGCCCTCCAGCTGGACTCCATTCCTTTTGTGTCTCAGACACAATAGTGTACTTTCCTGAATTTTCTGTTATTGACTTCAGTTCCACATTCGCTTGGATATTTTCCATCTCCTGTGGAGCAGAGGTAAAAATGTTATATAATCAATAGATGTGACTGCATGTTAAGGTTTAACATTTATAAATAATTCCCTTGTTTGGCAGACACAGATTAGGATACAATTTACATACTGTCAAGAAGTTTCTATTCTGAGGACCTGAAGAAACCAATATGTGACAAATGGAAGAGTCTATATATACATGGTTATTTTCATAACTTTCTTCACTTCCATAAATTAATTTCCTTTTTTTTCTGTTTTTGACCAAGAGCTGCTTAGTGTCAAAGCTTCACATGTACATTGTCCCGTGCGCATTATGGTGCTGTCAGCATTCCGTTGATACTGAATATTGAAACTGAAATTTACTGACTCTTTTATATTCCTATGTCATTTTGTAAAATCCTTGACACTGGTCACAGTTGTTTAAAATGATCATTTATACTTACAGCTCACATTGGAATCTATGGAATTTGCTCTTGAAAAGAAAGCAGAGACCAGGTTCGGGTGCTGGATGCAGCCAATTGGTTTAATTCATGTATATATATATGTATCAATTACCACTACTGTCATTTAGCTGTAATAAGTGCAGCCTCTTCAGTTTAGCTTCATTAACAACAAACTTGAAGTTTACAGCTTAGGCTTTTTTACTAATTATCACACCCCCAAGAAGAGGAACTGATTGTGAAACCAAGCACCACAAGACACCCCTGCACTTTTTTCACATCAGTACATAGATACAGGGAGCACCACCACGAAGACACACCCCAGAATCTCTTCAGAGAGCCCTCCCAACACTTACCACATCACTCATACTGGCTGCCATCTTTACATTCATTTATTTAGCGACTGCCAATAAACTGTATGTAGTGCTATGAGCCCACACACCTTATTCACCAAGGTACCTTAGACTGTTAGATACATTACTTACAATGGGTCAGTCATCCATATATCAGAGAGAATGCTCTCTCAGTCATTCACACGCTATAGGTGAACCTGAACAGCATGTCTTTGGACCGTGGGAGGAAACCAGAGCACCTGGAAGAAACCTACACAGACACGGAGAGAACGTGCAAACTCCACACAGACTGATTGGGGATCGAACCCACGTCCTCTCACACCACCCAGATGCTTTGAGACAGTAGCACTACTCACTGTGTCACCGCATGACCCACCTGTCTCCGTCCACCCATCTTGTCTATCCACCTGTCCCAGTCTCCAAAAGTGTCTTTGTGTTTTGTGGAAGAAAATTCTCTCCACCTGGAACCTGGACCACCACAGGACAATTGAGCTCACTTGCCAGACAAGTTCAAGAAGAAGACCCGAGACAAGGACACAAAACAGGAAAAGACCTAAGACAAGTAAGGACACAAGATAGAAGAAGACCCGAGACAGATCTATCTTTTCGGAATCATCTGGGTGTCTCCCTGATCAGTCGATGCTGCCTTCCTTTATTTGCAAAGCTAATGCATAATTAATTTCATGGTGTGGAAGCAGGCGCATCGGTAACTTTCCACTTCTTGGTTCTTGGAACTCTCTTCTTTATCAGTTTCTGCTCTTTGCGTACAAAGCAGAAGCAGCTAACACCCAACTTCTTGCTAACCTTATTTCATATCATATCTTACACATACAGGGACCACCTCACCCTGCACATGTTTAATCACTTCTGGGTGTCATGACAAGCTTGTTTTTCAGTACTTTTCCACAAGATACATCCTATGCATGATCTGTAACACATCATCAGTGATATGACCTGGGCTCATTGGGTGTTTTGGGTCTTTCAACATCAGGCACCCTCGCCCAGGAGACCCAGCCAGGGTTGATCAAGTCCCGACTTACGTCCCAGCAGCAACTGATGACAGATCCGCTCTCATAATCCAGAGCCACCAAGTGGCTCTCTCTGTGGCTTCGGTAGCTGATCCGATGGCCTTCTTCTTTGCTTCCCCTGTGATGCCCAGCAGCATTAGGGCTTTACACAATAAGTGCCCTGCAAATTCCTGACAACCCACCTCAAAGGGCACGCAGTGTGTCTGCCAGCCTTGCCTTTGACATTGTTCTTGCAGGCTCCTGGTACTTTGCACGTTTCCTCTCATTAGCTTCCTCCAGGCATTTTCCCAGGGTACTGTGTGCTCTGACATGACCAATTGCTTGGTAGTCTCAGAAAGATGATCATGTCCAGGCGGTAAGGTGTGAATACAATGTTTCCTGGGGACCTCAGCTGCTTGCCTAAGTCCACTCTCAGCTGCCAGCTGGTGACTGTGATTAGGAGCTCTGCCTTTCCTCTAGGCTGTGGGTGAACCTTATAGCCAACCTTGACAAAGGAGATCGTATTCCGTGCAGGGTACTGATGCCTAGTGATGCTGATGGCTGTGGTAACATGCTCTGCAACTGGTCATGATGCCAATGATAGCGACCTTCTCCAAGAGTTTTCAGGCAACTGCTTAGAAGGTGTTGCAGGAATCCTCTCCCGGTGGAATGAGGGTAGGAGGGCGATTTGCTCTTCCCCAGACATGAAGGTTAGCCGGACTTGGAAAGGTGTCATATACAGCTTGGACCAGGAAACCGACTCGTGGGAGTCAGCCTGCCAGATGTTTGACTAAGTCACTTTCCATTGTAATGCATTCTCCCACTTAGTCCATGCTCCTTGCTGCTTGAGCCTCACCATTCTGCTAGGTCTTACTTTCTCCACACCTGCTCAGACTTCCTCCTGAATAAAATGGCGCCTTGCACATCTGGATCTTTGGTAGAAGGTCTAAGCCTGCCCTCCTGGCTGCCAGCATGCCCACCGATGCTTTCCATCTCTGGAACGACTCCGCTCCCTCCAGCTTTTTCGCTGTCTTCGACTTCTGGCCTGTTCGTACCTCAATGCCCACTGCAGCCACCTTGGGGTCAGTGGAGTCTTTGTATTGGAGCGCTTCTCTTGTACGTGCCACCATGAACTCATCCTTAAGGCGTCGAAATTGGATTTGCAAGATGTTACTTCTGCTGTACAGGGCTGTGCTGCTGAGACTCCGAGGCAAGCCGAGCCATCTTTGGAGGTAGCTGCTGGTCTTCCATTCCAGAGATTCAGCTGTTGATATGGAGACTTTGTATATTAACAGTGGCCACAGGAGTGTAGACAAGATGACGTGTTGATAAATACAGATCTTGAACCTTTCAGGCAACCCTGACTTGTCTACCTGGTAAGCCAGGCCTGAAGGTCTCCGGAGGCTCTCTGGATAGCAACGGTGTCTCTGAGGCTACTGTCAAAAACCTTTCCAAGACTTTTGACTGGTTGTTCAGTGATGAATGGTATGGTTGCTCCAGAAAACAAAAAAACAGAACTTATTCACCACTTTTCCCTTCTTCAGCATGAAAGACCTTGATTTTCTGGTTTAAAGCTCATCTTTGCCCACTTGATGAACTTCTCTAGGCCTTGAAGGAGCCATCTACTGCCAGGCATAGATGTAGCAGTGACTGTGAGATCATCCATGTATGCTGTTATGGGGGGCTGGCACACTCCAGTCTTTGTCAAGGAGCCTCTGGATTCCACCTCCACTGATTTTACTCCCATGTTCATGGGGAGGGTGAAAAGTATAACCGAGGGAGTACAACCAGTTATTCTACCCTTCTCAAGCTGATGCCAATCAGCTCTGATGGACCCAGAGTGACTCTCATCTTCAAGTTGCTGTAATAATCCAGGATGAGGTGCTTGATCTTGATGGGAACATGGCATATGTGTAGAACGAACTCAACCAGCTTGTGTGGTATGGACCTGTAATCATTGGAAAGATCCAGTCATAACACAACCAGGACCCCTTTGCCTTTGTGAGTTACTCTGATGAGTTCTGTAACTGCATCAGTGTGCTCGAAACATCCAAGCACTCCAGGTATGCTGCCCTTCTGCACTGAGGTGTCTATGTACGCGTTCTTCAAGAAGAACTGTCAGTGGATGTGACAAGATGCTGAAGAATAGCTTGCACTCCACACTGAGAAGTGACATGGCTCTAAACCAGAGGATATTCTTTGAGTTGTCTTCCTTGGGGATTCAAATGCTCTCTGCATATCTCCACTGGGAAGTGATCTTTCCCCTGTGCCATATCACCTTCAAGATTTTCAAGAATTTCTGGGCAACACTTTTTAACAATGTACAGCACTCCACTGGGTCCAGGAGTGGAGGCTGATCTTGCTCTTTTTACCACAGCTTGAACCTCCCTCCAAGCAGGCTCCTTTGTAGCAAATTCAATGGTGGGGGGTGCTGGGTTAATGAGGGCCTTATGGTGTTCAAAGTCTCATCCTCTTTCTGGGTCCTTCAGGGTGCTATGAAGGTAGGCATCCACTTCATCCACTGAGCATGTGAGTTGGCCACTGCGCTTGTCTCCTAGCAGTTTCTTGGTGAAGACAAAGGGGTTGGAAATGAAGGATGCACATTTCCTGGCTCTTTCTTTGCCGCGTCTTCTGTGCCACTCTGCCGGGTGGAGTGTCATGGGCTTATGTCATGAGTGTCACAGTTAAGTCACAATGTCATGGTTTCCCACACGGAAGAGAGGTGTTAGACCCAATCGCAGTGCTCAAAATGGTTTGTTCAAAGGGTAGTCCAATCTCGTAGTCAAAAAACAGGCAAAGGGTCATCGATGCGCAAGTGGTCCGAAACTTACACAGACAATTGAAACCAGAAGTCTTTTCTTAACTCCATTTGTTTATAAACTCAGTCACTACATCGCAATCAATAAAAGCTTCCGTATATAGATGTCCCACATTTTTGCTGATTAGATTCTGTAAAAAACTCAGTCAAAGTTATAACAAATTTATGAACTGCTGTTAGATTTATTTTCATCATCTTATGCAACATCACTGTGTTTCAGAACGAATCCTGGACACACAGAGGATGAGGCAGGTCACACTGTCGGCTGGACTGTTATTTTAATGAATTATCTTTAATTAACGTGCAACATTATTTATCTTCTCACTACCTTTGTTATATTATCCGTGTAATTTTTAGCATACTACATCTCATGTTACAGACTTCTACTCCATGAATTTTTGAAGAGACAAACATTTTTGAGTTTATATTGAATTCCATGTTTTTCACACTGTTCACAGTTTGAAAAAAGCCCACTTGTTCACCTGCAGAAATTAATTGTCAGTAAAATAAATTCAGACTTCAATGTCACTGTGTTAAGGGGTGCACTTTGACAAAGGCGTTGGTCAAGTTGACTTCCCTTTCATTCCAAAAATAGCAAATACCCACTTTCATTTTAATTCACAGGAAAGTGATTGGATTCCCTAAATGTACAGAGTTTACCTTATTTCATTACATTTAGATTTACATTTATTAACTTAACAGTCACTTTTCTCCAAAGCGATTTCAAATTAACTCTCTGTGGTGCTATCTTAATAAGATATTTTCAGAAACATCTTAGCTGACTTTTAAGACTTGGGCTGCTCCTGGCATTCAGATAATGTAGATCTGAAATTTAACAGAGCAAAAGTTTACTGGAGTGGGATTCATTCAATTATTCAAAAGATTTTCAGTATAAAGCTCCCTTTCTCCCCCCATTCCAGGCAGAAAGTCCATTAATAATTCTGTGGTTGACTCAAGACTCAAACAAAAGTTCATACTCAGTCTATGGTATAATCTGAATAAACTGGGGATGAAGTCTTACTTAGGGCTGTATGACCACCTCGATAACTCTTTGCCTTCCAATGAGCTTTCTTACATGTACATTATGTATTTGTGTTTTCTAAGTATATTGATTCTGTTTCAGTATATTCATATGTACCCCAGTCCTGTTCTGTTGCTCCAAAAAAAATAAAAAATTATACTCCTGACTGAAACTTAGACCAACTTTACTATGCAAAGCAGATGTCATACATTTACACTATCCAGAAGCACCCTGACTTAACTGGGCTCGATCTCATCTGAGATGGAGAGAATCACAGTGGAATCATGTTTTGTGCTCCGACGTGTCAACATTTCAAATAACTTTTGCAAGAAACAGCCGCCATGTTGTTTAGGCCAAAGCGGAAAAGAACCATCCAAACTGTATTCGGCATCAGGTCCAAAAGCCAGTGTCTGTCATGGTATGGGAGTGTGTCAGTGCCCATGGTGTGGTTGCGTAAGCAGAGGGTGTAAGTACTAGACTGGCCGGCCTGCAGTCCTGACCTGTGTTTGACTGAGAACGTGTGGCTCATTACGAAGCGCAAAATACGGCAACAAAGGCCCCGTACAATTGTACAGCTGAACAGCTGTTTTATACATGAATTGGGGGAAATTCTTCTTGCCAAACTTAACCAACTGGTGTCTTCAAACTCTTAAAAAGTGTTATTAAAAGACATAGTGATGTTAGATAGTGGTAAACACTCGACTGTCCCAACTTTATTGGAACGTGTTGCAGGTATTAGTTTCAGAATAAACGTAAATCTTCAATAAACAATGCAGTTGATTAAGTAAAACATGAAAATATGTTGTTTTTATATTGTTTTTGCTTGAATGCAAGTCAAAGTAAATTTACAAATCACTCCGTTTTGTTTTTATTAGCCTTTACCATACTGTCCCAGCTTTTCAGAAATGGGGGTTGAACATAAATGTACAAACTTTTGAGTCCAACAATTTTAAGTAGAACATTGTTTACTAACACTAAAAATATGAAAGCACTGATGAACTGACTTTTCTTAAATCATTCATTGTGGTAGTTACATCACATGTACGTGTGTATATACAGAAATATCAGTGTCACAGACAAATGGTCTGTAGCTCCTTCCACTCATTCTGCAGGCCAACCCACTGCTGGACTGAAAATACAAAGGAATATCGAGCAGCGTAAGGGACAAGCGGTTCTGAAAATGTGTGTGTGTGTATTTATCTCACACACGCATACACACACACACACACACACACACACACACACACACACACACACCCACACACACAGTCTGACCCGCTTGTACCATACGAGGTCGCAGGGAGCCGGAACCGAACCCGGCAACACACGGCGAAAGGCTGGAGAGGGGAGGGGACACACCCAGGACGGGATGCCAGTCCATTGCAGGGCACCCCAAGGGGGACTCGAACCTCACACCCACCGGAGAGCAGGACCTAGTCCAACCCACTGCACCACCACACCCCCCCTGCAGTGCATTTATAATATATGCAAATCAGATACATATCATTTTTTTTAAAAAAAAACCCATTTGGTGTGTTTGGCCACACTTTCTCACTTACTGAAAAAGTAAAGTGTACACTTCTGATGTCCAGACATGAAAAGTGCCCTCAAAAAGCGATGCCAATATGATTAAGGTGCAGACTGTCTCGACCTCAGGGGAAAACACCCCAGAGGACCACAAGGGAAGGTAATCAGTAAATCCCAGACACCTGACAAACACCTGCACCTAATTAAAACACTTGATAAAGGAAGGAGACCTACCTACAGTGTTTGTAGAATCCCATTGAGAAACTTTGTCTCATATGATGCTCCTTGCCCTTCATAGCATAACCATGATCTTCATGTCAAACCAATGACCCTTTGAATTTCAACCCTCATGTTGAAACTGTCAGCACAACCCTTTGGAGTCTGATCCTTCTCTCCTCCGTTTTAAACAGTTGTGCGAAAGGTCTCTGCACTCGCATTCTGAGAATTAACTCATTTGAAACACGACACTGACAAGATGTGCCATAATAACCACATCCTGCAGCAGTAACAGCTTCTCTCTTGAATGTTACAGCTGCTGCTACTGGGACTTCATAAACTGCAAGAGTTAAGATGACTTCAGGGAAAGCTGATATCAGGAATTCTCCTGTCAATAAAAGTTTTGTGTGTTTATGGTCATTTTCAATAAACATGTCCATTAAACCCTGAGAGCTGCAATGTCAGATTTTTTGTGTTAGTTGAGTTTCTTTTAAAGTGAAATGAATGGTGGTTGGTGAATTAACACAATATGGAAATATAAAAATCACTGGAATTGTTCTCACCAAAGTGAATAAAAAAACTGATGAATCATGGGTAAACTGTGATGCAGTTACTCATGTGATGTACACTGGTTCATACTGTATAATGTGACAAACTGACTGTACTTTAGAAACTCATGTCTGCATCCAAATCTCTCCTGTTGATGAAATGCACACTTGATATATTTTGGACTCCTCCGTGAACCGCCACCTTACCGTGGTGGAGGGGTTTGAGTGCCTGAATGAGTCCAGGAGCTATGTTGTCTGGGGCTATATGCCCCTGGTAGGGTCTCCCATGGCAGACAGGTCCTGGATGACAGACGAGACAAAGCGCGGTTCAAAAACCCCTTATGAAGAAAAAATCAAGGCTTTCGTTTACCCCGCCCGGTATGGGGTCACCGGGGCCCCACCCTGGAGCCAGGCCTGGGGGGGGGCTCGCATGCGAGCGCCTGGTGGCCAGGTCTATGATCACGGGGCCTGGCCGGGCTCAGCCCGAAGCCATGATGTGGAGCCGCTCTTCGGTGGGCTCACCACCTGCCGGAGAAACCGTAACGGGCCGGTGCATTGTGATTTGGGCAGTGGTCGGGGCCGAGTGCCCGGCCAACCCAAACCTCGGGCGCCAACTCTGGTTTTTGGGACTTGGAATGTCACCTCACTGGCGGGGAAGGAGGCTGAGCTGATGCGGGAAGTTGAGAGATACCGTCTAGATATAGTCGGGCTCACTTCCACTCACAGCTTGGGTTCTGGAACCACTCTTCTCGATCGAGGGTGGACTCTCCACTATTCTGGCGTTGCCCAAGGTGAGAGGCGGCGGGCTGGTGTGGGCTTATTAATAGCCCCCCAGTTCAGCCGCCATGTGTTGGAGTCTACCCCGGTGAATGAGAGGGTCGTCACCCTACGCCTTCGGGTCAGGGAACGGTCTCTCACTGTGGTTTGTGCTTATGCGCCTAGCGGCAGTGTAGAGTACCCGGCCTTTTTAGAGTCCCTGGGGGGCGTGCTGGAAAGCGCTCCCACTGGGGACTCTGTCGTTCTACTGGGGGACTTTAACGCCCACGTGGGCAGCGACAGTGATACCTGGAGGGGCGTGATTGGGAGGAACGGCCTCCCTGATCTGAACCCGAGCGGTGAGTTGTTATTGGATTTCTGTGCTAGTCGCGGTTTATCCATAACAAACACCATGTTCATGCATAAGGGTGTCCATCAGTGCACTTAGCACCAGGACACCCTAGGTCGGAGGTCGATGATCGACTTTGTAGTCGTTTCTTCTGACCTTCGGCCATATGTCTTGGACACTCGGGTGAAGAGAGGGGCTGAGCTGTCAACTGATCACCACCTGGTGGTGAGTTGGATTCGATGGCGGGGTAAAAAGCTGGACAGACCTGGCAGGCCCAAACGCATAGTGAGGGTCTGTTGGGAACGTTTGGCGGAGGCCCCTGTCAGAGAGGTCTTCAACTCCCACCTCCGACAGAGCTTCAACCAGGTCCCGAGGGAGGTGGGGAACATCGAGTCTGAATGGACTATGTTCCGCGCCTCCATTGTCGGGGTGGCGGTTCGGAGCTGCGGGCATAAGGTCTCCGGCGCCTGTCGCGGCGGCAATCCCCGAACACGGTGGTGGACACCGGAAGTAAGGGATGCCGTCAAGCTGAAGAAGGAGTTCTATCTGGCCTGGCTGGCTCATGGGACTCCTGAAGCAGCTGACAGGTACCGACGGGCCAAACGGAGCGCGGCTCTGGCAGTCGCCGCGGCAAAAACTCGGGCTTGGGAGGAGTTTGGTGAGGCCATGGAGGAAGACTTTCGGTCGGCCTCAAAGAGATTCTGGCAAACCGTCCGGCGACTCAGAGGGGGGAAGCGGTGTTCCACGAACACTGTTTACAGTGGAAGTGGTGCGCTGCTGACCTCAGCTGAGGATGTTCTCGGGCGGTGGAAGGAGTACTTTGAGGATCTCCTCAATCCCTCCGACACGCCTTCCGTAGAGGAAGCTGAGGCTGGGGACTTGGAGGGGGACTCGTCCATTACCCTGGCTGAAGTTGCTGAGGTAGTCAAAAAACTCCTCGGTGGCAAGGCTCCGGGGGTGGATGAGATCCGCCCAGAGTTTCTCAAGTCTCTGGATGTTGTGGGGCTGTCTTGGCTGACACGCCTCTGCAGCATCGCGTGGAGTTCGGGAACGGTGCCTCTGGACTGGCAGACCGGGGTGGTGGTCCCTCTTTTTAAGAAGGGGGACCGGAGATTGTGTTCCAACTACAGGGGGATCACACTCCTTAGCCTCCCTGGGAAAGTCTATGCCAGGGTACTGGAAAGGAGAATCCGACCGATAGTCGAACCTCGGATTCAGGAGGAGCAATGCGGTTTTCGCCCTGGCCGTGGAACACTGGACCAGCTCTATACCCTCACTAGGGTGCTGGAGGGTTCGTGGGAGTTTGCCCAACCAGTCCATATGTGTTTTGTGGACCTGGAGAAGGCATTCGACCGTGTCCCTCGTGGCATCCTGTGGGGGGTACTTCGGGATTATGGGGTTCGGGGCTCGTTGCTACGGGCTGTTCGTTCCCTGTATGACCGGAGCAGGAGCTTGGTTCGCATTGCCGGCAGTAAGTCAGACCTGTTCCCGGTGCATGTTGGACTCCGCCAGGGCTGCCCTTTGTCACTGATTCTGTTCATTATCTTTATGGACAGAATTTCTAGGCGCAGTCAGGGAACGGAGGGTGTCTGTTTTGGTGGCCGCGAGATCTCGTCTCTGCTTTTTTGCGGACGATGTGGTCCTGTTGGCTTCATCAAGTCAAGACTTGCAGCGTGTACTGGGGAGGTTTGCAGCCGAGTGCGAAGCGGCGGGGATGAGAATCAGCACCTCCAAATCCGAGGCCATGGTTCTCAGTCGGAAAAAGGTGGATTGCCCCCTCCGGGTTAGGGGGGAGTTGCTCCCTCAAGTGGAGGAGTTTAAGTATCTCTGGGTCTTGTTCAAGAGTGATAGAAAAATGGAGCGGCAGGTTGACAGACGGATCGGTGCGGCGTCCGCAGTAATGCGGTCATTGTACCGGTCTGTTGTGGTGAAGAGGGAGCTGAGTCGTAAGGCGAAGCTCTCAATTTACCGGTCGATCTACGTTCCTACCCTCACCTATGGTCATGAACTCTGGATCATGACCGAAAGAATGAGATCGCGGATACAAGCGGCAGAAATGAGTTTCCTCCGCAGAGTGGCTGGGCGCACCCTTAGGGATAGGGTGAGGAGCTCAGTCACCTGGGAGGAGCTCGGAGTAGAGCCGCTGCTCCTCCGCATCGAGAGGAGCCAGTTGAGGTGGCTCGGGCATCTGTTCCGGATGCCTCCTGGACGCCTCCCTGGGGAGGTGTTCCGGGCTTGTCCCACTGGGAGGAGGCCTCGGGGCAGACCCAGGACACGTTGGAGAGACTATGTCTCCCGGCTGGCCTGGGAATGCCTTGGGGTTCCCCCAGAGGAACTGGAGGAGGTGTGCGGGGAGAGGGAAGTCTGGAGGACTCTGCTCGGACTGCTGCCCCCGCGACCCGGCCCCGGATAAAAGCGGAGGAAGATGGATGGATGGATGGATGGATATATTCTGGATACAGGAGCTACACTTTTTTTTTCAAAATTCATAACCGTACCTGAAAATCCTCTGGAGGATTTTACACTTTAGGTGCAGAACATATAAATGACAAGATTTATTTCACTGTGTTTAAAGGACTGCAGTGTTCATTGTGTTCCTTTTTCTTTTTGATCGTTTTTAAACTGTTTAATGTAAGATTATTTCTCTCTGTTGTTGGATGAAGCTGAATATTTGCACTGGTAAAACAGAAAGGGTTTTATTTGGAGGATACAATTTTACTTTTACAATCACAATGATACAACTTTTGAAATAACCAAAACAGAAACTAGCCAGAATTATAAACACATTGAAGAAATTTATATATCATCCTTTTAATCTAAAATTATGTTGTCATGTAAGGAAATTCATATCATGCTATTGGACTGACAGAAGTGATGATCAGTGGTCCTGAGTTTGTACCATTGTTATTGAGAAAAGGGCTGAAGTACGGGTAGAGTTTCTCGGTGAATTTATATCCAGTGAAAGTGTAGATATGAGATCTGGCCTCCACATTGTAAAAGGAGACCTGACCCTCCTCATAGTCCACATACATCCCCACCTTCTGGGGCTTCACACTCAGGTTGATGGACACAGAGGAATCAGCAAGAGCCTTATACTCATTTCCATTCCTCAGCCAGATAGTCCAGTAACCATTATTAGGACTCAATGAAATGTCTCCCTTCCTGTTGATGGACTCTCTGGCCACTCCTAAATCCCACTCAGTTTTGTCCCCAACTTGCACCTCCCAGTAATGTCTCCCTGAAGAAAACCCCTCTTTTCCCAGCACACTGACAACAGGATTAAACCTCTCTGGGTTGTCAGGGAGATCCTGCTTTATGTCTCCATCTCTCACTTGTTTCTTGTCCTTAGACAGGATGAGCCAGGGGTTTGCTGTATCAGGATCCAGAGTCACATCAACTGTAGAAAAAGAATAAAAACACAAACCATCCTGAGTCTTACATAGAATCTGTTTCTACTTCGCTCTACTAAACTGCTTATTATGGGATTTTGGTCAATGGTCTTTTGATGCCTGCTGATGTGAACTGTATCCTTTTTTATGTATGAGATAAACAATAGAATGAGTGATATTACAGTCACAGTTTGATTTTACTATGTCACATTATTTGATAAAAATGTACCAGTCTTGTAGAATCCCTCATCTTTACTGTGAATCATTAACATTTTATCATTCTACTCCAGACGTGAAAACACTGTGATGTGATGGAGGGAATGTAGAGAATAAATGTTTACAAATATATGAAAATTCTCACTGTTCTGTAAAATTAATTAAAATTTAAAGTTTTCTTTCCCACAGTTACAGTGTGCAGTCAGCTCTGGGACAGAGGGAGAAGCTCAGCTGGAGTTGATAACTCACATCAGAACATTCCCACACACACACACACACACACACACACACAGGTTGAAACCCCTTGTCTCAATCAGGGTTGCAGTGAACCAGGGCCTAACCAGGCAGCACAGGGTGCGAGGGTGGACAGGAAGGGGACACACCCAGGACAGGATGCCGATCCATTTCAAGGCACTCCAAGCAGGACTTTAACCCCAGACCCACCAGAGACCAGAACCAGGTCACGCCCACTGCGCCACCACACTCCTTTATTAAGCATGTATTAAAAATGAAATCTCACTGATTTTTTCCACTGGCCCTATCAAAAACTGGTCCTTTCTTATCAATGAGTTGGGACATTAAATGTAAAAATCATTAAAATTAAATTTTTAAAATGAAAAATCCACACAAATATTTAGTTTCTCTTTAATAAGAATGTGGTTGACCAACATAAACACTGAGTTTCTTAAACTCGTACCTGCAGCTTTACGAAGCCACTTCCACACTGAAAGAGGAGAAAACACAGGTTAAAGTCACTGTCCTGACAGAAACAAAGAGCACAGGATGGACTGGAGCACATCATAGAATAATGTTTGGAGGGGGTGGTTGGGCAATTGTGTATAGACCACAGTTTGGGAGTTTTATGATGATGTTTGTGTTATGTTTACTCATGTTTGTGACATATGACATTTACAGAACATACTACTGCATTAAGGAACATTTTACCTCCTGAAGATCCAATAAAACACTTTTACCTGCATTCGGGACAATGCCTTCTTTTCCTGAAGAATAAAAATCAATAACATGTAGTTATTGACACATCATTCTGTATAATCAATAAATAAGCAGTGGACTGATCTCAGTGTTTCATAAATGTTCCCTTTAGTGAAAACCTTTTAACGTTAACTGGGAAACACTTTGTTTTCTTCTCCTACAGCTACAGGCATTCTAGTTGTTCCTTTAGATTTTGGCTACAGAATGAAATTGAAACTGGCTGTAACTCAATATATTTCTTTCACTCTTTCCTTCAGCGGTTCTAAAAGTACTTTCATATACATGTTTCTTTTTCGGAAATGTTTTTGTTTGAAAGTGCAATAATTATGTTTCACCAGTGAAATCGGCTGTTTATCAATTCTGATTTCACATGTTAAATGTTGACAATGTTTCGTAATTTCCACTAGATAATGTATGTGTATTGTATATGACATAAAACCAGAAAATAATCTTTACACAAAAAATATTCCATAATGTATCAATATTGATACAGCCCGTCCTGGGTGTGTCCCCTCCCCTTCTGGCCATACGCCCTGTGTTGCCGGGTAGGCTCCGGTTCCCCGTGACCCCGTATGGGACAAGCGGTTCTGAAAATATGTGTGTGTGTGTGTGTATATTGATACAGTAGATAACTACAGCACAAAAGAGTGGACTTTAATTTTGTTTAAATTCCAGGAGGTTTGGCGAAAAGGAACTTACTTGAAGTTTCTGACAGATCTCCTTTGGCTAAAATCAGTGAATTGCAAAAATGTGAAAACAGACAATAACAAAACATTAGTAATATTTTCATATTCATACAATTAATATCTGTTTTTACTGAAAATTTATTCAGTTTTCTAACTCCAAAAATAGGGGAATTTTACCACTTCTGTGATTTGTTTGTTTTGCATTCTGAACACTAAAAAGACAAATTATACACAGCTTCACGGCCATATGAATATTCAGATCATTTATATCTAACTTTGTGTCCGCTGTGTTCTTCAATATTACTTACCAAAAGTCTGCAGCTCCTTCAGATCATTCTGTAGGTGAGCATTCTGCTGAGCTAAAACCAAAAAAAACAGTGTATTTTTGTGTGCACCACTGTTCAGATTAAATTAACTAAATAAAGTTTCAGTTTAAAACGTGTTTATGCAGTACAATGTATAAACTGTGATAACAAGCAATGTGTCTTACAGGCACTTTCTGTCACTTTGTTCTCTGTTGACATTTGGCTTCATTGAAACTTCAGATTTTCTTGATGTAAAAACTAACAGTGCAAAGCACATACAGAGGTGTTTTGAACTGAAATTATTGTGATTTGCCCTAAATTAAATTTGAAAATGAATGTGTTTTTACACACTTTCTCACTTACCCAGTCTGGAGTTCTCAGTGTTCTTGCCTTCCAATTGTTTGATCTTATCCAGAAGTTGTCTCTCTTTGTCCTCTAGTTGCTGGGTCGTTTTTCTCAGCCGAGTGTCCTGATCCTGTAGAAGTTCGATTTTGTTCTGCAGTTCCTTGTTGTTGTCCTCCAGTTGTTTCTGCAACCCTGTGACACACCCATTAGGCCCCTTTGATCAGTGCTTCTTCGTTGATTTTGAGCTACTTGCCCCTTGGTCTTGGCATTGGCCAAAAGCAACAAGACATTTAAAATCTCACTTCAGTTGTACATGGTAGTAAATGCTGTTACGCTCACCAGAGATCTGCGTTGAGCTCCTGCTCTCAAGCGCCTTCAGCTCATTCTGCAGGTCAGTTCTCTGTTGGACTGAACATGCAAAGGAATACAGAGCAATGTGTTTGTTATGAGACACACTGATAAGACACAATTCAAAAAACCGTTCCTGACTTACCCAGTTTGGAGTTCTCAGTGTTCTTGCCTTCCAGCTGTTTGATCTTATCCAGAAGTTGTCTCTCTTTGTCCTCTAGTTGCTGTGTCGTTTTTCTCAGCCAAGTGTCCTGATCCTGTAGAAGTTCGATTTTGTTCTGCAGTTCCTTGTTGTTGTCCTCCAGTTGTTTCTGCAACCCTGTGACACACCCATTAGGCTCCTTTGATCAGTGCTTCTTCGTTGATTTTGAGCTACTTGCCCCTTGGTCTTGGCATTGGCCAAAAGCAACAAGACATTTAAAATCTCACTTCAGTTGTACATGGTAGTAAATGCTGTTACGCTCACCAGAGATTTGCGTTGAGCTCCTGCTCTCAAGCGCCTTCAGCTCATTCTGCAGGTCAGTTCTCTGTTGGACTGAACATGCAAAGGAATACAGAGCAATGTGTTTGTTATGAGACACACTGATCAGACACAATTCAAAAAACCGTTCCTGACTTACCCAGTTTGGAGTTCTCAGTGTTCTTGCCTTCCAGCTGTTTGATCTTATCCAGAAGTTGTCTCTCTTTGTCCTCAAGTTGCTGGGTCGTTTTTCTCAGCTGAGTGTCCTGATCCTGTAGAAGTTTGATTTTGTTCTGCAGTTCCTTGTTGTTGTCCTCTAGTTGTTTCTGCAACCCTGTGACACACCCATTAGGCCCCTTTGATCAGTGCTTCTTCGTTGATTTTGAGCTACTTGCCCCTTGGTCTTGGCATTGGCCAAAAGCAACAAGACATTTAAAATCTCACTTCAGTTGTACATGGTAGTAAATGCTGTTACGCTCACCAGAGATCTGCGTTGAGCTCCTGCTCTCAAGCGCCTTCAGCTCATTCTGCAGGTCAGTTCTCTGTTGGACTGAACATGCAAAGGAATACAGAGCAATGTGTTTGTTATGAGACACACTGATCAGACACAATTCAAAAAACCGTTCCTGACTTACCCAGTTTGGAGTTCTCAGTGTTCTTGCCTTCCAGTTGTTTGATCTTATCCAGAAGTTGTCTTTCTTTGTCCTCTAGTTGTTGGGTTGTTTTTCTCAGCTGAGTATCCTGATCCTGTAGAAGTTTGATTTTGTCTTGCAGTTCCTTATTCTTATCCTCCAGTTGTTTCTGCAACCCTGTGACACACCCATTAGGCTCCTTTGATCAGTGCTTCTTCATTGATTTTGAGCTACTTGCCCCTTGGTCTTGGCATTGGCCAAAAGCAACAAGACATTTAAAATCTCACTTCAGTTCTACACACACACACTGACTGAAACCGCTTATCCCAAGGGGGGTTGCGGCAAACTGGAACCTAACCCGGCAACACAGGGTATAAGGTTGGAGGGAGAGAGGACACACCCAGGACAGGATGCCACCCCGTCACAAAGTACCCCAAGCAGGACTTGAACCCCAGACGAGCCACAGAGCAGGTCTTGGTCAAATCCGCTGCCCCACCGCACCCCCTAGCCAGTTCCCTTGTACATGGTAGTAAATGCTGTTACACTCACCAGAGATCTGCGTTGAGCTCCTGCTCTCAAGCGCCTTCAGCTCATTCTGCAGGTCAGTTCTCTGTTGGACTGAACATGCAAAGGAATACAGAGCAATGTGTTTGTTATGAGACACACTGATAAGACACAATTCAAAAAACCGTTCCTGACTTACCCAGTTTGGAGTTCTCAGTGTTCTTGCCTTCCAGCTGTTTGATCTTATCCAGAAGTTGTCTCTCTTTGTCCTCTAGTTGCTGTGTCGTTTTTCTCAGCCGAGTGTCCTGATCCTGTAGAAGTTTGATTTTGTTCTGCAGTTCCTTGTTCTTGTCCTCCAGTTGCTTCTGCAACCCTGTGATTAAAAGGACTTCAGTCTCTAAAAGTCTGTTCTCTTTTGAGATACTTGTTTCTTGGTCATAATGTTGGTGGCCAGCAACCTGAGTCCAGAGCTGTTAGAGTTTATTTTTTCATTTTTTTTAATATCGCAACAAGGAATGGACATCGTGTTTGTAATATTAATACTGCTTCAAAAACTGTGTACAACGCATTTAATACAAATGTTGTGAACAGACTGATTATAGTTACCTTGTTGTTGTTTCAGTGTCCTGTAATGAATATTAAATCTTTTACTGGAAGTCATTGTGCTCATGGTGTGAAAACCGATAAAATCATGGAACCCTCTAGGTCAGAGGTTCTTGACCCTTTTAAGAATTTTTATTTTTGTTTTATTTTTAACCCATTCAGTTGGTTACTTGTTATTTTCAAAGCAAGCCCGTGTGTGTGTGTGTGTGTGTGTGTGTGTGTGTGTGTGTGAAAGAGAGAGAGTGTGTGTGGAGGGGGTTAGTAATGTTACAGTTAGGTAAACTCTTGTTCTCACCAGAGATTTGGGTTGAGGTCTGACTCTGAACACCCTTCAACTCACTCTGCAGGTCTGTTCTCTGCTGGACTGGAAAAACAAAGGAAAAGTGACCCTTGAAATACACCAAAAATACCTACAAAAAAAATACTACAATACTGAACAGATTTACTGCAGACCAACAATGGGAGTCATACACAGTGCTGCTTAAAAGTGTGTGAACCCCTTGTGTCCCTTGGTTTTACCACAAAATGGTTATTTAATGAGAGTCACTGATTCTCATGTGACATAATAGGTGTGTAATCATCAATTCTATGTGTGGAAATCATATGTGTAGTAGAAACACACAAGTTGTTTATTTTAATATTTTATACAAGAATGATGATCATCCCTATGGGGTTCACATAGTTTCAAACAGCACTGTATCCATTTATATTTGCCATGCAAAACACATTACATCAGATCTTCAAGTACACACACACACACACACACACACACACACACATTTTCAGAACCGCTTGTCCCATACAGGGCCGCAGGGAATCGGAGCCTACCCGGTAACACAGGGCGCAAGACCGGAGGGGGAAGGGGACACACCCAGGACGGGATGGCAGTCCGCCGCAAGGCACCCCAAGCTGGACTCGACCCCCAGACCCACCAGAGAGCAGGACCTGGTCCAACCCACTGCGCCACCACGCCCCTCGTGATTTTCCAGTAATGAAGTAAAAATTAAACTTGTTAGAGACGGTATGGTTCCAAGTGGAGACTGATACTCACTAAGTTTAGAGACTTCATTATTTTTCTCATCCAGTTCCTTCTGCTTCATTTCCAGCTGCTTGTTTTTGTCTTCCAGGAATCTCTGTCGTTCCTGCTCAGTACTGCTCTCCAACTGCTGTCTCTTTTGTCCCAGTTTGTTGTGTGATTCTGCTCCCAACATTATGTCAGATTGAGAACATAAAAACAAACAAATATAAAAAGTGTAAAACATAATTTTATGTTTACATTTCCATTTATTTCCTTCAAGTTCTAGTTTAGTTTTCGTTCTGCTGTTAAAAGACATTCATTATTCACTGTGATAATTGGCAAAGGATCCTGTCTTGTTTAAATCACATGTAAAATCATTTATCCCATAAACAGAATAAAAGAAAACAGTAATGCTTGTCCAGAACGTCCCCTTGTAGTTATGTCATTAAAAGGGGGATGAATTGAATCCAGCTAAGTGATGGATGAGAGCAATTCAGATAAAGATTTTTATAATATAGATTAATATTACAGAAATGAAAGGACATTCTACCAGAAACAACTATAACATGGGAAGTCACGTTAGTCGACAACAGAAGCAGGTCTTATAGACGTACCTTGAAGCTCTTTTAATGTTTTCACATGTATTGATCTCTGCCAAACTAAGAAAGGATGATAATTATATGTCTGTCAACAGTACATTACAGCTCTGTTCTGCTAATAGACCAACATTAACACTTACAGTAGAAGCCCAGTCCAGCGATGAGAATCAGCAGGGTGACAATCCAGAGACAGAGGAAAATCACTGATGATCTTCTGGAATGAAAGGCTCTCCTAGCATGACTCTGAATCACTGACAGGTGAATAAATGCAGGAATTATTAGAGATGAGTAGTGAACCCTAAAACAGCACGTACTGGTTTTTTAATTTTTTTAAATTTTTTTATTTTGTGGTATTAGCTTCGTACACTCTCCCCCAGAAAGTAAGAAAACGACATAGTTTTTTTTTCCTGAAGGTTTGTGCCCTAAAGCGATTATTGACGATGGATGCATGGACATTTTAGCTTAGTTGTAATTTAGCTCAAACTTTAAAAAATGAATATGTTTGTAAAATGTTTTATTTGTTTATTTGATAGTTTTCTTTTTTCTTTTTTCTTTATCCTTGCTTTATCCAAGATTTTTTAAGAATCTAATCTTGGCCAAGTTGAGTCTAGGCTGGTCTGTATTATTGTCCTTTCACTCATTTACTAAGTTTACCAAGTGTCTTACCAGTAAAAGACATTTCATTTACAATCAAATGCAGTTATAAATGTAATCCCAGTCTGTTGTCTTATTGTGCTTTGGTAGTATTTCTGTTACTGTCCCAAACATATGCCTCCCAAAACTTCTCTTTCTCTCTCTCTCTCTCTCTCACACACACACACACACACTTTCCGAACCGCTTACCCCATACAGGGTCGCAGGGAACCGGAGCGTAACCCGGCAACAGAGGGCGTAAGGCTGGAGGGGGAGGGGACACACCCGGGACAGGACGCCCATCCGTCACCAGGCACCCCAAGCAGGATTCAAACCCCAGACCCACCGGGCAGCAAGACCCAGGCCAACCCACCGCACCCCCCTCCCAAAACTTCAGTGGATTCCAAATATCACTTTGTCCACATGTGTAAATATCATGAAACTTCAGAGTTCTACACTTTCTCAATTTCCAGCTAAATGTTCATCTTAGCACAGTGTAAATGGTTTTCCTAATTAGTGTTTAATAAAAAATACTTACCTCCCACAGGCTGAGTGCAGAGCCCTCCAGCTGGACTCCATTCCTTTTGTGTCTCAGACACAATAGTGTACTTTCCTGAATTTTCTGTTATTGACTTCAGTTCCACATTCGCTTGGATATTTTCCATCTCCTGTGGAGCAGAGGTAAAAATGTTATATAATCAATAGATGTGACTGCATGTTAAGGTTTAACATTTATAAATAATTCCCTTGTTTGGCAGACACAGATTAGGATACAATTTACATACTGTCAAAAAGTTTCTATTCTGAGGACCTGAAGAAACCAATATGTGACAAATGGAAGAGTCTATATATACATGGTTATTTTCATAACTTTCTTCACTTCCATAAATTAATTTCCTTTTTTTTCTGTTTTTGACCAAGAGCTGCTTAGTGTCAAAGCTTCACATGTACATTGTCCCGTGTGCATTATGGTGCTGTCAGCATTCCGTTGATACTGAATACACACACACATTTACAGAACCGCTTGCCCCGTACGGGGTCACGGGGAACCGGAGCCTACCCGGCAACACAGGGCGTAAGGGGACACACCCAGGACGGGACGCCAGTCCATCACAAGGCACCCCAAGTGGGACTCGAACCCCAGACCCACCGGAGAGCAAGACTGCGGTCCAACCCACTGCGCCACCGCACCCCCTTGATACTGAATATTGAAACTGAAATTTACTGACTCTTTTATATTCCTATGTCATTTTGTAAAATACTTGACACTGGTCACAGTTGTTTAAAATGATCATTTATACTTACAGCTCACATTGGAATCTATGGAATTTGCTCTTGAAAAGAAAGCAGAGACCAGGTTCGGGTGCTGGATGCAGCCAATTGGTTTAATTCATGTATATATATATGTATCAATTACCACTACTGTCATTTAGCTGTAATAAGTGCAGCCTCTTCAGTTTAGCTTCATTAACAACAAACTTGAAGTTTACAGCTTAGGCTTTTTTACTAATTATCACACCCCCAAGAAGAGGAACTGATTGTGAAACCAAGCACCACAAGACACCCCTGCACTTTTTTTCACATCAGTACATAGATACAGGGAGCACCACCACGAAGACACACCCCAGAATCTCTTCAGAGAGCCCTCCCAACACTTACCACATCACTCATACTGGCTGCCATCTTTACATTCATTTATTTAGCGACTGCCAATAAACTGTATGTAGTGCTATGAGCCCACACACCTTATTCACCAAGGTACCTTAGACTGTTAGATACATTACTTACAATGGGTCAGTCATCCATACATCAGAGAAAAATGCTCTCTCAGTCATTCACACGCTATGGGTGAACCTGAACAGCATGTCTTTGGACCGTGGGAGGAAACCAGAGCACCTGGAAGAAACCCACACAGACACGGAGAGAACGTGCAAACTCCACACAGACTGATTGGGGATCGAACCCACGTCCTCTCACACCACCCAGATGCTTTGAGACAGTAGTACTACTCACTATGTCACCGCATGACCCACCTGTCTTGTTTACCCACCTGTCTCCGTCCACCCATCTTGTCTATCCACCTGTCCCAGTCTCCAAAAGTGTCTTTGTGTTTTGTGGAAGAAAATTCTCTCCACCTGGAACCTGGACCACCACAGGACAATTGAGCTCACTTGCCAGACAAGTTCAAGAAGAAGACCCGAGACAAGGACACAAAACAGGAAAAGACCTAAGACAAGTAAGGACACAAGATAGAAGAAGACCCGAGACAGATCTATCTTTTCGGAATCATCTGGGTGTCTCCCTGATCAGTCGATGCTGCCTTCCTTTATTTGCAAAGCTAATGCATAATTAATTTCATGGTGTGGAAGCAGGCGCATCGGTAACTTTCCACTTCTTGGTTCTTGGAACTCTCTTCTTTATCAGTTTCTGCTCTTTGCGTACAAAGCAGAAGCAGCTAACACCCAACTTCTTGCTAACCTTATTTCATATCATATCTTACACATACAGGGACCACCTCACCCTGCACATGTTTAATCACTTCTGGGTGTCATGACAAGCTTGTTTTTCAGTACTTTTCCACAAGATACATCCTGTGCATGATCTGTAACACATCATCAGTGATATGACCTGGGCTCATTGGGTGTTTTGGGTCTTTCAACATCAGGCACCCTTGCCCAGGAGACCCAGCCAGGGTTGATCAAGTCCCGACTTACGTCCCAGCAGCAACTGACGACAGATCCGCTCTCATAATCCAGAGCCACCAAGTGGCTCTCTCTGTGGCTTCGGTAGCTGATCCAATGGCCTTCTTCTTTGCTTCCCCTGTGATGCCCAGCAGCATTAGGGCTTTACACAATAAGTGCCCTGCAAATTCCTGACAACCCACCTCAAAGGGCACGCAGTGTGTCTGCCAGCCTTGCCTTTGACATTGTTCTTGCAGGCTCCTGGTACTTTGCACGTTTCCTCTCATTAGCTTCCTCCAGGCATTTTCCCAGGGTACTGTGTGCTCTGACATGACCAATTGCTTGGTAGTCTCAGAAAGATGATCATGTCCAGGCGGTAAGGTGTGAATACAATGTTTCCTGGGGACCTCAGCTGCTTGCCTAAGTCCACTCTCAGCTGCCAGCTGGTGACTGTGATTAGGAGCTCTGCCTTTCCTCTAGGCTGTGGGTGAACCTTATAGCCAACCTTGACAAAGGAGATCGTATTCCGTGCAGGGTACTGATGCCTAGTGGTGCTGATGGCTGTGGTAACATGCTCTGCAACTGGTCATGATGCCAATGATAGCGACCTTCTCCAAGAGTTTTTCAGGCAACTGCTTAGAAGGTGTTGCAGGAATCCTCTCCCGGTGGAATGAGGGTAGGAGGGCGATTTGCTCTTCCCCAGACATGAAGGTTAGCCGGACTTGGAAAGGTGTCATATACAGCTTGGACCAGGAAACCGACTCGTGGGAGTCAGCCTGCCAGATGTTTGACTAAGTCACTTTCCATTGTAATGCATTCTCCCACTTAGTCCATGCTCCTTGCTGCTTGAGCCTCACCATTCTGCTAGGTCTTACTTTCTCCACACGTGCTCAGACTTCCTCCTGAATAAAATGATGCCTTGCACATCTGGATCTTTGGTAGAAGGTCTAAGCCTGCCCTCCTGGCTGCCAGCATGCCCACCGATGCTTTCCATCTCTGGAACGACTCCGCTCCCTCCAGCTTTTTCGCTGTCTTCGACTTCTGGCCTGTTCGTACCTCAATGCCCACTGCAGCCACCTTGGGGTCCGTGGAGTCTTTGTACTGGAGCGCTTCTCTTGTACGTGCCACCATGAACTCATCCTTAAGGCGTCGAAATTGGATTTGCAAGATGTTACTTCTGCTGTACAGGGCTGTGCTGCTGAGACTCCGAGGCAAGCCGAGCCATCTTTGGAGGTAGCTGCTGGTCTTCCATTCCAGAGATTCAGCTGTTGATATGGAGACTTTGTATATTAACAGTGGCCACAGGAGTGTAGACAAGATGACGTGTTGATAAATACAGATCTTGAACCTTTCAGGCAACCCTGACTTGTCTACCTGGTAAGCCAGGCCTGAAGGTCTCCGGAGGCTCTCTGGATAGCAACGGTGTCTCTGAGGCTACTGTCAAAAACCTTTCCAAGACTTTTGACTGGTTGTTCAGTGATGAATGGTATGGTTGCTCCAGAAAACAAAAAAACAGAACTTATTCACCACTTTTCCCTTCTTCAGCATGAAAGACCTTGATTTTCTGGTTTAAAGCTCATCTTTGCCCACTTGATGAACTTCTCTAGGCCTTGAAGGAGCCATCTACTGCCAGGCATAGATGTAGCAGTGACTGTGAGATCATCCATGTATGCTGTTATGGGGGGCTGGCACACTCCAGTCTTTGTCAAGGAGCCTCTGGATTCCACCTCCACTGATTTTACTCCCATGTTCATGGGGAGGGTGAAAAGTATAACCGAGGGAGTACAACCAGTTATTCTACCCTTCTCAAGCCGATGCCAATCAGCTCTGATGGACCCAGAGTGACTCTCATCTTCAAGTTGCTGTAATAATCCAGGATGAGGTGCTTGATCTTGATGGGAACATGGCATATGTGTAGAACGAACTCAACCAGCTTGTGTGGTATGGACCTGTAATCATTGGAAAGATCCAGTCATAACACAACCAGGACCCCTTTGCCTTTGTGAGTTACTCTGATGAGTTCTGTAACTGCATCAGTGTGCTCGAAACATCCAAGCACTCCAGGTATGCTGCCCTTCTGCACTGAGGTGTCTATGTACGCGTTCTTCAAGAAGAACTGTCAGTGGATGTGACAAGATGCTGAAGAATAGCTTGCACTCCACACTGAGAAGTGACATGGCTCTAAACCAGAGGATATTCTTTGAGTTGTCTTCCTTGGGGATTCAAATGCTCTCTGCATATCTCCACTGGGAAGTGATCTTTCCCCTGTGCCATATCACCTTCAAGATTTTCAAGAATTTCTGGGCAACACTTTTTAACAATGTACAGCACTCCACTGGGTCCAGGAGTGGAGGCTGATCTTGCTCTTTTTACCACAGCTTGAACCTCCCTCCAAGCAGGCTCCTTTGTAGCAAATTCAATGGTGGGGGGTGCTGGGTTAATGAGGGCCTTATGGTGTTCAAAGTCTCATCCTCTTTCTGGGTCCTTCAGGGTGCTATGAAGGTAGGCATCCACTTCATCCACTGAGCATGTGAGTTGGCCACTGCGCTTGTCTCCTAGCAGTTTCTTGGTGAAGACAAAGGGGTTGGAAATGAAGGATGCACATTTCCTGGCTCTTTCTTTGCCGCGTCTTCTGTGCCACTCTGCCGGGTGGAGTGTCATGGGCTTATGTCATGAGTGTCACAGTTAAGTCACAATGTCATGGTTTCCCACACGGAAGAGAGGTGTTAGACCCAATCGCAGTGCTCAAAATGGTTTGTTCAAAGGGTAGTCCAATCTCGTAGTCAAAAAACAGGCAAAGGGTCATCGATGCGCAAGTGGTCCGAAACTTACACAGACAATTGAAACCAGAAGTCTTTTCTTAACTCCATTTGTTTATAAACTCAGTCACTACATCGCAATCAATAAAAGCTTCCGTATATAGATGTCCCACATTTTTGCTGATTAGATTCTGTAAAAAACTCAGTCAAAGTTATAACAAATTTATGAACTGCTGTTAGATTTATTTTCATCATCTTATGCAACATCACTGTGTTTCAGAACGAATCCTGGACACACAGAGGATGAGGCAGGTCACACTGTCGGCTGGACTGTTATTTTAATGAATTATCTTTAATTAACGTGCAACATTATTCATCTTCTCACTACTTTGTTATATTATCCGTGTAATTTTTAGCATACTACATCTCATGTTACAGACTTCTACTCCATGAATTTTTGAAGAGACAAACATTTTTGAGTTTATATTGAATTCCATGTTTTTCACACTGTTCACAGTTTGAAAAAAGCCCACTTGTTCACCTGCAGAAATTAATTGTCAGTAAAATAAATTCAGACTTCAATGTCACTGTGTTAAGGGGTGCACTTTGACAAAGGCGTTGGTCAAGTTGACTTCCCTTTCATTCCAAAAATAGCAAATACCCACTTTCATTTTAATTCACAGGAAAGTGATTGGATTCCCTAAATGTACAGAGTTTACCTTATTTCATTACATTTAGATTTACATTTATTAACTTAACAGTCACTTTTCTCCAAAGCGATTTCAAATTAACTCTCTGTGGTGCTATCTTAATAAGATATTTTCAGAAACATCTTAGCTGACTTTTAAGACTTGGGCTGCTCCTGGCATTCAGATAATGTAGATCTGAAATTTAACAGAGCAAAAGTTTACTGGAGTGGGATTCATTCAATTATTCAAAAGATTTTCAGTATAAAGCTCCCTTTCTCCCCCCATTCCAGGCAGAAAGTCCGTTAATAATTCTATGGTTGACTCAAGACTCAAACAAAAGTTCATACTCAGTCTATGGTATAATCTGAATAAACTGGGGATGAAGTCTTACATAGGGCTGTATGACCACCTCGATAACTCTTTGCCTTCCAACGATCTTTCTTACATATATATTATGTATTTGTGTTTTCTAAGTATATTGATTCTGTTTCAGTATATTCATATGTACCCCAGTCCTGTTCTGTTGCTCCAAAAAAAATAAAAAATTATACTCCTGACTGAAACTTAGACCAACTTTACTATGCAAAGCAGATGTCATACATTTACACTATCCAGAAGCACCCTGACTTAACTGGGCTCGATCTCATCTGAGATGGAGAGAATCACAGTGGAATCATGTTTTGTGCTCCGACGTGTCAACATTTCAAATAACTTTTGCAAGAAACAGCCGCCATGTTGTTTAGGCCAAAGCGGAAAAGAACCATCCAAACTGTATTCGGCATCAGGTCCAAAAGCCAGTGTCTGTCATGGTATGGGAGTGTGTCAGTGCCCATGGTGTGGTTGCGTAAGCAGAGGGTGTAAGTACTAGACTGGCCGGCCTGCAGTCCTGACCTGTGTTTGACTGAGAACGTGTGGCTCATTACGAAGCGCAAAATACGGCAACAAAGGCCCCGTACAATTGTACAGCTGAACAGCTGTTTTATACATGAATTGGGGGAAATTCTTCTTGCCAAACTTAACCAACTGGTGTCTTCAAACTCTTAAAAAGTGTTATTAAAAGACATAGTGATGTTAGATAGTGGTAAACACTCGACTGTCCCAACTTTATTGGAACGTGTTGCAGGTATTAGTTTCAGAATAAACGTAAATCTTCAATAAACAATGCAGTTGATTAAGTAAAACATGAAAATATGTTGTTTTTATATTGTTTTTGCTTGAATGCAAGTCAAAGTAAATTTACAAATCACTCCGTTTTGTTTTTATTAGCCTTTACCATACTGTCCCAGCTTTTCAGAAATGGGGGTTGAACATAAATGTACAAACTTTTGAGTCCAACAATTTTAAGTAGAACATTGTTTACTAACACTAAAAATATGAAAGCACTGATGAACTGACTTTTCTTAAATCATTCATTGTGGTAGTTACATCACATGTACGTGTGTATATACAGAAATATCAGTGTCACAGACAAATGGTCTGTAGCTCCTTCCACTCATTCTGCAGGCCAACCCACTGCTGGACTGAAAATACAAAGGAATATCGAGCAGCCTAAGGGACAAGCGGTTCTGAAAATGTGTGTGTGTGTATTTATCTCACACACGCATACACACACACACACACACACACACACACACACACACACACACACACCCACACACACAGTCTGACCCGCTTGTACCATACGAGGTCGCAGGGAGCCGGAACCGAACCCGGCAACACACGGCGAAAGGCTGGAGAGGGGAGGGGACACACCCAGGACGGGATGCCAGTCCATTGCAGGGCACCCCAAGGGGGACTCGAACCCCACACCCACCGGAGAGCAGGACCTAGTCCAACCCACTGCACCACCACACCCCCCCTGCAGTGCATTTATAATATATGCAAATCAGATACATATCATTTTTTTTAAAAAAAAACCCATTTGGTGTGTTTGGCCACACTTTCTCACTTACTGAAAAAGTAAAGTGTACACTTCTGATGTCCAGACATGAAAAGTGCCCTCAAAAAGCGATGCCAATATGATTAAGGTGCAGACTGTCTCGACCTCAGGGGAAAACACCCCAGAGGACCACAAGGGAAGGTAATCAGTAAATCCCAGACACCTGACAAACACCTGCACCTAATTAAAACACTTGATAAAGGAAGGAGACCTACCTACAGTGTTTGTAGAATCCCATTGAGAAACTTTGTCTCATATGATGCTCCTTGCCCTTCATAGCATAACCATGATCTTCATGTCAAACCAATGACCCTTTGAATTTCAACCCTCATGTTGAAACTGTCAGCACAACCCTTTGGAGTCTGATCCTTCTCTCCTCCGTTTTAAACAGTTGTGCGAAAGGTCTCTGCACTCGCATTCTGAGAATTAACTCATTTGAAACACGACACAGACAAGATGTGCCATAATAACCACATCCTGCAGCAGTAACAGCTTCTCTCTTGAATGTTACAGCTGCTGCTACTGGGACTTCATAAACTGCAAGAGTTAAGATGACTTCAGGGAAAGCTGATATCAGGAATTCTCCTGTCAATAAAAGTTTTGTGTGTTTATGGTCATTTTCAATAAACATGTCCATTAAACCCTGAGAGCTGCAATGTCAGATTTTTTGTGTTAGTTGAGTTTCTTTTAAAGTGAAATGAATGGTGGTTGGTGAATTAACACAATATGGAAATATAAAAATCACTGGAATTGTTCTCACCAAAGTGAATAAAAAACTGATGAATCATGGGTAAACTGTGATGCAGTTACTCATGTGATGTACACTGGTTCATACTGTATAATGTGACAAACTGACTGTACTTTAGAAACTCATGTCTGCATCCAAATCTCTCCTGTTGATGAAATGCACACTTGATATATTTTGGATACAGGACCTACACTTTTTTTTTTCAAAATTCATAACCGTACCTGAAAATCCTCTGGAGGATTTTACACTTTATGTGCAGAACATATAAATGATAAGATTTATTTCACTGTGTTTAAAGGACTGCAGTGTTCATTGTGTTCCTTTTTCTTTTTGATCATTTTTAAACTGTTTAATGTAAGATTATTTCTCTCTATTGTTGGATGAAGCTGAATATTTGCATTGGTCAAACAGAAAGGGTTTTATTTGGAGGATACAATTTTACTTTTACAATCACAATGATACAACTTTTGAAATAACCAAAACAGAAACTAGCCAGAATTATAAACACATTGAAGAAATTTATATATCATCCTTTTAATCTAAAATTATGTTGTCATGTAAGGAAATTCATATCATGCTATTGGACTGACAGAAGTGATGATCAGTGGTCCTGAGTTTGTACCATTGTTACTGAGAAAAGGGCTGAAGTACGGGTAGAGTTTCTCGGTGAATTTATATCCAGTGAAAGTGTAGATATGAGATCTGGTCTCCACACTGTAAAAGGAGACCTGACCCTCCTCATAATCCACATACACCCCCACCTTCTGGGGCTTCACACTCAGGTTGATGGACACAGAGGAATCAGCAAGAGCCTTATACTCATTTCCATTGTTCAGCAAGATAGTCCAGTAACCATTATTAGGGCTCAATGAATTTTTTCCCTTCCTGTTGACGGACTCTCTGGCCACTCCTAAAGCCCAGTCAGTTTTGTCCCCAACCTGCACCTCCCAGTAATGTCTCCCTGAAGAAAACCCCTCTTTTCCCAGCACACTGACAACAGGACTAAATCTCTGTGGGTTATCAGGGAGATCCTGCTGTGTGTTTCCAAGTCTCACTTGTTTCTTGTCCTTAGACAGGATGAGCCAGAGGTTTGCTGTAACAGGATCCAGAGTCACATCAGCTGTAGAAAAAGAATAAAAACACAAACCATCCTGAGTCTTACATAGAATCTGTCTCTACTTCGCTCTACTAAACTGCTTATTATGGGATTTTGGTCAATGGTCTTTTGATGACTACTGATGTGAACTGTATCCTTTTTTATGTATGAGATAAACAATAGAATGAGTGATATTACAGTCACAGTTTGATTTTACATTACCGTATGTCACATTATTTGATAAAAATGTACCAGTCTTGTGGAATCCCTCATCTTTACTGTGAATCATTAACATTTTATCATTCTACTCCAGACGTGAAAACACTGTGATGTGATGGAGGGAATGTAGAGAATAAATGTTTACAAATATATGAAAATTCTCACTGTTCTGTAAAATTAATTAAAATTAACTGTTTCCTTGCCCACAGTCACAGTGTGGAGTCAACTCTGGGACAGAGGGAAAAGCTTAGCCTGAGCTGATAACTTACATCAGAACATTCCTGAGCCTAACCAGGCAGCACAGGGTGCAAGGGTGGACGGGAAGGGGACACACCCAGGACAGGATGCCGATCCATTTCAAGGCACTCCAAGCAGGACTTTAACCCCAGACCCACCAGAGACCAGAACCAGGCCAAGCCCACTAATCCACTGCACCCCCTTAATAAGCATGTATTAAAAATGAAATCTCACTGATTTTTTTCCACTAGCCCTATCAAAAACTGGTCCCCTCTTATCAATGAGTTGGGGCATCAAATGTAAAAATCATTAAAATTAAATTTTGAAAATGAAAAATCCACATGAATGTTTAACTATAAACGTTTAGTTTCTGTTTAACAGGAATGTGGTTGACCAACATAAACACTGATGAGTTTATTAAACTCGTACCTGCAGCTTTACGAAGCCACTTCCACACTGAAAGAGGAGAAAACACAGGTTAAAGCCACAATCCTGACAGTAACAAAGAGCACATGATGGACTGGAGCACATCATAGAATAATGTTTGGAGGGGGTGGTTGGGCAATTGTGTATAGACCACAGTTTGGGAGTTTTATGATGATGTTTGTGTTATGTTTACTCATGTTTGTGACATATGACATTTACAAAACATACTACTGCATTAAGGAACATTTTACCTCCTGAAGATTCAATAAAACACTTTTACCTGCATTAGGGACAATGCCTTCTTTTCCTGAAGAATAAAAATCAATAACATGTAGTTATTGACACATCATTCTGTATAATCAATAAATAAGCAGTGGACTGATCTCAGTGTTTCATAAATGTTCCCTTTAGTGAAAACCTTTTAACGTTAACTGGGAAACACTTTGTTTTCTTCTCCTACAGCTACAGGCATTTTAGTTGTTCCTTTAGATTTTGGCTACAGAGTGAAATTGAAACTGGCTGTAACTCAATATATTTCTTTCACTCTTTCCTTCAGCGGTTCTAAAAGTACTTTCATATACATGTTTCTTTTTCGGAAATGTTTTTGTTTGAAAGTGCAATAATTATGTTTCACCAGTGAAATCGGCTGTTTATCAATTCTGATTTCACATGTTAAATGTTGACAATGTTTCGTAATTTCCACTAGATAATGTATGTGCATTACACATGTCATAAAACCATACAATAAAACAAGTTTTTATACAAAATGTACACTAAATTTGCCAAAATGTACCAATATTTATACAGCAGATAATTACAGCACAAAACAATGGACTTAAATTTTGTTTATATTCCAGGAGGTTTGATGAAAAGGAACTTACTTGATGTCTCCGACAGAACTCCTTTGGCTAAAATGAGCAAATTACAAAAGTTTGAAAATGCGTAATAACACAAGAGAAATAGTTTAACATTGATACAGTTAATTTCTGTTCTTATTGCAAATTGGTTTAATTGTGTATATTTTAAAATTTCTTTAGTTTGTTAAAATTCCAAAAATGAGGCCGTTTCCTTCTGTGATTTGTTTGTTATACATTCTGGTCAGTAACAAAACATTGCATTTATTCATTTAGCTGACACTTTTCTCCAAAACACTGTGAAGGTTACAATTATTTAAGCATTTATACAGCCAAGTAATTCTTACTGGAGCAATTCAGGGTAAGTACCTTGCTCAAGGGTGATAGAGCTCAATCTCCCAATCTTTGGGTCTAAAGGGAGCTTTTCTAACTACTACACTACCAGCTGTCTGGTTTTATGGACCTATTAATATTCAGTCAGTTACACAATACTTCATGTTTCCTCTGCTCTTTAATATTACTTACCAAAAGTCTTCAGCTTTTCCAGATCATTCTGCAGGTGAGCATTCTGTTGAGCTAAAACCCAAAAAAACACAGAGAAGTGTATGTTTTTGTGAGGACCATTGCTCAGATTAAATTAATTAAATAGATATTCATTTTAAAACGTGTTGTTCCAGGACAGTGTATAAATACTGTGATAACAAACAATGTGTCTTACAGGACCTCTTTATAAATATGAGCCAAAAGTTTCTGTCATATTGTTATCTGTTTGGTTTGTAGAGTTTAATGTTCACTGTACAAATGCACAGACAATTTGCATCACTTTTGCCAACTTACCAAGGTTGAAATTATCAGTGTTTTTCTCATTCAGTTTTTCCTGCAATCCTATATTAAAGATATCAATGTAACTTAGTTCAGTCTTTGTGCCCTAATCTTTTTCATGTTTTGGTCTTGAAATAGACAACAAGAAAGATTTACTTTGTGGCAACATTAGAAATATCTTCAGGAACCAGGATCAGAGGATATGTGTACATACATCAACACTGTCTCTTGGACACCTGTCTTTTTATACAGGTGCCCACATATTAATGCTTGACTGTTTTATTTGCTTGTGTCCAGTAAAATAGTCACAGGTCTCAAGGTTTAAATCTGAGAAGCATGATATTCTCCAGGAGCAATATGTTTACTTGTGTACAGGAGATGCTACTTTGACATTTACATGTACATTTACATTTACATTTTTTCCTTCAGTGGACGCTTTTCTCCAAAGCAACGTACACCTCAGCAAAAACACAATTTGTGCATTACTTTAGGAGAAAGAGACAGTTGCAGACATGTGATTCATAAGTAAACTTAGTTTGTTACTTTCCACTTGATGCACTGATGTTTATTGCTCGAGTAGGTAGATAAAACACGAGATAGATGAATCCTGATAACCTTCCTACAATTTTTTTTTCTTTTTTAAGGTACACAAACATTTACATACAATACAGGGGTAGCGGCTGTGTAAATGCTTATCTGGGGAAGATGATGAAGTTATGGTGCATGAACATTTACATCATACATAAGCTGGAGAGATCTTGGGCGAAGAGGATCCGGAAAAGACGAGTTTTCAGACCCTTCTTGAATGTAGACAGAGTTTCAGCAGTTCTGAGTGAGAGGGAAAGGTCGTTCCACCACAACAGAGCAAGAATTGAGAACCTCCGTGCTTTCCTTTTCGTGCGAGGGACCACCAAGCGAGCAGACAAGCGAAGGGGCCTGGTTGGGGTGTAGCGGTTACTCAAGTATTGTAAATAGTTTGGAGCAGTTCTATTGATGCATTTGTAGACAATAACCAGGGTCTTGAATTTGATCCGGGCACCTGTAGGAAGCCAGTATAGAGAAATGAGTAGAGGAGATACGTGGGAGCGCTTTGGCAAATCAAACACAACTCGTGCAGCAGCAGCGTTCTGTAGAAGCTGCAGAGGTTTGATGGCAGTAGCAGGAAGGCCACACAGGAGAGAGTTGCAGTGTCCAGACGGGAAGTCACCATGGCCTGGACAAGTAGTTGGGCGGTGTCAGTTGTGAGGTAGGGACGGATCCTACGAATATTATGCAGGATGTATCTGCAGGACCAGGTTGTGGGTTCAATGTGCTGAGAGAAACACAGACCTGAGTCAATCATCACTCCCAGACTCTTAGCGATGAGGTAGGCAAAATGAGTGAGTTGTCCAGTTTGATTGACAGATTGTGACAGGAGGACAGGCCAGCTGGGATGTGAAGAATCTCTGTTTTGGAGAGGCTGAGTTGGAGGTGATGATCAGACATCCAAGCTGAGATGTCCGACAGGCAGGCGGCAATGCGTGTGGAAATGTCTGATGCTCCAGGTGTAAAGGAGAGGAAGAGCTGGGTATCATCAGCATAGCAGTGGTATTTGAATCCATGGGAGGCTACGACCGAGCTGAGGGAGGACGTGTAGATGGAGAAAAGAAGAGGACCGAGTACCGAGCCCTGTGGGACACCAGTTGAGAGAGGCAGAGGAGGGGAACGAGAGCTCCGCAGGACCACTTGATAGGATCTGTCAGATAGTTAGGATTCAAACCATCTTTGTGCCACTCCTTTGATCCAGAGCTGACTTAGAGAGGAAAGTAGAATCTGGTGGTTGACAATGTACAAGTTCAGCTTGTTGTTACAATCTCATCAGTTGTATGACACTCACCAGAGATCTGCATTGATGTTGTATTCTGGAATTCCTTCAACTCATTCTCCATATCACTTCTCTGTCTTACTGAAAAAACAAAACAAGACAACTGAACATTTTACTGGTGAGAAACATGAGCATCCAGAAGACTTCGTCCAATACAGAAGTTATACTAAACATAAACATGACTAACTACAATGACTTATTTATTTTGTGGAGCATGACTTCAAAGAGCTGAATGAACAATAATAGCACTGCTTTTAGCAAGTATTGTTTTTATAGGGAGTAACATGTTTTTCACAGACACATTAAAATTGAGGAATTACAGTCAGAGATCAGTGGATACTGTGTCTTTATAAAAGACCCTATGGAATGCTGATGTAAAGCATATTTTTAAGGCACTACTAATGGAAACTAAACCATACAACACGAATGATATCAGAATTAACTTGGTTTGCAGGAAACAGCTTGTCTTTGCACAACTGTACCAGTAGATTGAATGTGTTTATAATACTACTTGTTCATATTCCTGATTGACTAGAGGTGATATGATGATTTCAGTCCAAGATTCTCATTAACTGGGGATCTATACTGTACTTATTCACATGTCCTGTTCATTCCAGTGTGTTACACCTCTAAGTGGTTTTCTAACTTATTGATAAGGCTCATTTCTGATATCAAACCTTACTGGAGACACAGAGTCCAGCAATGAGAGCAATCAGTGTGATGATCCACAGACTGAAGAACGCCACTGATATTCGCTTGTACAAAATCTCTCTCCGGCCAGAGCTCTGAGCTGCTGTGGAAAACCATGAGATTCACATTGTTTTTTATCCTTGTAATGCTTAGTAAACCATATAAGATGTATAAAATGTTTATTAACCTATGTTTCAAACCTACAGAATATTTTGCACAATTGTCTCACATTACTGACACCATAAATAATGAATTTAAAGAAATTGTTTTTAATAGAAAAAAACTGATTACAGGCTTAAGCATGATGCCATCATAAATGTCACATGTACCTGCCATTTTTTTTTTAGGTTCTTCATTTGGTTCATCTGTATGACGATGCTGGACCTGCAGATTTTCATACGCTTTGTCCATCTCTTTCACAAAACCTCCAGTGCACAGGAAAACAAGAAACATGTTGTTATAGTTGCACATTCATGCAGTTCAGTGACAATAGCAAATGTTTCATGAAACCTCCAATGTATAACAAAACCAGTGTGTTTAGTTGCTTTTCAAATGGTTCAATCTCAATAACACTCTTAGCAATAGCTCATTATTGCTCTTAGTATCCAGTATATTAGTGAACATGCAGCACGTAAGACCTGCAAATAGCTATGTTTTGAGAAAAGGCAGCTTATTTGGTACTTACATATATTTCGCTGTTTTGGGATTTCAGTGGGATTATCAGGACAAACGTATAATTCCGCGTCTTCCATTTCTTTGTGTCAAATGTTTCACTAGTACAGGACTTGAACAATTTGCAATATGATGCAAAAATGAACATACAGAGAGTCAAGAGGCAGAATTTCTATTTCTGAAGATGGAAGTCAAACTTTTGAGGAAGTGAAGCTGGTTTGGGGCCAAAGGGTGAGAATAGTAGGATTCAGTAATGAAAGGGTTTCATTTACAATACAAAATAGAGACACAACCTTAAAAAGCAAAACAAACATGTCGAGAGTAACACCAATAAAAGCAACAGAAATGACCAGCATAACGGCAACCCTGGACAGCTACCTCCGAGATTTCCCAAAGCCTTCACCGAGTTCTCGATAGGCAACTTGGCCAAGGACTGTGTCAGCCCTCACTGTTGTACCTGGTCCGCAGGAGAAGGTCATCTTTTCCACAGCTTCCCCGAGTGCAAGCTGCCCTGCTCTGATGTGGTGCTGGCTGGTCTGGCATCGGCAAGCGATGGCTTGAGGAAAGACGCAACTATGTCAACCTGTGCTGGAGAACTAATTAAAGATAAATTACTGGGTGAATAAAAGGAGAAATGAGAAAAATAATAAAAATGAGGTCAATACATTTAATCAGTTATGTAAAAAATAAAAAATCAGCTCTGCTCTTCTAGAGCCAGCTGTTTTATTTTAACATTTACTTGTCTGTTAAATTAGTTTAGATATACAATTTTCACTTTGCAGTGACGTTTAAAAACATTAATGAGTTTTGCAATAATGTTAATCCTATAGTGGGTTTTCAACAGCCAGTCCTATCCAGACAGGGACAAATATGCTTGTCATCAGTCTTGACATTAGGTAAACATAGAAGCTTATTAGAAGCAAGGCATGTAAAGAGGTTTTCCAGTGAAATTAAATATGGAATCAGAAAGTTAGGCCAACAAAACAATCTTTTGATCCTGGGAACATCGAGTTTTGCACAACAATGCAACAAAATAAGTTTATTATTGCTTAATTTTAAAAGTGCTTTGATTTCAGTTCTTTTAGGACAGTTTCAGTTGATAATTCCTGTCTTGCTGCTGCATCTGTAGCAGGATGGATTTAACTTGATCAGCTTGCAATGCACTGCGTTTGAATTGCATCACAGGAATTTTTGTTTTGCAAGCAACTTCAAGGAAGTTTATTTATAACAAAGTGAGAATTAAACTTCTGGGTTGCGTTGTGTTATATTACTAACAGTTTAATTTTCTTTCTTTTGTTCATTTGTAGAGATATACAGATGTCACAAGGTTAATGAGCTATGTGCCTGCACACAAGAAAAAATATTTCACCCCTTCGTTTTTTGTTGGTTTAAATGCTCATTGATATTGCAGTCAGTATTGCTAATTTATATGATGCTGTAAGTGTGTGTCTGGCTGTGACTGTGAACGTCCACTAACCCTAACACTGATGTCTGCAGAATAAAATCCATCAACTGTGTGACTGCTGTGGAAGAAAATTCTCCGCACAGAACTAATAAGCCGCAGGAGCTCTTTTGACCTGTACACAGAATATTCAGACACGCAAGATTTTTCACGACAACATCAGCCAATGGGAGAACCCTGAACAACTTGGGTGTCTTCGCGATCAGTCCCTGCAACTTTCTTTTATTTGCAAAGCTCATGCATAATTCATTTCAGGGCATAAAACTGGCATATGAGTAACTTTCCATTTCTTGGTCCTCAGAACTTTCTTCTTTATCAGTTTTTGCTCTTTGCGTACAAAGCAGAGGCAGCAAACACCTCGCTTCTCGTTAACCCCATTTTATTAACCCCATATTATCATTTTCTATCATATTTTACCCATATAGGCACCACCTCGCTCTGCATGTGTTCAGTCACTTCTGGGTGTCAGAACAAGCTTGTTTGTTAGTACTTTTCTACTTAGTTAAGTCACAACGCATTCCAAGCATACATTTCAATTTTAAAGCATGTGTAATCATCGTGTAATCATCAAGGCATATGTTCAGATCATGTTTAGACCTAATTTAACACCACACACTATTTTGTGTGATCCTGGTTATGTATCTTTGTGCCCAAGGAGCACAGAGCAGCACAGAGTGTGTGCAGTAAGTACAAAGTATGCTAACAGTAAGATGTATAATGATTGACTGTATTAAGAAACTATGCATTTAATATAATATTATTTTAATTTATTTGCATAAATATAATTGGCTTAGTAAGTATTTGGTATTCCAGCATGTAATTCATGCATTACAAAGTTGCATGGAAGGTATGTGACCCACAGGGACATATTGTACCACCTGAGATTCAATAATACCACTAAATTAGTACCACAACAGTCAGAGGAACTGTGCGTGATGACGGGTGAAAATAAAAACTACATTATCTGTTCTAACCTGTTCATCTGAGTTGTGATTTTTGTAATCAAGTTTAGTTAATACTGTGATGTATTATAAAGCCTTCTCATACACCGTCTTCATATAACAGTCCCAAACAACAAAAGACTGGATTATGAAAATGTGACCTTATTTCAAACAAAAGCCCTCTTCTTCTAAACTGTAGTGTTTTTTCTGGTTACGTGCTTATTTAACAGGTATTTCATTCACTGCCTGCTATGTCTTTTACTCTCAAGATTATTCTCTATTTCACAAGTGTTTTTACCCTGGAAAGTGGTGTGTCTGTTGTCATGGTGACTGATTATTATGTGTTCCTAAGAGATTTCAAATTTACTACATGGAAGATGGAGCCTCAGAGCACATTGCTTGTATTTTCAACATTTTACTGAATGTGTGGAAAGGGTTTTATTCAATTCCTGGAAACAGATTAACTACATTTGTACTTGTTCTTCTTAGTCTTCATTTTTTTCCTGCATTGAATCTAAATCCCCTGAGTTGGATTTGAACCTGTGACCAAACAGCACTAACTGCTGCTCCATTATACTGCACTCTCTTCACCCTTTTCTTAGATTTCTTTGTTGCAGGGCAGAAAAAAGAGCTGAACTTCTGCTTCCACTATTAGATGGAAGTGAAATGCACTCAGAGAGGGAAGTCAGAGAGTCCTGGCTGAGTGTGTTTTGAAATCAAATTTTTGAATTTTTTTAATCAGGAGTTCATTGTGATTTCCTAAGAAACCCTAATGACCTGTTTCTCAAATCTTATTCAAGAGGTGTTTATGTTCCAGTCCTGAGTGCCAGTCCTGTCTACTCCTGCCTTTTGTGCTCCAGTCTAGGACCAGAGTTTCAGTATTTCGTAACACCTCCATATTCCAGTCCCACTCACAGATTCCTTCAACTCATTCTCCACATCAATTCTCTGGAGGACTGAAAAAACAAACCAAGACAACTGAACATTTTACTGGTGATAAACATGAGCATCGAAAAGACTTCTTCCAGTCCAGAAGTTCTACTAAACATAAACATGACTAACTACAATGCTTTTTTTTTATTTTATGGAACATGACTTCAAAGAGCTGAATGAACAGTAGCATGACTTTTAAGAAATATTACTCTTATAGGGTCAATGGGTGCGGTGGTGCAGTGGGTTGGACCGGGTCCTGCTCTCTACTGGGTCTGGGGTTCGAGTCCTGTTTGGGGTGCCTTGTGATGGACTGGTGTCCCGTCCTGGGTGTGTCCCCTCCCCCTCCAGCCTTACGCCCTGTGTTGCCGGGTTAGGCTTCGGTTCCCCGGAACCCTGTATGGGACAAGCGGTTCTGAAAGTGTGTGTGTGTGTGTGTGTGTGTGTGTGTGTGTGTGTGTGTGTGTGTGTGTATATATATGTGTACTCTTATAGGGAGTAACATGTTTTTCACAGACACAAATTAAAAGGAGAATTAGAATACAAATATGAAAACTCTCTTCCTGAATCGGGGCCTTGGCGTGGTGGAAGGGCTTGCTTGATCTAGGGATCTCTAGAGCTATGTCGTCGGGAGCATTATGCTCCTGGTAGGGTCTCCCAAGGTGAACAGGTCTGGAGTGAAGATCCAGACTAATAGGATCCAAAAACTTCCATGAAAAATGGAAACAGAAGAACGTTTACCCTGCCCGGAATAGGGTCACCAGGACCTACCCCTGGAGCCAGGCCTGAGGGTAGTGTTCCTAGGTGAGCACCTGGTGGCCGGGCAGCCCACGTAGCCCGGCTGGGCTCAGCCCGAAAAAGAATCGTGGGGGGGCCATGTGGGCCCACCACCTGCAAGGTCCAGCATGGGGGTCCGGTGCTATGTATACCTGGGGGCGGGGTGGCGCATGGTGTCACGGCCCCTCGTGACAAAAACTGGCTCTTGGTACGTGGAATGTCACCTCACTTGGGGGGAAGGAGCCGGAACTGGTGTGGGAGGTTGAGAAATACCAACTAGATATAGTTGGGCTCACCTCCACTCACAGTGTTGACTCTGGAACCAATCTCCTCGATAAGGGGTCCCTCTCCTACTCAGGAGTTGCACGAGGTGAGAGGCGCCGGGCGGATGTGGGGATACTCACAAGCCCCGGCTGGCTGCCATACAGTTGGAGTTTGCCCCGGTGGACGAGAGGGTCGCCTCAATGCGACTTAGGGTCGCAGAGAGGAAAACTTTGACTGTTGTGTGTGCTTATGCACCAAACAGCAGTTCAGAGTATTCAGCCTTCTTGGAGAAGGTGGGAGGGGTTCTGGACAGGGCCCCACCTACAGACTCCATTGTCCTGCTGGGGGACTTCAACGCTCACGTTGGCAATGACTGGGAAATCTGGCGAGGGGCGATTGGGAAGAACGGCCTGCCCTATCTGAACCCGAATGGTGAAATGTTATTGGACTTCTGTGCTAGTCATGGTTTGTCCATAACAAACACCATGTTCGAACACAAGGATGCTCATAAGTGTACTTGGTACCAGAGCTCCTTGGGCCGAAGGTCAATGATCGACTTTGTAGTCGTTTCTTCTGACTTGAGGCCACATGTTTTGGACACTCGGGTGAAGAGAGGTGCTGAACTGTCAACTGATCACCATCTGGTGGTGAGTTGGATCAGATGGCGGGGAAAACTGATGAACAGACCCGGTAGGTGCAGACGTTTAATGAGGGTGTGCTGGGAACGACTGTCAGAGGACCTTGTCCGGAATGATTTTAACTCACACCTCCGGGAGAGCTTCTCCCATGTCCCGGAGGAGGTAGGGGACATGGAGTCTGAATGGACCCTGTTCAAAACCTCCATTGTGGAAGCAGCCAGGCACAGCTGTGGCCAAAAGCTTGTTGATGCCAGCCAGGGCGGTAACCTGAGAACCCGCTAGTGGACACCGGTGGCGAAGGAAGCCGTCAAGCTGAAGAAGGAGGCCTTTAGGGCTTGGTTGGCTCTGGAGACTCCTGACTCAGCAGACAGGTACCAGCAGGCGAAAAAGGCAGCAGCGGCTGCGGTTGCAGAAGCAAAATCCCAGGCATGGGAAGAGTTTGGAGAGGCTATGGAAAACGACTATCGGTCGGCTTCAAAGAGGTTCTGGCGAACCATCCGGTAGCTCAGAAGGGGTCAGAGGAGTTTTGCTCAGGCTATGTTTAGCAGGAGTGGAGAAGCTCAGACCTCTGATGAGGACATTGTCAGGAGGTGGAAGGAGCACTTTGAAGAACTCTTAAACCCAAGTGATATGCCTCCCTTACAGGAGTCAGGGTCAGAGGCTTTCGGGCTGTCAGAGTCCATTTCCCTGGTGGAAGTCACTGAGGTAGTTGGTAAGCTCCACAGTGGCAAAGCATTGGGGGGTAGATGAGACCCGTACGGAAATGCTTAAGGCCCTGGATGTTGCAGGGCTGTCATGGTTGACACGCCTCTGCAATGTTACATGGACCTCTGGGACAGTGCCCTTGGATTGGCAAACTGGGGTGGTGGTCCCTTTCTTTAAGAAAGGGGACCCGGAAAGTGTGTGCTAACTATCGGGGCATCACACTTCTCAGCCTCCCTGGGAAAATCTATGCCGGGGTGCTGGAGAGGAGGCTCTGGCCGATAGCTGAACCTCAGATTGAAGAGGAACAATGCAGATTCCGCCCTGGCCGTGGAACAGTGGACCAGCTTTTTACCCTCTCACAGATCATTGAAGGGGCATGGGAATTTGCTAATCCAGTCTACGTGTGTTTTGTGGACTTGGAGAAGGCCTATGACCGTGTTCCCCAGGAAATTCTGTGGGAGGTGCTTCGGGAGTATGGGGTACTGGGGCCACTATTGCAGGCCATTCATTCCTTGTACATATGGAGCGAAAGCTGCGTCCTCATACTCGGCATTAACTCAGGCCTGTTCAGTGTGGGTGTTGGACTCTGCCAAGGTTGTGCCTTGTCTCCACTCCTGTGTGTGGTTTTCATGGACAAGATATCAAGGCGCAGTCGAGGTCAGGAGGGCATTCTATGTGGGAGTCGGAAGGTGATGTCTCTGCTTTTTGCAGATGATGTTGTCCTTTTGGCGCCATCACATGGCTGCCTTCAGCATGCACTGGAACGGTTTGCAGCCGGGTGTGAAGCGGTGGGGATGAGGATCAGCACCTCAAAGTCTGAGTCCATGGTTCTGTCACGGAAAAGGATGGTATGCCCCCTCCAGGTAAGGGGAGAGTTTTTGCCCCAGGTGGAGGAGTTCAAGTATCTTGGGGTCTTATTCATGAGTGAGGGAAGAAGGGAGCGTGAGATCATCCACAGACTCGGAGCAGCGGCAGCAGTAATGCGGTCACTGTGCTGGTCTGTAGTGGTGAAGGGGGAGCTGAGCCATAAGGCGAACAGTCAGATATCAGTGGATACTGTACCTTTATAAAAGACCTTCTGAAATGCTGATGTAAGGCATATTTTATGGTGCTACTAAAACAGAAACTAAACCATACAAAGCCAATGGTATCAAACTTGCTTAACTTGGTTGACAGGAAACTGTTTGCCTTTTGCAGAACTGCTAGCAGTAATTGTAATCACTGTTTATAATACCGCTGCATATTCCTGGTTGACTAGAGGTGACAATGTATTCAGTCTAAGATTCTCATTAACTGGGGATCTATACTGTACTTATTCACATGTCCTGTTCATTCCAGTGTGTTACACCTCTCAATGGTTTTCTAACTTATTTATAAGGCTCATTTCTGATATTAAAACTTACTGGAGACACAGAGTCCGGCAATGAGAGCAACCAGTGTGATGATCCACAGACTGAAGAACGCCACTGATATTTGCTTGTTCAAAATCTCTCTCCGGCCAGAGCTCTGAGCTGCTGTGGAAAACCATGAGATTCACATTGTTTTTTATCCTTGTAATGCTTAATAAGCCATATAAGATTAATAAAATGTTTATTAACCTATGTTTTAAACCTACAGCATATTTTGCTCAGTTGTCTCACATTACTGACACCATAAATAATGAATTTAAAGAAATTGTTTTTAATAGAAAAAAACTGATTACAGGCTTAAGCATGATGCCATCATAAATGTCACATGTACCTGCCATTTTTTTTTTAGGTTCTTCATTTGGTTCATCTATATGACAATGTTGGACCTGCAGATTTTCATACGCTTTGTCCATCTCTTTCACAAAACCTCCAGTGCACAGGAAATGAAGAAACATGTTGTTATAGTTGCACATTCATACAGTTCAGTGACAATAGCAAATGTTTCATGAAACCTCCAATGTATAACAAAACCAGTGTGTTTAGTTGCTTTTTCAAATGGTTCAATCTCAATAACACTCTTAGCAATAGCTCATTATTGCTCTTAGTATCCAGTATATTAATGAACATGCAGCACGTAAGACCTGCAAATAGCTATGTTTAAGTAAAGCAATTTGAGAAAAGGCAGTTAATTTGGTACTTACATATATTTCCCTGTTTTGTTAGTACTTTTCTACTTAGTTAAGTCACAACGCATTCCAAGGGTACATTTCAATTTTAAAGCATGTGTAATAATCAAGGCATATGTTTATCATGTTAAGACCTAATTTAACACCACACACTATTTTGTGTGATCCTGGTTACTGTCATGGCTGACAGGAGACAGACATGTAAGTTGAGGACCCAATTGCAGGTTGGTTTTTATTCCTTTTACAAGGTTCAATGGGTAAGATAAGATCACAGTCAGGGACAGGCAAAGGTCTTCCAGGTGCAAACATCACAACAGGGGCAAGAAAAACTCAGTGGTCAGGAATCACAAATCAGGAAACAGGAATCATAGGCACAAAGCAAGCACCCACTTAAACTGCAAAACCGCAAGGGCACTTGCAAGAATCTACATTATTGTGGTCATGAACCTCCTTTTATCCCGGGTCTCATTGATTAGTCGCAGGCGTTTGCGATCCGCTTGTTCACGGGGGCGTGACTGTTAGGTATCTATAAAAAAAAAAAGGCCCTTGTACTGCAGTTTCTGTGGTGCCTGAGGAGCACAGATCAGCCCAGAGTGTGTGAAGTAAGAAAAAGTAATAATAATATTATTATTATAATAATGTTATGATATATAATGTTGTGCATTATATTTTGCATTGAAGGTCTCTCACTGCAGTTCATCATGTCTTGGGTAAGTTTTGTCATGTCTGGTTCCGGAAGGAAGTGGCGAACCCAAGTACAGAGCGGTATACGTGGTGTCTTCGAGGAAATCCAAGAGAGGAGGTCAGAGAACAGGCGATTGGTCTTCGAGATGCGAATGTCGTAACAGGGAGAATCCAAAAGGCGAGGTCGGTACACAGGCAAGAGGTCGATGATCATAAAGAGGCACAGGATCGTGGGAACAAGGGACGGGATCGGGGAAGGCGTTCGGGAACAGGAATTGGCTAGGAGGTCGCAAACGAGAAGGCTGAACAAGGTTCCGCATCAGCTGCTGGTCTGACGCAGCCTTTTATGCCCCAGTCTGCGTTGCGTCCCAGGTGTTCCGTGTCGGCTCGGAGGTGTGGGCGTGGCAAGTTTATTTGTTGCTACCGCTTTATCCCAACACACATTCTTCTCGTGTAGTTGTGCAGCTAGATAGAAGCAATCGGTTGTGTGTTTCTATAATTGTCGATCATATTCTCATTTATTTTTTTGTTAAATGGTATTTGCAGTTTGTTAGGGTGCATGTAAAGCTAATCAATTCTGTGTCCCATACTGTAGAATGGGTGTGACTCCATTGATCAATTAATCACGTCTGTTTGTTTTGGTTATCATTGTTGGAGTTTTGATTTCAGTTATGAATCTCAACTGGCAGGAATAAGCCTGGTGAGCCATAGCAGCAGCCCCTTGGTGTAAGAACTCAAGGTGTAAAGACAAGGGAGTCTACCTGTGGGAGTCCACCACCACTACGTGAATGCTGCCGTTCACCATCGTGTTCCGTGAGGGAGCATATGTCAAACATGTCGACCATCAAGACTGTCTACACTCAGCGAACTGTACTGCACAATTCTTGTATCTATCAACAGATGATGCCACTAATATTTTCCTCTCCCCCCTATCTTTCTCTCTTGATTCTCTGTGCAGTATCTTCTAGACCAGCATGCCCCAGTGCCACCCCATGGCTGACTGATACATTGCGTGCTAACAGGACCAAGCTCCAGGCTGCAGAGCGACGATGGCAAAAAATCCAAGACTCACACGGACCTGGATGCCTACAAACAACTTTCAGCTACTTTTCACTCTGCTGTCTCCTCTTTTAAAACTACCTTCTTCCACAACAAAATACTGTCTGCATCTAAAACACCACACAGACTCTTTGCCACCTTCTCATCCCTACTGTGCCCTCCGCAAAGACAATGCGACCACATACAAGTTGTCAGCATCACCCTGCCCAGTTCATGCTGGACCTCCCCGTGAAGTCACTTTCCAAATTCAAGCCACTCTGAATCTGAAATCCGAATCCCATCGTCACTCCTAAGGAACATCTCTTTGAAACTCTCCACCAATCTACACGTCCTCCCTCGGCCCTGTCATTGCTTCCCATGGATTCAAATACCACTGCTATGCTGATGATACCCAGCTCTTCCTTTCCTTTCCACCTGGAGCATCAGACATTTCTGCATGCATTGCTGCCTGCCTGTCAGACATCCCTGCATGGATATCTGATCATCACCTCCAACTCAACCTCTCCAAAACAGATCCTACACCTCCCAGCTGGCCTGTCCGCCTGTCACGATCTCTCAATCAAACTGGACAACTCACTCATTTTACCAACCTCCTCAGCGAAGAGTCTGGGAGTGATAATTGACTCAAATCTATCTTTCTCTCAGCAAATTGAAGCCACAGCCCAGACCTCCAAATAAATCCTGCATAATATTTGCAGGATCCGTCCTCACTTCACAACTGACTCCACCCAACTTCTTGTCCAGGCCATGGTGACATCCCGTCTGGACTGCTGCAGCCCCCTCTTGTGTGGCCTTCCCTCTACTGCCATCAGGCCTCTACAGCTGACACAGAATGCTGATGCCAGAGTTGTGTTTGAGTTGCTGAGGCATTCCCATTTATCTTCTCTACTTGTTTATCTGTACTGGCTTCTTTTAGCTGCCTGGATCAAATTTAAGATCCTGGTTATTGCCTACAAATGCATTAATAGAACTCATCCTAGCTATTAGCAATACCTGATGAACTGCTACACCACAACGAGACCGCTTCGCTCTTCTACTTCTGCTTGCTTGGTGGTCCTGCGCTCAAAAGGTAGAGCACGGAGGTTCTTGGTTCTGGCTCCGTGTTGGTTTAACGACCTCCCGCTTTCACTCAGAACTGCTGAAACTCTGTCCACATTCAAAAAGGGTTTGAAAACTCACCTCTTACATTTACATTTATTCATTTAGCAGACGCTTTTGTCCAAAGCGACGTACATTTCAGCAAAAAGTATAATTTATGCATTACATTGAGAGAAGGAGACAATAGCTGCAGACATGAAAGTCTCAAGCAAACATAATTTGTTCCCTACCACTTGCTGCACCGAGGTTCATCGTTCGAGTAGGTGCATAAAACACAGGATAGACAAATCCCGATACCCTCCCCCCAATTTTTTTTTTTTTTAAAATATTATAAGATACACAAATGAGCACTACAATACCAGAGTAATGGCTGAATAAAGGTGGTATCTGGGGATGCTTCTGGAGTTATGATGTGTGAACAGTTACACCATAGATGAGCTGGAGAGATCTTGGGTGAAGTGGATCTGGAAAGGTGGGGGTTTTCAGATCTTTCTTGAAAATGGACAGTGTTTCCGCAGTTCTGAGTCACAGGGAAAGGTCATTCCACCACAACGGACCCTGAACCGAGAACCTCCGAGCTTTGCCTTTCGTGCACGGGACCACCAAGCGAGCAGAAGTAGATGAGCGAAGGGGCCTAGCTGGGGTGGACAGGGTGCACCTCTTCCAGATTTACTTTGCTAATGATCTCTTAATCTCATGTAAAGTGTAAATGTTCATGCACCATAACTTTATGACCATGCCCGGAAAAGTTTACATAGCTGCTACTCCTGTACTGCATGTAAATAGGAAGGTGATCAGGAATAGTCTATTCTGAGTTTTACGCAGGTATTTGCTTGATAAACATTGGTGCATATCGTGGAAAGAAACAAACTAACTTTACTTCAGAATTACATATCTGCAGCTATGCCCCTTTTATCCACATGTAATGCACAAATTGTATTCTCTGAGAAGTACGTCGCGCTGGACAAAAGTGTCTGCTAAATAAATAAATGTAAATATAACAATTGACTGCATTTAGAAACTGTGTATTTAATATAATAGTATCTGAGGTATTTGCATCATTATAAATGGCTCAGTAAGTATTTGGTATTCCAGCATATAATTCATGCATTAGAGTTGCATGGAAGGTATGTGACCCACAGAAACATATTGTACCACCTGAGATTCAGTAATACCACTAAATTAGTACTACAACAGTCAGAGAAACTGTGTGTGATGATGGGTGAAAATAAAAACTACATTATCTGTTCTAACCTGTTCATCTGAATTGTGATTTTTGTAATCAAGTTTAGTTAATACTGTGATGTATTATAAAGCTTTCTCAAACACTGTGGATACACACAGGATTATGAAAATATGACCTATTTCAAACAAAAGTCCTCTTATTCAAAACTGTAGTGTTTTTGCTGGTTATGTGGTTATTTAAGAGGTATTTCATTCACTGCCTACTATATCTTTTACTTTCAAAAATATCCTGTATTTCATCAGTGTCTTTACCCTAGAAAGTGGTGTGTCCGTTGTCATGCTGGCTGATTATTATGTGTTTGTGAGAGATTTCAAATGTACTACACGGAGGATGAAGTCTCAGAGCACATTGCTTGTATTTTAAACATTAGTTTCACTAAATGTGTGGAAAATCTGAACTGCTTGTCCCATACAGGGTCACAGGTAGGCAGAACCTGGCCTGGCAACACAGGGTGTAAGGCTGGAGGGGAGACTCAAACCCCAGACCCACCGGAGAGCAGGGCCTGGTTCAACCCACTAGACCACCGCACCCCCCTAAGTGTGTAGAAAGTGTTTTATACAATTTCTGGAAAAAAAAATAAGTACAATTGTTCTAGTTTTTCTTAGTATTCAGTTTTTTCCTGCACTGAACCTAAATCTCTTGGAGAAAACCTGCATGGAAAACAGAAATTCCACACAAACTGAGCTGTGAACCTGTGACCAAATGGCACTAATTGCTGTATACTGTGCTGTTCCCTCTTGATCCTTTTCTTAGATTTCTTTGTTGCAGGGAAGAAAGAAAGAACTGCGCTTCTGCTTCCACCATTAGATGGAAGTGAAATGCACTCAGAGAGGGACATCAGTGGGATCTGGTTGAGTTTGTTTTGAAATCAAATTCGTGAATGGTGCCGTGTTGTCGCAACGATAAGGTTGCCGATGTCATAATTGTGCTCAGCCAGTGACAGCTTAAGGAAGATATACGCATACGGGAAGAGCTTAGGTAGGTTGTCTTATCGTTGCGACAACACGGCCCTTACTCCCATTAGTGAGGCGTCTACCTTGACCACGAACGACAGGGAGGGATTGGGATGCTTAAGCACTGGGGCGGAGGTGAAGCGAGTCTTCAGGTTCCTGAATGTGGTCTCAGAGGCTTCGTTCCAGAGCAGGCAGGACCCTTTCGAAGCAGTGAGAGCCGTGAGGGGGGCTGCCAGGGTACTGAAACCTCTGATAAACCATCTATTAAAGTTAGAAAAGTCCAAAAGCCGTTGTAGTGCCTTCACTGCGGTAGACCTGGGCCAAGTTGTCACCGCAATCACCTTCTTGGGGTCTATGGCCACCCTGTCTGGCTCAAAATGTACCCCAGAAAGGCAGCCTGGGAAGAGGGGAAAGAGGCATTTCTCACCCTTGACATACAATCAATGGCAGAGAAGTTGACGCAGTACCATCCGGTTTCTCAGGATTCTCGCATAAGTCCCTGGTTTGTCCAGATTTTGCAGGATGTAGTGCAGTCCCATGTTGACTGCATCATCCACAGACCTATTTGCTCGATAAGCAAACTGCAGGGGGTCCAGCAAGGGTACAGTGATGTCCTTCAGGTAGGCCAACACCAGTCTTTCAAATGCCTTCATGACCACAGACGTAAGGGCAACAGGTCTGTAGTCGTTCAGTCCTGTGATTTTTGGTTTCTTCGGGATTGGGATGATGGTGGAGCGTTTGAAGCTGTAAGGAACTTCGCACATCTCCAGTGATCTGTTGAAGATCTTTGTGAAGATAGGGGCCAGCTGGTCAGCACAGGTTTTTAGGCAGGCCGGTGAGACACCGTCTGGCCCTGGTGCTTTCCTTGTCTTCTGTTTGCGGAAGACCCGACACACCTCCTCTTCACAGATCAAAGGTGTAGGAGGGAGGAAGGTGGGGGTTACTGGAGGTATTAATTGATGCGTGGAGAGAGGGTCTGAATGGGTGTGGGGTGTGAGACAGGGTTTATCAAACCTGCAATAAAACTCATTCAAATCGTCGGCCAGTTGTTGAGTTGACACGGTGCTGGGGGATGATGTCTTGTAATTTGTGATGTCTTTCAGGCCTTTCCACACTGATGCAGGGTCATCGGCTGAAAACTGTTTTTTCAGCTTTTCGGAGTAGTTTCTCTTAGCCACTTTGATCTCCTTTGTCAGTGTGTTTTTGGCCTGTTTATACAAGACTTTGTCCCCATTCCTGAAGGCATCTTCTTTGGCCTGACGAAGCTGTCTGAGTTTTGCAGTGAACCACGGTTTGTCATTGTTGTATGTTAAATGAGTTATATGGTGCTCCTTGTCCTTCACACCATAACCATGATCTTCATGTCAAACCCACAACCCTTTGAATTTCAACCCTCATGTTGAAACAGTCACCACACCCCTTTGGAATATGATCCTTCTCTTCTCCTGTTTTTAAACAGTTGTGCGAAAGGTCTCTGCACTTGCATTCTGAGAATTAACTCATTTGAAATATGATACAGACAAGATGTACCATAATAACCATATCCAGCAGCAATTACAGCTTTTCTCTTGAATGTTACAGCTGCCACTACTGGGACTTCAGTTAAAGCTGATTTCAGGAATTCTCTTGTCAAACAAACTTTTGTGTGTTTATGGTCATTTTCAGGAAACATTTACATTAAACCCTGAGAGTTGCAATGTGGGGGGGGCGCAGTGGGTTGGACAGGGTCCTGCTCTCCGGTAGGTCTGGGGTTCAAGTCCCGCTTGGGGTGCCTTGTGATGGCCTGATGTCCCATCGTGGGTGTGTCCCCTCCCCCTCCAGCCTTACACCCTGTGTTACTGGGTTAGGCTCCCGCAACCCCATATGGAACATGTGGTTCAGACAGTGTGTGAGTTGCAATGTCAGGTTCTTAGTGTGAACTTGCCATGTCGGGGTTCCGGACAGAAGCACTTGGACTCAAGTGCAGAGTACACAGGGCTTTTATTTTGGAAATCCAAAGTCGTAGTTAGAGCTCAGGCAAAGGCTTCCGAGGGGCGAACGTCAGAAAAACGGGAATCCAAAAAGACGAGGTCGGTAAACAGGCGAGAGGTCAGTTATCCAAAACTAGCACAAAGGGACTAGGAGGGGGAACAGGAAACGGGGCAAAGGAAGGAGGGCGCAATAGGCTGGGTCAGGAGTCGCTAGCGGGTAGGCTGAACAAGGTTCAGCCCTAGCTCCTTGCCTTCCTCAGCCTTTTATGTGTTTGTCCAAGAGTGGCATCAGGTGCGCTTCGGTGTTCTGGCGGCGAGGGCGTGGCAGAACTGAGTTTATTTTAAAGTGAAATGAATGGTGGTTGCTGAATTAACACAATACAGAAATATAAAAATCACTGGAATTGTTCTCACCAAAATGAATAAGAAACTGATGAATAATGGGAAAACTGTTACTCATGTCTGTATCCAAATCTCTCCTGTTGATGTAATGCACACTTTATATATTTTGGATATAGGAGCAGCACGTTTTTCAAAATTCATAATCGTACCTTAAAATCTTCTGGCGGCTTTTATACTTTAGGTGCAGAACATATAGATGATAAGATTTATTTCGCTCTTGAAGGACTGCAGTGTTCATTGTGCTCCTTTTTCTTTGTGATCATTTTTAAACTGTTTAATACAAGATTCTTTTCCTCTATTCTTGGATTAAGATGAATTTTTGTCGGTGTTATAGGAAGGGTTTTATTTGGAGAACACAATTATAAATTTTAAAATAACCAGAACAGCAATCAGCCTGAATTACAAACACAATCACAAAATTTTCATATCATGTTTTTAATTTAGAGGGGGGTGCGGTGGCGCAGTGGGTTGGACCACAGTCCTGCTCTCCAGTGGGTCTGGGGTTCGAGTCCCGCTTGGGGTGCCTTGCGACGGACTGGCGTCCCGTCCTGGGTGTGTCCCCTCCCCCTCCAGCCTTACGCCCTGTGTTGCCGGGTAGGCTCCGGTTCCCCGTGACCCCATATGGGACAAGCGGTTCTGAAAATGTGTGTGTGTGTTTTTAATTTATAATTATGTTGTCATGTAAGGAAATTCATATCATGCTATTGGACTGACAGAAGTAATGATCAGTGGTCCTGAGTTTGTACCATCGTTATTTAGAAAAGGGCAGAAGTACAGATAGGGTTTCTCAGTGATTTATACCCAGTGAAAGTGTAGAGATGAGACTTGTCCTCCACACTGTAAAAGGAGACCTGATCCTCCTCATAGTCCACATACACCCCCACCTTCTGGGGCTTCACACTCAGGTTGATGGACACAGAGGAATCAGCAAGAGCCTTATACTCTTTCCATTCCTCAGCCAGATAGTCCAGTAACCATTATTGGGACTCAATATAGGTTTTCCCTTCCTGTTGATGGACTCTCTGGCCACTCCTAAATCCCACTCAGTTTTGTCCCCAACCTGCACCTCCCAGTAATGTCTCCCTGAAGAAAACCCCTCTTTTCCCAGGACACTGACAACAGGATTAAACCTCTCTGGGTTGTCAGGGAGATCCTGCTTTGTGTCTCCATCTCTCACTTGTTTCCTGTCCTCAGACAGGATGAGACTGTGATGTGCTGTATCAACTGGAGAAAGAGAATAAAAACAGAAACAATCCTTAATCTCACAGAAACACTGCTTCTACTTCCCAGCACTAAGCTGATTATTATTGGCTTTATTAGACTGTTCTTGTGGTCAAACAAGGTAACCTCTTCTGGAGTTTTTCTATGTGTTTCACCTAAAAAGAATAATTTCCTATAAGGCTAACATTAAAATGAGAGTTTGATGCTGAATTCCTCTACGTGACATTATGTGATAAAATAACCAGTCTACCAGTCTTGTAGAATCCCTCATCTTTACTGTGTATCGTTAACATGAATACTTTATTATTCCACTTCAGACATGAAAAAAGTGTGTTTTGATGGAAGGTAGTCAGAGAATGAATGAGTGTTATTATGAGGGTTGTTTGAATGACCACACACACACACACATTTTCAGAACCGCTTGTCCCTTACGGGGTCACGGGGAACCGGAGCCTACCCGGCAACACAGGGCGTAAGGCCAGAGGGGGAAGGGGACACACCCAGGACGGGACGCCAGTCCGCCACAAGGCACCCCAAGCGGGACTCGAACCCCAGACCCACCGGAGAGTAGGACTGCGGTCCAACCCACTGCGCCACCGCACCCCCTTATGTGTTTGAATGACCATTTATCTAAAATTATGTTTCAGATAAATGGTTTGTTTCCTATCCTAGAGGTGCATTGTGTGAAGTCAGCTCTGGGAAAGAGGGCAAAGCTCAGGCTGAGACGTCAGCTTACATTATAACATTCCTACATAATCTTGGTAAAGGAATTGTTAAAAAAACGAACATTTAATGTAAGATTGCAATTACATCCACAATGTTGAATGTTGTACAGGCTGACATTTGAGTGGTAGTCTGATCTTATATTACTTCATCTGACATTATTTGATCAAAATTCCACTGATTTTTACTGCTTTGGTCATATCAAAGATTTCAGCATAAAATGAACTTGGTTCCATTATATGTAACTATCCTTTAAAATTTGCCGAAAAATGTTTTAAAAAATGCACATTAAATTCAACAATAATAATGAAACATGTTTAATAGGAATGCTGTTGACCACCATAAACAGTGATGACAGTGTATTACACTCGTACCTGCAGCTTTACGAACCCAGTTTCACACTGAAAGAGGAGAAAACACAGATTATGGTACTGAGAGTAACAAAGAGGACAAGATGGACTCATACAGTGACATTTGAGTGAAGAAAAACAACTGTACAGCAAATGAAGTTTTCCATTTACTACTTAAAGTTTGTGATACATGACATGGACAATAAATAGTACCTTTACTAGCATATAATACACACACACACATTTTCTGAACTATTAAAAAACATTTTACTTCCTCAAGATTTAGGAAAACAGTCTTACCTGCATTAGGGAAAATGTCTTCTTTTCCTGAAGAAAAAAAATTAAAAAACAAAAACATGTAGTTATTGACAAATCATCCTGCGTAATAAGCAACAAGTGGACTGATCTCAACATTATCATGAAAAGATCACTTCTACCAAAAACCTTTTATAATTCCCTGAGATGCAGCTGAAACGGTTTGTTTTTTCTTTCTTTCTTTCTTTCTTTCTTTCTTTCTTTCTTGCTTTCTTTCTATGTTCTAAATGTTGGTCAGAGAATGTATTTAAAAAGGCCGTTACTAAAGATCTTTCTGGAATTTTTTGCTTTGGTACAGCTGTGGGTACTTTCATCCATTTTTTTTGTTTTAAATGGCAATAATTGTGTTTCCCCAGTGAAACGAGCCATTTATCAACACTGATTTCACACTTGAAATATTTTACCAAGACGTTTTTAATTCACTTTGGATAATACATGTGTATTGAACATGAAAGAAAGACAAAAATTTAAAACATTACAAAATGTATACCTAATTTACCAAAATGTACCTACTCTATGTTTATACAGTATATACCTACAGCAAAAAAATGAAACACTCTGTTTACATTCAAACAGCCTTGATGAAAAAGAAACTTACCTGAAGTCTCTGACAGAACTCCTTTGGCGAAAATCAACAAATCATATAAAATTGAAAACACATAATAACAAAACTGTACTAATAATTGATTTTCATACAATTTATTTTTGTCCTGATTACAAATTGGTTTCATTTTGTAGCTTTTTTTCATTTACATTTACATGTACATTTATTCGCTTAGCAGACGCTTTCTCTAAAGCGACTTACAATGGATATTATGTAGTATTACCAGCCCAGACACCTTATTCACCGCACTGACTTACACTGTTAGATACAAGATAGATATTTTTTTTTAAGTTTATTCAATTTGTTTAAACTCTGAAAATGGGGGAGTTTTACAAGCTCTGGAATTTGTTTTGCATTCTGGACGCTGAAAAGACAAATTATTCCTAACTTCATGGGCATCTTTATATTCACATTAATTTTATCTGACTTCATGTTTGCTGTATTTAATATTACTTACCGATCGTCTGCAGCTCCTTCTGCAGCTGAGCACTCCGTTGAACTAAAACCCAAAAACAACACAACTGTGAATTTTTTTGAGTCCCATTGTCCAGAATAAATTAATGACAGAAAAATGTAAATTAAAATGTATAACATCTGTTTTTGCCGGATACTGTATAAATACTCTGATCATGAGCAATGTGTCCTACGGGCCAAAAAGTACTTGTAACTTGTTCCAGACCATAAGTCAGTTTCCAAGTCAGTTTCCAGTAAGTAAGTTTCCAAACTATTAAAAGGAACATCAGTACAAAACTGAGTGCTGCACTTATTTACTGTATTTTTATTTGCTCTAAAAAATCAGCTGGTCCTCTGAGATTTTTCTGAAGGTTTCTTGGCTTACTAGAGCAGGAAAAATCATGTTCCACAAACAGAGACTGAAAGTCCTTTTGCTCCTTATTGTCAAAAGGCTCAAATTTGGATTTTATTTCTGGCAAATCAGAATTATTTCAATTGATATGAGGTGAGTTCAAATTGCCTTTGTATACGATTTTCAATGTGAATGTTTCAGTAAAAATTACAACATCCATGGTAACAGCATTGTCTTCATTTCAATCAACAATAGCTCACATTTCAGTCAGGATTTGCAAACTTCCAATGTCTGCTGTTGCTTACACAGGAAAACCGAAGGCATTAATTGTAACGATTGATGTAACGAATCGTGACTGATGCATATTCATGATGAATTTATCATAATCTGAGATTCTCATTAACTGGGGATCTATTCTGTATTTGTTAGCATGTCCTGTTCATTCCAGTGTGTTACACCTCTCAGTGGATTTATAGTGGATTTATAGTGTTCAAGTACTTGTAAGCCACACAATTACTGCAGTTTTACCGTAAATACAAAGATATTGTCTATATACTATTCCACTGTAAGTGGAAAAATTCAGGCATCTCTGGGCATTAATGCTGTGTCAAAGGCAAAACCTAGACTGTTCTGCAACAGTTACAGTATAAACTTTGCAATCAATGGCATTACTTTAAAAAACACTAACTTATTGTACCTTGTGTTCTTACTCTAGAGGATTTTGGAGTTGGATAGCAGTGCAACTCATTTTGAGTACCATTATATTGATGAAGCTGGCTTCTATCTTAACAAAAAAAGGAGAAGAGAGAGAAATGTGATTGCCCATCGTGCCACAGTCAATGTCCTTGGACAGCAGGGAGGCAACATCACCATGCCTGCCGCAATTTCAACTACTGGTGTTGTGGTGCACAATGCTGTCTTGGGGTCATTCAACACCGAAAGGATACAAATTTTTTTGAACTCCCTCAATGAAATCCTCTTCCCGCAAGTTTACCAGAAGCAAATGGATCGAGATTTTGTAATTGTTTGGGACAATGTGCCATTCCACCATTCGGCACTGGAGCGGGAATGGTTTGAGCATCACTCACATTTCAGGTGGTGTTACTTCCACCATATTCTCCTTTCCTGAATTCAACTGAGGCAAAAAGCAAACGCTCCCTTAATAAATATATGGTTGACTCAAGACTCAAACAAAAGTTCATACTCAGTCTGTGGTATTATCTGAATAAACTGGGGATGAAGTCTTACATAGGGCTGTATGACCACCCCGATAACTCTATGCCTTCCAATGATATCTCTTACATGTACATTATGTATTTCTGTTTTCTAAGTATATTGATTCTGTTTCAGCATATACATATGTACCCCAGTCCTGTTCTGTTGCTCCAAAAAAAAAATTACACTCCTGACTGACAATTAGACCAACTTGGCTATGCAAAGCAGAAGCCAAACATTAACACTGTCCAGAAGCACCCTGACTTAACTGGGCTTGGTCTCATCTGAGATGGACAGGAACACAGTGGAATCGTGTTTTGTGCTCCAACGTGTCAGCATTTCAAATAGTTTTTAGAAAAAACAGCAGCCCTTTTGTTTGGGCCAAAGCAGAAGCGGATCATCCGAGCTGTTTTCAGTATCAGCTCCAAAAGCCAGTGTCTGTCATGGTATGGGAGTGTGTCAGTGCCCATGGTGTGGTTGCGTAAGCAGAGGGTGTAAGTACTAGACTGGCCGGCCTGCAGTCCTGACCTGTGTTTGACTGAGAACGTGTGGCTCATTACGAAGCGCAAAATACGGCAACAAAGGCCCCGTACAATTGTACAGCTGAACAGCTGTTTTATACATGAATTGGGGGAAATTTTTCTTGCTAAACTTAACCAACTGGTGTCTTCAATGTCTTCAAATGCTTAAAAAGTGTTATTAAAAGACATGGTGATGTTAGATAGTGGTAAACATCTGACTGTCTCAACTTTTTTGGAACATGTTGCAGGCATCAATTTCAGAATAAATGTAAATCTTCAAAAACAATGCAATTGTTGAAGTAAAACATGAAAGTATCTTGTCTTTATGATGTTTTTGTTTGAGTGCAAGTCAAAGTAAATTTACAAATCACTCCTTTTGTTTGTATAAGCATTTTCCCTACTGTCCCAGCTTTTTAGAAATTGGGGTTGTACATAAACGTACAAACTTTTGAGTCCAACAATTCTAAGCAGAACATTGTTTACTAACAATAAAAATATGAAAGCACTGATGAACTGACTTTTCTTAAATCATTCATTGTGGTAGTTAAATCACATGAAAACATGACATGGAAAGTGCCCTCAAAAAGCGATGCCAATATGATTAAGGTGCAGACTGTCTTGACCTCAGGGGAAAACACCCCAGAGGACCACAAGGGAAGGTAATCAGTAAATCCCAGACACCTGACAAACACCTGCACCTAATTAAAACACTTGATAAAGGAAGGAGACCTACCTACAGTGTTTGTAGAATCCCATTGAGAAACTTTGTCTCATATGATGCTCCTTGCCCTTCATAGCATAACCATGATCTTCATGTCAAACCAATGACCCTTTGAATTTCAACCCTCATGTTGAAACTGTCAGCACAACCCTTTGGAGTCTGATCCTTCTCTCCTCCGTTTTAAACAGTTGTGCGAAAGGTCTCTGCACTCGCATTCTGAGAATTAACTCATTTGAAACACGACACAGACAAGATGTGCCATAATAACCACATCCTGCAGCAGTAACAGCTTCTCTCTTGAATGTTACAGCTGCTGCTACTGGGACTTCAGTTAAAGCTGATTTCAGGAATTCTCTTGTCAAACAAACTTTTGTGTGTTTATGGTCATTTTCAGGAAACATGTACATTAAACCCTGAGCGTTGGAATGTCAGGTTCTTAGTGTCAGCTGAGTTTGTTTTCAAGTGGCATAAATGGTGGTTGGTGAATTAACACATATGGAAATCGTCATGCCCCCAGGAACGAGCGAAGCACCTATGGTTAATTGAATTACTGGGATATAAGGAGCTCTGAGTCCACATCATGATGCGGATTCTCACTAATACCTTTGTGGTTTTACAATATCAGCGTCTTTGCCCTGCTTGTTCCCGGTTTCTGACTCTCGCCGGTTCTCCCTGACTACTGACATTCGTATTGCCTGTATTGTGACGTTTGTGCCTTGCAAGATCTTCGCCTGTCCCTGACTTTGTTTGCGTCCATTCCTACGAACCTCGCTGAAAGATTAGAACCAACTCGCTATTGGGTCCACTACCTACCTGTCTCTAGCCTGCTTGTGTCAAACATGACAGAAATATAAAAATCACTGGAATTGTTCTCACCAAAGTGAATAAGAAACTTATGAATAATGGGTAAATTGTGATGCAGTTACTCGTGTGATGTACACTGGTTCATATGGTATAATGTGACAAATTGACAGTACTTTAGAAACCATGTCTGCATCCAAATCTCTCCGTGTCACGACAGGCCAATAGAACCAGGACGGAAAGACCCAAGTGCGGAGTCGTTCGTCCGGAGTCAGAGGATCAGGCAAGTTCTCGGTATCGGGGACAGGCGGAGGGTCGGTCGATCGGCGGTCGGGGTCAGAGCGGGTATCCATGGGCGAGGTCAGGAGACGAAGCGAAGAGTCGGTCGAACGGCGATCGGAGTTGAAATGAAGATCCGTGGACGTGGTCAAGAAACAAAGCTAGGGGTCAAAACTGGAGAACGTGAGCTGAGAACTGGAGATGCATGTGAGCGAGGAGTCACAAGAAGGGCGGTTGTCCCTGACGAGATTCCGTAAAGGTATGGGAACTGAGGAGGGTCTTTTAAAGGGTGAGCGGTTAATCAGGTGCTGCAGCAGAGTCAGGTGTTGTTGGTTGAGTTGTGGGCGTGGATGTGACATTCCTGTTGATGTAATGTACACTTTATATATTTTGGATACAGGAACTGTACTTTTTTAAAATTCATAACCATTCCTTAAAATCCTCTGGAGGCTTTTACACTTTAGATGAAGAAAATAATGAAGATATGTTTTATTTCACTGTCTTTGAAGGACTGCAGTATTCATTGTGTTCCTCTTTCTTTGTGATCATTTTTAAACAGTTTAATACAAGGTTATTTCTCTCTATTGTTGGATGAAGCTGAATAATTGCATTGGTAAAATAGGAAAAGTTTTATTTGGAGAATACAATTATACTTTTACAATCATAATGATACAAATTTTGAAATAACCAAACCAGAAACTAGACAGAATTATAAACACATTGAAGAAATGTATATATCATGCTTTTATTCTAAAATTATGTTGTCATGTAAGGAAATTCAAATCATGCGGTTGGACTGACAGAAGTGATGATCAGTGGTGCTGAGTTTCTACCCTTGCTACTGAGAGAAGGACTGAAGAATGGATAGAGTTTCTCAGTGAATTTATATCCAGTGAAAGTGTAGATATGATGCTTGTCCTCCACACTGTAAAAGGAGACCTGACCCTCCTCATAGTCCACATACACCCCCACCTTCTGGGGCTTCACACTCATGTGGAGGAAAGGAATGGGGTTAGTGAGAGCATCGTACTCATTTCCATTCCTCAGCCAGATAGTCCAGTAACCATTATTAGGACTCAATGTTATTCCTCCCTTCCTGTTGATGGACTCTCTGGCCACTCCTAAATCCCACTCAGTCTTGTCCCCAACCTGCACCTCCCAGTAATGTCTCCCTGAAGAAAACCCCTCTTTCCCCAAGACATTGACAACAAGATTAAACCTCTCTGGGTTGTCAGGGAGATCCTGCTTTGTGTCTCCATCTCTCACTTGTTTCCTGTCCTTAGACAGGACAAGCCAGGGGTTTGCTGTATCAGGATCCAGAGTCACATCAGCTGGAGAAAAAGAATAAAAACACAAGCCACCCTGAATCTTACATAGAATCTGTTTCTACTTCTCTGTACTATACTGCTTATTATGGGATTTTGGTTAATGTTCTATTTAATGAATACTGATGTGAGCTTTATTCTATTTTATGTATCATATAAACAATAAAATGAGTGATATTACAGTCAAAGTTTGATGTTAAATTACCGTATGTCACATTATTTGATAAAAATCTACCAGTCTTGTACAATTCTTCATTTTCATTGTGTATCATTAACATTTTATCATTCTACTCCAGACATGAAAACACTGTGGTGTGATTGAGGGTAGGTAGAGAATGAATGTTTACAAATATATGAAAGTTCTGCCTGTTCTGTAAAATTCATTAAAATTAACTGTTTCCTTGCCCACAGTCACAATGTGGAGTCAACTCTTGGACAGAGGGAAAAGCTTAGCCTGAGCTGATAACTTACATCAGGACATTCCTACATCCACACACACTGACTGAAACCGCTTGTCCCGAGCAGGGTCAAGGTGAACCGGAGCTTAACCAGGCAACACAGGGCACAAGGCTGGAGGGGGAGAGGACACACCCAGGACGGGATGCCAGTCCATTGCAAGGCACTACAAGCAGGACTGGAACCCCAGAGCCACCAGAGAGCAGAACCAGGCCAATCCCACTGCACCACCACAGCCCCTTAATAAGTGTATATTAAAAATGAAATCTCACTGATTTTTTCCACTGGTCCTACCAAAAACTGGTCCTTTCTTATCAATGAGTTGGGACATCAGATGTAAATATCACACACACACACACACATTTTCAGAACCGCTTGTCCCATACGGGGTCACGGGGAACCGGAGCCTACCCGGGAACACAGGGGCGTAAGGCCGGAGGGGGAGGGGACACACCCAGGACGGGACGCCAGTCCGTCGCAAGGCACCCCAAGCGGGACTTGAACCCCAGACCCACCGGACAGCAGGACTGTGGTCCAACCCACTGCGCCACCGCACCCCCATGTAAATATCATTGAAATGAAATTTTGAAAATGAAAAATCCACATGAATATTTAACTATAAACATTTAGTTTCTGTTTAACAGGAATGTGGTTGACCAACATAAACACTGATGAGTTTATTAAACTCGTACCTGCAGCTTTACGAAGCCACTTCCACGCTGAAAGAGGAGAAAACACAGGTTAAAGATACTGTCCTGACAGAAACAAAGAGCATAGGATGGACTGGAGCACATCATAGAATAATGTTTGGGGGGGTAGGGGGACAGATGTGTACAGACCACAGTCTGGGAGTTTTATGATGATGTTTGTGTTATGTTTACTCATGTTTGTGACATATGACATTTACAGAACATACTACTGCATTAAGGAACATTTTACCTCCTGAAGATTCAGTAAAACAGTGTTACCTGCGTTCGGGACAATGCCTTTTTTTCCTGAAGAATAAAAATCAATAACATGTACTTCATCACAACAAGGAACACCTGCGGCGTCTCACAGCACAGGTGCATAAAAGGAGAGCATAGAGCCCAAGCTGATGCGGAACTTTGTTCAGCATTTGTACTAGCTCATGATGCCTTCCTAGAGTCCTCGTCTTGTGTCTTTACATCTTCCTGGTTTTCATCGACTCCTTGCCTGTTTACCGGACTACGACTGTCGGACTCTCCCTTCGGACTACGTTAGCACATCGGCGACCATTTGCCTGTTTCCCCGACCATGTCTTTCGGATTTCCCTCTGAGATGCCTTCCTGTGCTCCGCACTTGGGTCCGGCGCTTCCGCTCCGGGAGGACACCGTGAAAATTTGAAACTAGCTGTAACTCTTTCCTTCAGTTGTTCTCCAGGTACTTTCATATACATTTTTCCTGGTTCGGAAATGTTTATGTTTCAAAGTGCAATAATTATGTTTCACCAGCAGAATTAGCTGTTCATCAATTCTAATTTCACATGGTAAATGTTTACAATGTTTTGTAGTTTCCACTAGATACTGTATGTGGATTGTACATGACCTAAAACGATAAAATAATCTTTACACAAAAAGTATACCAATATGTACCAATGTTGATACAGTAGATAATTACAGCACAAAAGAGTAGACATGAATTTTGTTTATATTCCAGGAGGTTTGATAAAAAGGAGCTTACTTGAAGCTTCTGACAGATCCCTTTTGGCTAAAATCAACAAATTACAAAAATTTTAAAATACACAATAACAAAACAAGAGTAATAGTGTCATATTCATACAATTAATATGTTTTTACTGCAAATAAGTTTAATCTTGTATCTCCAAAAATAGGGGAATTTTACAACTTCCGTGATTTGTTTGTTTTGCATTCTGGACACTAAAAAGACAAATTAAACACAGTTTCATGGGCATATGAATATTCACATCATTTATATTTAACTTCACGTTTGCTGTGCTCTTCAATATTACTTACCAAAAGTCTGCAGCTCCTTCAGATCATTCTGTAGGTGAGCATTCTGCTGAACTAAAACCCAAAAAAACACACACACACTTTCAGAACCGCTTGTCCCATACGGGGTCACGAGGAACCAGAGCCAACCCGGTAACACAGGGCGCAAGACCGGAGGGGGAAGGGGACACACCCAGGACGGGATGGCAGTCCGCCGCAAGGCACCCCAAGCTGGACTCGACCCCCAGACCCACCAGAGAGCAGGACCTGGTCCAACCCACTGCGCCACTGCGCCACCGCGCCCCTCGTGATTTTCCAGTAATGAAGTAAAAATTAAACTTGTTAGAGACGGTATGGTTCCTAGTGGAGACTGATACTCACTAAGTTTAGAGACTTCATTATTTTTCTCATCCAGTTCCTTCTGCTTCATTTCCAGCTGCTTGTTTTTGTCTTCCAGGAATCTCTGTCGTTCCTGCTCAGTACTGCTCTCCAACTGCTGCCTCTTTTGTTCCAGTTTGTTGTGTGATTCTGCTCCCAACATTATGTCAGATTGAGAACATAAAAACAAACAAATATAAAAAGTGTAAAACATAATTTTATGTTTACATTTCCATTTATTTCCTTCAAGTTCTAGTTTAGTTTTCGTTCTGCTGTTAAAAGACATTCATTATTCACTGTGATAATTGGCAAAGGATCCTGTCTTGTTTAAATCACATGTAAAATCATTTATCCCATAAACAGAATAAAAGAAAACAGTAATGCTTGTCCAGAACGTCCCCTTGTAGTTATGTCATTAAAAGGGGGATGAATTGAATCCAGCTAAGTGATGGATGAGAGCAATTCAGATAAAGATTTTTATAATACAGATTAATATTACAGAAATGAAAAGACATTCTACCAGAAACAACTATAACATGGGAAGTCACGTTAGTCGACAACAGAAGCAGGTCTTATAGACGTACCTTGAAGCTCTTTTAATGTTTTCACATGTATTGATCTCTGCCAAACTAAGAAAGGATGATAATTATATGTCTGTCAACAGTACATTACAGCTCTGTTCTGCTAATAGACCAACATTAACACTTACAGTAGAAGCCCAGTCCAGCGATGAGAATCAGCAGGGTGACAATCCAGAGACAGAGGAAAATCACTGATGATCTTCTGGAATGAAAGGCTCTCCCAGCATGACTCTGAATCACTGACAGGTGAATAAATGCAGGAATTATTAGAGATGAGTAGTGAACCCTAAAACAGCACGTACTGGTTTTTTAATTTTTTTAAATTTTTTTATTTTGTGCTATTAGCTTCGTACACTCTCCCCCAGAAAGTAAGAAAACGACATAGTTTTTTTTTCCTGAAGGTTTGTGCCCTAATGCGATTATTGACGATGGATGGATGGACATTTTAGCTTAGTTGTAATTTAGCTCAAACTTTAAAAAATGAATATGTTTGTAAAATGTTTTATTTGTTTATTTGATAGTTTTCTTTTTTCTTTTTTCTTTATCCTTGCTTTATCCAAGATTTTTTAAGAATCTAATCTTGGCCAAGTTGAGTCTAGGCTGGTCTGTATTATTGTCCTTTCACTCATTTACTAAGTTTACCAAGTGTCTTACCAGTAAAAGACATTTCATTTACAATCAAATGCAGTTATAAATGTAATCCCAGTCTGTTGTCTTATTGTGCTTTGGTAGTATTTCTGTTACTGTCCCAAACATATGCCTCCCAAAACTTCTCTTTCGCTCTCTCTCTCTCACACACACACACACACACTTTCCGAACCGCTTACCCCATACAGGGTCGCAGGGAACCGGAGCGTAACCCGGCAACACAGGGCGTAAGGCTGGAGGGGGAGGGGACACACCCGGGACAGGACGCCCATCCGTCACCAGGCACCCCAAGCAGGATTCAAACCCCAGACCCACCGGGCAGCAAGACCCAGGCCAACCCACCGCACCCCCCTCCCAAAACTTCAGTGGATTCCAAATATCACTTTGTCTACATGTGTAAATATCATGTAACTTCAGAGTTCTTCACTTTCTCAATTTCCAGCTAAATTTTCATCTTAGCACAGTTTAAATGGTTTTCCTAATTAGTGTTTAATAAAAAATACTTACCTCCCACAGGCTGAGTGCAGAGCCCTCCAGCTGGACTCCATTCCTTTTCTGTCCCAGACACAATAGTGTACTTTCCTGAACGTTCTGTTATTGACTTCAGTACCACATTCGTTTGGATATTTTCCATCTCCTGTGGAGCAGAGGTAAAAATGTTATATAATCAATAGATGTGACTGCATGTTAAGGTTTAACATTTATAAATAATTCCCTTGTTTGGCAGACACAGATTAGGATACAATTTACATACTGTCAAGAAGTTTCTACTCTGAGGACCTGAAGAAACCAATATGTGACAAATGGAAGAGTCTATATATACATGGTTATTTTCATAACTTTCTTCACTTCCATTAATTAATTTCCTTTTTTTTCCTGTTTTTGACCAAGAGCCGCTTAGTGTCAAAGCTTCACATGTACATTGTCCCGTGCACATTATGGTGCTGTCAGCATTCCGTTGATGCTCAATATTGAAACTGAAATTTTCTATTACTATGTCATTTTGTAAAATACTTGACATGGGTCACAGAAGCCACTCAGAAATGTTCCTTTAGGAAGAAAAAAACAAAGCAAATCCAAAGCAAGCATTTTCTGGGTTTCCTTGGCCAACAGAGTTCACTATAGTGTTATTACAAGTTGTTTAAAATGATCATTTATACTTACAGCTCACGTTGAAATCTATGGAATTTGCTCTTGAAAAGAAAGCAGAGACCAGGCTTTGGTGCTGGATGCAGCCTGTTGGTTCAAGTCATGTAATATGTATCAATTACCACTACTGTCATTTAGCTGTAATAAGTGCAGCCTCTTCAGTTTAGCTTCATTAACCACCAACTTGAAGTTTACAGCACAGAGTCATGTACTTTGTATCCTTCAGACTTGTTATTGTTGGTTTTGTGACATTTAGATTGTGCTTTTTTACTAATTATCACACCCCCAAGAAGAGGAACTGATTGTGAAACCAAGCACCACAAGACACCCCTGCACTTTTTTCACATCAGTACATAGATACAGGGAGCACCACCACGAAGACACACCCCAGAATCTCTTCAGAGAGCCCTCCCAACACTTACCACATCACTCATACTGGCTGCCATCTTTACATTCATTTATTTAGCGACTGCCAATAAACTGTATGTAGTGCTATGAGCCCACACACCTTATTCACCAAGGTACCTTAGACTGTTAGATACATTACTTACAATGGGTCAGTCATCCATACATCAGAGAAAGATGCTCTCTCAGTCATTCACACACTATGGGTGAACCTGAACAGCATGTCTTTGGACCGTGGGAGGAAACCAGAGCACCTGGAAGAAACCCATGCAGGGAGAACATGCGAACTCCAGACAGACCGAGCGGGGATCGAACCCACATCCTCTCACACCACCCAGCTGCTGTGAGACAGCAGCACTACTGTCTTAATTGTTGTGTTTCCTCAGTAAACACGCTGAGAGTGATTCCTGTTAACTGGCATGGAGCCTCTTTAATATCAGTGCTGGTTTTTTACGACACGTGTTCCAGTAACTATCCTTTAAATCTATCTCCGTACCCCTTAGAGATCCTTCATATACCTACTATACACTACTTCCATCTACAGGCAATAGCAGGAACAACAGCTGATCACCACATTGATAGACTGGGATCCAGCAGTCCTCCTGGCCTCCCTCTCCTTCTTTTCATTACGTTTCTGGTACCCACATTTAAGTTTTTTTATTCCCCGACATTTTCAATCACTCAGCCGCTTGTTCTTCCACTGTAGCTTCACTTCTAACTTAAACTGTTCTCAGATGAGCCTCGACTCTGGTGAAGTTCACTAGCTGGGGTGGGACTTACAATTTTATTGGCTCCCTCCGCTGTTTGTCACTGACTGAGCCGAACTAATTAATAACCATCAGACCAAACTATTTTTAGGGAGGGGAGAGGAGATTGTTGGAGAAATTCTTTCACAAAATTGCATGTTTTGTGGTTTTCATTAAACTCTCAGGCATACAAGCTGAAACTGTAATAAATATACTACAATTATTCAAAGAGTAGGGGCCTATATAGTGTAACTACTTGATTTTGAGGGGCCCCCTGGACAGTGGGGGCCACTATAATTGTCACCACCTTTCACCCCACAGGCGACAGCCCTGCTTCTAAACCACATTTTTAATCATGGTTAACAGTGGAACCGGTTACTCTCAACATCCCTACTTAGCAAAGAATCGCAGTCCAGTGAAGAAGGTGACCAGGGTGATCATCCACAGAGAGAGGAAAGTCTGAGGCAATGCTCTGGGTTCCAAACACTCTCCCAAAGGAGTGAAGAAGTACTGCAGGGAAGGACATGAATTTTCTTTAGCAAAATATGAACACTTAAAACAAAATGGGATTTTTTTTCATTTTTATCCATTTCAGCTTCTATGACTTTGTATGTTCTGGTTTCTTCCCATAGTCCAAAGGCATATTTTTCAGGTGAACAGGTGACTTAACTATCCTTACTGTGCATATGTGTGTCTATTACCCTTATTGAGCTGGTTCCCCGTGTACCAGGGTGTGTGTCGCCACACAATATTTGCTTCCACCATAGACTCCTGAGTAGCAAATTGATTAACGAAAACTGATTTTTTGTTAATTTGTTGTAATTTTTAACAGCTGGTAACCATTGTAAAGTGGTTCAGAGTTTTAAGTCATATACAGTACTTTTCTTCTTATTATTAAATAATGGTGACACGATGGCATAGCGAGTAGCACTGATGTCTCACAGCACCTGGGTGGTGTGAGAGGATGTGAGTTCAGTCCCTGCTCAGCCTGCGTGGAGTTTATATGTTCCCTCCGTGTTTGTGTGGGTTTTCTCCGGGTGCTCCGGTCTCCTCCCACACTCCATAGACGGGCTGTTCAGGTTCCCCCATAGCGTGTGAGTGACAGAGTGTGTTTGTGATCCACTGATGTAGGGATGAGTGGCCCAGTGTGAGTAGTGTATCTAGCAGTATAAGTCACCGCGGTGAATAAGGTGTGTGGGCTGATAACCCTACATAGAGTTTGTTGGAAGTCACTTTGGAGAAAAGCATCTGCTAAATAAATAAATGCAAATGTATCATTGTGCATTGTATTTGCATTGGAGGTCCGTCGCTGCTTTTGTGGTGTTTCAGGTAAGTGTAGTTGTTTTGCTACCGCTTTTTTCCTGTCATGTAGCTGTGCGCATTGATAGACACAATCGGTTGACCATGCGCCCAACATGTCGACCATCAAAGTCTTATACGGCAAGCGAGCCGTGCAACTTCGCCACCACTGGAGACCTGGGCGCTCTCGCTGCTACAGTAACCTAGTCTATCCTCACCTGTCACTCCCTCCATCTTGCTTTAATTTCTCCACGGGACTCTGGAACTGCCTCTCATTCTTCTGTACTCATTGTCACTTTTTGCCACAACTTAAAATCTCTCTCACCTGTCTGCCTTGCCTCTGCCACGCTGTCTGCTCTCCCTTATGCTGCACAATTCTTGGATCTATCAACAGATGATGCCACTGACATTTCCTCTCTGCCCTATCGTCCTCCCTTGACTCTCTCTCTCCACTGTCTTCTAGACCAGCACGCCCCATTGCTACCCCATGGTTGTCTGATACGTTACGAGCTAAGAGGACCAAACTGCGGGCTGCAGAGTGAAGATGGAGTAAATCCAAGACTCCATCGGACCTGGATGCCTGCCAGTCATTCTTAGCTGCTTTTCACTCTGCTTATATAAAAAAATTAAAAATCAGTAGGAGGTTATCAGGATTCATATATCCTTTGTTTTATGCACATACTTACATTTATTCACTTAGCAGATGCTTTTGTCCAAAGCAACAGGTACTATCTAGTGTTACTAGCCCACACACCTTATTCACCAAGGTGACTACATTACTAGATACACTACCTACAAGGGGTTACTCATCCATGCATCAGTGAAACACACTCACAAACACACACACTACAGGGGAACCCAAACAGCATGTCTTTGGACTATGGGAGGAAACCCACACAGACACGGGGAAAACACACAAACTCCACACAGACTGAGCAGGGATTGAACCCACATTCTCTCGCACCACCCAGGTGCTATGAGACAGCAGCACTACTCACTGTGCCACTGTGCCACCATGCCCCCCATACTTGCGCAATGAACATCGGTGCATCAAGTGAAAGGTAACAGATTAGGTTTACTTGAGAGTTACATGTCTGCAGCCATGTTTCTTTCTCTTAATGTAAAAAAGCATCTGCTAAATGAATAAATGTAAATGTATTAATAGTCCACATCTGGCTGAATAACCACCTTTCTACAGAAGATGGGTTTAAAAGTCTATTGATTAGAAATGTTCAAACTCGGACATAAAGTGCATGGGTGACTCAGACATGGAACACAAGATACACACGTGGTATGAGAAACAGTGTTGGTGAATGAAGTGAATATAAAGAAGCGTGATGTAGATTTGGCGGTACACAGGCCCTGGACAGGATCACAAAGGACTGGAATAAACACGACAGGAGCTCAAGACTGAAACAGAAACATGTTGGAACAGTAACTTGAGAAACATATCAGTGAACAAGAATCATTGGAAAATCGCAGGGAAAGCAGTGAAGAGTTAATCAAACTTCCAACCAATGTCAATGACTGCTTATCCTGAGTGGGGTTGCGGCGAGCTAGAGTCTATCCCAGAAACACAGGGTGCCAGGCTAAAGGGGGAGGGAAAAGACCCTGGAGGGGACACAGGTCCATCATAGGGCACCCCAAACAGGACTCAAATCCTGGACCCACCACACAACAGGCACCAGCCAAACCCCCTCATGGAGCCCCATCAACCCTTGAAAACAGGTGTATTGGCTCAGTTTCTTGGATATAGAGTGGTGCCTTTGGTGGACATTGAGAATTTTACTCCCTGGGATTGTAACAACATGAATGATTTTGTTTTAAGATGAATTAAATGTGACATTGTTTACAAACATCATTACTAACTGAGCTCTCACAGTTCAATAGCATTTTCTCCTCCCTCAAGCTGGATGAAGAGTGTTCCTGCTGTTCCTTGTCAATTTTCTCATCCAAACACAGTAGTGTAGTTTCCTGAATTGTCTGTCAGTCACTTCAGTTTTCCATTTTCTCTTTGGTTGAAATATTTGTAAATAAGAAAAAATTTCTTAGAAGATACCGTACATCCATATGTCAACCAACGCTCATCACGTGAGTAGGCACACCTTATTAGGAGCAGCCATGAAAAAAATTTGGGAAAACTACCGGCTGTACAATTGCCTCATTTGGATAGAGGAACTGCATAATTCATAATCGTTACTTAAAATCCTCTGGAGGTTTTTAGATTTAGGTGCAGAACATATAGAAGATATAATTTATTCTACTGTCTTTGAAGGACTGCAGTGTTCATTGTGTTCCTTTGTGATTGTTCTTGGATGAAGCTGAATTATTGCATTGGTAATATAGAAAGGGTTTTATTTGAACAACACAATTATACTTTTACAATTTTAATTATACAACTTTTAAAATAACCCAAACAGTAATCAGCCTGAATTATAAACACAATGAAGAATTTTTTAAATAATGTGTTTAATCTATAATTATGTTGTCATGTATGGAAAGTCATATCATACTGTTGGACTGACAGAAGTGATGATCAGTGGTCTTGAGTTTGTACCGTTGTTATTGAGAAAAGGGCTGAAGAATGGATAGAGTTTCTCAGTGAATTTATATCCAGTGAAAGTGTAGATATGAGATCTGGTCTCCACACTGTAAAAGGAGACCTGACCCTCCTCATAGTCCACATACACCCCCACCTCCTGGGGCTTCACACTCAGGTTGAGGGACATAGAGGGATCAGCATGAGTCTTATACTCATTTCCATTCCTCAGCCAGATGGTCCAAAGACCATTATTAGGACTCAATGAAATGTCTTCCTTCCTGACAATGGACTCTCTGGCCACTCCTAAAGTCCAGTCAGTCTTGTCCCCAACCTGCACCTCCCAGTAATGTCTCCTTGAAGAAAACCGCTCTTTTCCCAAGACAATGACAGCTCGATAAAATCTCCCTGGGTTGTCAGGGAGATCCTGCTTTGTGTCTCCATGTCGCACTTGTTTCCTGTCCTCAGACAGGACAAGTTGAGGATGTGCTGTATCAGGGTCCAGAGTTACATCAGCTGGAGAAAAAGAATAAAAACACAAACCACCCTGAACCTTACAGAGAATCTGTTTCTGTTTCCCTGTACTATGTCGCTTATTATGGGATTTTAGTCAATGTTTTTTTGATGCCTACTGATGTGAATTTTATTGTGTTTTATGTATCATCTAAATAGAATGGATAACATTACAAAGACACTTTGATTTTATAGCATGTGACATTATTTCATAAAAATTTACCTTGTGGAAAAGGTAAATCTTGTCTTGTGGAATCCCTCATCTTTACTGTGTATCATTAACATTTTTTCATTCTACTTCAGACATGAAAACACTGTGGTGTGATGGAGGGTAGGTAGAGAATGAATGTTAGCAAACATAAAAATTCTACCTGTTCTGTTCAATTAATTAAAATTAAAAGTTTCCTTGCCCACAGTTACAGTGTCAGCAATCAACTCTGGGACAGAGGAAAAAGCTCAGCCTGAGAAGATTGCTCACAGCAGAGATTTATTTTTTGGAAAAAAATAACGTAGAATTCCTATTGCATGCACATTGTACCATCATGAAAAGCAATTTCCATCAGAAATATGGAAATGAACATGTAATTTCCTTTAGTTTTTAGAGGAATTGCTCAATTTCTTTTAGCTGTATATGTACAAAATATCTGTCTACTTTTAGATTTCAGACTAAACAGCTAATCATAAGCATATATTAAAATTGAAATTCCACTGACTTAACAAATATTGCTCCTATCCTATCAATGAGTTGAGACATCAAATGTAAATATCATTAAAATGAAAAATCCGCATGAATATTTAACTATAAAAATTTAGTTTCTGTTTAAAAGGAATGTGGTTGACCAAACTTGTACCTGCAGCTTTACGAAGCCACTTCCACACTGAAAGAGGAGAAAACACAGGTTAAAGCCACAATCCTGACAGTAACAAAGAGCACATGATGGACTGGAGCACATCATAGAATAATATTCGGAGGGGGTGGTTGGGCAATTGTGTATAGACCACAGTTTGGGAGTTTTATGATGATGTTTGTGTTATGTTTACTCATGTTTGTGACATATGACATTTACAGAACATACTACTGCATTAAGGAACATTTTACCTCCTGAAGATTCAGTAAAACAGTTTTACCTGCATTAGGGACAATGCCTTCTTTTCCTGAAGAATAAAAATCAATAACACATCATTCTGTAAAATAAATAAATAACCAGTGGACTGATCTCAGTGTTTCATAAATGTTCACTTTAGCGAAAACCTTTTTTTCTTCTCCTGTAACTACAGACATTCTAGTTGTTCCTTTACATTTTGGCTACAGAATGAAATCGAAACTGGCTATAACTCAATATATTTCTTTCACTCTTTCCTTCAGCGGTTCTAAAAGTACTTTCATATACATGTTTCTTTTTCGGAAATGTTTTTGTTTGAAAGTGCAATAATTATGTTTCACCAGTGAAATCGGCTGTTTATCAATTCTAATTTCACACTACAAATGTTGGCAATGTTTCGTAATTTCCACTAGATAATGTATGTGCATTATACATGTCATAAAACCATACAATAAAATAAATTTTTATAGAAAATGTACACTAAATTTGCCAAAATGTACCAATATTTATACAGCAGATAATTACAGCACAAAACAATGGACTTTAATTTTGTTTATATTCCAGGAGGTTTGATGAAAAGGAACTTACTTGATGTCTCTGACAGAACTCCTTTGGCTAAAATCAACAAATTACAAAAATTTAAAAATGCATAACAAGACAAGAGAAATAGTTTAACATTGATACAGTTCATTTCTGATCTTATTGCAAATAGGTTTAATTTTGTTTTTTTTTTTTTTTTTAAAAAAAAAACCTTTGTTTTAATTCCAAAAATGAGGGCATTTTCTTCTGTGATTTATTTGTTATACATTCTGGTCAATAACAAAACAAATTATACCCACTTTTATGGGCCTGTTAATATTCAGTCAGTTACACTGGACTTCATGTTTCCTCTGCTCTTCAATATTACTTACCAAAAGTCTGCAGCTCTTCCAGATCATTCTGCAGGTGAGCATTCTGTTAAGCTAAAACCCAATAAAACACAGAGAAGTGTATCTTTTTTGAGCACCATTGCTCAGATTAAATTAATTAAATAGAAATTCATTTTAAAACGTGTTGTTCCAGGACAGTGTATAAATACTGTGATAACAAACAATGTGTCTTACAGGACCTCTTTATAAAAATGAGCCAAAAGTTTCTGTCATATTGTTATCTGTTTGGTTTGTAGAGTTTAATGTTCACTGTACAAATGCACAGACAATTTGCATCACTTTTGCCAACTTACCAAGGTTGAAATTATCAGTGTTTTTCTCATTCAGTTTTTCCTGCAATCCTATATTAAAGATATCAATGTAACTTAGTTCAGTCTTTGTGCCCTAATCTTTTTCATGTTTTGGTCTTGAAATAGACAACAAGAAAGATGTACTTTGTGACAACATCAGAAATATCTTCAGGAACCAGAATCAGAGGATATGTGTACATACATCAACACTGCCTCTTGGACACCTGTCTTTTTATACAGGTGCCCACATATTAATGCTTGACTGTTTTATTTGCTTGTGTCCAGTCAAATAGTCACAGGTCTCAAGGTTTAAATCTGAGAAGCATGATATTCTCCAGGAGCAATATGTTTACTTGTGTACAGGAGATGCTACTTTGACATTTACATGTACATTTACATTTACATTTTTTCCTTCAGTGGACGCTTTTCTCCAACTCCCTCACTGTTGTACCTGGTCCGCAGGGGAAGGTCATCTTTTCCACAGCTTCCCCGAGTGCAAGCTGCCCTGCTCTGATGTGGTGCTGGCTGGTCTGGCATCGGCAAGCGATGGCTTGAGGAAAGACGCAACTATGTCAACCTGTGCTGGAGAACGAATTAAAGATAAATTACTGGGTGAATAAAAGGAGAAATGAGAAAAATAATAAAAATGAGGTCAATACATTTAATCAGTTATGTAAAAAATAAAAAATCAGCTCTGCTCTTCTAGAGCCAGCTGTTTTATTTTAACATTTACTTGTCTGTTAAATTAGTTTAGATATACAATTTTCACTTTGCAGTGACGTTTAAAAACATTAATGAGTTTTGAAATAATGTTAATCCTATAGTGGGTTTTCAACAGCCAGTCCTATCCAGACAGGGACAAATATGCTTGTCATCAGTCTTGACATTAGGTAAACATAGAAGCTTATTAGAAGCAAGGCATGTAAAGAGTTTTTCAGTGAAATTAAATATGGAATCAGAAAGTTAGGCCAACAAAACAATCTTTTGATCCTGGGAACATCGAGTTTTGCACAACAATGCAACAAAATAAGTTTATTATTGCTTAATTTTAAAAGTGCTTTGATTTCAGTTCTCTTAGGACAGTTTCAGTTGATAATTCCTGTCTTGCTGCTGCATCTGTAGCAGGATGGATTTAACTTGATCAGCTTGCAATGCACTGCGTTTGAATTGCATCACAGGAATTTTTGTTTTGCAAGCAACTTCAAGGAAGTTTATTTATAACAAAGTGAGAATTAAACTTCTGGGTTGCGTTGTGTTATATTACTAACAGTTTAATTTTCTTTCTTTTGTTCATTTGTAGAGATATACAGATGTCACAAGGTTAATGAGCTATGTGCCTGCACACAAGAAAAAACATTTCACCGCTTCATTTTTTGTTGGTTTAAATGCTCATTGATATTGCAGTCAGTATTGCTAATTTATATGATGCTGTAAGTGTGTGTCTGGCTGTGACTGTGAACGTCCACTAACCCTAACACTGATGTCTGCAGAATAAAATCCATCAACTGTGTGACTGTTGTGGAAGAAAATTCTCCGCACAGAACTAATAAGCCGCAGGAGCTCTTTTGACCTGTACACAGAATATTCAGACACGCAAGATTTTTCACGACAACATCAGCCAATGGGAGAACCCTGAACAACTTGGGTGTCTTCGCGATCAGTCCCTGCAACCTTCTTTTATTTGCAAAGCTCATGCATAATTCATTTCAGGGCATAAAACTGGCGTATGAGTAACTTTCCATTTCTTGGTCCTCAGAACTTTCTTCTTTATCAGTTTTTGCTCTTTGCGTACAAAGCAGAGGCAGCAAACACCTCGCTTCTCGTTAACCCCATTTTATTAACCCCATATTATCATTTTCTATCATATTTTACCCATATAGGCACCACCTCGCTCTGCATGTGTTCAGTCACTTCTGGGTGTCAGAACAAGCTTGTTTGTTAGTACTTTTCTACTTAGTTAAGTCACAACGCATTCCAAGCATACATTTCAATTTTAAAGCATGTGTAATCATCGTGTAATCATCAAGGCATATGTTCAGATCATGTTTAGACCTAATTTAACACCACACACTATTTTGTGTGATCCTGGTTATGTATCTTTGTGCCCAAGGAGCACAGAGCAGCACAGAGTGTGTGCAGTAAGTACAAAGTATGCTAACAGTAAGATGTATAATGATTGACTGTATTAAGAAACTATGCATTTAATATAATATTATTTTAATTTATTTGCATAAATATAATTGGCTTAGTAAGTATTTGGTATTCCAGCATGTAATTCATGCATTACAAAGTTGCATGGAAGGTATGTGACCCACAGGGACATATTGTACCACCTGAGATTCAATAATACCACTAAATTAGTACCACAACAGTCAGAGGAACTGTGCGTGATGACGGGTGAAAATAAAAACTACATTATCTGTTCTAACCTGTTCATCTGAGTTGTGATTTTTGTAATCAAGTTTAGTTAATACTGTGATGTATTATAAAGCCTTCTCATACACCGTCTTCATATAACAGTCCCAAACAACAAAAGACTGGATTATGAAAATGTGACCTTATTTCAAACAAAAGCCCTCTTCTTGTAAACTGTAGTGTTTTTGCTGGTTACGTGCTTATTTAACAGGTATTTCATTCACTGCCTGCTATGTCTTTTACTCTCAAGATTATTCTCTATTTCACAAGTGTTTTTACCCTGGAAAGTGGTGTGTCTGTTGTTATGGTGACTGATTATTATGTGATCCTGAGAGATTTCAAATTTACTACATGGAAGATGGAGCCTCAGAGCACATTGCTTGTATTTTCAACATTTTACTGAATGTGTGGAAAGGGTTTTATTCAATTCCTGGAAACAGATTAACTACATTTGTACTTGTTCTTCTTAGTCTTCGTTTTTTTCCTGCATTGAATCTAAATCCCCTGAGTTGGATTTGAACCTGTGACCAAACAGCACTAACTGCTGCTCCATTATACTGCACTCTCTTCACCCTTTTCTTAGATTTCTTTGTTGCAGGGCAGAAAAAAAGAGCTGAACTTCTGCTTCCACTATTAGATGGAAGTGAAATGCACTCAGAGAGGGAAGTCAGAGAGTCCTGGCTGAGTGTGTTTTGAAATCAAATTTTTGAATTTTTTTAATCAGGAGTTCATTGTGATTTCCTAAGAAACCCTAATGACCTGTTTGTCAAATCTTATTCAAGAGGTGTTTATGTTCCAGTCCTGAGTGCCAGTCCTGTCTACTCCTGCCTTTTGTGCTCCAATCTTGGACCAGAGTTTCAGTATTTCGTAACACCTCCATATTCCAGTCCCACTCACAGATTCCGGTTTCATGTTTCACCTTTGTGAGAATACGCTGACCCGTGTTTATTGTTTCATCTCAACACTGCTGTGTACTTACAAATACACTCTGCACATGGGGTCATACTTTTCGTCCGTGTTCGGATGCTACAGCAACACGCGTCCGTGTCTGACTCTTGTCCAACACTTACAAGTGATTAGACCATTTGAGAAATTTAAAAAAATGCAGGGTTAAGTAGAATTTTATAATTTTACTTTTACTTTCACTTTGGAATCATTCATTTTAAATGAACTCTGACATCAGCTGCAGTTAAGTTCATTACAACTTGACATTCCAACAGTTTAGTTCAGTTTTTGTCAGACAGAAACAGGAGTTATGATGAGAGGTACTGAAGGTGTACCACTACAAGGGTTTAAGGCTGGATACATTTTCTCAGTGAAACTGTAACCTGTAAACGTGTAGATGTGAGACCTGGTCTCCACATTGTAGAAGGAAACCTGACCCTCCTCATAGTCCACATACACCCCCACCTTCTGGGGGTTCTCTCTAACATTGATAGAGATGGGGGGGTCCCCCGCAGCAGTGTAAGTTTTGTCCTTGAACGTCACAGTCCAGAAACCTTTTGCAGTGTTTGGTGTTATGCTCTCCTTTCTGTTTATGGACTGTTTGACAACACCGACTACATAGCATGCTTTTTGTGAAACTTGGACCTCATAGTAGAATCTTCCTGAAGAGAAGCTCTCTTTTCCCAGGACACTGTACCAATTGTCAAAACTCTCTGGTTTCTTGGGACGATTCTGTGGGGTTTCTGTGTATCTTACTTCTTTTCTGTCTTGAGAAACAATCAAGTTTCCATGTGCTGTGTTGAGGTCCAGAGTCACATCAACTGTGGAGAGAAAATAACTGGTGACCTCAGACAAGGAAAAAAAAAGACTTGTGCAAGTGAAAGGATTAGATGAAGAGAAAATGAGTTCTGAGCAATTTGTGACAGAAAAATAGTTTAATTCCAGATCAACAATCCAAAAATCTTTTATATTTTTAATAGAATATAATAAATTTAAAAAAAATTTAATTTCAACAGTACCTGCTGCTTCACGAATCCACTTCCACACTGAAAGAAGAGATGTCCTTCATTAATATTATAAATTGAAGAACACACACAGGTTAAGACTGCTTTCCCTGGAGCCCAATTTACTCCTGACTGAAAATTAGACCATGGCAGCACAGTGCCATACGTAGTGTGAAACTTTGGTACCATATTACACTGTACTGTGTTATACTTATGAGTAGTCTTACCTAATGGTAAAATAACACCTTCTTTTCCTGGAGAAAGAAAATATATTAATGTGGATCACATTTCTGCAGGACACAAGTTTGAAACATGCAAAAACTATATATATAATGGACTCAATATGTAATATATGGTCCTAATGGTAAATTATCACATTTACATCCCAGATTCCTTGTACTGTGTATGTAATTATCTACAGTGTGGTATATACAGTACCTAAAATTTCTGTCAGCAATAAAATAGTGTTCATTGGTAGAGTCTGAACTAATTGTTCAGTGGGTTCAAAACTTGCGGAGACAATTGAAACCAGAAGTCTTTTCTTAATTCCATTTGTTCATAATCTCAATCACTACATGACAGTCAATAAAAATTTAATTCTGTCAATGTCCCTCATTTTGCTGGTTAGATTCTGTAAAAAACTCAGGTAAAGTTATGAAAAATTTATGAACTGCTGTTACATTTATTTCATTTTCATCAACTCTTATCTTATGCAACATCACTGTGTTCCAGAACCAATCCTGGACACGCAGCAGATGAGGCAGGTTACACTGTGGGCTGGACTTTTATTTTAATTGATTATCTTTAATTAACGTGCAACATTCTTCATCTTCTGATCACTTGCTAATATCATCTATGTCATTCTGAGCATCTGCATCTCATGTTACAGACATTTAAGCAATGAATTTTTGAAGAGACAAACATTTCTGAGTTTATACTGAATTCTATGCTTTTCAGATTGTTCACTGTTTGAAAATAACCCACTTGCCCACTTGCAGAAATTACACACACTGGCAGAAGCCGCTTGTCCCGAACGGGAAGCCGGAGCCTAACCAAGCAACACAGGGCACAAGGCTAGAGGGGGAGAGGACGCACCCTGGAGGGCATGCCAGTCCAATACAAGGCACCCCAAGCAGGACTCAAGCCCCAGACACACCCGCAAGCAGGACCCAGCCTAGCCCGCTGCGCCAACCGCACTCCCCTTCCAGAAATTAGTTGTCAGCAAAACAAATTCATACATTAATGTCACTGTGTTAAGGATGCACTTTGACAAAGGCATTGGTCAAGTTGACTTCTCTTTCATTTCAGTAACAGCAATACCCACTTTCATTTTAATTCACAGGAATATGATTGGATTCTCCAGAATTTACCTTATTTCATTTAGCTGACACTTTTCTCCAAAGCAACTTACACTGTTAAGGTCACAATTATTTACTGGATGTGTCCCTTCAGCCTTGCACCCTGTGTTGCCAAATTGGGCTCCAGGGAAAGCAGTCTTAACCTGTGTGTGTTCTTCAATTGCCCATTTGTACAGTTGGGCAATTTTTTTTTACTGGAGTAGTTTAGGTTAAGTACCTTGCTCAAGGGTACTACAGCCAAAGGTGGGGATCAAACCTACAGCCTTTGGATTCAAAGGCAGTAGCTCTAATAAGCGGAGCTCTCGTTCTTCTCCTCTGCCTCTCTCAATCGATGTCCTGCAATGCTCGGTATTGGGTCCTCTTCTTTTTTCGATCTACACCTCCTCCCTCGGTCCGGTCATAGCCTCCCATGGATTCAAATACCACTACTATGCTGACAATACTTAGCTCTTCTTCTCCTTTTCATCTGGTGCGTCAGACATCTCCACATGCATTGCTGCCTGCCTGTTAGACATCTCTTCATGGATGTCTGATCACCACCTCCAACTCAACCTCTCCAAAACAGAGATTCTTTACCTCCCAGCTGGCCCATCATCCTGTCACGATCTAAGAGTCTGGAAATAACGATTGACACGAGTCTGTCTTTCTCTCAGGACATAATGCATAATATTCGTAGGAGCTGTCCCTACCTCACAATTGACTCTGCCCAATTACTTGTCCAGGCCATGGTAACTTCCCATCTGGACTACTGCAACTCTCTCATGTGTGGACTTCCTGTTACTGCCATCAGATCTCTGCAGCTTCTACAAAATGCTGTTGTACGAGTTGTGTTTGATTTGCCAAAGAGTTCCCACATATCTCCTCTTCTCATTTCTCTGCACTGGCTTCCTATAGCTGCCCGAATCAAATTCAAGTCCCTGGTTATTGTTTAGAAATGCATCAATAGAACTGCTCCCAGCTATTTACAGGTCTTGATCAACCACTACACCCCAGATAGACCCCTTCATTCGTCTACTTCTGCTCGCTTGGTGGTCCCGTGCACGAAAGGTAACACACAGAGGTTCTCAGTTCTGGCAGTTGTGGTGGAACAACCTTCCTCTCTCACTCAAAACTACGGAAACTCTGTCTACATTCAAGAAGGGTCTGAAAACTCACCTTTTCTGGACCTATTTCACCCAAGATCGCTCCAGCTCATGTACGGTGTAATGTTCATTCATCGTGACTTCATGAGCATCACTAGATAAAGCCTTTAATCAGCCACTACTCTGGCATTGTATTTGCTTCCTTGTGTATCTTAATATTATTTAAAAAAAAAAAAACTCGTAGGAGGGTATCAGGATTTGTCTATCCTGTGTTTTATGCACCTACTTGAACAATGAACCTCAGCGCAGCAAGTGGTAGGTGACAAACTAGGTTTGCTTGAGACTGTCATGTCTGCAGCTATGTCTCCTCTTAATGTAATGCATAAATTGTATTTTTGCTGAGATGTACGTCGCTTTGGACAAAAGCATCTGCTAAATGAATAAATGTAAAGTAATAGCTACAATACGAGCTCTCCCATTACATCTGCTCCAGGATCCACACACACACACTGAAACCACTTGTCCCAAGTGGAGTCGCAGTGAACCGGAGCCTAACCCGGCAACACAGGGTGTAAGGCTGGAGGGGGAGGGGACACACCCCAGACAGGACACCTGTCTGTCACAAGGCACCCCAAGTTGGACTTGAACCCCACACCCACCAGAAAGCAGGACCTGGCCACACTCACTGCCCCACCATGCCCCCTCTTCTAATATCCCATATAAATACATTAAAAAACAGTAACAATGATTTTTGCAATAATGTTAATTGTTCTGTTCTTGTAATATGTTACAAGAACAATTATTATATATTAATATGTAATAATTACATTATTACATTATTGCAATTCATGTTAATTCATTTTTGTTCTGAAATGCTTTTGTTGGAAAGTGCAATAATTATGTTTCACCAGTAAAATCAGCTGTTTATCCATACCACAAATGTTTACAGTGTTTCATAATTTTCACTAGGTAATGTATGTGGATTGTACATGACATGAAATCATACAAAAATAGTCATTACGCAAAATGTATACCTACATATACTAACATATACCACTGTTCATACAGCAGAGAATTACAGCACAAAACAATGGACTGAAATTTTGTTTATATTTCAGGAGGTTTGGTGAAAGGGAACTTACTTGAAGTCTCTAACAGAACTCTTTTGCCTAAAATCAACAAATCACAACAATTTGAAAAGGCATAACAACAAGACATGGGTAAGAGTTTAACATGTATACACTTAATTTCTGTTCTTATTGCAAATTGGTTTAATTTTGTAGTTGTTTAAGTTTGTTTAGTTTCTTTTAACTCAGAAAATGGTAATTTTACAACTTCTGTCATTTGTTTCTTTTGCATTTTGGACACTAAAACGACAAATTATTCACAGCTTCATGGGCATATGAATATTCAGATCATTTACATCTAACTTCATGTCTGCTGTGTTCTTCAATATTACTTACCAGAAGTCAGCACCTCCTTCAGAGATTTCTGCAGGTGAGCATTTTCTTCAGCTAAAACCCAGAAAACACAGAGCAGTGTATTTTTGTGAGCACCACTGTTCAGATTAAGTAAATTAAATAAAATTTCAATTTAAAACGTGTTTATTCAGTACAATGTCTAAACACTGTGAGAACAAGCAATGTGTCCTACAGGCACTTGGTTAGAAAAATGAACCACAAGTTTCTGTCACTTTGTCCTCTGTTGACATCTTGCTTTATTGAAACTTCAGATTTTCTTCATGTAAAAACTAACAGTGCAAATCACATACAAACATGTTTTGAACTGAAATAATTGTGATTTGCCCTAAATGAAATTTGAAAATGAATGTGTTTTTCCACGCTTTCCCACTTACCCAGTTTGGAATTCTCAGTGTTCTTCCCTTCCAGCTGTTTGACCTTTTCCAGAAGTTGACTCTCTTTGTCTTGTAGTTGTTGGGTCATTTTTCTCTGCTGAGTGCCCTGATCCTGTAGGAGTTTGATTTTGTCCTGCAGTTCCTTGTTCTTATCCTCCAGTTGCTTCTGCAACCCTGTAACACAGTCATTAATGCCCCTTTAAATCAGTGCTTTTTCGTTGAATTTGAACTACTTGCCTTTTGGTCGTGGCATGGGCCAAAAGCAAAAAAATATTTAAAATCTCAGTTCCATTCTATACACCCCAGATGGGATGCCAGGCTGCCGGAAAGTACCTCAAGCAGGACTCAAACCCCAGACCCACCACACAGTCATTAGTGCCCCCTTGGATCAGTTCATCATAATTTCCTGAGCTACTTGCCCCTTGGTCTTAGTGTTGGGCAAAAGCAACAAGACATTTAAAATCTCACTTCAGTTGTACAGAGTAGTAAATGCTATTACACTCACCAGAGATCTGCGTTGAGCTCCTGCTCTCAAGCGCCTTCAGCTCATTCTGCAGGTCAGTTCTCTGTTGGACTGAACATGCAAAGGAATACAGAGCAGTGTGTTTGTTATGAGACACACTGATCAGACACAATTCAAAAAACCGTTCCTGACTTACCCAGTTTGGAGTTCTCAGTGTTCTTGCCTTCCAGCTGTTTGATCTTATCCAGAAGTTGTCTCTCTTTGTCCTCTAGTTGCTGGGTCGTTTTTCTCAGCCGAGTGTCCTGATCCTGTAGAAGTTTGATTTTGTTCTGCAGTTCCTTGTTGTTGTCCTCCAGTTGTTTCTGCAACCCTGTGACACATCCATTAGGCTCCTTTAAATCAGTGCTTCTTCATTGATTTTGAGCGACTTGCCCCTTGGTCTTGGCGTTGGCCAAAAGCAACAAGACATTTAAGGTCCCAGTTCAGTCCTACATGGTAGTAAATGCTGTTACGCTCACCAGAGATCTGCGTTGAGCTCCTGCTCTCAAGCGCCTTCAGCTCATTCTGCAGGTCAGTTCTCTGTTGGACTGAACATGCAAAGGAATACAGAGCAGTGTGTTTGTTATGAGACACACTGATAAGACACAATTCAAAAAACCGTTCCTGACTTACCCAGTTTGGAGTTCTCAGTGTTCTTGCCTTCCAGCTGTTTGATCTTATCCAGAAGTTGTCTCTCTTTGTCCTCTAGTTGCTGGGTCGTTTTTCTCAGCCGAGTGTCCTGATCCTGTAGAAGTTTGATTTTGTTCTGCAGTTCCTTGTTGTTGTCCTCCAGTTGTTTCTGCAACCCTGTGACACATCCATTAGGCTCCTTTAAATCAGTGCTTCTTCATTGATTTTGAGCGACTTGCCCCTTGGTCTTGGCGTTGGCCAAAAGCAACAAGACATTTAAGGTCCCAGTTCAGTCCTACATGGTAGTAAATGCTGTTACGCTCACCAGAGATCTGCGTTGAGCTCCTGCTCTCAAGCGCCTTCAGCTCATTCTGCAGGTCAGTTCTCTGTTGGACTGAACATGCAAAGGAATACAGAGCAGTGTGTTTGTTATGAGACACACTGATAAGACACAATTCAAAAAACCGTTCCTGACTTACCCAGTTTGGAGTTCTCAGTGTTCTTGCCTTCCAGTTGTTTGATCTTATCCAGAAGTTGTCTCTCTTTGTCCTCTAGTTGCTGGGTCGTTTTTCTCAGCCGAGTGTCCTGATCCTGTAGAAGTTTGATTTTGTTCTGCAGTTCCTTGTTATTGTCCTCCAGTTGTTTCTGCAACCCTGTGACACATCCATTAAGCTCCTTTAAATCAGTGCTTCTTCATTGATTTTGAGCGACTTTCCCCTTGGTCTTGGCGTTGGCCAAAAGCAACAAGACATTTAAGGTCCCAGTTCAGTCCTACATGGTAGTAAATGCTGTTACGCTCACCAGAGATCTGCGTTGAGCTCCTGCTCTCAAGCGCCTTCAGCTCATTCTGCAGGTCAGTTCTCTGTTGGACTGAACATGCAAAGGAATACAGAGCAGTGTGTTTGTTATGAGACACACTGATAAGACACAATTCAAAAAACCGTTCCTGACTTACCCAGTTTGGAGTTCTCAGTGTTCTTGCCTTCCAGTTGTTTGATCTTATCCAGAAGTTGTCTCTCTTTGTCCTCTAGTTGCTGTGTCGTTTTTCTCAGCCGAGTGTCCTGATCCTGTAGAAGTTTGATTTTGTTCTGCAGTTCCTTGTTGTTGTCCTCCAGTTGTTTCTGCAACCCTGTGACACACCCATTAGGCCCCTTTGATCAGTGCTTCTTCGTTGATTTTGAGCTACTTGCCCCTTGGTCTTGGCGTTGGCCAAAAGCAACAAGACATTTAAGGTCCCAGTTCAGTCCTACATGGTAGTAAATGCTGTTACACTCACCAGAGATCTGCGTTGAGCTCCTGCTCTCAAGCGCCTTCAGCTCATTCTGCAGGTCAGTTCTCTGTTGGACTGAACATGCAAAGGAATACAGAGCAGTGTGTTTGTTATGAGACACACTGATCAGACACAATTCAAAAAACCGTTCCTGACTTACCCAGTTTGGAGTTCTCAGTGTTCTTGCCTTCCAGCTGTTTGATCTTATCCAGAAGTTGTCTCTCTTTGTCCTCTAGTTGCTGGGTCGTTTTTCTCAGCCGAGTGTCCTGATCCTGTAGAAGTTCGATTTTGTTCTGCAGTTCCTTGTTCTTGTCCTCCAGTTGCTTCTTCAACCCTGTGGTTAAAAGGACTTCAGTCTGTAAAACTCTGTTCTTTTCTGAGCTACTTGTCTCTTGGTCATTATGTTGGTGGCCAGCAACCTGAGTCCAGAGCTGTTAGAGTTTATTTTTTAATTTTTTTTAATATCACAACAAGGAATGGACATCGTGTTTGTAATATTAATACTGCTTCAAAAACTGTGTACAACGCATTTAATACAAATGTTGTGAACAGACTGATTATAGTTACCTTGTTGTTGTTTCAGTGTCCTGTAATGAATATTAAATCTTTTACTGGAAGTCATTGTGCTCATGGTGTGAAAGCCGATAAAATCATGGAACCCTGTAGGTCAGAGGTTCTTGACCCTTTTAAGAATTTTTATTTTTGTTTTATTTTTAACCCATTCAGTTGGTTACTTGTTATTTTCAAAGCAAGCCCGTGTGTGTGTGTGTGTGTGTGTGTGTGTGTGTGTGTGTGTGTGTGTGTGTGTGTGTGAAAGAGAGAGAGTGTGTGTGGAGGGGGTTAGTAATGTTACAGTTAGGTAAACTCTTGTTCTCACCAGAGATTTGGGTTGAGGTCTGACTCTGAACACCCTTCAACTCACTCTGCAGGTCTGTTCTCTGCTGGACTGGAAAAACAAAGGAAAAGTGACCCTTGAAATACACCAAAAATACCTACAAAAAAATACTACAATACTGAACAGATTTACTGCAGACCAACAATGGGAGTCATACACAGTGCTGCTTAAAAGTGTGTGAACCCCTTGTGTCCCTTGGTTTTACCACGAAATGGTTATTCAATAAGAGTCACTGATTCTCATGTGACATAATAGGTGTGTAATGATCAACTCCATGTGTTGCTTTTGAGGAAATCGTGTGTAGCAGAGGGGGGCGCGGTGGCGCGGTGGCGCAGTGGGTTGAACTGGGTCCTGCTCTCCAGTGGGCCTGGGGTTCGAGTCCGGCTTGGGGTGCCTTGAGGCGGACTGGTGTCCCCTCCCCCTCCGGCCTTACACCCTGTGTTATCGGGTAGGCTCCGGTTCCCCGTGACCCTGTGTGGGACAAGCGGTTCCGAAAGTGTGTGTGTGTGTGTGTGTGTGTGTGTGTGTGTGTGTATCAGAAACACACAAGTCGTTTATTTTAATATTTTATACAAGAATAATGATCATCCCTATGGGGTTCACTAGCAGCACTGTATCCATTTCTTATGTGATATTGTTTTTATATGTTTTATATTTGCCATGCAAAACACAATATATCAAATCTTCAAGTAATGAATTAAAAATTAAACTTGTTAGAGACGGTATGGTTCCTAGTGGAGACTGATACTCACTAAGTTTAGAGACTTCATTATTTTTCTCATCCAGTTCCTTCTGCTTCATTTCCAGCTGCTTGTTTCTGTCTTCCAGGAATCTCTGTCGTTCCTGCTCAGTACCGCTCTCCAACTGCTGCCTCTTTTGTTCCAGTTTGTTGTGTGATTCTGCTCCCAACATTATGTCAGATTGAGAACATAAAAACAAACAAATATAAAAAGTGTAAAACATAATTTTATGTTTACATTTCCATTTATTTCCTTCAAGTTCTAGTTTAGTTTTCGTTCTGCTGTTAAAAGACATTCATTATTCACTGTGATAATTGGCAAAGGATCCTGTCTTGTTTAAATCACATGTAAAATCATTTATCCCATAAACAGAATAAAAGAAAACAGTAATGCTTGTCCAGAACGTCCCCTTGTAGTTATGTCATTAAAAGGGGGATGAATTGAATCCAGCTAAGTGATGGATGAGAGCAATTCAGATAAAGATTTTTATAATATAGATTAATATTACAGAAATGAAAGGACATTCTACCAGAAACAACTATAACATGGGAAGTCACGTTAGTCGACAACAGAAGCAAGTCTTATAGACGTACCTTGAAGCTCTTTTAATGTTTTCACATGTATTGATCTCTGCCAAACTAAGAAAGAAAAATAATTATATGTCTGTCAACAGTACATTACAGCTCTGTTCTGCTAATAGACCAACATTAACACTTACAGTAGAAGCCCAGTCCAGCGATGAGAATCAGCAGGGTGACAATCCAGAGACAGAGGAAAATCACTGATGATCTTCTGGAATGAAAGGCTCTCCCAGCACGACTCTGAATCACTGACAGGTGAATAAATGCAGGAATTATTAGAGATGAGTAGTGAACCCTAAAGCAGCGTTTACTATTTCTTTATTTTTTTTTTGTCGTGTACAGCCAGTCAGTAGAAGTCAAAGAAAATGCCCCCAAACAGACTCAAAGTGTGGCACCAACTTAGACCAACTCGCTTCTACAATTGTCATTTTAGCTTAGTTGTAATAGCTCAAAGTTTAAAAAATTAATTTTTTTTAACGTTTATTTATTTTTTTTATTTGCTAGTTTTTTCTTTTTTGTTTATTATTGCTATGTCCAAGATTTCTAAAGAGCGTAATCTTGGGCAAGTTAAGTCAAGGCTGGTCTGTATTATTGTCCTTTCACTGATTAACTAAGTTTCCCCAGCGCCTTACCAGTAAAAGTGGCATTTCATTTACAATCAAATGAAGTTACAAACATAATCCCAGTCTCACTCATGTTCCTAGGCTTTGTTAGTATTTGATTTACTCTTTTAAAGGTATTGTAATGACCTGTGTTACCGAGAGTTTGGGTGAGAAAACGGATCTATTGTAAATAGCTGGATTGTGAGTAAGATGTGAATAAAGCGTTCAGCCACTGAGGGGACTTAACAGGAAATTTAAGGGGGTGACTGTGTTTACCAGCAGGAGAGGCAGAAAGCCTGGTGGGCACTAAACAGGGAGGGAAGGCTGGCTTGAGGTTAAGGCCCTTGACGGAAAGGGGTCCTCAGACTGAGAGCATTATTTCCTTTGTGTGCTGGCGTTCCAATAAACGTTCATAAGGATGCTGTTTGTGTGTCCTTCTTCACCCCATCTGAACCCAGGGCACAGTGCATTACAATATACCTCCCAAAACTTCAGTGGATTCCAAATATCACTTTATGTCAACATGTGTAAATATCATGAAACATCAGAGTTCTACACTTTCTCAGTTTCCAGCTAAATTTTCATCTTAGCACAGTTTAAATGGTTTTCCTAATTAGTTTTTAATAAAAAATACTTACCTCCCACAGGCTGAGTGCAGAGCCCTCCAGCTGGACTCCTTTCCTTTTCTGTCCCAGACACAATAGTGTACTTTCCTGAACTTTCTGTTATTGACTTCAGTTCCACATTCGCTTGGATATTTTCCATCTCCTGTGGAGCAGAGGTAAAAATGTTATATAATCAATAGATGTGACTGCATGTTAAGGTTTAACATTTATAAATAATTCCCTTGTTTGGCAGACACAGATTAGGATACAATTTACATACTGTCAAGAAGTTTCTACTCTGAGGACCTGAAGAAACCAATATGTGACAAATGGAAGAGTCTATATATACATGGTGATTTTCGTAACTTTCTTCACTTCTATAACTTAATTTCCGGATTCTTTCTTTTTTTTGACCAAGACCTGCTTGGTGACAAAGTTTCACTTGTACATTGACATGAGTATTAATGGTGCTGTCAGCATTCCATTGACACTGAATTTTGAAACTGAAATTTGCTGACCTTTTTCTCTCTGTATCATTTTGTAAAATACTTGGCACAGGTCACAGAAACCACCCAAAAATGTCCCTTCAGCCAAAAAAAAAAAAACTTTTAGCAAATTCAGAGGAAACTGGGCTTCCTGGATCAACACAGCTCAATTTAATATCTTTAAGCTGTTTAAAATGATCATTTATACTTACAACTCAGGTTTAAATGTATGGAATTTGAATTTGCTCTTGAAAAGAAAGCAGAGACCAAGCTCAGGTGATGGATGCAGCCAATTGGTTTAATTCATGTATTATGTATGAATTACCACTACTGTCATTTAGTTGTGGGGGTGCGGTGGCGCAGTCGGTTGGACCTCAGTCTTGCTCTCCAGTAGGTCTGGGGTTCGAGTCCTGCTGGGGGTGCCTTGCGACGGACTGGCGTCCCGTCCTAGGTGTGTCCCGTCCTGGGTGTGTCCCCTCCCCCTCCGGCCTTATGCCCTGTGTTGCCAGGTAGGCTCTGGTTCTCTGTGACCCTGTATGGGACTAGTGGTTCTGAAATGTGTGTCATTTAGCTGTAATTTGTGCAGCCTCTTCAGTTTAGCTTCATTAACAACAAACTTGAAGTTTATATACTTTGAATCCAAGATTCTCATTGAAAGTTTCATGACATTTACATTATTTAGATTGGGCTTTTAACTTTCCACGTAATTGCCACACCCCCAAAAAGATGAACTGATGGTGAAACCAGCACCACAAGACACTTCTGCATTCATTTCTCATCAGTACACAGATACAGGAGCACCACCACAAAGACACACTGCAAAACCTCTTCAGTACACTTACACTTATACAAAACACTTACCACATCATGTGTATTTTGTCTATCATCTTGTCTACCCACCTGTCTCCATCCAGTCTCTGAAAATGTCTTTGTGCTTCTTGTGATTGTTTATGATTGCACCTCTTTGGATTCATGATTCATCAGATTCACATTAGAGGTCTAATAAGGTCTGACAAAGGTTTGAGAGTAGTCAATGACAGTAATTTCTCTAAATTCTGATAAATACTCTAAATGCTGGCATATGTGGTCTAGAGGGGTGCAGAGGGGATAAGCAGGACCATCAAAACACACAGGTAGGCAATGAACATTTTATTAATATTACACCATCTTATATGAATAAGTTTAGGGTGCTATCAACTAATTTCACCCAGGAGCGACTGGAGGAATTCAGAGCTCTTGCTGAGGTGTAGATAATAATCAGGTCCTCTATGTATTAGAGAGCAGATCCACTGATGCTCTTGTAGACCATAACCAGAGTTTTGAACTTGTTGCAGGCGGACACAGGAAGATGAGCATATACCCAGTGGTGCAGGAGCCTAAGATTCTTTCTGGGCTGGAGGAGCTAAGCAGATCCTGGAGATATCGGGGTGATAGTCCTTTGAATGTCTTGTAGATCACTGAAGTTTTTAACTTGATATGAGCAGCTACAAGCATCCAGTGGTGAGAGAAAGTGAGGGAAGATACACAGAAACACTTTGGCAAGACAAACACAACTCGTTCTGCAGAGTTTTGCATCAGCTGGAGAAGCTTCATGTCAGAAGCCAGAAGACCAGACACGAGGGAGCTGTAATATTCCAGACAAAATAGCACCTTAGCTTGAGCCCTGCAGATAGCGAAGAGGATATGTGTCCAAGAGAAGGTTACATGGGAAGCACTAGAAGACAAGATGAGTCAGTTGTTACTCGCAGGGTCTTCCGTGCTGAGAGAATGAGACGACCAAACTGTCCTGAGAGATGCCTTCGGTCACTGACCCTTTCATTACAGCTTATCCATCCATTTTCATGAACCGCTTCTTCTGTATTGGGGTCACAGGGGTTCACACCTTGTTCCTGAATCACTGAGCACAAGACAGTGGGGGTACACCCTAAACTGGACACAAGTGCATTTCAGGGTAATTCACAATATACTCACTCACTACTGTTGGTGTTATTTTCAATTCCCAGTCCAGTGCCTGTTGTTTCTCTTTATTTTTCAGTTCACGATTTTCGTTCTTCATATAATATCTTCATATGTTTTGCAGTAGTTTTGCATCATTGCCCTCTGCTCCTGCTCCACAGTTCGTGGATTGTTTAGTTTTGTTTTCTGGAAACATCTTTGTGTCTTTCACTCATTTAGTCTTGTGCAGTTTAGCAAACAATCTGGAGCCCAAATGTTCTTTAGAGCTGTTTACACAGAGATATTTTTTATTTTGCAAACAAACAGCGCAGGACTGTGCTGGACCAGGGAGCAGCAGTGCTTGTGCTTCTGCAAATGTTTATTACTCTTTTGCACATTTATTAAACACTGCAAACAATTTTAAAAACACGGATGGCTTTTCAGGCCTGAGTGAGAAAGAAACACAAATACAAAGGTTTTAAATGTACTATAAAAAAATCAGTTAACACAGTTACTTTCAACACCAAGCTTTCAAATTGTCCCAAAATTCAAACTTCACTCTCAGAGCACTCATCCGACAGTCCTCTCTGTGTTTTGTGCGCTTCCCCCAAAAACACAGGATAAACTGTATTATTTAAAAACAAAACTTAACAAAACTGACCAGTTTCAATTTACAAGCAGTGGACAAATGGAAAGTACAGACGGTCCCCAATTTACAAGGGGGTTACATTCCGATTAACCCATCGTAAGTCGAAAATGCATTTAATACACCAAACCCACCGAACATCATAGCCCAGCGTACATGCGGTGGCCGTTACAGGCTTGCCGTCTTCATGCTGGGCAGTTATCTTGAGTTCCTCCTCAAGAGTAATTGCCCTCCTCTTCTTCTTCTCACCAGTAGCAGGAGACACAGATGGGCATTTCTGTGACATGGTGGATGCACAAAACACAATGTCGATACGGAGGGGGTATCAAAAAAAATGCTGGCAACACTGTAGAATACCAGTTGTATACATTAGCGACCGCGTGACAGACAGGGAGATGCGGGCTGCTGCCCGACTGCCCAGCATCACCAGAGAGTATCATATCGCATATCGCTTGCCCGGGAAAAAATCAAAATTAAAAACTTAAAGTACAGTTTCCACTGAATGCGTATCGCTCCATCGCAAGGTCGAAAAATCGGAAGTCGGACCATCGTAACTCGGGAACTGCCTGTACTGTGTTCAATGTCGAAAACAAAGACTGCGTTTAGACCCAGTTGCCATGTGGAGAAATACAAAATAAAAAGGATAACAACAATTCTCAAGATAAAATGGCATAATGAGAAATGGCTTAATCTGCAGTTTCCTACCACTCCGCAAAACCATTTTAAAATCTTGAAAATATTACAAGCAGAACCTGCGGTGATGATTTTCATTTCTACTGAATGCTGACGGGAGTGATGACCAGCGATGCTGCATTGTTGCCGTTATCACTGAGACCAGGTCTAAACAATGGATAGAGATCCTTTGTGAAGTTGTACCCGGTGAAGGAGTAGATGTGAGACCTGTCCTCCACGCTGTAAAAGGAGACCTGTCCCTGCTCGTAGTCCACATACACCCCCACCTTCTGAGGGTCCTTCAAGGCAAGGGGCAGAACAGGGTCGCAGTTCACCTTGCACTCTCTGTCCTTCATGAAGATGGTCCAGTATCCAGCCCGAGGCCGCAGGACCAAATTCCCCTTTCTGTATACAGAGGAACAGGCCACTCCTAAAGTCCAGTCCGTTTTGCCTCTGACGTCCACCTCCCAGTAATGGCGACCTGAGCGGAAGCCGTCCTTGGCCAGGACGTTCACCACGTAATTAAACCTCTGTGGGAGGTCAGATATGTTCTGGAGTTTGCTTCCCAGCCTCACTTGTTTCCCATTCTTAGAGATGACCAGTTTGGGGTGTGCCGTGTCAGGGTCCAGAATCACATCATCTGGACAGTGGAGAAGAGACGTAGCGTCAGCTTACCCTGTTAAAGCTTTTCCTTTCTGAAAGGACAGGAGGAGACACAGTAGATGGAACCAAAACATGGAAACAACAAACAATTTTGGTTGAATGTATTTGTACAGAGAGCTCTTCTCAGGAGAGTAACACAAAGAGGTGGACACAGAATAACCTACAAAGAGCTAATGGGGTCTCAGAAATTAGTAAAAAAAAAAAAAAAAAAAAACCTTATTAGAAGTAGTAATAATAATAATTATTATTATTATTATTTCTTTTTTGGAGCTCATGGTACCGTGGATCAGAACAAGGCACGTTAAAGCTTTAGACTCATAACAACACAAACTCTACCTGCTACTTTGCGAATCCATCTCCACACTGAAATAATAATATGGTTTATTTTTTTTCCATGCAACACAATGAGAAAATTATTTCTGGAATATTAAGATGTTTTGGCTGAAAAAAGTTAAATAAATTTATAACCTGGCGCAAGAATAATGCCTTCGTATCCTGAAAGAAAAAAGACATTTTTTTAACTTTAATATTTTACATAAGAGGGTAACAAACGTCATGTGATGCTATTCAAGAATCGCAAGCAGGTGCCCTGCGCTACTGTTCTACGAAAAATTGTCCATAAACCAGAACTTGTAAGAATTTATATACTGTATTTGGGTTTTGAAATTGCTATTTGGAATTCATAGGTGTCTTCAAACAGCTAAAAACCTCCCAGATGAACCACCTGGAAAAGAGGAAGCTCGTTGGTTATTGACTTCTACTCTCAATGTGGTTTAAGTGCTTATTCTGAATCTTTTAAAACTATAACTTGAAATATCATTTTCACACATAATTATAAACTAATGTCAGTAAATACTGTGGACTGAAAGCCTAAACTTAGATAACAATGACTCAACTTACTTGACATCTCTGACATCTCTGTAAAGGAAAAAAAAAGAAGGAAAAACTTGGTTAAACAGCAATTATTAATATTTAATTTCACCCAGTTGTGAAAGATCTCACACTGTTTTGTGGTATTTCCACTTGCTGCTCATGATCTCACAGCATTGTCACTCCAAGTGCAGTGTACTTACTGGCCTGACTGGTATTACTGGGTACATACATCATCTCGGTGGAGTAAAAATGATCCAGGTTAGTCAGCTGCATCTGTAACTCTGCCACACGAACACATTAAAGGGAAAGAGAATATTCACTCCTGCACCTTCCCTTAGTTCCTCTCCTTTAACCTACAGCATATACAGAGCTGATGAAACTGTGTGAACCCTATAGAGAAGGTTATTATTCTTGTACAAAACATTGCACTATAAAATCTAATTAAAATAAACATATAAAATGAATAAATTACCATGATTTACACCCCTGATTATACTTACTGACTGAACCAGTTTAAGCAGTTCAACTCGGGCATCACTTTTTTTACACCTGCATTACTTGTGTGTTTCTGCTGCACACAAGACTTTCTCTAAAGCCAAATATGGAACTGGTCATTACACACTTGTTATGTCACATGAGAAATACTGTATCTCATGAAATACCCATTTTGTGGTAAAGCTGAGGTACACAAGGGCTTCACATCCTTTCAATCAGCACTGTATCATAAGTCACTCTTCACTGGTAAATGTACTAATATTTTGAGATTATGAAGAGTTATAGGAAAATTCTGTATGAATTTTGGAACAATGAACTATTTAAAAATAAAAAGTTTATTTTGACATAATAAAACTGTGGATGTTTTGTACATAAAATTATAATTACTCTATCCCTGCAGTCCCAGATGTTCAGATTTAATACATGCTGTTTCTTATTGCTAAGGGCCACACTGCAGAGGTGGAATATCTGAGCGCTGGAGGTCAGAACGCAAACGGGGATGCCATGGGGAGTGTGAAAACGCACAAATGCTCTGATCCTACCAGAAATCTTCATTGCGCAATCTTTTTCCTTCTTCACACATTTGCACAGATTTTGTGATTCGCCTGAAAGGACAGCAGCACACAGGGGTCACGTGAGCTGGCGCTGCACACCATCTCCTGAACGTTATGCAGAAACAAAAGTATCTACTGAACTTTGTACTCTACTTGTATTTGTCATTGTTCTGGTCTTTCAGATGCTTCTCCAGCTCAACACATGTACCAGTGTTCACTTTGTTCATTCTGCTGAGAGATCCCAAGGAACAAAGGTATACCATGGATACAGCCTTTGGAAGGAATAACTACACACACACACACATTTTCAGAACCGCTTGTCCCATACGGGGTCGCGGGGAACCGGAGCCAACCCGGCAACTCGGGGCGTAAGGCTGGAGGAGGAGGGGACACACCCAGGACGGAACGCCAGTCCATCGGAAGGCACCCCAAGCGGGACTCGAACCCCAGACACGCCGGAGAGCAGGACCCTGTCCAACCCACTGCGCCACCGCGCCCCCCAAGGAATAACTATTTAAATGTTATTTAACTGGCACATCTGATTTCCTTCACAATTAAAGCCAGTGTCAACAAGTTCTATGAAAATGAGGAAATTAAAGGCTCTCTGACACCTGGCCTGTTTACAGTATTTGTTCACTCTGCCCCCTAGTGGACCGACTGTGCTGTGCTCAGAAGCAGCCTTTGGGGAAAAAAAAGTATCTCAGCTACTCCTGTAGCAACCATGAGTTTACACTTACCTTACTTCTACTACTTCAACTCCAGCCAGTACTATTGGTTCTCCTACTACCCCCCGATCGTCAACGTCTGAGCCACATGCAGCAAATTGTACGGCACCATTGGTCTGATATTAAAGGCCCGTCCGGATGGCCTTTCCATAGTTGCTGCTGATTTCAGCCAGGTGAACTTCAGGACAGTTGTTGCAAAATTCTATCAATATGTTCATTGCCCTCCTGGGCGGGGGAAACACCTTATTTACACTAAAAGATCTTCTTTATACAAACATCTGCAGTGCATACAATTCTGCCAACACCCCGCCGCCCCCCCCCGAAATAGGAATGTCTGATCACATCGCTCTTCTGCTGATCCCCAGATTACTGATTTACAGAAGCACCCACTGGTCACCACCCACTGACTACCCACTGACCATCCACTGACCACTCAACCACCACTGTATTATCACCACTGTCACACCATCAACATCCTTCACTATTGTCTGTATCGTCTCCACCCCTCAGTACCCCTGAACCTAGGGCTTATGTAATACATTTTGCTTTTTTGCACATCATTGCCAGCACCTATTGCAAATACCTATATGCTGCATACATTATGCTGTATGTCAAGTGTACTGTTGCACCGCAGTCCAGGAGGAACTTAATTTTTTCTGGAATGACAACAGAGGGGACCTTGAACCTTGAATCTATTGCCACCTCCCTTCCAGACTCCTTTCATTGTTCTTCTTTTACCACTTTATCTGGTGTCTGTAACTGTAACGGAAACAGCAGTACTGAGACACTGGTTCTCTACCAGGCTTGGCATTCGTCTCCGAGGACTCTGCTCCACTCTCCAGCTGTGGGGTGTGTTGATCTGGGGGGGTGAAGGGAGGGTCAGAAGATTGAACTGAGGTCCAAACAGCACTCTGCACACCCTTAAAATTCAAGTGAAAGAATCAATTTATACAGTGCATTCAGAAAGTATTCAGACCTCGTCACTTTTTATGTTGCAGCCTTATTCTACCATCATTTAAATTTATTTTCTCTCTCATCAACTTGCACTCAATATCTGATAAAGAGAAAGCAAAAACATGATTTCATAAATTTTTTAAAATTTATTAAAAGTAAAAAATTGAAATGTGACATGGATATAAGTATTCAGACCCTGTACTATGACACTTGAAATTCAGCTCAGGTGGATCCCATTTCTATTCATCATCTTTGAGATGTTTCTACACCTTGTTTGGAGTGTATAAACCTGTTAAACCTCTGCTAAATTCAGCTGAAATGGTTTTAGCATAAGCCTGCAACGTTAAAAAAATGAAAAAAGTGAAGGCAGTCTGAATACTTTGTGGATGTACTGTATAGTTGTTTAGAAAATGTGCAGTAGGACAAACCGTACATACTTATTCACTGTCATTCTCACACAGCCCATTTTCAGGAGTGTTCTTGTTTAAAAAAATACCCTGCAATATGCACAGTATGTCTAAAAACTTTTCTAAATGTTAAAACCAACATCGGCATCTTCCAAACAAGCGAGGCGACTTACTGCCGTGATCAAGTACTCTGGTCTGTTAGAAAGGGAACTGGTAGGTGTAGATGACAGCGTTGCACTCAGAACTACTCCCTTTCGATCTGAAGGTGGCTAGTTCAAGTCTCACCTACTGCTGTAGTGCCTGTAAGTAAAGTACTATCTACAAACTACTCCAGTTTAAAAAAAAGCCCAGCTGTATAAGTGGGTAAACAACACAAAGTAACAAAATTTACTTTGTTCATTTTTTTTGCATTTTCTATCCAGTTTTGTTACATTAAACATACTTTTGGTGTTAGTTTGTTCCATATTTCCATTTTTGGAAAAATATTCCACATTCTTGAAATTAGCTAATTTCGGTGAATTTTGGCTTCGGGTTCAAAGCACTAAATATTCCAATACCTTTTAAGAACTGATACTTCCTACAATGTTCTGGTGCCTTCTAGAATCTTCCAATGGCTGCAAGATTCTGTGGCTAAAACTGAAACTCTACAAGAACTACTGGTATTTTTGCAATCGGTAAACTTTAACTAATCACAATCAACGCAAAAATGAACATAACTAGGAACGTTGAACATTTTTGTTACGTTGTGTAATTTTAGGGTATTTTAGAGAAAAGCATCAGATAGTGTAATAAAACTTTTACAGCAGCCACTGGTTTCTTCACTGTGTTCCCTCCCCTCGTAACTTACAGCGGAATATAAGTGTAGTGATGAGCGCAATCAGGGTGATGATCCACAGAGAGAAGAACACCAGCGTTGTTATCCTATACAGAGTCGTCTTCCCAGCTGAAGGCAGAGTCCCTAAGGAGAGTAATACGTCACCTCCAAAAAGTCAAATTTTGTGTACAGTACATTGCGTTGCGGTGCTAGTCTTCATAGTTGATATAATTCCTATTCCTAAATCATCTCTATAATTAACCCTTGGAGTTCAGAGCTTGTCTCTGCAGATTCTGTGGAAAGGGCATTAAAACAGCCAAGACAGAAAATTCTAGGTAAATTTCACTCCAACGTTTTTTTTTTTTTTTTTTCTAAATCAGTTAAATACTATAATGTGGCCTATGTGAATGTAAAGTTTTACTATGTTCCATTCACCCAGTTTTGGTGCACTTTAAACAACCATTATCATTAGTTCAAGCAGCTTTGGATCATATCAGGTTGTCAGCTGTGGGAACTGAGGAGAGCACACACTTTAGAAGAAGAAGAAAAAAGGTCAAATAAGCAATAAAGCTGTAAGGTCATACAGGTCTTAGTCACCAAGTTATTTTTGTTAATAATTGTTAATCTGAGGAAATTCTAAGGAATTCACTATACCAGAAGAGAGGCTCATGGGGCTACGCATGGGCAAGTAAATTCCCGAAGATCTGCCCTCCACACTGGCGTAAATGTTCTCGAGATTCACTTTTTGGCACATCCCAGGTCCCACGGCATGGTGAGTGGAAAGAAAAAAACAACAGACAGAGTGAGTCCTCCACTATAGCCTGTGCTAACTGAAAGGAACCTATGTGAGCTTCAGCGGGAATTGATCTGCAGCGTATGAGCATTTGGGGATATGAGGGGGAATCCGGAGAGACCCTCACTGTTAAAAAAGACTTTTAAATATCCTTTTGCCAAAACAGCTTGTGGAGTTAAAGTAGGTGCATTAAACTTAAAGGCATTAGTAGGCTAGAGGCTATGCAATGATTGAGTAAATGGGTCGCTGCAACCGTTGCTTGCAAAAATACTTATTCTGTGCTTGCAGAAAATGTGTAATCCAGATTACAAAACAAAGTGTGTTGACACATGTGTTTAAGAGCAGAAAAGTGGAGAAGAGTACTTTTTGCATGCACGAGAGATTAAGGTCGAGGCGACACTGACAAAAGGGAAAAAACGGGAAACATCTGATGGTGAAATGTGAAAAAAGAAGACATGAGATAAAATTATGTGAAAGATCACACGTGTAAAACAGAGCTGAGCCTGAAAAAGTACCATGTAAACGACTGAATGAATAAAATGACCAGCAAGAGACTGATCGGGGAGACACCCGATTTCCGGGGCTCACCCATCGGCCGATGTTGTCGTGAAAAGTCTTTGTGTGTCTGATTGTATTTCTTTCAGTGTCACCTACGGCTGAACGGGAAAGAGGAAAAATTTCTTTCACAAGGTACATTGTACAGACACAAGCTTTGCAATCACCTTCATGGCAACATAATTTCTTACTAAAATAAATTATATGATCTCTTCAGTTAAGGTAAATTGTAGCTCAGGTACCGTTTCTGTATTCCTGAGGTTGGACAGGTGGCAACGGAAGGGAGTCCCGTGGGTACAATGCCATCATGGACAAATCTTGAAGGGCAAACGTGGAAAAATGTCCTTTTTTAGCAGCATAACAGAAGTGAGTCACAACTATATAGAGATATAATCAATAAACAAGGAATATAAAAAATACATAAAAGTACATAATACAGTTCAAAGCCAAAGGGTCACAGTAGTCAGCAAGGTACAGCCCAATGAAGAAATCCCAAAACAGATGAAATAATTACAATTGCAGATGTTAAAAATTATGCACTGTTAATACCTAACGGCTAGAACATAATAACTGAAAATGTATAAGTAACCTTGAAAGATGCAAGATTATTTATGCTTTGAAACTACTGTAAAAAGTACATGTGCAAACTTTAATTTCTTTCACAAAAGCTGGATGAAATATAGAAACCGCTGTAAGTGGAAAGTTAATTACCTCCTGAATACCTTTCAAGAGCAGCATGTTGATTGTTTTGAGCCATTTCTCCCTGGATTTCTGGAGATAAAGATTCACCAGCATCCAGTGCAGCTTTCTGCATCTCTGAACGGCTTTCGGAAAAGTCCTGCTCCATCGTTTGTCTCAAAGCTGCATGCCGTCTCACTTCTCCAACTGTGGGCACAGTGTGTCAAAGCGAGGGATTATGGGTTATCGTGTAAGACCGAGGTTTTAAAAAAGTATGAACAGATCACACCTTGTTCTCACACTTACTGTGCGGCATTAGTAGCGTTGTCAGCATCTGCAACCAGGCTCAAGTGTGCTGGAACGTTCTCCTTCCATGAGGGCATTCAGACATTGACATTTGCATTTTTTCATGTAGCAGACATTTTTCTCCAAAGTGACTTACAATGTTAGATACATAATAACAAACTCTCTGCAATCTTTCACTCATCGACACACAGGCACCGTGTAACACAAGTCCATACACAGAGGCTGTGGGCTGTTTAGACTCACCACTCGCTGAATGCTGGACAGTGGGAGGAAACCAGAGCACCTAGAGGAAGCCATGTGAACACGAGGAGAGCATGCAGACTCCACATAGACCGACTGCACATTGAACCCATGTCCGGAGACACAGTCTGCGAGCTGCAAAGCACCAGTGCTGTACAAGATACCATAACAGACATTGAATAAACTCCTGCTCATTATGGACAACACTTCCCATCCCCTGCACGCCACGCCACCTCGGTCAAACACAGGAGCACTTCCAGCAACAAATGTGCTGATCCAAGGAGCTACGGCGGGGGGGTCAGTGTTTCTGTGATGAGTCCCAACATCTTATTGAGCTGCTGTGTGTGAATTTCCCTGCAGGCACTAAGTGAAGCACTATCATGAACTATCCTCATTTTTTTTCTCTCTCTCACAGATCAGAACGGATTACCAGCCCACCAAAGGTATCTGGTTCCACATGCAGTCCTACTCGACAGGTAAAAATTTCTCCATTCATCATTTCCGACAACTGAAATCTTTATTCAATAAGTAAATCCTAAAAACAGTCATGCCAATAATAAAATCTAAAATAAAACAATAAAATCAATAAAACCAACTAATATAAGGACTGCATAACAGCACCTTTAAAACACTAAAAGACATACCCCAAGGCTTAAAACAAGAAATAATTAAAAGGAACTCAAGAGGGGCGGTCCCCTGGTCTGTTCCCAGAGTGTTACCATGCACTTTACCTATCTACCTTGGGTCTCCAATATTGACATTTTAATAAAACAGTTGAATGGTACAATTACATATCCAGAATTAAGAAAATGAATGAACAGCCACACAGTAAACTAACCTATAATACACTAAACCATAAAATAAATAGAGTAAATAAACAAATAAATAACAATGACAATAAATTAATACAAACACATCACTCATGTAGTCCTTTAAAAGTGACTACATGAAAGCGCAATAAATGCTATAAATTATATTAAAAATTGCAATTAAATGTGTTAAAGGCAAAATCAATAAAAAAAAACTAGAGAAACACTAGAGGAGTTGAAAGATGAGATACAGCTGAAGATCAGGGAGAGGGAGAAGAAGGTGAAGGAAATTGAAGAGTTAGTGGAGCTTAGTAGGATAAGAACTTTTACATGTCTACCATGTTATCTGCGATCAGTAATAAATCCAGATAAGCTACAGTTTATTTACATTTATTTTTTAGCTGATACTTTTCTCTGAGAAATTAATAATGTTAATCTACTTAGAAACAATTAACCATTTATACAGCTGGGTAATTTCGCTGGAGGAATTTAAGGGAAGTACCTTACTCAAGGGTACTACAGCTGGAGTTTGAATCTAGAACCTTGAGATCTAAAGGCAGTAGCTCTAACCACTACATACCAACTCTACTGTGAAAGGCAATACAAGTGAATAAATTTCATGGGTCAGGGGTCTCATCACACATGTCCTCCTAGATCCTGGAAATGGTAGGTCATAAATTAAGTGTCTACTAGACTGTTGTCAACTGTGCATTTGTGGCCTCATTGCTTTTCAGACCCATATTGACAAGGAAATTAAGAAGATCCAAGAGGTTTTTGAGGTAGTGCAGACCATTGTGCAAGAGACCCAAGATGGTCTTCTCAGGCCACTTCAGAAGAAGCTGAAAACAATGCAACGGGATGTGCAAAACCTCACAGCGGAAATTCGGAGGGAGATTAAGGAGCTGAGAAAAAAGATCTCCCAGTTGGATAACATCTCAGAAGACCAAGATCACATCAACTTCCTGCAGGTGAGATTTCAGAGAGGATGGTGACCAGATTGCTTTGAATCAATGTTCAATATGTGTCTAACCTTTCACCTGATATTATGGTCACTCTTGTTGGTGGTGTTATGTGCCATCGAGTCGATGTGGACTCATGCTGACTCTATAGATAGAGAAAGCATCCGGTCGTCTGCCAACCGGCTAAGACTTCAATAATCACTCTTATCCGCTTCATTTCTCATCCTCCTTCCAGAGCTTCCCATCGATGGCTAATAGAGAGGAGGACAAAGACTGGGCCTCTGTTTCTGTTTACACCTAACATAAAAGACATAACACACCACAAAACACAACACATCCATTCGCGAGAGAAGAGTCACGACTCGCAAAATCTGAAGCGCGTCATTTGTTCATTTTAAAAAGCGTTAGGGGACTCAGACAGACCCGTATATTTAGGCCAGCGAAATTGGATATTCTTATAATTATTACTACATATTGTAGGCGCAGCCGGTGCAATATTTTCGTATTTTAAGTTGTTAATTTTGTTAGCATTTATACTCGAACAAAAAAGCCGTGTCAGAATCTCACATACACGTCCCCTACACGGGCTACATCTTTATACACTACGGCAATACTGTATGTAGACGGTTTTCTAAAATTCCCGCCCTTTCTGTGCGTAACTCCTCCTTTTAAGGGCGGGGAAAACACACTATAGGTTATATTGTGTTGACCCCGCCTTCAGTTTCGAGAAAGACACGCCCACTCGGCTGTCCCACTGTACAACCGGGGCCTACGGTTGGTTGACTCCTCCTTCTGTGGTGATCAGGACACGCCCACTCGACCGTCCCGCTGTGCCGCTATGGCCTACAGTTAATTCGCTGGGCTTTATTTTCGCGGGAGAGCGAGTCTGTGGATAAATAAAACTGAAATCTGCACAGCCAAACAAAAGAATCTCAGCGTTTCGTTAACCCTCTTCGTCGTTCATATTGAAAAAGACCTTATATGCGCAGTCGGGTGACGACAGAACCATTTGTAATGGTCGCGCGGCTCGCGGAGGCTTTGACGCGGAAGCGCGCGCCCGCACGAGCACGTGAGGGCCACGGGTTCCGCTCGTTTCTGCTTTGGTAAGTTTGTTTTGTGTGCCGTGTTCCGTCGCTCGTGTCCTGGGGTGTGTGACTCGTGTTTCCACCATAGCTCGCGCGGTCCTGGGACACGTGCGTCCGCTATACGGACTAATTATAACAGTCGAGCGCAGCTTTCCGTCAAAGCCCTTTAAAGAGCGGACTCGCGGTGACCCCGTTTGACCCCTCACAGTGTACCAGTATTCGCAGTGTACCGCACATTTGCACTGGCCTGGGTACGTCGTGGTACCGATGTGAACCCCTCCCGGCGCTGTACCCTCCACAGACACACAGATTGGAGTTACACACTCCGCTCTCAGTGCCCAGTTCCCACACACACGGGAGATTTTATTTACACTGAGTGACAGTAAGTAGTATTTGTGAAATTACCCAGCTGAGCAAACCTAAAAAGTACTAAGTTCTGTGATGTGTAAATGATATATATTGTCACCCAACAAAATAAACTGCTACATTTATTCATTTGGCTGACACTTTTGTCTGAAGTGACCTACAGTGTTAAAATACAATTATCTACCAATAGAGCTGAGTAATTTAGGGTAAGTACTTTCTCAAGGTTACTATAGCTAGCAGTGGGGATCGAACCTGTGACCTTCGGAGCCAAAGGTAGTAGTTCTAACCGATATACCACCGGCTGTCCTTTTGATAGGTTTATTCTGTAATACACTCTGAATATTATTACACATATATTTCATTTTTGCAGAGGAGGTTGAAGAGACAGAAAATAAATTTTTTCCTTATGTTCTCCGTAATCACATAAAAGTAACAGCAATAATTCGTGCCATTCTTGGCCTGCTGCTGCTGCGTTTGTGGGAATGGTATCAAGTTTGGTGGTTTGCGATCTTTCTGGACGATGTTTTTGCGCTGTGGTACGAGTCCAGTGCCGTGGCGAACGAACGTCTCCTCCTGTTTCCACACAGGTGTTAATGGAGCAGCACTGGAGGACCTGTAGCCCCTGTGTAAGGACACTTTATTGCTGACCCATCTTCCCCGTCATCCCCCCGACACCCCCTGCCCACCCTCCAAATCAAAACCAAGTTGAACAGCGATTTTATTCTTTCCAACTGCTTTGTTCCTTGAGTCATTGCTACTCAGCTAAGATTACATTAATAAGTCTTAGTGCTGAGGGTTCTAAAACCCCATGGAGAATTGTCTGTGCAGCCCAACACATGAGTCCGAAAAGGAACCGGTCCTTCTGGGGGGTGCGCGGGGGCAGTGGGAGAAGGGGGAGAGTCAGATGGACTGCGGTGAGGGCGGAAAGGAAAGGACTGCAGAAGCTGGACTACACGGAGAGGGGAGATGGGGCAAAGCTGAGGACCACCAGCACCCGCTGGGGGTCCACCAGGACCTCCTTACTGCTCAGCCTTCCCTTCCGTGGCACGCAGACCCCAGCCCAGCTCAGCCGGGTGCGAACGAAGAAGGGAACGACTGGCAGGGGCACGAGGTCGACCTGCAGTCCCAGGAGACTAGTGCGGAGGACTCTACCAAAGCAGCTAGTGGACGGTGCCTAAACAGAGAGGCCACTCCTCCTGGGGTAGGTCCGTGTGTGTGTATTTTGTACAGTATGTGTGTGGGAACGTGTCGTTTTCTGTGACCCCGTGCTTCGCTGCCATATCTGGTTTCACAAGCAACGTGCTTCTGTGTGTGTGTGTGTGTGTGTGTGTGTGTGTGTGTGTGTGTGCGTGTGTGTGTCCATGCGTTCTGTCCACCTGCGGGTTGCTGACGGGACGCATGAGCGACACTGGAGGCTTCTGAACTTTGACTCGTGTCAAACTGGCCACTAATATGATATCTCATTGATCCGTCCGCACGTCATGGGTTCTAATGTAGTACTGCACGATGTCAAGGCAGCGGATGAATTCCGAAAACGGACAGTCCACACAAGTCCATGGCAAGAGCTATGAAATGTGGGTGTCGGTAGCTACCTAGTGGGGTGGGGGGTGGGGTTTGTCACAACTTAGCACCTCTGTTTAGTCAAGTCGAGTCCATTTCACACAGGACCCAACCTCAGAGGCCTTTGAAACCCAAATAAGTGGTAAAAGTACTTTAAAAACCTGCAGATGATATACCTGGGAAGCTGCTCATCTTACAATACCGCAGTATATAGTGTTTAATACAGTAAGGGAAGCAGGGTTCAGTCGAAGTGGTGGTGTCTTTTTACCCTTCCAATAGTTTTTGTTTCAACTCTTCACTGCAGTAAGTAGGGTCTTCTTGACCTTATCTCAAAGTTACTTAAGGTTCCGATATTATGGGTGTCGAGCTGATAACCTACCGGAAACAAAACTCCTACCTCCCATCTTACCCGCCGTGGTCCTTGTTTTATGTGGCACCCGTTGCAGATCCTCACATTATAACAGCTATCAATATGAGAATATTGCTCAGATTATGAGAAAAGGGTTACTGCTCAGTGCCGGCGCTGTGTGTGTCCTCCGTCTGCTGAGGTCCAGTAGTGCAGTGGCAGTATTTGCACCCTGGCTGGCAGCAACAGCTCCATCATCTCCTCACCATCTTGGTGAAAGAGGAACTCTTTTTGCCCAATGTTCTCATGCACATTTGATGCTGATGCACTAACTGTAGATCTGCGTCTCCTCACCTCCTCCCCTTTTGCCGAAACCACTTTGGCTGCGAGCTAAACTGGACCAGGCTGCGTGGGACCATCCAAAAAGTTTGATTTGTCTTCATCCATTTGCTTAACATTAAGCCACAACTCAAATTCTCTGGAAAAGTTAACATTTTATCTGAATGTCAATTCTGTGGGATTCTGGAATGATCTTGCCTGTGATATATTGTAACCTTTTACCTTGACCCCTTACGCTATGTATGTGTGTATATTTACAGTCCCTCTGTGTGCTGTGTTATCACCCAGAGCTGTTCATAGAACTAATTTTAAAAAATAAAAAAAAGAAATGAATACAATTGTCAAGGTGCCTTTGGCTTTACTCCGTATGTAAAACAAGCATGCCTGGTCAGTCGCCATGACGACCTCGACTCAAACCCTGGGCTAACAGTCCACCAGGGTCCCCCGCTGCTTTAGGAACACTTCACATTAACCTATGTTTGTTTGAGTGGAGGGAAGTGTGAACAAATGGTGCCTTTTCTCTGTTTTTTTTCCATTCATCTCTTTCTCTGTTTTGTGAATATTTCCTTTCTTGTGTTCCATAGCCGCCCGACACCGAGGGCACAAGAGCGTCGGCGCTGGTCGACCAGACCCAGGACGGTGGGGTTAGGAGCGAGATGAAGGGCCTGCGCTCTGCGGATGAGGAAACTGTATCGAGCCGCACTCAATGGGTCCGCTCCACCCGCCAGGCACTGAGCCGCAATTGGGGCCCCTGTGTCCCCTCGGAGTCCGATCCCAACCCCGACCGGCCAGGCCCGCTGTCCTCGGAGATCCCTCCGCTGGACGGCGAAGGCAGTGATGTGGGCGAGGATCCCACAGCAGATGCCAGCTTGGCCCCCAATCGCCTGTCGGTGGTGTGTCTCCCATTGGTGTCTGAAGGTCTCAAGCTGGTCTGGGCCCAGTCGGAGGACATTGCAGATCTGGATGGCATCCAAGAGCTGGTGGACACCTTCAACGCTTTTCCGTACCCGACGCTGCAGGAGGTGGCAGCCCTGGCTTGCCGCTGTGGCCTGCCGCTGGACCAGGTCAAAGTGTGGTTCATGGTGCAGCGCATCCGCTACGGCATCAGCTGGGCCTCCGAGGAGATCGAAGAGACACGTCTCAAGGTGTGCAGACGCCATCGGGGGGGAGAGGAGGAGGAGGAGGAGTATGAGTGGGGTACCAGGCTGGGCCTCCGGGATGTCGGCGTGAAGAAGCGAGACGTCCCCCCTACCTTTCCATGCAAGAGGGCCAGATCCAGACGTGCTCTGTACTTTGGTCCGTCTCCATCTGTCTACGGCACATCAGGGCTCTACGCAGCCCCCAGCCCCCTGTTTTCCGTGGCGCCCCCTCCAGGTCAGCGGCACGGCGGTGATAATAAATTGAAAGCGCAACTAATGGAGCTGCGATGTAGCTTCAGGCATCAACACTGGCCCTCTGAACTTCAGGTCCAGCAACTGCGGGAGCAGACCGGCCTCGGCCGCGGTGACGTCCGCCAGTGGTTCGGCGAGTGCCGCGCCCAGCTGAGTAAAAGCGGTCGGGACGGGGTGGGAACAGCACGCGGTTACAGCCCGAAAGGCCCGGAGGAGCAAAACTCGAGTGGTGATGGAAGCTGGGAGCTGGAAAAAAGCATGGGCGATGCCCACCTCTTGGAAAGTCCCTCTCGCGAGGGAAGGTGGGATCACGCAGAAGGTAAAAGCGGAATCCACGAAAAGTCGTGGCCCAGAAGCAAGGTGAAAGTGGAGGACGAGGGGAGGGACTCTGGAGGAGACCGCCTGATTTACGCCGGAAGTCACAAAGAAGCGGTGAATCGCCAACCGCCGCCGCTCTCGTCTCCGTCTCCGTCCCCCTCCCCGTCTCCCTCCCCTTCCGGCTCGCCAGCTCTTTGGAGCCGGAGCCGCCTGCGGAAGAAGACCAAGGAGCAGCTGGACGTGCTGAAGCAGCACTTCCTGAGCTGCCAGTGGCCCAGCAGGAAGGAGTACACCCGGCTGGTGGAGCTCACGGGCCTCCCACGCCACGAAGTCATCCAGTGGTTCGGCGACACGCGCTACGCCGTCAAGAACGGTCAGCTGCGCTGGATCAAGGGCGAGCGGGAGCAAATCGTGGCCGAGATCACGCAACAGCAGCTGATCGGTGGCAGACCGGGGGGCAGGAGAGGGCGGCGGGCGAAGGACTGCGGTGGGCGGGGCCTCGGGAACGGCGCTCGTTCACGGCCGCTGCAGCAGCTCACGCACACTTACAGCAACGGCTACGGGACTATGGCTCCACACTCTGGGCACCCAAACGGCGGCGGCACTGACTGGGGAACTGACATCCCGCCACTGGAGGGGTATCGGCATCGAGACGAAGACCTGGAAACCTTCAGCCACGCGTCGCGGTTCCTCGGCCAGGACGGCAGCATGGCGGAGGTGGAGGTCAATATCAGTGACTGAGACACGCCTCCGGCCCGGACTGCCGTCCCTGGGCACGGACCCTACCACCTGCCCCCGTTTCTGATGTTCCTGTGAGACAGTATTTGCCGAGGGGCCAGTAGGACGTTTTCTGCAGCGTTTGTCCGTCTTTACATGCGCTTGTGCTGTGTGTCCAGAGTGTGTGTTGTTTTCTCCCACAATAATGTGCTTGACTGTGGGACAGTTTGAAGTGTCTCTGTGTGGAGACGACCGTGTTTCGCATCAGCATGGAGCACCGACCACTAAAGGACCTGAACACTGTGACGGGCTGGAGGTTTACGGCACATTGTGCACTGCGGTCCTGTGCTGTGGGCCTAGTGTGTGTGTGTGTGTGTGTGTGTGTGTGTGCGCGCGCACGCACACGCGCGCGCATTTGAGGATTTCTAGACTGTCTGATTCCGTTGTCTCCATAGTAACGCCCATCCACTGTTGGCACACTTTGAGGGTCCCAGTGCTGAGCACACACCCTATACCCCCTGCTCCTTGTTTCTCTGTACCGTCTTCAACCTCATGGTAAAGATGAGGTATCTGAGGTTCCCCATCCTGTGTCTTTTCAGTTGATGTTCGTGTTCGAACCCCCAGTGCTGGTCTTCTGGTACCGTAATACCCTGCAGCCCAGCGCCAGTTTACCGCGACACCTACTGTTCCACTTGTTCCTCTGGCTACAAACAGGGCCGTTTGGATTGCATGTCTCCAGAGCAGCGAATGGGCCGCTTTTGACTTCTTATAATTATAATTAGAGGCAGTCCCCGGATTCTGAACGAGTTCCGTTCCTAAGTCTGTCTTTAAGTTGGATTTGTGCATAAGTCGGAACAGGTTCGTATCTAACGTCAGTTAGTCAAATGTTTGCCTTAGTATGTATATCGTGTACCTTTATATGCATGAAAAACATTAAAGAAACACTTTGGATACACTAAAAATATAACAGTACAGTAATAATAATAATACAATGTAATGATATAATAACAGTAATAAAAAAATGTAACTACAGTTTAATGTCCACTTTTCCAGTCCTCGTTGGCATTTCACCTTTTTCTGATCGCTTTATTATTTCCTCTTTTAGTTTCAATCGTGATCGTTTTCCTTTTCTTTGATGTATCACCATCACTTGTGTCACATTTACACTTTGGTGCCATGGATAGGAGGGTAAAAACAAAACAAAAAAAAATTTAAACCCAAATATAGTAACACACAACACTTAACAGCAACGTGGTCCAACTGAAAAGAAGGAAGTCTTAGTCCTACCTCGGGCTCGCACGCCGACGAACCGCTGTAGACACGCCACGTTTTGATGCGCGTTGCAAAGTAGCGTACATTGTATGTACAGTAACTAGAATTTTTAATATAGTAGGCTTTACGGGGGGTAGTTTGTAACTATGGGTTGTATGTAAGTCAGACGTTCATAACTCGGGGACTACCTGCGTGTCAAACTTATCTTTACCGAACTCACAAAACGGGGGATCCCTGGTCAGTTGTTTGTTTCAGATTACATTATTGTCTGTATTCTGTGCATTCTTTACCCCAGTGATCCCCGTTGAGATGAACTGTTGGGTAAAAGTGAAAGTAGCGCACGGTAAAACCCGGAGACCCCCGTGGTGCAGGCTGCCCTGAGCCACGCAACTTCCAATACGATGCCGGCCGAATGTGCGAGGACACCGGACGGCCCGAATCGTCCTCATACGGGACGAACTGCATCGAACGTCAGTGATGGTCAGCGACACCCAGCAGCGCGCCGCATCCCTGAGGACTGCTGCTGGAAGGATGCCTCGGTTCCGATCAAACTCTTTTGCCGCCAAATACCTTATGACGGAAAAACGTGTCCTCGCACCCGTGACTGGAGCTGTGCGTTCACCTCCACGGCATAATGGCACTCAGGTATTTTTACTGTGTCACCAGCATTGATACGAAAGCACGAGCTGCAGGTCCCTGCACTTTTTATACTCGTACCCGTGACCTGCGCTGGGCAGCTGTCCTTTTCCTATATCATGACTGTTTCATAATGACATTCTGGTGGTACTTGAATGGGGGAGGGGTTGGAGATGATGACTGCCTTGTGGTGGTGGACCATAGCTGTGGTGTTTGACTTGAAGGCATTCAGCGGCGCCCCCTGGTGACGGCAGGAAATGTACGTTACAGGTCTTTTTTTTTTTTTTTTTTTTTTTTTTTTTGATCCGTCTCAACTTTTTGTACACTTTGTAATAAAAAATAACTTTTATTATGCACTCTGTATTCATTTTGCCTTGATTTGAGTGTTTGTAAGTTGTTCTGTTGTTATGCCAGTCAAGGACTCTGGGATAGGCTCCGGAGTGCTGTGACCCTGACCAGGACCAGTGGTTACGGTGAGTGAGTGGGAAAGGGTGGCGGGGGGGGGGGGTCATCAGTTGGTTTCTTCATTTGTTCCTTGGTTTATTCATTGGTTCTTTTGTTGGATCATTTGTTCGTTCGTTGTTTCGTTCGTTTATTTGCTGTTTTGTTCATTGGATCACAGTGGAGGCTCCTGCAAACTATCTGCTGTCAGTCACACATGGACTGGCAAACATGTTTATTATTCAGTGACTCTTTATTTACACTGAAAGGGTTTTTTTTTTTTTTTTTAAAAAAAAAAAAAAAAAAAAATCAGTTTTGGTAGAAGCTGATTTTGTATACATTTTTGCTCAGGAGAGTGCACTTGAAGCTCAGATTATGTTGAACACTGATACATATTTTTATTGGGCAGCAGAAAACACGTCAACATGTTTCAACAGTTTATATATGTAGAATTAGCCTACGCAGAAGAGCTGTGAGCACAATTTAATGAGAAAATCATTGTGTGCATCACATTTTCATACATTTTTCCCCGTTTTTATGCCCTAGAAGAGATCAGTGTTACGTGTTTATTTAAATAAATCTTTTTTTTTTTATTTTAAAGATACATTTCATGCGCCAACATTACCCAAATGTATAGAAGCAGAACTTATCCTGAGATTTTGAACAGCAGCACTTTGCTCACAGCGAAAATTCTTTGCCACGCTGTTCAATTTGCCTCCCATGATCCAGTTTTAACGTGACGTTAAATACCATCACAAACAATGTAAGTGGCAGGGATGGGGCTACTTTCCTTTGGCCTGAATTAGTAATGTGAGTCACTGTCCAGCCCACCGACACACCTGGCCTCAGTCCCAGCATTCGCTAATGCTGGAGTCGCTCCGGCCGTGGGGGGGATGCCAGCCGTCGGCTCCCTCGATGATACGGCGGATCACCGTGGCGGAAGTGATCAGCATGTGTCCTATGGCTTGAAGCAGCGTAGAGGCAACGCGGAGAGCCTCCCTGCAATGTGGCGGGAAAAAGAGAAGAGGAGAGGGGAGGAAAGGGTTCGTAGAGGCACCTGAATTCCGTGAAATGAACTGAAACATTATTTTTATTATTATTAAAACTCTATCCAAGTTAACCATCACTTTCTGTGGTACACTAAAAAAATTAGCAAACTGTGTTGCCCTGAGAGTGACGAAGATCTTCAGCGTCATGGCAACGTATCAGTTTACATTTATTTACTTATTTAGCATACACTTTTCTCCAAAGTGACTTCCAATGAACGCTATGTAGTGTTATCAGCCCACACACCTTATTCACCCTGGTGACTTACACTGCTAGATACACTACTTACACTGGGTCACTCATCTATACATCAGTGGAACACACACACACACTGTGGGTGAACTTGAACGACATGTCTTTGGACTGTGGGAGGAAACCAGAGTACCCAGAGACCATGCAAACTCCACACAGACTGAGCAGGGATTGAACGCACATCCTCTCGCACCACCCAGGACCTGTGAGACAGCAGCGCTACTCACTTACTTTAGTTTAACTACTAAAATACACCTACTTTCCAACAACAAAAAAAAAGAGCGACAGTGTTCACAGGAGTTACACCTGTGCTTGCTCGAACACCCAGGGGGTTCACATTGTGCCCCTGCTGCGCTTGAGGTCATCAGGACACCCTCCGGCAGCCCACGTTCCTCACCTGAGCACCTTCTTTGGTCCGAGGCACTTGAAGTCTGCACTGATCGAGTAGAGGCCCTGGAAGGTGGCCTTGACGCTCAGAGAACCGAAAACATCACGCGGGTTGAGACGGTAGAGGTCAAAGGTCACGCTCGCTATGTCGCGTCCGGTTCGGGGCTTCTTGTTTCCCATGGAGTACAGAAGAGCGCCCTTCTTTGAGCCCTAATGGGATTGTGAGGGATCTGAACACACTTGCAAAAAAGAGCAGTGTAGCAGCACTATGCAGTTTAGCTTCCACTCTGTCTCTCACAGTATGCAGCGTGTGACACCTTTACCCACTCTTGACTACCACACACTAGCAGATGGACACGCACACAGCCGCAGTCATGCTAAGTGACAAACGTTCTCACTGCTTGTGGGCTCCACGTCTGTCCTGGTTCGAGGGCAATCAGCACCGTGTTGTCTGGCAGGGCGAGCAGGAAGTCGTCGGAGTCGATCTCGGTGCCGTCCTCCTCGCACACAAGACACAGGGACACGGCCGAGAGGAAGAGGGCCTGAGCGGCCTGTGGGAGAGGCATCGCGTGTGCTTCTTATGTGACTCACAAACCGCTTGTAACGCTTTGTGTTTCAGCCATTTCCTGGTGAACTAAGCTTTGCTTTCAATCTGCTGAATCGGCGCTATAAGTTATGATTTTAGAGAAATGTTTAATGAAAAAAATCAAATCCTAAGCATGATGGCATCACACATGTGAACTGTACCTGTCCAGTTTTTTGGGTCCTTCATCTGGTTCAAGTGAATCGCAGGGTTAGAGCTGTACAGTCAGTCTCTACTCTTGCCACTTACCCTCTCTCTGAGCTCCTGCAGGGTACCAGCCGTCACGCCCTTCCTTGAACCCCTGTCTTGGGAGCACACCCTGAAGGGCTTTTGGGGGACCGACCACACACGCCTCGACACGGACCTGACATCGTGCGAGAGGAGATTTCCTTCACTCGCTACATATGCTGAAGCTCATGTGACACTTTGGAGATCTGGAGCCAAGATCACGATCCCCACCAAACATTACAACGTTGGGAAAAGCCGAAGGGAAGATAAGGAGTCGAGCAGCGGCCAGACGGATGGACCGAATCGCAGCGATGACGGACACTAGTGGAGGACAGACGTCTCTGACATCAGATACCGTTTATGAGATACTGCTTGTGTGGGCAACTATCTCAGAGTCAACGTGGACTCGACGACGCTTTAATAACGTACACTGACCGTTCGAGAGAGTGGACATGAACGGAAAGGGTTAAACACATATTTACACAATTACTACCGCTAGCTGGACTTTGTCATCTGGATTTTCGCCTTTTTCCCTGAGCGGCACTTTTATTTAGCCCCCATGTTTATAAAATGCTACATGACAGGGCCTTGAACCAATAGGCCAAGATTTACCAGAAATCAAAGTGATCAGTCAACTCTGAACTGGAAAATATCTTAATCGCCAGTGACATATTCTTTTTTTCCCCCCAGTACCAACCTTTAGTCAGGTAGAGAGAGAGAGAGAGGAGCCCCTGAAAGGATTTAAAAACATGGTAAAACACAGTAAAGTCTAGAGGAACCGGGAAGTGAGTGAGAAACATAAAGCTGTGCAGAAAAGAACGCTGCTTACATATATATCCTAGAGCACTCTGTATCCCTTGATGAAGTGGGTGTCATAACGTGTAATTTAACTTACTTTATCAGAGATGAGGTGGCTTCCATTCCTATGTACTGTATTCCAGGATTGATTTATCCTTCGTTTTCCTCTGACTCTTCCTTTCCCCTGCGTGTCTTTTTCAAGATCTCACACTCTCACAGGGAAATGGTGTGGTGTTCGCAATGTTCTTCTCTTTGGCTCTCGAAGGACTTTAGACTGACCGCTGTGATTCAGACACACAGATAGAGTGGAGCAAAGTCCCTCCGGAATGCCCTGCGTGTCCATCGCAGGCAACCCTGCTTACCTTTTTATTTTCTTTTTTTTTCTAACATTTTTAGAAACTATTTATTAGATACATTTTCAAAAATGTACCAATGTTTTAAAACATTTTACCACATTATTTACATACTGAGTAGCAGCTTACAGTGTTATGCTACAGTGATTTACCCATTATACAACTGGGTAATTTGTAATAGCGCAATTTTAGGGTAAGTGCCTTTCATAAGGGTACTGGAGCAGGAGGTGGATCGTTGTAGGACAGAGGTGGCAGCAATAGCAGTCTTACAGTCAACAAACTAGTATAGATATCACATTGGTTTAAAAAATTTATGTAGTCTCCTAGGTCTTGTGTGTATGATGTACATACCTTGCAATTTTGCACTTAATTTTGATATGTTATATATTGAATCACTTACTTTTACTTCATCTGACAAAGTAAGTTGGAGATTGAGGACAATTAAAATTTTTAATAAAACACCAAGAATTACACTGCACATGATGAAATACAGCAAACAGTCAACAAACACTTAGCGATTTAGGAACTGCCTGTCCTAAGCTGTGTCAGAGTGGAACAAAACTTTTTAAATATATGTTTTGTATTTTTAAGAGTAGACATGATTTTCTTATCATCTGCATGTTACATGTAAAAGAGTCACTGAAATTCGATGAAATAAATCCAACCTTTAGGGTGGTCAGTGAGCTGCCTGAAGCTGAAACAGCTCTCAATTTGGAAAAAAGAAACTACAAATCCCATCATGCACCTCTGCGTAGTGACGCTATGCCTGGAAACAACACTTCCGGTATATCTGTTGGCGGGACTGCCGTTGGTTTTCTTTTTGTTGTGTCGCTTCTTTTTCTTGTAGTCATTTGTAAAGATTTTGTTGTTTTGCCGTTGTTGTTTAAAGTGGCAATTGTTTCCATAAGCTCGGATTCGAAGTAGGGCATTGTAGCACACAGCTGCGTTTTTAAAATCATTCTTTCTTCCGCGTAGTACTAGAAAGAGTCGCGACGCGAAGAAGAGATCCAACAACATGGAAACGCGACGGGCCGTAGCAAAGGACGGGACAGGTGTGTACTTCACTTTGACTTTCCCTTCACTACACTACAGTAACACAACACAACACATCGAACCGAAGTGGGCTGAGGACGCGTATCTCCAGGGCGGCTGTCGTCGTGTCGACCGGGTTCTCGTCCGCTCGCTGACGCGTCTCTCTCCCCTCCCATCAGCAGTGCGAGTTTTTACCTTTTTTATAGAGATACTTTATTCTTTACGGTATAAAAATACTAAGCAGAAATGTGCAGTCAAGCCCCACGTAACACAGCTGTGAAAAAAGCAGTGTGTCTCTATGATCACTCACTGCATGGTTGAAAACTGGACTTCCAAGTTCGCATCATCATGTTCTAGTAAGTAAATAAACAAACTGTTAAGAGTTCTGGTTTTCAAGTCATAAACAAGGTCAAGTTATAAAATTGAAATAGTTGTTGGTTTTAATTAAGGCAGTTATTGCCCCACCAGGCTGGCTGTTGTCTAAGTTGACTTATGTTAATCACACACACAGTAATTGACTATTTACACAGCAAGGTATTTTTTACAGTGTCAGCTGAGGGTAAGTACTTTGATCAAAGGCACTGCGGGAGGAGGTGGGATTCCAACCTGAAATCTCTATACTGTATTAATTGCAGCCCTAAACACAAGGTCACTGTCTGTCCTAATACACATTATTGTTCTTTCATTCAGAAGTGCTTTTTTTTATTCTGATTTTGAGACAAACAAGGCTTTTATTTGCTTTGCTGTAAAATAAAATGTGCTTTTTTTTTTTTTAACTGAGTTTATTAAACTTGCACCACACTGAGGTTCTTCCATTGCAGTGTTACTGTACTGCTGGTGCTTAGTACACTGTTGCTCACTCATACACCACAGGTGTCCCTCGATTTACTAAATTAATGTCTCCTGGTGCAGATTTTAAAATTTTAGATGCCAGAAGCGTATTTGCGGTAATTTTAAAGGGGAATAATAACAATGTATCCCCAACCTATCTGAAAACCCCAAACCAATTTTCTGAAATATCACTAAAATATATTCAAACACCTGTATTTATAACATCTCTATGTCAAGCCCTGATTTCAGCACGATATAAAACATTTACATTTGTTTATTTAGCAGTTGCTTTTTTTTCCCCTTACAAAAGCGACATCTCAGAAAACAATACAGATGTGCATTACACCTGTTACCTTTGCTGTCTTGCTTCCTCAAGGTACAGAAAACTCCAGGGTGGAGTTATTGCTCTGGGGTAATTTTCACTTTCCTTTTTAATTGATTGGTTCTTTGGAGGATGAGGAGTAAAACCGAGGAGCGATCCAGTGGGCTTGTTGTGTTTATTGTGAGCAACTTGCTAAAACTGTGCACTGCTGCTACATTACTGCACCTTTGGATACATTTCATTGTAATGATTTCTTTTTATTCTATCAATCAAAAATTGGGTTTCAAAAGCAAAGAACCATGATACTGAAATTTCAGATGGTTCTTCAATTGAGGGATGCCTGTATAGTGCTTTGGTGTTTAGCCAGTCTGTCTGTTAGCTTTATAGAAGTTATACAGTGAAGACTAATGTCTTGTTTTTCTTCAATGCCAGAGGAAGCTCTGCCCCTCTCCTCACTTCGCCTTTTAGCTCCACCTTTGCGGCTGGTCTCGGCTGCAGTGTGGCAGGTGATGAAACGACGAGATGTGCTGCATTATGGGAAACTGGAGGAGTTTGTGACCTCAGTCTCAGAGACAGTCCCTGAGTTGCTGAGCCAGAGACACAAGGCCAAACTGGTCTTGGGTCTGAAAGCAAGGGTAAGAGGCAGAAGGAGCACATGAAAATGGGTTTGAAACTAAGAAAGAAGCAGGTGGCATGAATTAAAAAATTCCTTAAGTGATCAAGTTCTTATTTTTCATTCAGTTGTTGTTGTCTTGCAGTTGGTTCTTGAGATGTGTCGTGGACAGACACCCCCTGACCCTCATGTCATTCTGCCTCACCTGGAGCAGATCCAGAACCCCATCCCTCCTGATCGGCGTAAAAATGTAGGGGACCTTCCACGGACTTCGGCATCTCCCTCAGCCCATGGATTACTGCTTATGTGTTGGCAGAAAATATTCAGTAACTTCATTTTAAAATGGGCCTCTATTCCATGAAACACTCTGTTCTTTGTTTTTCTTCTTTACTGTGCGTCTACACTGTGGTCCAGAGGAAAGACAGCAAGGTGGAGACGTCCATCTCCAACTTCCATGAGTTGGTAAAGACACTCCTGAATGATCCTGCACAAAGAGAACATTTTTTCCAGGTAGAGCTGCTCATTTTGGGGTTGATTAGTTTATTATGTACTTGTTACTCAGCGGTATAAATGAGTGAATATTTGTAAGTCTGTTACCATTACAATAAATGTATAACTCGTGCATTACCACCTAACATGCACTTTTTAACCATTGGTTTGGTTTAAGTTAAACAGCCTTGTCATTACTTTGGCTTCAAATTTGAATCCTTATGTAATATACCTACTGAATAGCATTGTGTTGACCACTTTGAATCTCACCTGCTGCTGTAGTACTCTGAGCAAGGTATTTACCCTAAATCGCTCCAGTAAAAATTACACAGCTGTATAAATAGGTAAACAATTGTTGGTAGTTTAATAGCTCAGCGAATGAATGTCATATCCAGTAGTGTAACCAGTTGAACAAAATATGAATCTTAAGCATGTGGTTATTTATGTTCACAACAGTTTTTCATCTGTGTGTTTTGTTTAAAGTTTAACATCCATCATGGCATATGTCTTTCTGTCTTTATTACTACTGTGTTTTGCTGTGCCTCTGCATTCTTTCCCTTTGCATCTCCAGGAGGTGTTCCCAGTAGAATATGGCCCCCAGTTTGAGCAGGCTCTGGAGAAGCTGCTGTGGGAGTTCCTGACCAGACTGGATCAGCTTTTGCCTGTGCCCGACCTAGCTCAGGTATGAAAATGCAGCACCGTTCCCCTCAGTGGTGCCTTGACCATCTTGAGCACACGCAAAATTAAGAAGTTTTGTTATGCCTTTTATCGGATTAACGTGTTTCATTTTTGTTACACGTTTATTTGTGCATTATGGCTTTTCATCAGACGGTGTCATGGCTCAGCTCCTCACCTGCTGTCCTAGAGGAATGCGCGCGGTCTGTCTCCCAGCCCGAGTTGCTAAGATCCCTGCTCCAGCACCACAAGTGTCTCGGACATCTAGATGTACCTGGTAGGTCACTGTTGGAGAATGCACAGATAACACTCCGTAGTGCCAGTTGCGGTGGTCCTCTTGTTCTGTTCAAGTCCCTGGCATTGAGCCTGCTGTCACTGAAGTATTATCTACTTTACTTTTTTGTGTCAGAGCTTAAGAATTCAGACACTATAACACGTATTAGTCATTATTTTGTGCCATTTCATTCTCTGCACCACCTATATTTGCCTCTGCTTCCTCTTTACCCCTCAGGAAACCTGCCATCTACTTTGGGAGACTCCATCCTCTTGTCCATGTCTCTCCCACCTTCAGGCAGAGTGCAGAGGCCTGAAGTGCTGACCGAAACCAGCAGCCAGCTCACAGACAGTTGCACAAAAGCCTTAATGTTGTCCAGTGACAAATATGGCGCTGATGCTGGTTCCCCTGTCCAGCCTGTGATGGAACAGATGAAACGCGTGGAATTGACTAACACAGTCTCAGCAGACAGGATGTCAGGTGGTGCCCAAAGAACAGCCAGAGGGGCAGGTGAAGAGTCTCAAAGTGTTATTGACAGTTCGGGTGACCAAGAGGTCAAACTGAAGTCAGGGTCACATTTTGACAAAACTGGGGAAGAAGATGATGGTTTGGGGAAGATGATGGAAGGAGGGGAAATTCAACAAAAAAAACATCAAAGACTCAAAAGAAAGCGAGAACAAGACGAGGAAGATAATGACGGAGATAATAGCAATCATGACTATAGTGATGATGATGTTAGAAGTAGCTTTAGCAGTGGTGATGACACGAATGCTGAGCAAGAGGAGCAGGGTGATGCAGTTAATGGGCAACAGAAGAAGAGGGGAGTACTGCCTGAAACCCCTGTCCCTCAACAGCACCAACAGCTGGGTGAGGAGGAGCGCTTGTCTCTGATCGCTTGCTGCATGAGTCACCAGCCACGGGTCGTGATCCGCCAGCTCAGCCTCTCGGACACCTCCATCCCCGTGCGGTCACTCCTTTGTCTACCTGGCGACAGATGTCACAGTGCAGCATCTCCAGAGAAAAAGGACAGGGGCTCACCAGAGTGCAAGGAACAAGCGGTGGCCCAACAGCAGAGGCGTAGGAATAGAACGGTGATGCCCAGGAAGCAGTTGCTGGAGTCATTTGATAAAGAGTAAGGAAGTGGAATGAGAAAACTCCAGCGCACTTATGCTTGTACTGCAGTTTAACATTGCTCCAATAAAGGTCTGTTTGTGGTTATGTTGTCCCTGTTCTTGTAATGTGCAAATACTGTTGTCATGCACAATAGGAACTGTGCCGACTCCCTGCTAACTTTGAGCGCATCGCCTGCCTTTTCCCAGCGGAGTCAAAGCAGAGGTAAATCGTGTTCTCTTACCGCAGTATTAATGTCTTGTGTATGGCTAAATTAGGTTCTGCCGTGTTTACAGCTCACGTCAGTGTGTGTTTGCGATCAGTGTTGATGGGATGTATCGGTCAATAACTGGCATAGAATAGAAGTTTGTGGATAGTGTGTGGTTTTTAAATATTTTCTGTCATTTTAAACTAGTCTTAATTTTAACGTGACGTTAATACAAACATTAAAATGAAACTGTTTTATTTGTTATAGGTATATCCAAAATTTTGACAGACCTTACTTGTAAACAAGATGAGGAACGTCTGCACTATTGCTCTTGCTGATTTCATACATAAAGAAAAATGAAAAGTGGCCAGAAACTGATGGACGTTGAGTTTGTGATGAATCGGCGAGCTGTCGAGATGGCATAGGAAGTTGTGCAATTGAATTTTTAATTTCACTAAGTTTAAATTCGGCTTAATTTTAATGCAGTTTGAAGATAAAAATTGACTGTTCTGTCCAGGGTGTACCCTGCCTTGTACCCTGTTCCTGGTTTCTTGGATAGCCTCCAGACCACTTGCATTTAACAAGCTGTTATTGATAATAATTGGAAGTGTTGGAGTATTTGATTTATGTTCATCCGGGGTTTCATTGGAACCTAATTAATACATGTGTAGAGGACTGTACTGTGCAGCTTTGATTCATTGTAACAAACACTAGTTGAATTATGTTGTAAACTGAGGACCTAAGGTCCTGTAGTAATATTCTCGTAAGGTTTATGTACTGTCTCTATATACGCTGTAATAACTATTGTTCAGTGATGTACAGTCATGCTATACATGTGGCTCTAACTTTCTCTTCCTTAGGCAGGGCTGTCAGGACTCCAGAAGAGGATGATATTGTGTTTGATTCTGAAGATGAGAGCACAAAGAATTTCAAAGGACGGGCAAGTACCATGTTTAACAATCTCTCCCGTTATTTCTGCAGCATCAGACAGCTCTATGCAAGTTAAAGAAACTGATGTGTTGTCTGGTTTGAGAAGTGGAGTCTGTTGGTGTTTTGGAAGTCATAACTTCTTTCCCTGTATCCACAGCTGTTTCTGAAGCGATACTACAGGACAAAGCATAACACCTATGTCCCCACACTCAGAGAGTTCTGGAAGCCAAGTCTGTCTGTCAACCACAGCCTCAGATGAGCAGCTGAATCCCACCCCAGATATTACCTCCTTCCCTATGTGTCACTCAGTAGTGTCAGGACAACACAATCTGTGCACTTTTTTTTAGAGGAACAATAGGGTTTCACTTGGAGAGTACAATCCAAATCCTGCACCTCATCCCAAGGCTGGTCAGTCTTCAGTATTTTATTTACAGTATTTTTGTAATATTGAGACTGAGTTCACATCTTTTAAACTATCATGGAAATAACCTTCCACAAGCACTTTTTAAATATTTAACTATCTAATAGCTTTTTTTCCCTACAATAAAGTAATTTAAAAAGGTGGGTCCTTTTCTGTTGGTTCACCAGCTTTACTTCACCTAACCTGGTCTGGCTTCTTGTGCTACCTTGCCGTTGAAAGGAGCCTCCATAAGCTTAGCTACAACAATATTCAGAGACGTTTGTCTTCAAGAAGCACGAGTCCCTGGACTGCCTTTTTCTGTAACACATACGACTAATGGAGTTCTGCTTGAAACACCCTGCTTTACAGCCCTAGTTACCCCTCTTGCAGTATCAGTTTAACAATTTTCTGTGGCTGCAGAAACCAGTACAGAAGAGTCTGGAACAGGATACAATATTGGTGATTAGGAGACAGAAACAGGGAAGTAGAGTACAGCACTTTATTAGAGATACATGATATCACGAATTACATGAGGTCTGCATTTGTAATGCTGTGGACATGTTCACGTTTCAACAACAGTGATCTTTTTAGCTAATTTTATCTGAAGGTTCCCCTTTGGTTCTCAACAACCTGGTTTGGTTACCATTATCTCCACCCCCTGAAGAACCAACAATTTGGGAATGGCAGGCAACTACCTGAACTTGGCTTCTCCTCAAGGAGGTTTGGGTTAAAATGTTTGCTCCTCCTGTGTCCTGCATCATGACCTCAGAGTCTGGTGCCCATTCCTCCCGTCACGGTGATGGTCTCCCCCGTCAGGTAGGAGGCATCATCAGAACACAAGAAAGCAATGACTCTGCCCACTTCATCTGGTTGTCCAATCCTGCAATGGCACAGCTGTCACCATAGTTGCCAGCACTAATCTCCTCACAGTCTGGCTCAATGGTGAACAACCAAGACTAAACTACAACAAACAGCACTAGTAAGTAGTCAATCACTTTTCACAAGTCTGTCACAATAATGCTACAAAATTGTGCACAGGATAAAAATTGACATTTTGTTTTGTTTGGCTGATGTGAAGGGTCACCTTTTGATGGCCATTTGTCTGTTGAACTCCTCCATAATGCCTTCATTCTCCCAAAGCTGAATGAAAAAAGCAACAGCAGAAACAGGTGACAAATGTGGAGCTCCATGCATTGTCAAGGAAAATTATTTGGAAGCTACAATTTGCACGTGAGCTGAAAATCTGTGAAGCTTAAGTGGGCAGGAGTAAGGTGTGCTCCCTGAACAAGGAAGGCAAACGGTATGGTGCTCCTCACCGCGGAACTAAAGCGGGTCTTAATAATGCCGGGGGCCACGCAATTCACCCGGATGTTGCTGTGACCGAGTTCTGGGGCAAGAGCGCGGGTCAGTCCCAGCAGCGCGGTCTTACTGACGCTGTAGGGTCCCAGGCCCTGTGGAAGCAAACGTTCACTGCACAGTACTGACAAGAAATAGTATCTATCAAATAGCTTTACAAAGGTTGCTTGTGGGAAAAACTAACAACTTGGGCAGCTTGGACCCTCAGGTCTGTTTAGAAAGAAAAATAGACATTTTAAAAATAAAGGTTGATTCCACCGTGTTGCAGCCCATGGTCAAGTACACATAACCCTTCCTAGCACCCAGTTCTCCCGCTTCCCCTCACCTGCATGGGCTGGTATCCAGCAACTGAAGAAATGAACACGATGGAGCCGCCCCTGGAACAAAAACCAATCAGACGTGTACTTCTGAGCTACAGACCATACATCTACTATGTAGACAGCCTTTTTTTTCTTGTGTCTTGAGCACATTTAATCTGTTTTATTGCATTTTCTCACACCGTTTTCCTACCACCACCTTGACACCCTTGCCTTTTCACCAACCCTCCTCACCCTTTCTTCTCCATCTGAGGCACCACCAGTTTGGTCAAAAGAAATGCTGACTTGACATTAACATCCAGGATCTGAGGGGGGAGAGAGAGAGAGACAGACGCACACACATGCACAACAGGTTTCTATCTGAAGAGCAGACCGAGCCATCAGCTAACATTGATTTGTACATATAAATATTAACGGTGACACTGTCTTCACAAATCCCTTGTAATTCTTACCTTGTCCCAGACTTCTTCTGTAGACTCCATAATGTTGCCAAAAAAGGGGTTGACTGCTGCGTTGGAAACTAGGATGTCCACACCACCGCAGTGCTCCACTGTCTGTGAAACATTTTAATAGTCAATAGGAAAGCAACCAAAAGGCCTCCAGCAGTATAGACGTGGCAACTGGAATACGCTCGGCCCCTGCTTAGTGGACCATCACTCTACAGAAAGACTCATCAAAAATAAAACTTTCTTCGCACCACACGAGTCCCATCATGATGGACAGATGGCCAATAATAACAACAATATAGAAAAAAAATGTCAATTTTTTTTGCATTTTTAAATTCAGTCTGGTGTGAGATTCCGAAACTGGGCAGAAGAGGTGTCTTTTGTAGTCGAGGGCTCTCTCAGAGAAAGACAGAGAGGGAAAGTGTGAGCGCGCGTATGAAAAAACGTTAAAGACACTTTAATGTTTACTGTTCCAATCACGTTTCACCTTTTTCCAATCGCTTTATTATTTCCTCTTCAGTTTCAATCGTTATCGTTTCCCTTTTCTTGGATGCATCACCATAACTTGCATCAAATTTACACTTTGGTGCCATGGTTAGGAGGGTAAAAACAAAAAATGAAAGCCAAATACAGTAAGTCATGAGATGCTTAACAGGAAAAGAAGTCTCTGTCCTACCTCGGGCTCATGTGTCCTGCCCACAAGCCTACAAACCGCTGGAGACATCCAATGTTTTGATGCGCACTGCAAAGTAGCGCTTGTTCGTTATTACGAACCATTGTATATACCGTAACTAGAATTTTTAATATAATAGTCTTAATTATGAAGTTTTCATTTGATTGTTACTTAAGGGTGACGACCAAAAAAAAAAAAAAAAAAAAAAAACAAACAACTTCTGGTTAGTAAGGGGGTGGTCTGCAAGTATGGGTTGTACGTAAATCGGATGTACGTAACTCAGGGACTGCCTGTATATCCGTCGTCGTTCACAAGTGTAGGCGCCCTTGAGAGAGACTGTGATAATGAATGACTTTACACTACTACATGTGCACCACTATACCTTTTATGCAAATCACTACTCAGTGATTTGTGCATATATTTGTATATCAATTACACAGTGAAATCTATTATTCAAATTTTATAACATGTTGCATACCATGTATGTTACTGTGGTCTTTTGCACAGCATAAGAATTTGCAGCATGTTTCACATTTAAGTGGAAATAGTGATATAAAAGAATGCTTATATTCTTGCTAATATTTAATTTGAGCATAAACCAATGTTTTTGTTTTGAATTGCTGAAAAGGAAAATTACTCCTATGCGTAAAGTTGAAAGCAAATCTCTTTTTATCTTTGAATTGATAATATATGCATGGGATTAGTAAAAATGATACTTTCCATTTTAATTTGTATGAAAAACCGCATTCGCATCTGTACGAATTAGTTTAAATTTGACAGTTGTGGATTTTGATCAGCTCTGTCACATCCCTAAATAAACAAATGATTTGAAAATAGTATGAAATATTTTCAGGCTCATGTATGCACTTTCTTCTGGCACTGCCCATGTTGTCCCCCATGCAAAGGGGACACAAGGGAGAGTCTGATGTGGAGAGAAACTTTTGATTGTTGCTCTCACAGTGGTTAATGTTGGTAAAAAAAAAAAAAAAAAAACACACGTTATAAATTGTGTGGGGGGGGGGGGGGGGGGGACTGACATGCTAGGCAAAAACGGCTGTTGTTTTTGGATTCAGTGCCCCAAAATTAGGAGAAAAAAATGTAGTCTTCAGTCAGCAAAACTGATGCAGGGTGGCCTAATCGCTGGTACATTAAACTACACTGCTTGGAGAAAAGCGTCAGATAAATATACATGTTTTGCACCGTATCCATCATTGCTCAAGTCACAATGACCACGTTTCGGTTTTGTGGGGGAAGCTGCTCAAGCTAACACTGCAGCTCCATAGTTCCAAAGTTAGGTAGCCATGTACACAATGAAACAGTCATCTCTTCATGCAGTGCTACTGCGATAAACTGTAGTGTATTCACCTACTCTTCCAGTGCATTAAAGTCCAGTGTGGAAATATTCAAGTGCAGCAAGAGTCAATACTTTTACCATGTTCACCAGTCTTTCTCTGTCCTCCCTCTTTCCCACGTTGCATGTAGTGCCTGTGACTTGTATGTTCTCAGCCTGCAGTAGAGACACGGCTTTGTCAACGTTCTCCTTGCGCCGGCTGCTCACCACCACATGAGCCCCTCTCTGTCCTAAGGCTCGCGCTGCAGCTAACCCTATACTGCAAACAAAGAGTAAAACGGCAGAAGTACTGTGAATTTCCCACAGCTTGATTAATGGAGTACAAGATGGCACACTCAACGTTAACTCTGCACACCTCTTTAAAATGTATACTTTGAAAAGAGTATAAGCATAGTATAACCTTCTGAGCACGGTACTTACCCTAAATTGCTCCAGTAGATGTATAAATGATTGGTTAATTCTAAGTAGATTAACATCGTAAGACGCTTTGGAGAAAAGTGTCAGCTAAATGAATAAATGTAAAACTAAACCATACAGCAGTATCAGTAGCAGGTAAAGATCAGTGCTACTGCCTATGAGCTCAAAGGACCCAGGTTCGAATCCCACCTCCTGCTGTAGTACCCTTACACAAGGTACTGAACCTGAATTGATACAGTAAAAAAAAATACAATAATTGACTAATTTGAAAAAGAGGGTAAGTCGCTTTGGAACTAAATAAGTGCAAATATACCCATCTGTTGATGCAGTCACTATGGCGATCTTTCCTGCTAGGTTGCCTTGGGACATCATCCTCCTCCCAGTGGCGTAATTCATCAGCAGAGACCTGGCTACACACTTCAACATTGCCTAGGAAAAGGGGGAATTGCGAAATGTATAGAAATAAAATATACTGTAACACAAGCAGGCATCTGTTTTAAGTTTGCCACCGTAAGCCTTATTACTCATCTGTCAAAACAGATTAGTCCTGTTCCTTTAAAACAATGTAAATACACACACACACACACACACACACACACACACACACACATTGTCTGAAACCGCTTGTCCTATACGGGGTCACGGGGAACCAGAGCCTAACCCGGCAACTCAGGGCACAAGGCTGGAGGGGGAGGGGACACACCCAGGACGGGACGCCAGTTTGTCGCAAGGCACCCCAAGCGGGACTCGAACCCCAGACCCACCGGAGAGCAGGACCCGGTCCAACCCACCATGCCCCCCACAATGTAAATACTGAGTATTAAAAAAATTTTAATGTAACACTTGAGCTGGCTTACAGAATAAATGAAATAGAATAAATCTGACATGACACCCCAGCCAAGTTCAAGGAAGTCTGCTATTTTTTGTTCTGCAATACCTGACAGGTTATTACACTACTGATAATATCACAAATGCATGACATGTGGATGTGGCACATTAATTAATGGAAATTAAAGACACAGTAATGTAGAAACATGCCTCTCATAATTTTTATATCAATTGTATGACTTTACTGTTTGCTTGGGCTGCGTATCATCTGTTCAGGCAGGCATGGAGGATGGAAAAGGACTGTAACAGTACAGTATACAGGGTAAAGAGGACGCCGGTCTACATTCTAGCCACAGAACAGGAGACACACTCATTGTAGGCACCCCGAAAATTAATTTATAACTATTGGTTTGCCAAAAAAAAAAAAAAAATCTTTTCTGCACATTTCAAATGAGGTGGCTCTACCAGCCATTAACCATAAGTGTCTGGATTCATTATTGTGATTTTTTGACAATTAACACATTAACACAGCTCCAGCTGATCCAAATAAATGTTAATATCAAACCTCCATGAAAGTTCTCCAGCTGATACAAAACGCTGCTGAGCTGTGTTTCACCTACCAAAGCGTTTCCATATATCCCCCTGCTCGTCGCTCTCCAATGGCTTCCTGTAGCTGCCTGTATTCAGCGTAACACTCCGATTATGACCTACGAAACCATCAACAGATCTGCTGTCCAAACATCTGATCGCTCTCTACACCCCCACCAGACTGCTGTGCTCCTCCACCTCGGTGGACCAACGTCAAAACGTCAAAGGTTTTCACTTCTGGCACCAATGTGGCTCTGAACGGCCTCCCTCTGCCCCTCACAACTGCTGAATCCCTCGGTATCTCAAAAAGAGTTTTCAAACTCCACTCTTTCAGACTCAGTTCTTCCTGACCTCTTTTTTGCTCCATGATATTAATTTGCGTGGCGTTACCTGTCAGAATTAACCTTCAGATTTTCTACCAATTCTATATGCTGCCACAGTAACGTATGTTGAGTTACGCGGTGACGTCACACTCTCTCACGGCACTTAAGCAATGTTGTGACTCTATGAACTAGCGCACTTTGTTTTATTCTTGACTTGCACCTCGCTGTGAATACTGTGTAAATGAAGAGAAGTCACTACATTTTAGTAAGATGTGTTAAACATTAAATGTTACTATTTAAAAGGCCCGTGAGACGAACTTACCACCGCAGAGCAACACCAACACGGCGACCGGAGCGCGAGCGACACTTTTTCTGCGCACGAGTCCGAAGTCCAAATTGCAGCGCGAGCTCCGCTGACGACGTCCGCTCGACTTCCATCGTAACTGGGGGTCACGTGTCCTGGATGTTCTCGTGTTTGGGGCGGGAAGGCACTTCCGGTCTGTGGCTTTAAAATAATGGCGCAAGTTTCTAAGTGAAGTGAACGTTATTCTCACTTTACTTGACAAATGTGTCGTAGTTTAAAAACGTACCCATTAATGATTAATGTGTAGAGTGGAGAATATAAAACATGTGGTGACGTAAAAATCGCGATCCAAAGCTGTGGATAAGCCGGCACGAGGTGCAGAGTGTTTTGTGATTCGGCTTCGGTAATAATTGGAAATATTATTAAAAATACTGCATTAATAATAATAATAATAATATGAAACGACTACAGACAGTGAACTAGCTGTTGAAAGACTCAGGTGTGGAAAGGAGAGTGCAGAGAGGCTCTGCTAGACACCTGAAGAGGGGGGAAGGCAGGTAAAATAAAAATTTGTAAAACAAGGTTTGGCCAAAACTGGCTGTCATGAAGTTGACATTCATGTCCTTGAGGGTTCAGTGACACACCAGAAAAAGAAACTGAAGTGGAACATGGAGGAGTGTTTCAAGACAGCAGCCGGTGAATAAAAGTATTCAAAGCAGATATTTCTTCCCTGACTGTTAATGTACTACCTGTCATCGGGTACTATTACCTCAGTCATTACCGTGTGTAGGAATTCAAAAAATACACGGGGACAAGTGACAGCTGTAGACGAGCGCAGTGCCGCTTGGGTGCGGGTTTGAGTCCAGCTCCGATTGCGGAGTTTGCATGTTCCCCTTGTGTCTGTGTGGGTTTCCTCCCGCAGTCCAAAGACACGTTTCAGGTGAGTTGATGACTCTAACCTGCCTGTAGTGTGTGAATGTGTGTAGCTACCATCCCGATATCCAATCGTAGTTGTACCCCTCCTAGTCCGGCACACAGCGATTCTGGGATAGGCTCCAGACACTCACAACCCTGACCAGGACAAGCAGTTAAAGGAAGTGAGTGATACCTGTAAGAACTGAACATTTTTTTCAAAATGCAGCCCTAACATGGATGCATTCAGTGTCCTTTTTGTCTGTACTTGCATACAGTACTTTTTTTCTAAAGCAGATTTTGTAGAAATAATGTAGGTCAGCATTGGAGAGAAAATTATATTCTCCATTTTGTCTTTCGTACCAGGGGAGTAACAGAATGTAAGGTGAAGCACCACTGGCAGGCTTTTGTCACTAAAAACCTGCTACACACTGTTCTTCTGCACTAGTATGATGGCAGTATTGGATATCATTTGTTATTCAAAGATGGAACGCTGAACATGTGCACACGCAGCAATCAAATTGGCACACAGTTTTATTCATACAAAGTAGAACACTGGAATGTAACATTTGGATCACATTCTGGCTCATTCCAGAGGAGATACCCTTGGTCTCACTAGGATAAATATGATACGGAAAACCTATTCATGTAACTTCGCTATTACCGCACCAACAGAAAAAGCTGCACTAAACTGCAACTACAACTGCATTAAAGCTTAAATGTTGTGTTAAACACACTATACTTAAAAAAAAAAATTAACCCAGCTTTATCCTTCCCTTTATCTTAAAAGGGAAGAGCCCCTATCTTGTAAATGTTTCAGAGCAACAAATACCAGCTGCAGTGGAGATTTTTTACAAAGCCAAAAACATGCATAAACCCTAGTGGTGGTGCATATCAGGAATTATGTATTTTATTACTTATTTTTTACTTTAGTCTGTTGTCAAAGACAGTAACGAGTTAATAATTTAATATTAAAATGTTCCCTCCTACTGTAGGAGTTTGGTCCTAAGTTAAAATTACTTGGGTATGTTTGCACAGTTACTACAGTGGACCCCCTACACAAGAGCAGGGAGTCTGCACTCCTGAATTTCTTCATAGATGACTGTATTTTGATTATTAGAGCATTACATATTGAAAGCTTGACTTGTATATATGGAAATAAATAAAACAACTAAAGCTGTTAAAACAGGCGGTGTTTCTATGGGTATGTGTGCGTATCCGTGAATTTGTGGGCGCACGCGAGAGACAGCTCATCTTGGATTCCCTGACTCCAGCGGCCTGGTTTTCTCTTAGCTATCATTTCCAAACACAGTGTTGAGCTGCTGGGTGACTCTGATGAAGGTGGTCCTGCGGCTTAACTCTTTCAGTTTGGCGGCACCCACGTAGGTGCAGGTGGATCGCACCCCTCCCAGGACATCTCGAATCGTTTCCTCCACCGGGCCCTTGTATGCCACCTCTACCGTCTTCCCCTCCGACGCCCTGGCAAAAAAGCACCAATTAATAGCAATGGAGCCCTTGCACACTGGCGCACACACAGAGAAAGAGCGATGATGGTGCCTTCAACACGCAACACCTTCATCGGAGACTGAACTGTCTCTCCTAAATGGTCATTTACCTGCAATACAGATGTGGCTTAAGATCTTACTGTCATCTCAACTTGCACTTCTACAACCACTGCAGCTTTCATAGACCTTTCATCTGAGTTCCCACTGAACTGCCAGCTGGGTCTTTGTTCTCACCTGTACTCCGCCACCCCTCCAGAATGCTTCTTCATGGCTATGTCGGAACTCATGCCGTAAAAGAGCTTGTACTTCTTCCCGTTCTTTTCAATGACCTCGCCTCCGCTCTCGGAGTGACCAGCCAACATCCCGCCCAGCATGACAAAGTCTGCGCCGGCACCTGCCCGCGACACGACGCAAGCAGTGTGTCAAGCTCTCTGCGCATCAAATACAGTACATCGTTCCTCTGCCCCAGCAGATTGTAGCAAACTACCTGTGAAACGACACTAAATTTTACCTATATTTACATTCCTATCTTTTCAGGTGCTCCGACTGCAAGGTGAGGCCTCTAAGTACCACGGTGCCTCTGTGTCAGAAGCAGTGCATCGCATCCTAAGGAAACTCACCAAAGGCCTTGGACACATCACCTGGGCAGGTACACCCTCCATCCTGAAACACAGATGACATAATGTGGCGACGAAAGGGACACACAGGAACGTCTGACACTAAAAGCAACAGGTGCACATACAATAAGAACGACTGAAATTGATTGTATAAAATCTAGCAGCTGGTAGCGTAGTTGTTACAGCTGCTGGCTTTGGAGCAAAAGGTTGCAGGTCCGAAGCCCACCTCCAGCTGTAGTACCCTTGAGCACAGTACTTGCCCTAAATTGCTTGAGTAAAACTACCCGGCTGTACAAATGGGGACATACTGTAGGTATGTGATTGTAAGTTACTTTGATAGAAAGTTTCAGTTAAATGTAACAACCACCTTGAGAGCATAAGGCCCAAATGAATTGTAGTAAACGTGCGGAACGAAAGAGTCTGACGTGTTTTACCAGTGTAAATGACTCACAGATATGATGTGTCCCCCAAGACCATGGGCAGCGTCAGCGCACTCGATCACAGCACTTAGCTGGGGGTACCCCACCCCGGTTTTCTTGCGAGTTGTGCACACTGAGCCTGGAGGCAGACAAACAGCAAAGATCAGTTAGGAACGCGTTTGGAAAGACGGCACACGGGAGAGAAGGCGATGCAACGCGTCCGAGGGCAAGAGTAATGGTACATCACCTGGTCCAATGCCGACTTTGATGATGTCAGCACCAGCAAGAATCAGCTCCTCCACCATCTCTCCGGTAACCACATTCCCTGCCTGTGGCACAGTCATCATCATCATTATGAGCATTCCAGATGTACACACGCCACCTTTCGAACTGCTCGTATCCTTCTAGAAACACCTCTGTGAAGCGTTGCTCTCGCTATGTGACCGAGACGGACCACCAACCATGATGGTGTGGGACGGGAACTTCTGCCGTACGTCCTTGACGAAGTGCACAAAGTGCTCCGAGTAGCCGTTGGCCACGTCCACGCAGATGTACTGCAGCTGGGTCACGGCAGCCAACACGGCACAGAGCCTCTCAAAGTCAGCCTCGCTGGTGCCCGTGCTCACGGCCACGCTCTGGGCAGAGGGGATGAGAAACCAACCACATTCGTCAAACAAGGTAAAATGTAATGCCTCACACCAATCTGTCACTGGTACTTCAAAGCACAGGTTCTTAACCCTTTTCACACTGTGGACCCCTTCGGCAGTGCGGTGAAGCCTACGGACCCCTTTTCATGGGGCAGCTGGCAGTATAGTGGTTAGAGCTGCTGCCTTTGGACCCAAAAGGTCGCAAGTTCGAATCCCACCTCATGCACCTAGATGAAGGTACTTACCCCAAGGTGCTCCAGTAAAATTACCCAGATGTATCAATGAGTAAATACTGGGAGGAGCTTAACATTGTAAGTGACTTTGGTGAAGAGTATCAGCTAAATATAATTATGTATTTAAATGCATAAAATATATGTAGGATTACAAAGGAAACCACACACACACACTGTCTGAAACCACTTGTCCTGAGCAGGGTTGTGGTGAGCTGGAGCCTAACTCGGCAGCACAGGGCACAAGGCTGGAGAGGGAGGGGGCACACCCAGGACAGGAAGCCAGTCTGTTGCAAGGCACTCCAAGCAGGATTCGGACCCCAGACCCACCAGAGAGCAGGACCTGGCCAAACCCGCTGCACCTCCACAAAGGAAACCAATTAACTGGAAAACATATTTTCTTTTTTTTTTTTTTTTTTTATTGAAGGAAATGCTACATTTCAGTTATATTTATATTTATTCATTTAGCAGACACTTTGTCTAAAGCGACGTACATCTCAGCAAAAGTACAATTTATGCATTACAGTTAGCAGTCAGTGGAAATAAAGATGTAAATTTTTTCCACATCTAAGTTCAAGGACCCCCCGAAGGTTAAGAATCACAAGTTTAAGGTAAAATATCACCGTTCCCCACTGTTGCAAAGATTTCTCTGCTTGCACTGCATTTTCCATTGTGAATGAAAACATAAGCGAAACGAATCAGATTTCAAATATAAATAAAAAACATCTGAAGAGAAACTGTCCCCTCAATCCATACAGATTCAACTGCAGCAGTAAATTCTGTTGTTCCTAAAATGCAACTCTCAACTAAATCTTCCAGTTACAGTTTAAATGAAACTTGGAAAGTTATGCCACATTTTTGGCTCTCCTGAGATAGAGCTACACGTTTCTGCATTTGCTCGGTGTTTCAGCTCTGTCTCTACTCTCACCTGTTGCTTCAATTAAAAGAAAGCCTAAATTTTAATGTAATCACAATCTGGGCTGTAAACTGTGAAACGGTATGACATTATGTAGTAACATAAAACAATATTTATATCATTTATTTAACATAACAGACGTATACGGCACCTCCAGACACTGCGGATGCTGTGCGCCGAACTCCTTCCACTCGTCCACCGAGTAGTGCTTGTGGACGGTCGTGAAGAGGGAGAACTGGGGGAACGGGAGACACAAAAAGGTCCGTAAGGACGGGAATTGTACCGCAGCGGCGACCGGCGTCGGCAGGACGCAGCCATACCTTGTGCAGAGCCAGAGCCATCTCAAAGGTCCCCACCGTGTCCATGTTGGCAGCGATGATGGGGATCCCTGTGTAGCTGTGCTTCGAGTTCCTAAAGGTAAAGCTGCGCATGAGGTCCACCTGACACACAGCGGGGGTGGGGGGTATGGGGGTGACGAATGTGGAACATAAAGATTACTAATGGGACCATAGTAATAGCCTTCACTGGGCTACTGGTGTCACACAGTGAGTCTCTCCAGTTATAACAGTAACTTTCCATTTTCATCACTAACCCTCCTCATGAAGGGTCAGTAGCAGCACATCATGATCTGTTCATATATGATATACTGTGTATATATATATATATATTATATAGATCATATTTATTCATGTAGCTGACTCGACTTGCAAAGGTACTTACACTGATTTACCCATTTATTCTTATTATTCCTAAGTACTTTTACTGGAACAGGGTAAGTTACCTTCTCAGGCTGCTACTACTAGTACAGCTGGAGGTGAGGCTCGAACCTAAGTCCAACTGTTTAGGTCCAAAAAGCCTAAGCAGCAGCTCTAACCACTGCACTATCTATCGCTGCATCAGTCGAGCAAGGCAGCCTGGGCACTACGGGCAGGGGCGGGACTCGACCCAACAGCCGTCGCGCGCTCCGCTCCCCCACGCACCTCGCTGCGCGACTTGAGCGTGCTCCTCTTGGGCCGCAGCAGCACGTCCTTGAAGTCCAGCTTGACGTCGCTCTCGATGCGCGGCATGTCGCTCGTGCGCTGAAAGGAGCCGCGCACGTGCGTGAAGCCGCGTGAACCGTCAACGCGCAAACGCGACAAACATCCTCGGCGGCGCCACCGGCGCGCACGTGCGTGCCCACAAAGTTATAAGCTACTTTACTTACCGTGCAGTCAAACGTCAAGGTTAATATTTCAGTTGGGTTGACGTCGATTGACTCACCTCGAAATGCTTCAATTGTGAAATTAAAATATTCAAAATCCTACAGTGCAGTAATTAACTGAATGGGCAGGTACGTTGTTAACACAGGAAAATGCCCCCCTGGCTCTTAAACTTCCGTTATGTGTTTAATTCCCCTCTTCGCTTCTTTCTTCCGGCACTAAGAACGGAAGAACCGGAACCAAAGTCAAGGGCGCATTTTTTTTACACCGAAATTGTTCGGCCGTGACCAGACAGAAGATGTAGTTTGAACGCCATGTGCTCTCTTGACTTAGACAGAGAAGCCGTTTTCTAAAAAACTACAAATAGGGGCATCATGGGACAGCGTGACTTGAGCAGCTCATCCGGAATGCGAATTGGCTCCAGGTGAAACTTGCTTGTTATTAAACACCAAACGTTAATCCCAGATATACGAAAATAAATACTTTTGAATGAGGTTATGTCATTTCTGTCTGAAAAGTGCGGAAAAAACTAAACGCATTCAAAAACTGGCAAAATGACAAAGTGTATCCCTCTTGCGAGCCTTTCATTTAAGTAAACCAGGGGGATGTATACCGCTGTTACACAGGAAAAAAAATTGCGCTATGAAGGAGCGGGGAGTGTTTGTCTCAAAGTTATAATCTGTTCACTTACATCGAACGTGCGCTCTTGATCTGTCTAGGCTGTTGTTCTTCATTCTCTCGATATTACAGGACTTTAACATGTTAATTAAAGTTAAGGTAAGACCTCGTAATTTTTTTCCCCCTTTCTAAAATAACCATCATCATGTCATTGCTACTTGCTTACAGGATTTGTGTTTATATCTAGAACGTCGCATTAATCCGTGTTTCCTCTCGTTTAGACTCTCACGGGCAAAGAAATAGAGATCGATATAGAGCCCACAGACAAGGTAAGATCTCAGTGTGACCAATCATCAATCGAAAGGTGCAGAACAAACTTCTTGTTTTCCCGGCGTTTTTGTGTGCGGGGGGGGGGGGCTGCTTTAATCATTAAATTAATGGATTATTGCAGCACGTGACTTGTTTACATTAGTTTTCGCCGGAGTTATTACTCAGTCCGTTGAGTCACTACTGATAATACTAGCTTGTTTGTATTATTATTATTCAATTTATTATCATTGTTGTTGTTTAACGTGTGTGTTATCTATTCAGTCCACTGTGTGACTGTTTGGAATTCACTCGCGGAGCTTCTTCTTTGTAAATGAAAATGTTAATCGAAACCAACACGCAACAGGAGCCCAGATAAATTTGTTAAACGTTTTATATTATTTTTACAGTACTTTGCATGGTCAGTGGAACGCAGTACACCAGTTCTTCAGTTTCGAAACACTGTTGCGACCGCAGCTTTTGCGCGTAACTCAAGTTGTTCGTAAGTCAAATCATTACGTCACAGTACGTAAACGCTTAACCATACAAACGTGCTTCAGGTTATTTGCTCATTAGGCAGTGTAAAAACACCTCTGGGAAAGTATAATGCTTTAAAAATGAGCAGTAGGGCTGTTTAATTTTCATGGGCTGCTCATCCTGTGCAGAGTCTTGGCGTTGCTGTGTTGAGGAGAGAGGCGAGGCTCCGGACCGACCCTTGACACAGCACACCTGTCCACCGGAGCATTTTTATTTCATTGTCCTCTATTTACTTGAAACAGTACTGACGTTAGCTCTACTTTAAAGCGGCCAATCACACACCTGTTGTACTAGTTTACATACTTGTACCAGTTTTTATAATCAGAGCCAGAATTTGTAAATGGAAGTACATTGGTTTTTTTGGGTGGCATGGTGGTGCAGCGAGCAGTGCTGCTGCCTTTCAGTGTCTGAGCTCTTTGAGCATAGGTTCAATTCCTGTTCAGTCTATGCTGAGTTTGCATGTTCTCCCGGTGCCAGCGTAGGTTTCCTCTGGGTGTTTTGGTTTCCTCCCACAGTCCAATGATAGATCAGGTGAACCTGCAGTGCTAAACTGCCTGTAGTGTATGAATGAATGAATGATTGAATGTGTGTGTATGTGTGTTTTTGGCTACTCTGTGATAGACTGACAGAGGTGTACATCCAGAGGTGTACCCCCTTTAAGCCTGGGGCCTGGTGATTTTGGGATAGGCTCCAGACCCCTGTGACCCTGAATGAATTTGCTTTCTTGTACCTTTAAAATGAAAGTCACAAGGGATCCCTCTGCTGGTTGAAGGAAGTGTCTGCAGAGGTGACGTTTTATAGGGACACATGCAACAAAGAAGGAGCAGTATATCTGTGAAACAGTGTGTACCATGGTATACGAACCCTGGGTCTGTGTGTGTGTGTGTGTGTGTGTGTGTGTGTGTGTGTGTGTGTGTGATCTCCAGTGTGTATGTATGTGATGGCTCTTTGTTTCCTCAGGTGGAGAGAATTAAGGAGCGTGTGGAAGAGAAAGAAGGGATTCCACCTCAGCAGCAGAGGCTCATCTACAGCGGGAAACAGATGTAAGACTCAGTAGGTCGTTCAGAGAGCCCTGCTTACATACATCCCATTTCCTTATGTCCTTTTAGGACCTGCAGTCAGGGTCCAGTGGAGTGGGACCTTATCTTCCCCCGCCCCCTCCCCTGTTCAGCCAGCGTAGTTGTTACCAGCAAGCAGATGGATGATGATTCAAGTGTCTTACTGTACTGAGCAGGTGACTCATGTTCTTGTGTCTCTCTCAGGAATGATGAGAAGACTGCTGCAGACTACAAAATCCAGGGAGGCTCAGTGCTTCACCTGGTTTTGGCCCTAAGAGGAGGGGCTCCTTACACTCCTCGGTTATGTTTGCCCACCGGTGAGCAGAGCAGTGAAGTGACCCTTGTGACTCTGTGTTTTTGAGTGCTGTGATGTCGCGCTGTTTGGAGCTCTTAGCACTGACGTATTGATTATGTGGAGTGCATTATAATCGTCGTCATGATCAGCAGTCACTCGAATTCTGCAATGTGTATTTTGAGTTTGCAGCCCGAGAAGCTGTTTAAGAAATGCTCTCCTCTACAGTTTTAGTTTTTGCTGTTGTTTTTGTGAATAAAAAGCAAAGTTCATAATCTGTTGTTCTTGTGTGGAAGTCAGCTGCTTTTTTTTTTTTTGTTTTGTTTTTGATTCTGGAAGGAGATGTTTTTGCATCTTTTATTATATCTTATACATCAGTTGTATTGTACTCATTACATCACTAAGCTTGAGTGGACTTGGCTTATTGGAGCACCCGGCTGCATTGCACCGACTCCATCGTACAGTTACGCTGTACCATTGAAGTAGTATGTACCACTACTAGAACATTGTAAATAATTTCTGTGCATACACAGACATGCTGCAGCAGTGCCTATAAACAGTGTTAAGGAGCATAGAGAAGATGCACTGAGATACTGTGTACATAAGCACTGAGAATATACAAAGTGCACAGTGCAAAGGTGATGTTGGGGTTTCTGTGTCTTTAAAATGTTGTCCATTGGAGCCTTAAGGTGTAAATAATAATGTGCATCGTGGCACAGTAAGAAAAGAATTAATTGCATCAACTTAACATATAATCCACTTTATATTGTGTTTGAAATGTAAAGACCAAGTTCAGTAAGCTGACAAATGACCATGTAACTGAATTTTTCAGCTAAAATTCAGTTTTGGTTTATGGAGCATCAGGAGCTGCTGGGTGTGTGTTGAAGAGTGATGCTGTGTTTGTGGACTTTGCATGTTGCCCCTGTGTTTGTGTTTTCTCTTACAGGATAAACACACATTCCAGGGGAGTGTGCATGAAATGCACGTGTGTGCGATTACCCTACAGTGGAGTGGCAACCATAGTATTATTGACGTTTTTCTAGGAGAGGCTCTTAGCTTGTGGCCTAGAAATGGCTAAGGACCTCTGGGCTGGAGGAAGGATAGAAATAATACTTAAAACACAAGAGCTTCCAGGCCATGTGTGATTGCGCACGAATTTCCCATGGGCTTTTACGGTAAGTTGTTAATCATGAAAATATATATTTCTGTTCTTTAGAAGAGATTCTTAAAACAGCAGTGAAATAACTAGCACTATTTATAGGAGGGGAGTGTTTGTTGTAGCTTTTATAACCGTAACAATATTTATAGCAGTAGAGTCAGACTTTGTACACTTGGCAGGCTGTAAATGTGGCATATTTAGTTTAATCTGAATAAAATCCTCATGTCTGCAGCAATTTTCACACACAAAAGATGCATTTAATCAGCTCTGCATAAAGATTTTATTAACATTTGTGTTGCAACTCATAGAAAACATAAGAAATCAAAGTAAATACTATACAAATGGTGCCCTTGGGTGCTGTGTGTGTGTGGCGAGTAAAATGTGTCATTTACCCCAGAGTGAAAGGAAAACCTTCACATCAGATATATTAATCAGAGATTAGACGCAATATTTGAAATGTTAATTTTTAAACACGTTTAACTTTCATTTAAGATGCAGCATTTAAACGACTATTTAAATATTACCAGAGAAACAACCTTTATCGATCAGAAATTTTAGGGAAATGAGTGTTGACTATTCCACGTGTTCACCTGAATGTGTCCTCAATGAGCAACAATGCGAGCGAAGCAAATATATTCAGGGGATGATTTATGAGGCTCCGCAATGTGGCAGTAAAACCGTCGTATGCTCTGTGAAACACAGCACGACGCAGCAACTTTGGTCTTGGGTGCTCGCAGACAGAGGGCCAGGCTCTGAAGCCCAGGGCCGTTCAGTGCTCGGTGAGACACGGTAAAGGTTTTACCAAGATTCCATAAATGCGCCATTTTTTGAAGGCTAAAAGTGGTGAAGGGAACATTCAGGAATGATTATGTGATAATCAGCATCCAGCAGGAATAAAACATTTGGTACACAGGGTTCTCTTAAGGCCAAGGGGGGGATGTGTGTGTGTATACTGTTCATGGGAAGGTCACATGATGCATATATGTTACATTACTAATTATCCATCCACCAAATTTCAATAACCAACTGCTTGTCCTGAGCAGGGTCACAGTGGACCAGAGCCTATCCAGGAAGCACTAGGTGCAAGGTTGGGGGGGGAGGTGGGCACTGTAGGTGGGACCCCGTCCATCTCATGGTTATTACGTTAAATTATACTGGTACAGAGAAGTGTGGCCTACTTGAGCAGACACACACACGCACCCCCTCCAGTTTACAAATGATTGTTCCTGCAGCTTGGGGACCTTTTTGACACTTTTGCTAAATGAGATTGTCAGTATCCCAGCATGATTTCAGCACCGTTTTTGTTTCATTGTGAGAACTTCGCAGCAACACCTTGTCTCTTCTTGCTTGTGGCATATTGTGTGTTCTCAACACAGCCTGCGCATAAAGGTGTGTGTTCTGTCCCACATCGCCCTGGGTACGGAACTGCACTTTTACTGCACCCGCAGTTCCACAGGTAACAGTGTTTTCACGCACTGATGTCCACTTCGCCGGAAACACGTGGCACCGGAGGGGCTTTGGTGCAAACGGTTATGCCGATGGCAGACAAAAGGACAGTCGCAGTTTTGTTCTGTGCAAAATCGCCAAGTGTGTAACTTGGGAAGAGCTGCAACTGGTGTGTAATCGGCGCAATGAATTGTACATGTTTCACACACTGAGCAGATGCATTTCCCCAAAGTGCCGTCCAGTTGCGGTGAGACAGCAACGGCACTCGCTGTGCCACAGTCCACGTGCAGCAAAACTCCCCATTTCACCAGTCTGTGCCGCAGTGACTTTGGCAGAACACATGGATTCGGACATGTTGTTTGGGAACCTCTGCGTGCGTTTCTGTGTTTACATCCTATGTCCAGCATCTGCCTGCCAAGCTGAAACAATGAGAACACGCCATCTAACCATGGGATGATCCCACTGCCGCCTCTGAGTTCAGCACCTGGCACCCATTTATGGAGGGAAACATCTGGTTTTACTTTCCCTTCCCAGCACTGACACCAAACCCAGCGACTGTCGGTAAGTACGAGGGCGTCTCGCTCGCTCTGAGACATCTTGAGCAGTAGGAGACCGCCTCCCCACCGGAAGGTGGTCGTTTAAGACACATAAAGTGGTCGTGATTCCAGCTTGCAGAGGATAAGCAGCCTGAAGTGCTGAAGTGAAAGAGGCAGCTGTGTAACTAACTGACATTGATGATGATAGTCATTCATAGCCCACATACAGAAAGGAGAAGAGCCTGTGTGACTGCTGCCTCTCACATACATCACTAGTCAGAGTTCATAAATATCAGGTTTCTAGATGTGTGTGTGGGGCAGCAGGGTTGGGGATTCACATTAAGTTCTTGTTTTATCTCTGTTCTGGCTGTATCTTCATGATTCTCTTAACTTAAATATGGCTGCAGAATGTGTGTATGTATACGTTTGTTTGTGTCCGTCCAAATGTTTGCATGATTCTGTGTGAACTTTGGTTCATCTTCTGTTTGTCTTGCAGCGTTTTGCCTACTGGACATCAGTTTGATCTCCCTCTTCACCTGTGTATCGAACCCCCTGAACATGTGTCCACAGTCGTCCGCATATGACTCGAAGGTACAGTTAAGCGATGCACCCAGGAGCAGACAGAAATCTTTTTAACCCTGACGAAAAATGCCATGAGCAGTAACAGTAGCAATGTTCTAGTATTGATTATATCATTAAGGCAACATTAAAACGCTGCCACTGCTTCCGCAGATGTTTCTTAAACTAACGGAATTTTTCCATTGACATTTACACCTGCCCTGTAAAAGAAGAAAAAGCAAACCTCTACATTCACAGGAACGTAAAAACAAAACAAACAAAAACAGATTTTAAAAAATTTGAAATGATTAAAAAGTAGCAGTTTGAAGTCTTACTATAATTAAAAACTGAATGGAAATCACCATTACATTATGTACGTACAAATCCTTTAGTGTATGCATTTGAATTTCTAAAAAAAAAAAAAAAAAAAAACCAACTATAGGCTATCTGCAAGTAAAAATTAAAGAACTAAAACTATCTGAGCTCTAAGTTCTAATAAAAATTGAGAAAATATAATTGAGACAAAAAGGTGATTTGTACATGTGATAAATAAAATGGAAACAGTTAGACACACATAGGTGCCGTGTCTTGGTGCGAGTGCAGGAAATAAACAGGTCAGTGTCCTGGAGTGAGAATATTATAAAGACACGGAAAACTTCCACCTGTGCTCCAATATTACCTGAATGGAACAGCTGATTTAGCAAGAGCGTCCACAGAATCCAACGAACCCAGTCCATCCCCTCCTGTTCAATAACTCATCATGAGTGTGACAATACCTCAATTAAAATAACCATAATTAAAACTAAAATCTATACTTTGATATATACATGTATATATGTGCGTGAAGGCATGTGTCTGTGTGTACCTATGTGAACCATACAGAGTGTAAAACGATTCTCCTCTGTGTGTGAGAGAGAGAGAGTTCAGCAGTCTGCCGATTTCTGCACCCCTACATCAATCTCCCCCTCCTCAGAGAGAGGTGATCTCTCCTCCATCCCCCCTCCAGCTTGCTTCTCTTCCTCCGCTGGGTAAACCACCACGCAGAACTTCTGCCCTCCATACGTCAGCTTGTCTGTGGACACGGAGAGCCTTATTAGTGCTGACCGCGGTACCGCGGAGTGTTACTGCCCAGTGGCAGCTATCCGGTTTCCCGCATTTACTCCAGCATCGCACTCTGCTAGGGCACAATTACACCGATATGGCCTGTGAACCATACACATTTCGTCCTACAGCAGAGTCTCAGCTTATGGAAATATACACCCTTTTTTACTACGGCACTGTGTTTGTACTGTGGTGTTTCTGCCTGTTACCGTCGTCCAACTTCCCACTCATACTTTAGTCTCTATTCTCATTCCAGATACCTGCATTGGGTGTTTGGGGACAGAAATACATATTTGGTGTCAGCCTGGATATTTTCCTTCCGTTTATAAACGTAGTCACAGTCCTTCCAGAACCTTCTATGTGCTTCCGGCTTCCTGTCACATCGGCAACATCAGTCACTCATAACCTTAATAAGGTTAATAAGTCATAACCCTTAACTGATAAGCTTTTGTCCAAAGTGACATACGACGTAAAGCTGTTCACAATTATTTACCCATGTAAACAGCTGGGTAATTAACTGGAGTAATTCAGAGTAAGTGCACTGCTCAGTGAATGAATAAATGAAACATAACAATTGAAGACAAGTTTTGCTAGATATTAACGAATCTGTTAATGTTATATCATTGTCATGCATAAAATTTAGATTAATTTTAGGTGATATATTTTTTTCGTATTTTTCATCCAGGGAGCAACTATTTCCCCCATTAGAAATAACAGTAATTCTACCAAAGTGAATTTGTCAAACTGGGTGATTTCACTGAAGAAATTAACCTCATCATGAGCTCATTATGTGAAGGTAGAGTAGTGAAAGTAGAGGCTCTCTGCAGATGTGTGTCACATACAGCACTAGTAGTGAAGTAAAAGGGAGTAATACCACAGTGTCGCTCACTATGCTGCGCTGTTACCTCCCTTGTACGGCATTGTTTAAGAAAGGCAGCGTACCAACAAAGGTGTTGAAGCACTGGGGCTTCTTGTCCCAGTAGACACCCAGGAAGTAGACTGGGACCCCCGTGAGCATGATGGCCAGACCAATGCCGCACACCACCGGCTCAGAATACAGGGAGAAGATGAGCAGGAAGGCCCAGAAGAGCAGGTAGATCACGGGCCACACCAGGCTTATCTGGGGGGTCATGAACGAACACACACACACACACACACACACACACACACACACACACACACACACACACACACACACACACACACACACACACACACACAATGTTGAAGGCAGGTGACTTTCTGTAACATGACCGCATACATATTTGTGATATAATCACATATAAATAAAATATATCAGATACTGTATATCACATGACTTTTATATAACTAAAAATAGCCGATTCATAAAAGCCAGGTTGTTAGAATAATGCCTAATAACGGCAAATAATTCAGCCAATGATGAGACAGTAATTTCCCCAAGGACACCGTATAACAGTTACATGGATTTATATCCCCTCAGTAGACAAACTATATGTTGAACTGAACGGGAGCAGCAACTGAGCCACAAACTGAGCTCATGTGGCCACATTAAATGTCTTCCTGTTACAGACAGTAAAAGTTGAAACACATCCCGGACAGAGGAGAGTCAACCCCCCACCCCGACTCACCTTGATTGGCCGATGCATCTCCGGCTGCTTGACGCGCAACACGATCTGTCCGGCCACAGTGACCCCATAGAAGAGGTAGTTGATGAAACCAACGTAGTTGATGAGTGTGTACATGTCACTGGTGCACAGCATCAGCAGGGTGGACACGCACTGGATGGGACAGAGACGGACATCAGGGGCCAAAGACTCGTCTTCGTGATGCGGCAGCTTGGGAGAGGAAGAGCAGGGGACCCCCCCCAACCGTGTTCTGGGTCTCGCCTTTCCAGTGGGGCTGGAACTCACCGTGAAGAGGAGCGCTGGGATTGGGGTGCACCGCTTGACGTGAATCATGGCCAAGAGGCTGGGAAGGTGTCCCTCTCTGGCCCCCGCAAAAAAGAGCCTGCGGCAGGGAGAGAAAGTCGATGCGTTACGGACGCTCGCCACCTCTCGGGCTGGAGTTTGTCCAAGAGGAGAGACAGGGAGACAAAGATGCCATCAAGCCATGGGCAGCAGCGCATTAACAGCAGTACAGCAGTGCTCAGCGGTGCATTAAAAAGTGAACAGGACAGGAGGAGAGGCAGCGACAGGGTCACACTGATCCACCCGAGGGGGCCGGGAGGAGGGCGCGGAGGACGGCCGAACCCCAGCGACACACAGGAGATGTTGGTGATAGAGAGGAAGGGAAGAGGGAGGTGCGTGGACAGGGATGGGAAGTGTGGACTGACCGGGACGAGGTGAAGAGGGATCCATTGACCCCCCCGAAGGTAGAGAGAGCCACAGAGATGGGCATGATCCATGACATCACTCCCAGAAGCTTCTCACCAAATGTCTGAGAAGAGGGGTGGGTGGAGAGAGATGTCGGTTAAAGCGACAGTAAGCGATCATGTAGAAACGCAAACGGTCACGTCCCGGAGGAGGGAGAGCGGGTCGACCCACGGACCTCACAGAGCAATGATGAGACAGGCGACAGCACGGAATAAACCAAAAACAAGTGAGGAGGAAGGAAAGAAACGACACTTCAAACGAGGTGAATGAGTGCAACGTGAGATCTGGTACAACGATTCCTAAAATAACTGAGAAAGGATTTAAGCGCCAACCGCAGGCGGGACCGAGACGACCAGCAGCAGGAGAGCTCATTGATAGAGGTGTGAGCGAAATTGGCCGGAGGGAGGGACGGACGGACGGACGGACTCCTCACCACAGCCACGGCGTTGGAGGCCAGCAGCTCCTGAGGGCTCATCGCGGTGACGTAGGCGATGTTGGCGAAGACGTAGACGAACGTCACGAGGGGGATGGAGATGAAGATGGCTCGGGGCAGGTTCCTGGGCAGGGCCGAGAGAAACAGGCACATCATTTCGTTGACTGCACATGGGGGTGGGGGGATGCAGCTGGCTTGACGCCGGCGCTCACGTGTAAGGGTCCACGAGCTCCTCCGTAACGTAGTTGAGGAAGTTCCAGCCGCCGTAAGCGAAGGATCCCTGCAGGAAGGCGAGGGCGATGAGCCCAACGTCATACTCCTGGAAGCTCTCGAAGGCGTGGGCCGGCTCCAGCCAGTAGTACTCGCCTGGGAGAGAGCGAGATGGACAGACAGCGAGGATCAGTGCGACAGACAGGTACATTCATGGTTTTTGCAGCTCAACTACCCAGACAGGTAGTGTTTGTTGAGCATTGACCCTAAGGGACTTGCACACGTCACCCAGAAGGACACAACTCATGTTGTTTTTGAACAGAGAGCGTGCGAGTGTGAGAGAGACTGAGGGTGGATGGAAGCAGAGATGCAGAGGCCTCAGAGGCACAGAAGGTATGTGGACTTTAATCCGCTGCTCGGTCACTCGGCGGTAATGCCGGTCCCGAGGGAATCACGCGAGTCCCGCTCAATCCCCCCAGACCCGCTAACCCCCTTCGCCTCTCTGAGATCTTCTTAAAACAGCTACGCTTAACTTTCAGAAGCAGCAGAAGGGATGTAGTGAATGTCAGACACATCGCAAATGTCTGTAAATCTACTTTACATTAGTATTTCTTTATGTAGACGTACATGTCAGGGGAAAATACTAAAAGTGTATCAGAACAGAACTCCTCCTGAGGAGTCTCTCTCACACACACACACACACACACACACACACACACACACACACACCTTCAGAAGCCGCTTGTCCCAAGTGGGGTCACGGGGAGCCGGAGTCTAACCCGGCAACACAGGGCGCAAGGCTGGAGGGGGAGGGGACACACCCAGGATGGGACATTAGTCCATCACAAGGCACCCCAAGCAGGGCTCGAACCCCAGACCCAGCGGAGAGCAGAACGCTGCCAAACCCGCTGCGCCACCGCACCCTCTTGCTAAATAAATGTCATCATCATCATCATCATCATCATCTGAACCATTTGTCCCATACAGGGTCGCGAGGAGCCGGAGCCTAACCCGGCAACACAGAGCGTAAGGTTGGAGGGGGAGGGGACACACCCAGAATGGGACGCCAGTCCATCACAAGGCACCCCAAGCGGGATTAAACCCCAGACCCACGGAGAGCAGGACAAGGTCCAACCCACTGCTCCCCCCTGCTAAATAAATAATTACCCCCCGCCAAAAAAAAAAAAAAAAACCCCCACACAAAACAAACAGGTGAGTACAAGACAGTGGGGCGATGGCTTTGTTTGCAGCGGCCGGTTCCCACGTACGGTTCATTACATTTATCGCCCATCTGAGACTCACGCAGACCAAAGTGTCACACTGTTTGCTCTGTATGTTGGGCCCATTGTTGCGCTGTTCCCGCTTCTTACTACTGAGACGTGTGGAATTACCGCGATTGCCGATGTTGTTACTAGCAGATCCCGAAACATCCAGCCCTGTCAGCATTATAGTGGCCATCAGAACTGGATGACCTTTCCGCAGATCTTCAGGAATGCTGCGCTTTCATTTACCCAGAGTTCACTGCTCTGCAGGAGGTGATGAAATGAACTTTTTTTTTTGGCGGAACTAAGCAAGGGGGATGATATCTGCGACAGCCCTCGAAAAGCCTGCGGCCAAAGGTCTTGGGGTTGCTCATTTATGATGCAATGCACGTGACTTGTTATCGGGTTCAGCTGATGCGGGTCATCAGGAAGGAAGGGAGGGAGGGAGGTCAGTGGTCTGGCGGAAAGGAACAAAAAGACATTTGTGATGTCCAGCAAGAACCAGGTGACACAGCGGTCCCACTCCACTGGTGTGGTTTCTGTGGCGACGCACATCTCGGCGCCTGTTCTGGCACAGCAAATGGATGCTAGCAAACAGAGAATGGCGCCGGGCAGTGAAGCTTAATGCAGAGATGTGCATCCACCAGAGCTCAAGACAAGAAGCACAGTGGTTGTGTTCTGAAAGTACTACTTCCACATGAAGCACTTGCAGCCTGGAGCCTGCAGGTCCCACACACAAGAGGTTCAAAGTGAAAAGGTCAAAGGTTCTCAGTTCTGGCTCTCATGTGGTGCCGTGAGCTCCCTCTCTCCCTCAGAGCTGCTGAATCCCTCTCAACACACAAGAAGGTCCTTGAAACATCTTTTTCAGACCCACTTCACCCTGATCTCCCACGTGCTCCATCAACATGTACTACGTAAATAATGAAATAAACCCCACATACGGCCAATCGTTTATTATACCACTGTGTGAGACAAACTGACTGTACTCAAGGATCACGCATCTGCAGCCACGTCTCTCTGCGCTGTTGTGACGCACCATCGTTTTGTTTACCGAGATGGACGTCGCTTTGGAGAAAAGCATCTGCTAAACAAATAAATGTAAATGTATCCAATAGTCGAATGGAAACTAAATCTCTGCCTGCTGCCAACGTCATCTCTTCGGTGTTTCTGCTGTGTGGGGAAACTAACATTAGGACATGTAAAACCCTTTTGGACACAAGGGAAAAGGCTGGACAACAAAACAGAACTTAATTCACATTCACAATAATCTAAAGAAAGTGCAGAGCAGGCAGCAGACAGGGACACATGCGCGCAAACACGCACACGCACGGGAGAAGGACAAGACTGAGCCGTACCCTTGCAGATCTGCACGATGCCCATGATAATGATGAGGGCCAGAGCGAGCAGCTTCCCCGCCGTGAAGATGTCCTGGACTCGGGTGGCCCAGCGCACGCTGGCACAGTTGACCCACGTCAGCAACACTGTAGGACGAGGAAAAACTCAGTGAGGGTTGTGGACACGTTCCTTATTGCAGAGCAGCCAAAGGACCTTCACAAGCATTGGTGCGGTGAAGATAACGGCCGTTCCATCGTGGGACCCAACTGAGATGAGGTTTGTGCACAAGGGAAGCAGAACCCAGGTCCGACTCATGAAATGAAGGGCTGTGATTTTCTCCGATGGACAAACCATCAGTGAACATTGTACAACAGGGTGGGGATCATCTCAGCCAGAAGTGGACACCGCTGTGGACACACTGACTGGCAGCGCCAGACAGGCGAGCGCAGAATCACGTGAAGAGGAGCGGCGACATAGCAGCACACCGGCGCGGCACGTTTTGCCATAAAACCATTAAAATCCATCGACCTTCGGTCCAAACTCAACTCGCTGAACTACCAAGGGAGACTTTGTCCAGCCGAGACTCACTCAACACACTTGTTTGCCGTCACATTTCAAACCCCTTCGTCGTGTCAAAGGTCATCAAACCCACATCGCTGCCCATTCTGCTGGAATAATTAGGACCCCGAAACACCCAGAGGAGCTGGTGATGAGACTTTTTTTTGGTGTTTTGTAGCCAGTTGTGTTGCAATCTAGCAGATGTCTGGGGAGAAACATGGAGGAGGCCTAAGGGAGGAGACCACAAAGTCCTGACTACAGCAAAATCTCACAATACACATAACACACCTCTGTGTCACACTACAGACCAGTGAAAAAATACACTAATGCAGGTTCACAGCCCCTTATCCAAATCCCTTGGGGCCAGATGTGTTTCGGAACAGAATTTTCAGGACTTCAGAAAGGTAATGCAGTACCGAGATACAGATACTGTATATTATGTAACACCCCCCACAGGTTCTAAGGCAGCATCTCCTCATCAAACACATTAATATTTCAGTAGCAAAATGTATGAATAGACTATAAATAGTACAACATGGGCAGCTGGTGTGTAGGGGTTAGAGCTACTGCCTCGGACCCAAAAGGTCACAGGTTTGAATCCCACCTCCACCTGTAGTACCCTTGAGCAAGGTACTTACTCCCAGTTTGCTCCAGTAAAAATTATCCACCTGTATAAATGGGTAAATAGTCACTTGACACTAAGCTGCTAAATAAATAAATGCATTATGGTTTATTTATACAGTAAAAATGTGGTAACAAATAGCGGGACAAAGTGTAAATCTAGTATTCCTCAAGTCTAAGAAAAAAAACTCAGCAAAACTTGAGACGCACACAGGTCTAGAGTGACCTAAACACCTGTGCACGCAATATACACGTGCAGTAAATGTTAATTTCTCTGGGAGCTTGAGGCTCTCCAAGAGGGAACATCAGCGCCGCCATCATCAGCTTTTCTTTTCACAGGTCGGCGCCAAAATTTCGAGATGCTTTTCAGTTTTCGGCACGTTCCAGATTTCGGAACTGCCCACCTGTACAACAAAACGGTCATCTTTGTGAGGACTACGTACAGCCATCTACAAGTGAACACTTTCCCTGGATGCCATGACAGCTGTAGACAAACACGCCCGAGGGGACGTAACGTGATCCACACGTTGCCAAGGGAACACAGTCATGCTGAAGCCTCCATCTTTGCCCGTGTGAGGAGAAAAACAACCTAAGAGGTTACGGTAGGGAGGGTCCACACAATATTCATAACTCCATATGACTCTTTTGAGCTGAAGTCCCTGACACAGGACTCAGTCCTTATAAGAGGACTGTGAACTTGGAGGAGCGAAAATCCCAGTGATGAAGGCGGCAGAAAAGAAAAAAAGGAAATCCGTCCTGCTCGCTCTGCTAACTCTTCACCCAGTTTCCTCGAGCCATGGAGAAGAATGGCCCGGCAACGAGGGTGACACAAAAATATGGCCACTCAGCTTTTTTTTCCCCCCCCGGAAACCTGCCAGGCGACACTTACCTGACTAAAACCCGGTACGGAAACAGCTGACCCAGTCCGATCAGCGTGTGTTCCAGTGAGAGCCGGGGACTGCATTAGCCTCACTAATCTCTACTCCTCGAAAGACCAAAAACTGGCCAGAATGCAAAGTCAGCACAACGGAAGGGCCCCCATATCAATGAGAGAGTGCTAATCTGCCCAGCAATAGGTTCACACTTTGTGCAGTTATATCACTCAAATTAAATATGGACAGATGTGTAAAGTCTGCGCATAATTGGGCTCATGTGAGGCCCTGTGAGAGACCAAGAACATGGGTTATTGCTCACAGCAGGTGTCCACAGGAAACAATATTAAAGACTGTGGATATTTCTGAGCTGTATGGCTGTTTAGAGTGTGGGGTGCAAGTCCACTTCTTTCAGAGGAAGAAGTGGGATACGAGGTTCTTCTGTTTTGTGGGTGGTGCTGGGCCACTGCTTGGCCATTTCTGTGTCTCCTGGTCTCGGTGTCACACCTCTACGTGATATTCCTACCTGACGTGTGAGGTTTGTACAAAGGACCCTAAATCATCTACCACCCCCCCGACCCCATCACTGACTGCTGGTTCTCCACGTTTTCAAGTCCTCCTCACAACCCAATGCCTTACAGCTCAGTTTTGATTTATTTGGACATGGTGCCCTTCCAAAAAGTGTTGCCTTGGTGCCCTGGCATGAGGTTTGTGTTTGACTCCTGGATATGTCAAGTTGAAAAGAAAAAGTGAAACACGGTAAGCATGAGCAGAGGAACCGATGTCCAACAAGGTTACTCACACAGACAGACTGCAGCCAACAGCCGCAGCCCATTCTCAGGAGGAAAGCAGGTGGGGAACAGGGGCTGCAGCACGTAGTTGGAGAAAGTGAGTGCGATTACAGCCTGGTTGGTGGGGTAGATGACCAGCACGGCAATCCACAGGCGCAGGAACCTGGAAAGAGGGACACGGTTGGCAACACGCTCACAGAGCAGGGCTGGAAGCAGCAGGACACACAAAAGTCACAAACTAGGAAACTGGACACGTGTGTTGGTGCTGGTGGCGGCTGGAGAAGAACGAACCAAACTGATCATTTTTCCCCATTTTACACACAACAGTTTAGAGGAACGGTTTTCGATTCCAATATTAGACAATTTTAATTCTCTGTCATGAAAATCTGTGCAAGATTCTGAGTGACGTGCATCTCTTCGAGCAGCGTGGTGACGGTTCAGCCCTTCTTGTGTGGCTTCGACTGAATGCATGTTCAAATTTTCACCTCAGTTAAATGTGAATATTTTAAATATTTCCTCGGTCGTGTGAATATATATATAAAAAAAATTTCACCTCCGTTCGGTTTTGATGAAAGTGACAGAGCCACCAGCGAGTTTGTGTTTGTGTCTCAGCAGCTGGTGTCTCAACAGCATTCGATATTCTTAAAAAAGAAGCGTTAATTCATCTTCTCGCACCCTTCTGCTAACAAGTGTTCTACCTCTAGATGTTTTGCAGCGATGCGTACACCATGGCTTTAATAACCAACATGGCACTGCTTTCACTGGCTTTGCTCTGAGCTCATCGCCGCTTCTCCTCAGCTCTCACCCTGCTAGTCCTCCAAAGATGTCCTTCACGTAGGAGTAGTCCCCCCCCGACTTGGGGATGGTGACGCCCAGCTCTGCATAGCACAGTGCCCCGATGGCAGTGATGATTCCCGTCACGATCCACACAATGAGCGCCAGGCCGACCGAGCTGGCGTTCTCCAGGACTCCCTTTGGACTCACGAATATCCCTGAGCCAATGATATTACCTGACAGCGAGGGGGAAGAGAGGAAAAAAAAAAAAAAAGGATGTTATTATCACTGCGTCTACTGTCGCTTCGCAGTGTACTCAGCTCACAAGGTTGTACCATTAAAGGGAAAGTAGGGCAGTGTCTCGGGTTTCTAGACGGAGACTGTCCAGTAATAATCCTTACTCATTAGTATGAAACATTATCAGCATTCCTAGTAGAGCTGTCTGGAGGGATGAGCACAACGAGAGCAGAGGCCCTGATCATGCATACCTGGATTTAAATATATAAAGACCTGGCTCTCCAGCACCTACACATTTACACTGGTGTCCTGCTGACATCTGAAATGTGGTCGTGTTTAAAAAAAAAAAAAAAAAAAAAAAACAAACAAGTGCAGAGACACTTAAATTCAGAATTTATCCAGATATTTACCCTTATTCCTTTCTCTGACTCTTTGCTCGAACACAACTTTCAGTGTTAACTTAGTTACTTAGCATTTATAGAGTTGGGAAATTTTTCATGGGGCAATTCAGGGTAAGTACCTTGTTCAAGGGTTCTACAGCAGGAGGTGGGATTTGAACTTGTGACTTTTGGAGATGAAGGCAGCAGCTCTAACCATTATGCCCCTACATTTGGGAGACTTTAAAAACAAAAGCTATTTGAGAAGTGACATCCAAGACACTTCTGTGGAACGAAACAAAGGGCGACAGAAGGTGGTCATGGAGTATGTCTAACCCTAACCTGTCAGACACCCGCAAGACAGTGCGAGCAGTTATGGCACCAGCCAAAGAGAAGAAGGAAAGACGAGGCGGTGCGAGGCACAGGAAGAACCTCAAAAGAGTGACATGACAGATGGGGAGCAGGTCAGCAGATCAAAAGGCGGACTTCTGTCAACAGGAGACGCGTTATGAACTTGCTCTGCTGACCTGGTGTCATAGAACAAAGAGACTGATGAGCATTGGTCTCACTGAGGAGTCTTTGTGGAGCTGCTGGTGTCCACAGCTATTTTTTAGTGCTCCGTCAAGGTGTTGCAGTGGAGGATCAGCAGGGTTCTGCACAAGAGGAAGCCTGTGTCGTAGACATCATGACCAACTTCACATTTTCAAGAACATGTGACTCAAACCACACCAAGCCCAAAGGCTCACGTGCACATCAAGCTGGGGGTTGGGGTGGAGCTCTTAAGTGAACTTACACACACTTCTATCAGCTTGTTCCTAGATCTCTCTAGCATTGTATCTAGTGATCCTTCTTAGCATGAACGCTCCATCCCCGCCGCTCATGTGAGCCCAACATGTTCCACAGCAACTGCAGGATCAGGACCATGACAATACTGTGAACCTAAGCAGCAGAACTGCCATACACCGGTGAACGGTTTCCATCCCAAGCGCAGTTTAAAACCACTAACCAGACCTTGACTCCAACCACACATCTGGGCTCCTTTCCTCAATCTCAGGATCCTGTTTCATTTAACCTCATTCCAGTCGAACACAACTGAGAACTTCACGACTTACTCATCAATCGCATGATCCAGAATGAAAGCTAAAATGAAAAATTTCTCTTTATCTAATTTATCCAGCAATTACTAGAGAAAAACCTCACTGTGTAAAACTGTAATGAACCAACAGCCCAGGTAGGACAGATCAAGCAATCAAGTAATATGTAACCAGGTACGGCCACAGTTAAAATCTTATGTTCAAGTGAAAAACCCACACAGTCATTGTTTGCTTGCACAATGACAGGTGCTCTTTGGCAGTGAACGTCAAGTCCTTTCCAAGATTGAGTTCTTATGCCACACTTTGTAGCTCCATGCCATACTGTAGAGCCCCCAGCCACTCAGCTGGTCCTGCATCTCAAACATTTAATTCCCAATTAAATACAAAATCCCCCAGCACACACCAGGCTGACCATGCTGGTGAAGGGGTTTCGAAACCCACTGCTCTCCTGTTATATAACCCTTTATAACATTTTAATTCTGGAGAGCACAAGAAGAATGTGCATACTGGAATACCATCAGCATAAACCCCTTTGATTGGATTTCTTTGCTTAAGAGACGCTTTCTCCCCTTTCATGGTGTTCCAGGACCTAGAGGTGTCTCGGCTGATTCTCCATAAGTCGCTGAAGCCCCAAAGTGAGCCGAAGATCTTCTAGTCGGCTCTTGTCTGAGCGGTCTTCGTTGCTGCCAACAGGGTCAAGACTTCCCCAAGACTTGGCTCCACATTTAAGCTGCTCACTGTGCACGGGATTCCAAGTGGGCAACGTGTAAAAGTTGTCCCCTATCCCCTTTCCTTTACAGACGAGCTTCGTCGAGGGCAGGATACCAGGAACAGCTAACAGTTGCAGGGCAATAAATCACACAGTTTGATAACATGACTGAACATGAGTGGTGTGCAGGTGCACAAGAAGAGTTTGGAGCTTGACTGCGGGAACCAAAGGTCTCGAATCTGCTGTGGCAGGAATAGTCTTTGAAGAAGGAGGAGGACCTGAATAACGTGACAGCCTGTCTTGTGCCTTATTGGGGTCATTGGGTTTCTGCTTCACTGAAAAGCCCGGGGTTCTTGGCAGAGGAGCACCAAATGGCTCCATTAGGAATGGGCTCCCCACACCCAACTCTATCTTAAAGACCATTCCAGAAGTCTCTTGTTCTCAGTTCCCGGTGGGCTGCATGTTGAGCCAGCTCACCTTCCAACCCATCGCTTTGGGCGAATTTGTCAAAATACTCGTTACTTTTCACCACAAATTGTCTTCTCAAAAATGATGTGGTGAAATATGTCATTTCAGGAATACATGGTGAAAACAGCTGGAATCAAAGGGACTTTATCACTACTAAAGATATATCTGTTATTAACATAACGCTGCGTAATACTTAACGTGAGAAGGGAGGGGGGGGGAAAAAAAAAAAAAAAAAAAAAAAAAAAAAAAGGCTTAGGCAGCATCTTGACAAGAACAGCGCTGCTCATCTGCATTTCACAGCAGAGGCCTTACCCATCAGTCCAAGAAGTTCTCGCTGGATGTTCTTCACTCAAGGTCACCACAACAGTGGGCCAACACCCAGCAAGTGTACAGAGTCCAGGGCCAACACCCCTGCAAGTGTTAACTGGATTGATGTGGTTTGTACCTCAACTGCATTACAGTTGAGAGGCCGGTACAAGGTGCACAATTATTACGGTTCAGCCTCAACCCATAGCTTAGCAAGCTGCAGCAGCAGGAATCACTCTTAACCTACCCACAGGATAACTGGTAGTGTAGTGGTTAGAGCTGTTGCCTTTTAACCCAAAGGTTGTAGGTTTGACTCTTACCGCTAGCTGCAGTATCCTTGAGCAAGGTACTTAACCCAAAATTTCTCCAGTAAAATTACCCAGCTGTACAAATGGGTAAATAATTGTAAGCAGATCAACACTGTAAGCTGCTTTGGAAGAAGTCTGAGCTAAACGAACAAATGTGAACACTGCCTCTGACACATGTCAAGGCAGGGGGACAAAAGTACAGTACAAGACAAAGGTTTGAGTAAATGCTGGCAACCTGGGCAGAACTTGGGAGGAGCTGGACAGAAGAGTCCAAGCACAGCAACCCACAGGGGTCCTGCACTTTGGGAACTGCTGCAGAAGAAATGCTGCTGGATGAGTTCCTACTGAAACCTGTCAACCAGATTCCAGCAACTGTGCTCAAACATTTGACTGAGACTACATAACCGAAACGCGGAATGACGTGTCCCTGGCACCATTCTAGTCATGCATCAAGTCTCACCTATGATTAGTCCTACCTGATAAGAGGCAATAATTGACATGTCTCAGGGTACAGAACCCAAGTGCAGTTGAAAATTAATCAAGTCCAAGGTGAACTGAAGAAATGACTGAATCAGGTGTCCCAAGTCACCTGAAAGGCCCAAGCGAGGCGCACCTGCCGGAGGTGTGGTCACCTGACCTTCACCCAGCAACTTCGGACTAGAGCCAACAGTGCAAGATTGATGGGTGGGCAATGAACCGATGCTGCAGTAGCTGGTTTCAGCAAACCTAATTATAATTATTTAGCAAACTCCTTTTTCTAGATGACACGTGGTATGGTGGACTTTACAACCAGTTGCCACTCATTACAGCAGGGTATTTTTTACTGCACCAGTTCACACTTAGCAGCTGAATCAGAGGAGCAGGATTTGAACCCAAGTCCTTCACTCTGCGAGGACGGAACCCCAACGGGGACGGCAGGACTCACCCACAATGATGCCGCAGGCGCTGATCAGGCCGATCTCCTTCTTGAGAGCCACTCCACCAGTGCCCGCGTCCTTGCCCGGGTCCGAGGAGCCGTCCCCGCCAGTGGAGGGGGGCGCGCCTCCCCGGTGCCGCGCACCGTCCGTCATCGCTGCCGGTTCTCGAGGTCACTGATGGTGTTGGGCTCGAATCGCTTCTAGTCCTTTGATGGCTTTTTTTTTTTTTTTTTTTTTTTTATTTATTAATTATATCTCATGCTCATGTAGTCGAAGTATCGAGGTTAGTCACCAATAAAAAAAGGCAAACACTGTGTGTGGCAAAAAAAACCATGTAAACAAGAGTCCGCAAAATATCGCGGGGATTTATGTAAAAAACGTTAAAAAAGGGACCGTTAATAACGGCGTTATTATTGCGCTCGGAAGGCACACTTAGGTCAGATAATAATTACGTTATTCATAAAGCTGGTGCGCAATTATTACGGTTCAGCCTGAGATGCACTGATTTCTTTATTATGGGAACCTGTGTTTTTACTCTCTGTTAGGAAAAAAAAGGGAAACGGCGATGTGATTATTCACAATAACTGCAGCGAGACGTTTCCTGAGAAGAGGCTGGAAAAACCGCGACAGGACCGCACCGGGACTCGCGGGAGCACAGACCGACAGCTCTGCAGGGAGTCGCCGCGTGGGGCCGAGCGCAGAAATTGTTACATTTATCCTTGATGATCACATACAGGTCACAGGCGCAGAGCAGCTGGAACAGCGACACGCTCCGCTTGCTTATGCGGATACAAAATAAAGGCTGACAGCGTAGTGTTCATTAAAATATATAATAATAATAATAAGGAAATACCCGCGCGTGGGGGCAGAAGCTCCGGTGGGCGCGTGAACAGGCGCCCTGGGGGGTGAGTCAGCGCGACTCTCCGCGTCTCAAACACAAGAAGTTTTCTCACAGCGTCCGCGGTGTCCCGAGCGCCGGCGGCATCCCGGTAAACAAAAACACAAATAAAAAGCAAGAAGCGCTGCGGTGTCGCTCTTTAACTGTATCCGTTACTCCGCCTCCGCAGCATCAGCGACCACCTTCTTCCGCAAAACACCCGCAACCACTTGTTTTATATGTGCGCCGCCTGTGTACCACAGTAAAACCTCCCACTTCCACCATCCCCACCGGCCCCACCGGCACCCCCAGGCCCACTGGCCCCGCCCCGCCCCGCCCCAAGCCCCTCCCACAGCCCCGCCCCGGCGCGCTCCCGTCTCTCCCTGAATTGTTATTCTCCTTAGCGCAGTCCCCCCCATGCCCCCCCACCCTCCCCATGGCCCCAGGTGTCCAAACCTATTTTTAGCGCCTTCGCAGTCTATTACCCGTGACTGATCGCTGCAGTCCTCGCTGTCTTTGGAGAATGTAAATGTATTCCCTAATTGGACACTTGTTTGCGCTACTAGCGCGTGCTTTCAGCGCCGTGTGTGCGCGCATGCGCGTCGTCAGCTGGTGGGAGAAGACGTGCAAAAACTCAAGCCTTCAAGGAGACCTGAAATGGGTTTTGGCGGCATTGGCTGTCAGCCGGTGCCCTGGATAAACTTTATCCATAAAGCCGGACGCCGTGGCCAAGCGTCGCACGCACACGTCATATTAATGAGACAGAAGTACGGCACACACGTAGCGGACTTGTCCCGCTCATTCGCTGTCGGCGGCTGCTCCTCTAATCTCTCAGCCAACCAGCCTAAGCGGATAGGACAACGTTCCTTTGTCACCGGCCGACAACAATGGCGTTTGAGAGCATCTGAGAGCTGGTAGCTTGTGAGCGAGGTCACTCGCTCGTGGGCACGGCCAATGGCACGGCCGCTCAACATCGATTGTCCTCGGGTCTGTCCCCAAGGTGACCGTCTGCGGGAAGTGCGGAGGCTCCTCGGTCCTGTTAGCCCCTCTCACGGCTGCAACGTTGAGAAAAGCACCGAACAAGGGCTTTGCCTGGAGCCGAGTGTGATCCCAGCGCCCTGTGTGCTGAACGTTCAGAGGCCGTGTGACTGCGGTGGACTGTGTGTGTGTGTGTGTGTGTGTCTGTGTGTGTGTTGTGTGTTTGCTTGTCTCCGTTTGAAGTGGAGAAGCCTAGATGAGTGGTTTAATCACAGAGCAGATTCTGGCAGGAGGTTGTGACCCCACCGCGACTGTGTGGATAATTCGATCCCCCTCCCTCCCCACCGGAGAGAGAGACCCCAGATTTCACCATGTTTACTGTCCACACGCCACTGTTTGTGGAAGGAGATAAGCTGAGAGAATGGGTGTCAGTTCTGCTCTTTGGAGAATGAGTCCAGGTCCTCCATGCGCAGCTGGGACAAGGTGATAGTGAGACAAAGCTGGACGGAGAGTGAAGGACACAGGACAATGGCGGAAGAGGGACGGCAGGGATCGTGGTATAAGCCCTGGATTTGGCCCGAGTCTACACTCCAGCTACGATGCCTGACTCAGCACTTGCGAGCTTAGTATCGAAAAAAAAATTCCCTGACACTGATCTCCGCTGACGTCCTGCCCCCCCGACGTACGGGTGCACCGATCCCACGTATGATCCAGACTCGCAAAGACCCCCAGCAGCTCTCCCTGGCATGTATAAAAACAGGGTGAAAATCCTATTTCGGAGACACGTACTGCACACAGACACGTTCACTTGGACAGGAAAAGAGCGCTCCAGTTATGAAATCGAGATGACGCGCACTGGACACGGACACACACACGCACAGGAGCTAAGGCCTGGGCAGGGAGAACGTTGATGATCCTGCAGTTAATATGTAGCTCTTCTCTTTCCTGCCTATTAACTGCCCAGTGGCTGGAAAATGGGGACAATAACATGTAAACAGGGAGGTAATGAGAGACTCAGTGAACCGGTATGGGACAGGCACGCAGCCCGAGAGCGCAGCGATTGATCGCCAGCGTGGAGCAGTCGGCGCACGAATTGAAGATGCAGTTACTCTGCTTTTACCCTGACTACTGGTGTTCCCAAACAGAGCGACGTCACCAAAGAGCCCGAGCTTTGATCAGACGAACTTGATGCTTCAGAAATCACACAAACCACCGCATGTGACCCTTCTGACCCCGACGTTAATGTGTAACAGCTGATAGTGTTACTGGGTAGAGCTGTTGCCTTCGGAACTGATGATCGTGGGTTTGATCCTCACCAACTGTAACTGTACCCTTGAGCAAGGTATTAAAAGTTACCCTGTTGTGTACATGGGTAAAAAATTGTTGGTAGCTTAACACAGTAAGTTGCTCTGGAAGAAAGAACTGACAGCTCTTACCAGGGTAAAAGGGTTAAATAATGGAGCGTGTTCTTGGCTCATACACCCTCCTTCTCCCTGTCTCTCACCCCCATTATCATCCTACAGCCTCCTGTCTCTGCTCTTCCTCGGACCCTAACCCTCTGGATCAGAGGTGCGCTGTTTGTTGCAGACTCTGCACTCTTGTTTACTGCATTCCAAGGCATCACTGCTGTTAGGACACTTTAGTGACTGTAACCAGAGAGGGGTGTGTGGTAACCCTCACCCTCAGAGGGGTAGCATTCTGCCAGGGGTGGGGGCAAGGAGGAAAGAAACACACTGCTTATGCAGTTGAAAAGATGTTCCTTTGGTCAAAGGTGGGGCAGCATGGTGGGGCAGGAGGTCTCGCAGCACCTGGGCTGTGTGATTGGTTGTGGGTTCGATCCCTGCTCAGCCTGTGCAGAGTTTGCATGTTCTTCCTGTCCTCGCATGGGTTTAGCGCTGGGTGCTCTGGTTTCCGCCCACAGTCGAAACACATGTTTCAGGTGAACTGGTGGCTCTAGATTGCCCAGTGTGTGTCTGTGTGCTACACTATATACATTTTGCTTTGGAGAAAATCATCCAAGAATTAATAAGAGCGAGTGTAGGAAGAGGCAGCGAACAGCAGCGGGGGGATCCAGGACGCGAAGAGGAAACGCACCGCGACCACAGAGTGCTGAGAGAACAGTGTGCTTACATCTCACAGGAAGTTCGAGGGAGGCAGAGAGCGAGAGGCGGCGAGAGGAAGCGAGGGAGGGGCGTCGCTCAAAGCATGCGTGTGCAGCTCCGTGTGTAATCCGACCCGCATGTTTACAGCACACATCGAGACACATGTGCCCCTGGCAGAGAACAATATGTCCGGGCAGGCAGCGGTCCTCGCGTGTCTCCTCCAAGAGCGGGACCGTGCCCCACCCCACCCCCTTGTGTCTGTTTGTCTGCCTCCACTCAGCCACTTGGACGTCCCCGGACCCCTGGATCTCCTCAGTGCCTCTTTATTTGTGCCACATTTCCCCCTAAGCGCTTCCTTCCTGATACTCTGCTCTGTCCTCAGGTTAAAATGCACAGGAGCTGATGTCCACATGAAGGTCATAATCAATAGGAACAGTGTGGCCCCTGTGTCTCCAGACTCGGATTCCCCCCCAAAGCGCCTCCAACAAGTCCTGAGTCTCAGCCACAGCTCGCATCTCCTCTCTCAGGCCACGTGTATCGGCATCGGTGATAAGAGTGCGTCGCCTGTGTTATACACAGTGATACAAGTCTGCAGTGTCTGGACACGCCGGATGTCCCACAGTGAACCTGTGTGAATGACAGGTCGATATGGTATACAGTAATAGCTCCATAATGTACAATAATAACTCTGTATGAAAAACAATAATAGCTGTATAGTGTACTATAATAACTACAGTAATAACTGTATCTGTACAATTATAGCTCTCTATATGGTATACAATGATAACTCTGCAGCATAAGATGCATAAGGAACACAATAATAGCTATATGGTACACAATAATATCTATCTACTGCACAATCATAGATATATATGGCACACTATAAGAGCTATATACTGTACGGTAATACCTGTATATAGTATACAATAGTAACTATATGGTACGCAACAGGAGATAAATACTGTACAATACCGACTCCATACAATACAGTGTATTAGAACTTTGTACTGCTATTTACTTCCTCTCACCCCAACCCTTCTCTTGCCGTCAGACCCCTCCCACGAGAAGCGGTTTTACTTGACTGTTTTTATGGAAGTGTTCCAGTCTGGCTGGATCCAGTTCGTACTGCTTTCTCATCCCCTCGCCCCCCACCCCATGTAGTGTGTGACTTTTGCACCATCGTGAGGGTTTCTTTAGTCAGCAAATTGTCCGTCTGAACTCCTTTGCTGAGAAAGAGGGCTGGGAAGAGAGAGAGGAGCGCTGGTTCTGTTTCTCACTACAGTAACACAGTGATACTGGGAAGGTTCACAGCATTTACTACGATTTCATACAGCAAGTGTAGGCTTGTGTACATCTGCATTTGAACAGTGCATGAGATTTTTTTCCCAAATAACTTTACTGAGTTAATAGTGTTACATTAGAACTGTATTACATCATAGCAGCATTAGAAATATAGAGTTTCTATGTGTTTCTGTCTGCTGTCACAGGGACTCGGTTGCTTCTCCAAGAGTCACACTGCATCCCCTCTATGTGTGCATGACACCCTGTGTGTGTTTGCGAGGGTGTTTCCCTGCAGGTCTGCACATATTTATGTGACACTTTTCACTAAGGTGAATTACAATGATTTACCCATTTACACAGCCGGGCCCTTTTACTGGATCAGTTCAGGGTGTGTACCGACTCAAGGCTATTACAGATGCAGGTGGGATTCAAACATCTGACTTTGAGATCCAAGGGCAACAGCTCCGGCCGCTACACTACCAGCTGTTCTATCAGTGTGTTCAGTCCTCTGGATGTGTGTGAGTCTTTGTGTTCATATTTCGTTCTGTGTGTGTGTGTGTGTGTGTGTGTGTGTGTGTGTGTGTGTGTGTGTGTGTGTGTGTGTATAAATGGGTAAACAATTATAACCTTAACACTGTAAGTGACTTTGGAGGAATGCATCAGCTAAATGAACAAATGTGTGTTTATGTTCCTATCTCTAAGAGCCGCTTACACTGCACATCTCCTCTGCTTGTCAGCTGTTCTATGAAATATTAATCCATTTGCTGCACAGCTTGAGTTAAAAATATCTGTGAGGACATGAGAGCAACACAATTCATAAATGCTAATAGTAAGTTATGCACATTTATTGTCCTTATGCTCTCAAAGTCAAAGCAACTAAAACTTTTTTTTGCAAATACATGTTTCCATTTAGTTGAAATCTATCTATCTATCTATCTATCTACTTTTTTTCTTTTGTTTGGAAATCTGACACTTTTATTACTGACCACTGATACACAGATGTGAAGGATCTTTGTGCCAAAACCAAATGCCATACTATTCAGAGATCAATTTATTTACTTATTTTTTAATTTACTTTATTTACTTATTAAGTATTTATGTGATGCTGTTCTCCAAAGCAACTTATTATTATTTTACCCATTTGTACAACTGGGTAAATTTAGTGGAGCAGTATTAGGGTAAGTATTAGGTTCATATGTTGGAAAGAAACAAACTGCACTTAAAAATCACGCGTCTGCATCTAAGAGTCTCTTCCTGTTAATGTAATGAACACATTTTATTTTCTATGAGATGTTTGTCGATATGGAAAAAAGTGTCTGCTAAATTTACAAACGTACCTTACGCAGGTTTATTGCGCTGCAGATGGGATTTGAACCTGCAGCCTGAGGCTCTATAAGCAGCAACTCCAACCACTGCACTGCATCAGCTGTCCCCATATTCACTGCCTTCATTCCCCTCTATGGCTGACAGTAAATAAATGTAACTCCTTCTATGTTTTCTGGCCCCCCCTGCTTGTTCTTTCTAGTTTGCTTCTCTTTCGGTTCCTTTTCTCCTCTGTTCTGCCTTCTGATGGATAACTTTCACATTACCATTTCAGCACTAAAATCTTGCAGATATATGCCGCATGCAACAATAATAAGCTATAATACGTATTCAAAGTCATAAAATTCAGTCTTACGTATATATCTGCTGTCAACTCAAAGCACTTAATAACATCCGCCACACATTTGAACAGATTTCACGGTGGCTTCAGCAGCACCGATTGGATTGTGTTATGTAATCCGATGAATCTGAATACTTGGGTTTGGTGCATGTTGCTGTCTTCTGAACATGAAGATCCATGTACAGTATGCATGGATTATAAAGTATATTACACAGTGTGTATATGTTTATATGTATTCATGTTCATGTTTAAATATACAGCTTCTTCCCTATTTATGACCTATGCGACTTTTGACAATCCGTACATGCGACCGAAAAAAAAATACTGTATAAATTAAAAAAAAATAAGAACAATAGATGGATGGATAGATAGAAAAAAAATGTGGGGGTGGGTTCAGTGTGTTCAGCTGGTGATCGCTGTATAGCTGGTCTGGGGTTCAAACCCTACTTGGGGTGCCTTGCACCAGACGGGTGTCCTGTCCTGGGTGTGTCCCCACCCGCCTTGGCCCTGCACCCTGCGTTGCCGGGTAAGGCTCCGGCTCAACATGACCCCTGCTTCAGAGAAGCGATTGTTGCCGACGGATGTAAAAATTATACGTAGATATAAAAATTACACTTGGTTGTATGTCCACTAGTGCTAACAGCTGTGCACGTACCATAATGACCATCGCACGATATCCTGGCATTGTGTAAGTCGCATAGGTCGTAAGTAGGGGAGAAGCTGTACATATTCGTGTTCAGAATATTTAGTACATTTAACTGACAGCAGTGCTGCATCCTTCCCATTGTTACACCGCCATCTAGTGTAGGTCACTTGCTACTGCAACATGTTTCCTGTTCTCTCCCGGTTTTCCAGTGCACAAAAACTATCATTGTGATATTATCACTTTCATGTCGTCACTTTCATTATTGGGCAGCACAGTGGCACAGTGAGTAGCACTGCTGTCGAGGATGTGGGTTCGATCCCCACTCTGCCTGTGTGGAGTTTGCATGTTTGCATGTTCTCCTGTTGTCTGCGTGGGTTTCCTCTGGGTGCTCTGGTTTCCTCCCACACTCCATAGACATGCTGTTCAGGTTCCCCCATAGTGTGTGAGTGACAGAAAGAGTGTGTGTTCCACTGATGTATGGATGAGTGACCCAGTGTGAGTAGTGTATCTAGCAGTGTAAATCACCTTGGTGAGTAAGGTGTGTGGGCTGATAACACTACAGAGAGTTCATTGGAGGTCACTTTGGAGAAAAGTATCTGATAAATGTAATGTCATGTGTTGCATGAATCGGCACGTTACTTCACATTTTTCCACAAAAAGAAGCAAAATAATCAGATGCATTTACATGTATAATAGTTACTTAAGAAAGTAAAGATTTTATGTTTTTATATTACATTTCATATCTTTGCGCACCCATATGATATCAACTGTACAGTGATTTTAGGGAAAAATTTTAGTGAAAAACGGACAAGAGAAAGAAAAATATACAGGAAGAAAATGGTGCAACAGCAAGGAAATTAAGAGTTTCTTGCTGGTAACTATTTGCCATAACTATGGTACATACCTCCCGCTCATGTTTTACATACTTTAACTTGTTTGTTCCTGCATGGCATGCTGCCTTACAGTTTAAAGTATGTAAAAACTGAAAGTTAATGTCTAGTGTGCATTGTGGAGCTATAAGGAACAAAACAGCAAATGGCATCTCTGAAGAGAATATTTGGAAGGAGTAATACCTCATTGTCTCCAAAAAGTGACAAGAACCAAATGTCTAGTGGCCTTCAGCTGGTAACAGAAAATGAAACAGTGAGCGGAGAGTGTCGTGAACTGCCTGAGATTCGACTCGTGCTGCTCGGTGGGAGAAACTCTGGAAAGAGCTCAGCGGGAAACATCATCCTGGGCAGAGCCGCTTTCCAGATCGATACCAGAAGCATGGAATGCGTTTGGGCACAGAGTGAAACTGGTGAGAAGAGGATCATGGTAGTTGACACTCCAGGATGGGACTACTTTCAAGCAGAGCCTGTCCAACAGCAAGTGAAACAGCAGCTTGCGTCTAGCCTACACCTCTGTAGACCAGGACCCCATGCCTTCCTCCTGGTCATCCCTATTGACTCAGAGGTGCTCTTGAAAAAGGTGGAAGCCCACATGGAACTTCTTGGATCATATGGCTGGGACTATACTCTAGTGCTGTTCACCTGTGGGGACCGATTGCAGCACTCAACCATAGAAGAGCACATTGAGAGCAGAGGCAGAGCCCTGAAGAGTCTCACAGAGAAGTGTGGGAACAGGATTCATGTTCTAAACAGTTACGAAAAGCAAGACAGATCACAGGTTAACAAGCTGCTGGATAAAATAGAGAACATGGCAGGGACCAGGAGCAGAAGCTACTACCACATTAGGCTTTGGCAACATGAACAAGAACATACTGGTGAAAGCAAAAGGGACAAGGAAGAAGGAGCAGGAAATCGTGGGTTCCCTGGAATGCGTGAGTCAGCTACTTACATACAGTGGTGTGAAAAAGAAGATAAACTCTTTTAATTTTGTGGTTTACAAATTTCTAAGAACAACCTGAAATTTTATGACTTTACAGTTGCAGTATTTTTATATTAGAAAAGATACAGATTCTTTGTGAGACTGAGATCAGGATTTTGACCGTGCCACTGCAGGACCCTTACCTTTTTGTTCTTCAGACACTCTAGAGTAGCTTTGATCTTGTGCCTGGAATCACTGTCCTGCTAAAGGGTGAGCTTTCTCCAAAGCTGAAGCTGGTTTTGCAGTGTTTCCCTGTATTTTGCTTCATCCATCCTTCTATTCTGACTAGATGTTGAATAGATGTCCATTCCCTGTTGATGAAAAACAGCCCCACAACATGATACTGTCGCCACCATACTTTACTGTAGGGATAATATTTCTTGTGGCATACATAGTGTTGTTTGAATATGGAAGGGTCACGTAAGACAAGTAAATTCATAAAGAACCAGCTTAAAGCATCTTTGGAGTTCCTAGAATCTGCAAGAATGTCCCAGCTGTGACATGGGAAAGATTTTTGTGGTAAGATAAGACCAAGAAGGAACTTTTTAGCCAAAATTCAAAACTGTTTCTGTGAGGGGTTTGAATATTTGTGCGCTTGTGGCTACCTTGCAGTGGACTAGTGTCCCAGTGAAGATGTACCCCTCCTAGATGAGTACCTAAATCATTCTAGGTTGGACTCTAGCCCACCCTAACTAGGACAAGTGGTTAGCATGTGAGTTAATTCATTAAACGAGCACCTACAGCCAGAGGCCAAAATAGTCCTGTCCTCTACCTGTCAGTAGTTAAAAATGTCTGAAAAGTTACTGAGTTCCAGACAGCATTAAAATCTATAAATGTCTATGATTACGTAACTGTGATAAAAAGAAGTTATGGTGAACATATGTGACTGGTGTTGCTAATAACATATGAGCCATTCAGTATATAGGCCAAGACTATTATACAGTAAGCACCTCTTTGCACTGCTTATTCTTGGCTTATGACCTTTTAGCGCAGAAGTTTGAATTGGAACAAACACACACACACATTTTCAGAACCGCTCATCCCATACGGGGTCACGGGGAACCGGAGCCAACCCGGGAACACAGGGCGTAAGGCCGGAGGGGGAGGGGACACACCCAGGACGGGACACCAGTCCGTCGCAAGGCACCCCAAGCGGGACTCGAACCCCAGACCCACTGGAGAGCAGGACTGTGAGCCAACCCACTGCGCCACCGCACCCCCCTTGGAACAAACAAATGCTGGTAAATGCAACTATGCCAAATGAATTTTCCTGATAAGTACCACTGTCCATGTAGCCCTATGTCAATCATAATTTCCTGATGTACTAGTGTATGGAGTTAATATGTGTAATGCAATCTTTACTTGAAGATCTGATTTCTTCAGATATTTCTGTAGCTAGGAAATGGTCAGTACACATTGCAGAAGGGATCCTGGTCACCTCAGAAAAATTACTATGATTTACATTTCAGCATCAGATACTGTTATGGTTACTGAGGTGTCCTTCTCAGCTTTGGACCTGTCCACCCATGTCTGTGTTATTTCATTCCTCACATTTAATATTGTATTTACGTGAACAGTGGTCTTTCACAATCCTTGTCTTCAGTCCTGTTACTTCAGCTTCTTCTTGACATTGTTTTCACTCATTCATTTCAGTGACTCCAGATGCTGGAAGGAACAAAAAGCTTAGAGGAGCGAGAGAAATGGTGCAATCTCAACCGAAAGAAGACGAGTCACATGGACAGCTCTCCTCCAGACAAGGCATGGACAGACACATGACACATGGAGATGTTCTCCTGGAACTCTCTGAAGTGTTGGCACAGCTCATGGAGAAACTCAGACTTACACACAAGGAAGAGGTCAGACAGGAAGCAGAGCGACAGTCTATGGCAACAGCAGAGCAGCACAGAGGAGCACTGAAGGAGATACAGAGGCTGGAGACTGAGGTGGAGAGGCTGAGAAACATCTGTCAGGAGAAGGAAGGAGAGATGGAAAAGTTGAGAGAGAAGAATGTGGAGAAGGACAGGAAGATACAGACACTGAAGGAAAGTTGTGAAGAAGGAGAGAGGCAGAAGGAGAGACTTAGGGAGGAACTGACTGCTGTCAGGCTTGAGCTCAGCAATTTCATGTCAGAGACAGAGGAGCTCAGGCGACAACACGAGGAGAAGATCAGAGAGGCAGAGCGGTACAAGACCATTCTTCAGCAGTTCGGTGCCTTGGCAGCACAGGTCAGTCTAGCATCCACCAGGGAGTAGAGCCAGGAAGGAATAATATATCAGTGTTCATTAACAGCCCTTTATATGAGGGCTGATAAACAGGCAAACTCCCGGTTTACAAACTCTCTTTATCCAAAAATTCTGTATAACGGCTCTTGGCTTTTGAAGCCCAGTTTTTGGATTTACGGCTCAGAGTTTCTGGTCCTTTGACAGCAAAATTTCCTGTTTTTGACCTAGATTCTCTGTATTTAACCACAGACTCTCTCACACTCACCATGGTGCACCGTGACGTGTGGGGTGTCTTTTCCCATCTGAAAAAAAATAAGAGAAGGTCAACCATGGGAAAGAAGGTCAACCGTTGCATACACACCTAAAGGTGCTAAAGCGGCACACTGATCGTACCTGTGTAGAGCTCACTTTGGTATTCTCAGGATTTTTTTTTTTAATCATTTTATTTTGAGATCCCAAAGGTGATGAAGCAAGCTGAATCATGGAGTAGGAGAATACAAAATATCACCCCTCTACCCACACAAAAAAATAAACAAACTGCTCATAAGCAGTCATTCATTTTCAGTGACCACTAGTCCCGAGCAGGGTCACAGTGACCTGGAACCTATCCCAGAAGAATTAGGTACAAGGCTCAAAGGGATGTGGTACACACCCTGAACACGAAAGTTGTTCGTTATAGCTTAATAAGGGCAATTTAAAGTGACCTGTTCAGAGGAAGGGGGGTGCGGTGACGCAGTGGCACAGTGTGTTGGACGGGGTCCTGCTCTCCAGTGGGTCTGGGATTTGAGTCCTGCTTGGGGTGCGTTGCAATGGACTGGCGTCCTGTCCTGGGTGTGTCCCCTCCCCCTCCGGCCTTTCGCCCTGTGTTGCCGGGTTAGGCTCCGGCTCCCTGCGACCCCGTATGGGACAAGTGGCTTCAGATGATGTGTGATGTATGTTCACCTGAATTGCATCTCTTTGGAAGGAAGCCCACAGAAAGATGAAGAAAACACACAAACTCCACCCAGACTAAGTGGGAGTCAAACCCATGTTCTCTCACCACTCAGACACCGAGTAGAGGTGTTACTCACTGCTCCATCAAATCACCTGCTGCTAAGCAGTTAACTTCATATAATGAATAAAGATACATGAGTGAAAATATTCAGAAGTAGATTCCGGGTTATAGTGGTGGGAGACACATCCACCTCCAGGACAGGTAAAGGTAATATTTAAAAAAAGATCCTCACAAATGTGGGGCTTTTAAAGCTTCTTAAATGCATCAGGTCTCCAGTCACATTCATGTTTTTCTACCTCTTCTATCTATGACTTATTTCTGGTCTTTTTACAGCCGTTGTCCCGCTCTTTCTCTTCCGTTATCAGCTAGTTTTCCCACGTCTTGATTCCTCCCCCTTTTTTTCCAGTTCAAGACACTTAAAAATATCTTCCAAATTATACATTTTGTATCACACATCTTTCAAGAAATCTGGATGTATCATCAATGACTTAACACCTGGGGTCCAAACAAAATGCTCCATCTGAATAGAATTAACAGCCCTGAAAGTGAATTTGATTCCTGTCCTTCCACAAATTCTCAGTGAACGAATTAAGAGATAACTAAGATGATAGAAATCTTATTTCTTGCCAATTTCTCACATAATTAAACAAATTGGAGTAAAAAAATAGAGTCCCAGTGGCAGAGGGGTTTCAGCATTGTGACTTTATGTTCTCAATCCCTTTGTGACCAACGTCGGGATTCGCTTTTTTGGAGCACCTTTGTCGATGTTCTTCTCTATTATCCAGAGTTGTGTCGTGGAATTTGCAGTGACTGCAGAAAGTTCCAGGTTTACCTGCAGCCTGACTCTGATGGTCATGTATGTTTCACCCGTCACTCTGAGCACTTTCCCCATGAGGGTGATCGACAGGCCTTTGGCCATGTAGAATATCCGCATTTTTGAGTTGGATCACGTCAAATAAAACTGCAGAAGCAACATACTGGAACACTTGACCTGTTCTAGAGTCATCTGGCACCTAGTTCCCTACAGCAAAAGCCCTCATATGTCACACTAGGAAATTACACACTGAGAGAAATTATGGAGAAACCCAGGAGACCAGTAGGAGACCTGATGGTGAGGGATATGTCTATGGTTCTGGGGAAAAGTCTCGTCTCATTAAATTTCTAGTATTTTATTCCTTCATTTTGTGTATTTGTATCCTTCTTAATTTCAGACCACTTTTTATGCAGCGGTGTAGTGATTAACCTCGCAGCACCCGGGCTGCGTGTTCAGGCATGGGTTTGAATCCAGGTGCTTCAGTTCCCTCTCACAGCCCAAAGGAGTGTGAATTCATGACCTAACTTACCTGTAGTGTGTGAACGTGAGTGTGTGTCCTCCCCAGGGTCTTTCCCGACTCATATTTTTTGTTTCTGGTGTCAATTCCAGAATACCACAAACCTACATTATTACAATCACTTGTTGATAGGGAGTGAATGATCGTGTTAATTTAATCACAACAGGACTCTTTTTTAAAAAAAAATTAAATCCAGAAACAAATGCTATAACTGCCAATATTTGCACAAATTTTAAAATGATCAAAAGCCAGTAGAAGATTTTTTTTTTAAAATTCAAACACAATGCAGTCAATAAAGAAGAATATTGTTTCTATATTTCCTCAACAAAACTTTTAGGATGAGGCTTTTCTTCTTACAGAACTTAGAGAATACTGTGTACCATACAGTACTGGCAAGCTGAGATAATAGAAAAACTGAAGAAATCTGGAAGCCAATATGAGTATAATAATATATCTACTAATGTAGGGGGGAATGAAGCCCATACAAAAGCTCATTATTTCCACCCAAGCTGCATATAGAAATTTGTAACAAATCACTACAGATGTTCATTGTGGAGATGTGAACAAGACAAGTATAAATCTGACTACTGATTAACATATGCTTTTCTTTGCCATAAAAGGAAAAAGTACTGTCATAGTATTGTATTGCGACGAAGTTTTGCCAGGTTTTAAAGAAGCTACATTTTTCTCTGCTGTGCATCCATACGCCCATCCTTCCTTCTTCCTTTTCGGATCATCTAGTTTTAAACAGACCATTAAATCTCCTTAAGAGAAAGTTCTCCTACATATACCCATGTTGCACAAAACAAGCTAATTTTCTAGTAGAAACATCACAAGAGAAAAATACAAGCACTTTTTTTTGGTTTTCAAAGCAGGAGAAGGGGGTTAGTGAAGGACAGGAGATCATTTTCTCAGCCTGCTGGTCTCTCAAGGCTGGATGTTGACCTCCAGATGCCCATAAACCTGCCTGAGGGCCTGGCAGTCCAGGCTGGCCATGAGCCAGGCTTGCCCAGACCTCCGAGGCTTGAAGGACTCTGTCCACGTCAAGGTGGAGTTGGTTGGGATGAGGCTGAAATGCAAACACAGAGACAGGAGGAGGTACAGAAGAATGGTGTGAATACAAACTAGATGAGCATTACGGAGCAGTTTTAGGGTATCAGCTGGGTTTGGAGTACAGATAAGGTAGGATCCACAAGTTAAAGGTAGAAAATAAGGAATACAATTCAAGTAAAAGTTGTACTTTTTCAGAAAAGTTCCCCTCCAGGAAACTGAAACTTTCAAACAAAGCACCTTATTCAGTGGTGCAATAGATGTTACCTTGGGGTGATAATAGACGATACCCTTCCCAGAGGTATAAAGTGTATGATGTTTTGGTCAGAATTCCTGCACCATTTCTGTCAAGGATTCAGTCTACCTGTACTGCTTTTTTTTGGCCAACATGAGTCCTGGGCCCTCCATGCGCACTGATACATCTTCCAGATTAAACTTGAAGGGGTTGGTGAACTCCACTGTGACTAGCATCTCCTCGCTGACCCTTGCTGTTCCACTGACCTGCAGCAAAGTCATGACATGGTCAAGAGACTCACACAACCTGCAGGAGAAGCCTTTTTATCATCTCTTCTTTAGAACCAGAACTCATATATCACAGCTAAAGAGGAATCTCAGATGACCTACCTTGATGGAGAGCTTGGGGGTGTGCAAGGAGACCACGTGCATGGCAGTGATGATTTGGCCACTCTCATCCACGCGCCCCGTAATAATGAAGTGGAGATTGGCCTGATCCACCAGCTTCCTCAGGTATTCCTGGGATTTCACATCCACAATCACCACTTTGGCTGCCACAGAAACAGGAACACGCACCTGAGTGTTCATGTAACATCACCTGAGCAGGACACATGTCTCCATGTAACACAGTTAAATACACAAAAGGAAATATTACTTTATTCTACAGATCAATAGATCCTGATTCACAGCGGTTCAATAAACCAAGCACACAATAAGACAACAAAATTCAATCCAAGAAATGAAAGTGGGGATGAAAGTATGACGGTATTAGTTTACATTTACACCATGAATATCACCTATAACTGTTATTCCGCAAGGTTTCCACAAAAGTACTGATTTTTTAAAATCACATTATCGGACGATCCAGAAACCTTGATGCATTAACAAGGAAGTAGCCGATTCTACCATTTGACCCCATTGACTTACATTCAAAGGGTTTCAGTGTCACATTCTGGGTCTTGAGAATAAACTCAGAGCTCGTGACTCCAGTGTAGTAAACCACATTGCCACTGATGTAGACATTAGTAGTGCGGTGGGAGTCGCTCTGGTTCCGGAACTCCAGGCTGAGCTGGAAGTCGTTGCCCACCATGACATCTTGGACGCTTGCCTTCATCTCCACGTCGGCTGGCGGCAGAGTGGACTGGATCCGGCTGCAGCCAAACTCCTCTGCCTTCTGCAGCACCGTCCTCTCCTCCTCAGTGTCTGTGTGGGAGGCAGGCGGTCAGCATGTCAACAGGCGCCTAGGTGTCGTCCTGGGGTCAACAAGCACCTGATTTATAAGCTGTAACTGCAGATCATTCTTCCGCGATTTTGTTTTCCTCTCCTCAGTCGGCAGCTGGACACTTCATCAACACTTAAGCATCACTTCGTCACCATAAGTTATACTGGCGATGGCTATACTTCCAATGTCTATTTATGTATTTATTTAACTGTTCATTTGTTTATCATTAATTGCTGTCCTGGGGGGGGGCGCGGTGGAGCAGCGGGTTTGGCCTGGTCCCACTCTCTGGTGTGTCTGGGGTCAGAGTCCCGCTTGGGGTGCCTTGTGATGGACTGGCGTCCTGTCCTGGGTATGTCCCCTCTCCCTCCAGCCTTGCACCCTGTGTTGCTGCATTAAGCTCCGGTTCGCTGCAATCTGCTTGGGGTAAGCGGTTTCAGTCAGGGTGTGTGTGTGTGTGTATGTTGTTGTCCTTAACCTCATTTATCCTCAGTTGTTTTGGATGCATATCATGTCTCTTTCAGACATGTTTCTTTTGTACAGTGTTGGTCATTCCTTTGTTTGATCTGTAACTTGTGAAAACACTCTATAAAGTTCTACATCACAGTAAACTGTATTGTAGTGTAACTGTCTCAGATACTAAATCTCAGTGGTTCAGTCAACAGCATGATTGTCTTCCAAGAAGGGTGTAGCAGCAGTTTCTCATCAGGAATTTGATTCTTCAAATATGCTAATACAGTATATTTGCTTTGGTTTGGTAGTTGATTTGTAACCTGAAAGCTTACAGGTTCAATTACAGTGAACTATTAGCGTGAAGAAATAAAATCTTGTCCCTTCAGCAAAAGGGTATCAAATTCCGAAAACCAACAAGCATTCCATAAATGACAAAAATTACAGGACATTACAGGGTTAGCGGAGTGGTTAGAGACGCTTCCTTCATCTCAAAGAACCTTGCTCCAAATCCAGCCTTCTACTATATGGCACTTACCTTAAAATTGCTGCAATAAAAATGCCCAGGTTTTAACATGGGTGAAGTGTTATAAGTAGCTTAATATTGTAATTTTCTTTGGTGAAAAGCATCAGTTAAATGAATTAGGTAAAAAAAAGCAGACGTAGTGATAACGCTGCAGGGTGGTCACATGACCCAACATACCCTCAGCGAATTTGTACTGGCTTGTGATGTCCCTTGCTGACTCTTTGCCGATGTCCTTGGTCAGCACCATTCGTCCCACGTGGGACTTGTTTACCCTCACTGGTTCCAGGGTGCCATTCTTGTTCCGTTGATAGAACACAACATCACTGTTCACCTGCAAGAAGGTTTTGGAGAAACTCAAGCACGTTTTTAGCTCCATTTCCTGCTGTATCACCTGAAGATGTCAGGAAGGGTATCTGGACATGATCAGACACAAACTCAAAAATATGAACAAAACAATAAAAACTCGTGTGGATCCTTAGATTGACAACAATCCTGAATTAATACGTTTTGCCTCATACTACAATTAATTAATAAATACTAATCAAAATGAAGGAGTAGCAAAATAAAAGGAACTTAAACGTTTACCTCTGCAAAAATAAATGGCGCATCAAAGGGATAGCAGACCTGTCCATGTTTGATGGCATGAACAGAAGCTGGACCACACCTGTATAAACCTAATAAATGAAATATTCAACAAATTCATACTATTTATCAACTAACTGAACATTTCTCAACATGTCACTCAAGGCTGCAGTTAATTCAATTCTATGTATTTTACAATATATGAATGATGTCATCCTGCTTATTCACCCAATTTCATTTTTAGTTTCACTTTTAAACCTTAAATGTTTTCTACAATGGGGTCTAACACCAAACTCAAAAATAAGCCTGATATTACAAGCTTGAGCAATATCACTGACCTCACAGCTGCTGATGGCTGTGAATTGTATGATGAATTACTTTGTTGTCGTTGTATGCTTGTTAATTGCGCTTGTATTTGAGTATTAGACTTATACTTGTAACTGACACAAAACATTATATTAACAGTGTTGGTTGACCAGGACCCAGCAGCTCAGAAATGATGCTGGTAGGTGTTGACAGATGGTCTCTCCTTGGCTTGATGATACTCACCATCACTGGTCTCCTGAGGGGTGGCATCCACAACCTGCCAGCCTCCAAAGCCCTGGGGCAGGTCAGTCCTGGCCATGTAGCACTCGTTCCAGCAGTGGTAATTCCTGCAGAGCAGGCAAAGGAACACCTCTGCACGTTATCAATATACTGAACCATGGCATACTGAACCACTTCTTTCTTGAACCCAGGAAGAATTTAAAGAATCGAGGTGTGGAAACACGAGTGACTGACACTAACAAGCTATTTTAAATAAAAAATTTATTAGTTTTGCTGTCGAAGTTGTTTTACTGTTTTTTTTTCCATCATAGGGAGACAATTAGCATCAGCACATTTGGCTGTGCACTGCATGTTATTGCTTCTGTCGGGACTGACCAGATGGAGTCCTTTGTGCGCTCTTTATCAACCTTCCCATTCTCATCCAGGATGATGTCAGTTCTCAAGTTGCCGTCATTGTCGTGGGCAGAGTAGAAGTTGGAGACCACCCTAGCTGGGATGCCCAGACACCGCAGGACTGAAGAGTGAGACAAAAGCAGATGAGACATTCACATATGTGACGCAATGTTTATGGAACTAGTCTTGTGCCCAAAAATGCCAGCTGTAATCTCAGGCTGGACCCGCCTTCGGATGACGGTGCTCAAATTGCTCGAGTGAATATTTGCGTACTGCAAGCTACAGCACTTCAGATAAACTATTTGCTGTTATGTTAATGAGAAAGACTGTCTTGACACTGTGCCCTGCTGCAGCTGGACCATGTGTTAAAAGCGAGGTACTCACAGGTGTTGAAGACACCAGCGTAGACCCAACACTGCGCGTAGCACACTCCTTGGTTGCTGTTCGCGTAATCTAGCAGGATTTCCACGCTGCCTGTCCAGGATGTGGGTGCCACCCCGTAGAAGTAATCTCCAGTCCAATTCCCCACCAGGACTCCATCGTCATCCTTTGAGTTCATCTGCAGTCCCCAGTTGGCCGTCCAACATGGAGACAACGTGGAAGTGGAGAGAGAGAAAGTAACAGGGTTAGAGGCTGCAGGAGACTGTGAACTGTAAAACAGATTAACAGGAAGATGAGAATTTCACAGAAATCTACAAGTTCCATTGTTGATCAGGTGTTTGATGCCATTCACTTTGTCCAATGGACATTTTGTATATTGAATGATTGTTCATTTCAGTCCAGATCAGTCCTGTTCTGAAGGAAACGTTTAAATGGCACGTGTTTTGGCAGAAACTATGAACTTGCCCTGCTACTTTTAGGGTTGTCAGGTCGTTGGGGATTAGTTTTGAAGAAACAAAAAGGTGGGGATTAGTTTTGGAGAGAGGTGGAAAAGATGTACATGGCGATGCTGTTGTAGAGAGTTGGCTGGGCAGATGATCTCACCATAGCTGAAGCCATGCGGGCCACTTTGACTGCATCTCCTCTATTGACAAGGGGCATGGTAGCCCGGTCCATCACTTGGAGACAGGCATCCAGAACTCCGTACTCAAACTACACCCAAGAAAAGCCGAGAAACATCTCAAAGTTCCACACGACCTTATCTGAAACCGGCATCAACTCTCTTCCGTTCATTCTACCATGAATATGACCGTCTGCTTGTTCCCAGTAGCAGAAACAAAGTGAGTTTATAGCACCTTTATTGCTTGTCTAAAACTGATTTCACCGAGGATAATACCTGGCCATAATTCCAAGGTCGGACTGAAATGTCACTGGCTTCCCCGTAGAAAATGATCCCAGATTCATTCAGGATGCACTCGTCTCGCTCTGCTTCGTCATTCAGGAACACTGTGTCAGCTGCGAGGGAACAACATCACACATGGATGTCGGACTGGTATGGACAGAGAAAAAACTTGGACTGGAATGACCATTTGAAAACTGTAATAATGTTTCAAGTTTTATGCATTATTATTATTATGCAAAAGTAGCCCTGACAACACTGTTTCTTTAATGTCATTATTTGTACTGATAGCACGCACCTGGTGACCAGGGGTTGAATAAGATGTAAACATCTCGGCTGGGGTCCTTCTGGGTCCTGCGAATGCCGTAGGGCGTGATGACCGCCACATACATGCGAAATCTTCCCACGATGCAGTCAGGAGCCGGAGTGATGCCCACTGTGACCATGTTGTCCATCGTCTGCACCACCCGCCCTCTCCATGACCCCGATAGCTCCTCATCGACGCGAAGTGGGATGTAGGTCCCTTTGCTGACCTGTGGGTAGCTGCCTAGGAGGTAAGAACAGTGTTTAATTATTTTAGTTTATTTAATGTGGATTGGAAAAGCAAAAAAAAAAAGCTGGTTGCACTTGACCATGGAAGAAGTCATTTCCCTTTTTGCCTTGGGTATGCCCGCTGCTTGGGCATTTCTGCCCTGCTGTGCCATGTTACCATCTCAGGATTACAGGGAAAATGGGAAATAACCTGTGACACCAGAGAGCTAAACCTGAGTCAAATCACGAGATATACAGTATTTGGGTTAATCACAATCCACAGCAGCTATAAAAGTAAAAAGCCAGAAAGAGCTTGAGCTTTTGAGCTTCTTCTAAATATATACCTTGGGTAACTATGGACTTAAGCAGAGCTGCACTTCGTTTACCACAAATACAAGTGAAGTGAAACACTGGTGTGACCAGTACACCCTTCCTTCCAGTCCACATGGAAAAATGTACTCTGCCCAGGGCTGAAAAGGCAGTTGAAGATCGGCTCACCAATTACAAACTCCACAAGGAAGTGGTCCTGGGTGGGCTTGTAGGGACGGTCAAAGGTGATCCTGATCTGGAACTCCTGACCCCGGCGCACGATGAGGTTCTCAGTGGCGTACAGATGTGTGTGGTGGTTCCTCTTGTTGATCTCATTTGGCTGGTTGAGCATGTTCACATCCCAGATGTCCAGGAATTCTATCAACACCAAGTCAGGACAGTAAGCTCACCACAGCCCACAAATACATTTGTATGGTAAAATGTGGTTCATATCTATGTATCAATTTTAACATATATTTTGTGAAAGATGCATTGACTGTATTAATGAAAAATGATGTATGTACTGTATCTTACATAAGCTGGGGTTTGCAGGTGGATAAGCTGTAATAAAAAAATTTTAAAATAAAAATAAAAGTAAGGTATAAGAGGTTATATCTTCTTGGCCTCAGGGCAGACAGAAAATTCTGCAGTCAGCATTGTATTTGCTGCTTATTGATCGAATATGCCCTGCAACAAAACCCTTAAACTTTTGTCTTAGTTCACGGAGAAGCTTTAATGAAAAAAACTGTTCAACTGTTCTACTGTTCAACTGTTTATGCAGTATACACTGTACTTTACTCTGACCATCTAGCAGGACAGTGTCCCTGTGGTGCGTGATGCAGGAAGTGACCAAGCACGGCAAGACTGTTATCAGCGGTGGAGCAGGCCGAGGCCTGGTATATCTACCACGCCACCCTTGCCAAAACCTAGGATGTGTTGCACGAGGAAGACTTTGGCCTCTGATAAGACCACTTTCTTGAAGGCACTTGAGTGACTTATGCGAATAATGAGGTTTCAAAGGTCACTAGAGAACCCAGCAGCCATAAAGCCAACAATGTGCCGACTGCAACCGTCTCCAGAACCTGTCTGCAGCACATTCTCCTCAAGCATGCATTGATAAATGACGTAGCCTGAGGGCAGGGTTGGCGGGTTCTCACCCTTGAGCGGCGGGGGGCCGCGAGGCATCAAGCCGAAGGGCTCAAACTCCGGGACATCTTTGCCATCGGTGTTGGAGTTGGCCACGGGCACGGAGCTGCGGCCGCGGTGGGAGATGGTGCTTCGCTGGGGGTGGCCTTCGGGGGCTGACATGGCAGTGCCAGGTGGAAGTTTTTTCACAGGTCTGGAGCCCAGAGAAGACCACAGGAGTTCAGTCAGGAGCACTACCCAGTCCACAGTGTCCTAAACTCACGCCTTCATACCGAAGGAAACAGAAGTGCCAGACTTTGAGCATGAAATATAGCTGCTTCTCTGATACGTCCACACATCAAGTTTTTTGAACAGTACGCAAACATTTCGGATTTTTCCACATATATTTGCAAATCATTTGTTTTTTTGTTGCTGCAGTTTACTGTGAGCATTTTGCTGCCGGGTGTGATGACTTCACTGAAGACATGTGACACGAAGCATCTCAAAAATGTTCACATCTGTTTGCTATTTTGCTCAACTGCATGCAGTAAATCTGAGTAAGCAGAAAACCCTCTCTGGAAGGAAATAATACAATAATGAGGTAACGTGAAGATTCTATTAGAGATCTGCATCTTCTCATGAGAGAAATACACAAAGGCCTTGAGTCTTTCATGATTTCAGCTTTGTTTGACTGCATTAAAAAATCAATTTCACTTCTCATCTGAAAGCTATTACATATTTTACATAAAGAGAAATGTGATTCTTATTACCTGGGGAAAAAAAATGACACAGTATGGCTCAACCGGAGCACTGACATTTGTGCACTGATACACTGCGAACACCGACAGAGTTCGGTGTCGATATGAGAAAAATGACAGAGAGCAGATTATCAGTAATGTCACATTAATATCAGTAACGCCAGACCTGAGGATTTTTGTTTAAAACGTTTGCGCTCTGCCAATTGTATCTCGTGCATCTATCCACTCAAAAAGTTCACTTTCCGCACCTTTGTGTGAAATAGCAGCCCCTGAGTTCTTTCCCACTCCTTGGGTGGGATTATATTCCTTATAATCGTTATATTAAACGAAAACTGCTCACAAATCGCCCATTGAAATAAATGCATTCACTCAAACAAATCCCCGGCACCCAGTTGTAATATGTAAGAAGCAGTACTTACCTGAAGGGTGTTTCCTGCGACTCAGACTTGGGATTTCACCCAAAAGGAAAAACATGCATTTATCCCAACTGACACAGTGAAAGCTCTGTTTGAGGCTCACCACACGCCCAAAGCCATCCAGATGTGCACAACTCGAAGTGCATGAATATAACACAGACCTTGGAAAGGCCATATTTTGAGTACGTTTTTCTATTGGTATTTTCAGGGACTGCACTTTTTTTGGGGGAGTGAGTTGAGGAATCTGAGGTTCTGTACAACCTTAGCAAACATCCAGCAGCTTGTACGGGAGTGGAGAAATTCAGTGGCAGCAGCTCTGACATCATAAAAAAAAACTCATCTCATCAAAATGTTTCACGTACTTCTCAGTTAGCACATATTAATTCATGAATAATACAATAATAACTACTATTATTATTATTTAATAACCAATGGTGCACAAATCTGTAATGCAGATTCCTAACTCCAAATAATAAGAAAAATAATAATAATAATTGCAGATTTGTGTGCCATTGGTTACAAAAACACAAATTTTAGTCATGAGGATTTAAGTTGCTCCGATGTTCTAATGGATTAATGGGGGACAAAGGGGACAAGTAAAAGAAAACCAGAAAAGAGCCAAACCAAAACATTCTTACAAATCAAATGTTCAGATGTGAGCAAAAAATACTGTGCAGCACAAGTAAAGTTGTAAAATCCTAAGCTACTAGACATAAGGAGACCTTGGAGTTAAACGTCTTCTCAGTATCGAATATCGACATATCAGGCTTAGAGCTCCAACTGTGCGCTCAAAGTTCTCGTGGGTTCATCGTTTTTGTTTTCCGCCCCATACGTTTAACACAATATCTCCAAGGTTTTATCAGGCATGGGGCCGTGTTGCAGAGGGATGTACTCACCACTGTGGAGGACTGCTGGACTTCTGTGGTTGAGCTGCACTTGGAGCCTGAGCCTCAGCAACTCTTTTCTGGCCAACTTTTGCTCCCTCTTAAATAGAGAATGGGGGGGAGGGGGAAGCAGGCTGTGGGTGGCGGTTGAGGGGTTGGAGGAGGTTCTGCCATTGTGGTTACCACATTGCCTCGAAGACAATCGAGTGGGGACCGACTCGGGAGTACGGAGAGATACGGAGTACAGCAGCCAATGTATGACCAGGGTTCTAGAACGTGCCACCTCTGTCAGTGCATGATAACCCCCAAATGCTAAGTGTAAACTGTAATATGGTCTAATTGCAGCATTTAATTATTTCATTGTTTAACTAGCAATTTTATTCAAGGCAACTTATTTGTTGGTGATTTTGTTAAGCTCATGAAGTTTGGTGGAGGAGTTCCGATTTGGTACGTTGCTGCAGGGTACTAATACGGGAGCTGAACCAACTACCTTCGAGTTCCCTCACCACCACAACTCAGGACAGGAGAAATTCCCCTGGGCTTCCAAGTCAAAGCTCTGGGACACTGCGAAGCGTACATAAGCAGGAGAAAAGTTCTGCTCTCACCTAGTGCTACACCAGCTCTCATGGAGCTCCGCACGTGATGTTCGTCACGCCTGTTGCTCTGCAGTGTACCATGTTTGTGTTGTTACTTGGGTAGGAAGCTTCACGAATACACACTGTTGCTGTGTTTCTTTTCTTAAACTTGCTGACAAGTGCAGAATTTGAGTTTTAAAAGCAGTCGTGTCTCATCTCTGCTATGAGGTTTACCAGAATGGCAGCTGAAGACAGTTGATTTACATTTATTCATTTAGATGGTGTTTTTCTCCAGAGAGACCTACAATAACACGCTGCTTACAATGATTCATACAGATGGGTAATTTTTACTACAGCAATTTCAGGGTAAGTATCTAACTCAAGGGCACTGCAGCAATATATGGGATTAGAGCCAGAAACCTGCAGATCCAAGATTATTTTGCATCGTGTTGATTGCTATTAAAATACAGCGTTCAAAAAAAAAATAAAGGACTTTATTTCTAAAGAGAAAAGTCCTCCAAAAATATGGTAAAACAGCCACCAGCTGGAATCTCATGGGAGTTGACCAAAGCCATACTCTAGAGAGCCAGATGATGAGTAATGGAAAGGTAGTACAATGTGCACATTGGAACACAGGGCACGGCCAGATGGGTTTTGGGTGCCTTGGGATGAAGGGGGTTGTTGGAAGTGTGAATGTGCAAACGCCTGGGTTGGGATCTGAGCCCTGGAACAAGGCTGTATCCAACCTCTGCTACATTTACATTTACGTCTACCAGGCACTTCTCCAAAGTGATGTACCACTCAAGGTAAACGAAAATGTATTTGACAACAGATGAGAGCTTTACCAACACACTTATCGCAACATACCTTGTCTGTCTAATACTAGCATTTTTGAACTTTGAGTACCTGCCCAAAGAATTTTCTCAGATATAAAACACTAAGAGATCGGGGCTCGTTGCTACGGGCTGTTCGTTCCCTGTATGACCGGAGCAGGAGCTTGGTTCGCATTGCCGGCAGTAAGTCAGACCTGTTCCCGGTGCATGTTGGACTCCGCCAGGGCTGCCCTTTGTCACCGATTCTGTTCATTATCTTTATGGACAGAATTTCTAGGCGCAGTCAGGGAACGGAGGGTGTCTGTTTTGGTGGCCGCGAGATCTCGTCTCTGCTTTTTGCGGACGATGTGGTCCTGTTGGCTTCATCAAGTCAAGACTTGCAGCGTGCACTGGGGAGGTTTGCAGCCGAGTGCGAAGCGGCGGGGATGAGAATCAGCACCTCCAAATCCGAGGCCATGGTTCTCAGTCGGAAAAAGGTGGATTGCTCCCTCCGGGTTAGGGGGGAGTTGCTCCCTCAAGTGGAGGAGTTTAAGTATCTCGGGGTCTTGTTCACGAGTGAGGGAAAAATGGAGCGGCAGGTCGACAGACGGATCGGTGCGGCGTCCGCAGTAATGCGGTCATTGTACCGGTCTGTTGTGGTGAAGAGGGAGCTGAGTCGTAAGGCGAAGCTCTCAATTTACCGGTCGATCTACGTTCCTACCCTCACCTATGGTCATGAACTCTGGATCATGACCGAAAGAATGAGATCGCGGATACAAGCGGCAGAAATGAGTTTCCTCCGCAGAGTGGCTGGGCGCACCCTTAGGGATAGGGTGAGGAGCTCAGTCACCCGGGAGGAGCTCGGAGTAGAGCCGCTGCTCCTCCGCATCGAGAGGAGCCAGTTGAGGTGGCTCGGGCATCTGTTCCGGATGCCTCCTGGACGCCTCCCTGGGGAGGTGCTCCGGGCTTGTCCCACTGGGAGGAGGCCTCGGGGCAGACCCAGGACACGTTGGAGAGACTATGTCTCCCGGCTGGCCTGGGAACGCCTTGGGGTTCCCCCAGAGGAACTGGAGGAGGTGTGCGGGGAGAGGGAGGTCTGGAGGACTCTGCTCGGACTGCTGCCCCCGCGACCCGGCCCCGGATAAAAGCGGAGGAAGATGGATGGATAAAACACTAAGAGTCATGAATTTATTGGTTATTAGGAGATCGGGACAGAAGCGGGTCGGTAGATTAGGGAGTAACTCAATGGCAGAGCAGGTGTACAGCACCTTGTGTTGAGGTTAGAGCCCCATCAGTGTGTGTGCACAGTCCCTTGAGCTGAGAGCAGCTGGCATTCAGTGTGTAAATGCAGGAACATCCAGTCAGAGCATGAGAGTGTCAGCAACCGCTAGGATGGTCAACATCTGCTCTAAGTTCTTTATTCATGTATGTGAAAGGACAGTGCGCCATAGGGTACTAGTATAGTCCAAATCACTTCATCACCATCATCATCATCTATGATGCAAAGCAGCACAGATTGCAAATCCATGCATTTTCCTGTAATTTCCCAGATGTACCTTTTGACAGATGCAGTAATAGTGTTCTTCCCTGGTCTTCAAATCATGCAGCCAAAAGAGAGTTTTTAAATGACTCGAATACCTCAATATTCCCTCAATACCGACCTCCCTTAACATTAGGGTTGCAGTGTTCAGAGCCTTGTGTCCTTTAATGCATTTTCAGGAAAAAGGTCTGGATTTCATGCTTTTTTAAACCTTCAGTACATAAACAGGGACTTGTCATAATATTTGACCATTTCCTAGAACACCTTCTTAAATTTAGAGCATTGTCACTCTGGTCAGTTTAACACGTCCCTGCTTTTACACACCATATGTTCACCTTCACCTTGTAAACCACTGAGGTGTTTCTTTCACACTAGTGATTGTGGAATGAGTTGCATCCAAGCCCAACCAGAGTTCCATTGACTCATAACTTGTGGGAGAAAAACACAAGTCATTTTTAGTGCTTTTGGGTGTGAGAAGCTGCAGAGCTCCCACCAACACAAACAGTGTAACAGCAACACGTATGTGTCATGGAAAAGATGTCGCATGTTTACATCTGCAGGCTGGACATGGGTCTCTGGAGTCTGACTGAGCTTTTCCACTCTGTGTTGCCTAAAAACTTAAATACCAAATGCGATCTCATTCGAGCAAAACAGACATTACACTCACTACCATTAAGCACTTGTCCAAGATGCGGTCACCCAGAGTCTATCTTGGACACGCAGGACACCAATTAGTCGGGGTACACCCTGGGAAGGACTCCAGTCCATTGCAGGGTAGCCACACACAGTGATACACTGAGAGCAATCTTGAGTCCCCAGTTACCCTGAATTGCATGTCTTGTGACTGTGAGAGGAAACCAGAGCACCTAGGGGAAACATGTAAACTCCACATAGTCTGAGCTGCCTTTGAACCTAAAGCTGAGCAGCCCAGACACTGTGAAGCAGCAGCAGCACTACCCTCCATCCCACCACAAACCAACCAACATCTACAACTGCTCGTCCCGAGTGGGGTTACGGCGAGCAGGAGCCGTACCCACCAACACAGAGTGTAGGGCTGAGAGCGGGGGAGGGGACACACCCCAGACAGGACGCCAGTCCACCACAAGGCACCCCAAGCAGGACTCAAACCCCAGACCCACCACCACGCCCCCCTCACCAAGCCCCAAAAATGGCCAAATCAAAGTTTACTTCCCATCGCCGTTACACTCATGAAAACCAAAACTTCTTTCTTTCCATCATCTCAGCTTCCATGGATTTCTGACATACATCTTCACTGCGTTCTAAAATTTTACTCCATTCACTATACATGCATGATTTAATATGTACGCACGAGCAAAAGTCAAGACACATGGCAGCTTTTGAGCAACACATACACGTGTGGCACGTGCAAAAATAAATAAGCAGAAGTCATTGCACACAAGATACTTCATCAATGATATAAATGGCAATGTGCAGGAAGTTGGTAAAAAATGAGCTGGCACAGGCAAAGCTTAGGAAATACAGAGTTTCTGTTTGACTTAGATTTAAAAATCTTAAGGAAAAAGAATGAGGCAAGCAGAAATACTGCATTTGGGAAAATGCATAACACGAAAAGTAAAATATATGAATGTAACACTGCATCTTTTGTTAGTAGTGTCATCAGCTTAAGGTTTTAGGCTTGAGCCCTGCTCTTCAGTGGCCCTTCTTTCTTCGACAGGGTGAGACCAGGCATCTAAATTGAGCCCCATTTCACTTTTTTCACAGTTAATAAAATTACTATTGCAGCAACACATCGTCAGTAGTGTAAAAATCCCAGCTCACGTTCCGTTAGTGGGTGAACAATCCAACGCTTGGTGAATTCTGCTTCACAATGATAGGAAGAGCCGGAGTCGAAGGATCAAAAAGCGACGTCGCTATGAACGCTTGGCCGCCACAAGCCAGTTATCCCTGCGGTCACTTTTCTCTTTATTTTATTCTGTCATCACTCCTGTAAAAGATGCACTTGGATCATTTCTTTCATAACGAATGTATATCTTCCGAAACACTATGGTGGCATAGCGAGTAGTGCTGCTGCCTCACAGCATCTGGGTGGTGTGAGAGGATGGGGGTTCAATCCCTGCTCAGTGTGTAGACTTTGCATGTTCTCCCTGTGTCTGTGTGGGTTTCCTCCCACAGTCTAAAGACATGCTGTTCAGGTTTCCCCACAGAGAGTATGTGTGTTCCACTGATGTATGGATGAGTGACCCAGTGTAAGTAGTGTATCTAGCAGTGTAAGTTACTGTGGTAAATAGGGTGAAATGGATGCTTTGGAGAAAAGCATCTACTAAATAAATGAAAATATCCTTTCTCTTCACTGCTCTTTTTCTTGCATATGTTTTCAGTGTTAAAAATGCATGATTTAAACATGCAACAGTGAAATATATACGCACAGTGCAGCCAAAAATTATCATTGTAGCCAAAAAATATTTTGCTACTAATTACAATTTCCATTCAGTTTTTCAAGAGCTTTAGCAGTGTGGTTATTGAAGCCTGGAGTCTCGTCTCCACAATGGCCCTTAACACCCCCTTTTCTGAAAAGGCAAGAAACCCTTGAAATTTTACAAATGCTTTTGCATTTCATTCACCTGGAAACAATGTGTCGTTAATTCAGGAGTCAAGGCGTACTTGCTGACACCTACATTGTTCACACCAGAACCAGTAATATGGTAAAGATTACCATTATGGGGGTAATTTTCAGACAGACAGCAGAAATGGTCAAATTTTCACGCTGAGAAATGTGGCAGGTGTCAAATGTCCTATTTTGCTCCTGCAAACATCACTGTATTCTGCTTTCTTCATTTCCAACCACCGCTGGGGTACAAAACAAAGTCAGGTGTTCCTCATGACTATCGTGCTGCAAAGTCACTGCACTAGTTCTCCCAGGAAAAGGGAACTGAGAGTTGCGGCACTCAGAGCCACAGGGTTGAAAGGAACTTGTGGGCAAAGGGATTGTTTCGCAAGTTCTTTCAATGCCTGGCAAAAAGAGCAGCCCAAGGAGACTTAGCAAGTTACCCTTTAGGTCCAGCAGCAAGCACCTGGAGTCAATCTGGTGCATCATAACCGTATGTCCCAGCTCCAGGCCAAGGGACATCATGCAGAGGCTTAAGTCCTACAACCAGTCAGGTATGAAGGATGGCACAAACCTACCGCATTGTTTTCAAGGCTCCAAGAGCTTTTTAGACCACGAAGCGTGAGCCCTTTGTCCTCAGCTCTTCATGCAGTGGTTAGCAACATCTGGCAGTTTTCTGTGGAACACAGTGTGGTTCCAGCCAAGATCTGAAAGAAATCAGCTTTACCTGCTGCACCACTGTGCCATTACCTTTTTGTAAGCCTTTCAAAGACCCTTTTCAGTTAAAATCTAAGCATCTTCTTTAAAAGTAGTACTCCAGCCCACAGCACTTATTTCCACTATCCAGGGCCAAGACAAGCCAGGCATCTCCCTGCTGGCAGGATCCTTTTGTGGGAACAGCAAACTTCTTGTAGAGTGGACCCAGCTTTCTTGCTGAAGTTACTGCTCACTGTTGGCCATCAGCCTACTTCGATGAGCACATACCTTGCCCTCCAGCCTTTTCAGCAGCACTGCTCCACCATCTTGCCCTTATTACTTCGCCTACATCTTCATTATACTGGTTCCACTCTATGTTCTCATAGTATAAGTTCACTTGACCAAACACTTTTTCTAGCACTCTGCTTGCGGTTTGGATTTGCTTCATCTGCAGGTTCTGGGTACGATAGGTGTGACACATATTCTACCTGTAAGCATTTCATCATAGCTTGGTAGATCTTCAGTTCTTGCAAACCATGCAATTGTTGAAAAATTGTCATTGATGATTCTCAGCCTACTTGTAAACACGTTGCAGCATAGTGCTGAGTCTACAAACCGCAGACTCTAAATATATGTAGTACGTGTCCATGGCAGCTAGATGAGAACAGCAGCCCCATCTGACAGCTAAGACCAAGGTGCCAAACACAGCAGTGCTGCTCTAGGTGGTGGATTGAAAACTGTTGCCATTTCTGTGTTCTCTCCTGAAATCACCTGCCCTCACTGAGCAGTGACTGCGAATTAATGAAAGTGAGGAGCTTGAAACTCAGGGGAAAATACAAGCCCTGGTAGAAAGTTTATATTACACCAAACCTCAGGACACCCCATCCTCTTTATCTCTCAACACCACAGAAGTTTTGGTATTCATTGAAAAATACCTGTCAAACTTGAGGAGGGTTTTGCAGCAACATCCCCAAGAAAACATAAGTAGAAATGTTGCACATTTTCTTGGTAATGTTGAAGAAATGGAAGAAAATGTAAACACTGATGGGTTTTCACGTCCCTGTGACCGTAGAAATGTACAGTTTTAAATTTACTGCACGGCTTCAAGCAGTAGAGCCAAGACTTTCGCTAATAAGTTGATTTTCACATTGAGAGGGCTCAGACTGTATGAGAAGCTGTTAAATGTAGGCTGCAGGAGGGTAAGGATGGCTGTTTCTTTGGATTAGCCCTGATACGGCCTTCTGCTGCAGTCTGACACCATGAGAGGTGCACCTCAAGAAGGGAACATCTGGTTTCAAAAATGAAGGCAAGAAGATGATGTGGCCGAACGTTATGAGGAATGTGAAGGAAAAAGAAGTTCCTGTTGTTCTCTCTGAGTCTTTATTCCACACACAGTGTGAAAAAGCATAATTAGAACAATCCTGCTAGGAGTTTTACAGCCAAGCCAACCACTCTTCCAAAAATGTATTGCATAAAAGACACCAACCATAGTAAGACTAGGAATACATGATTATTACCTATAAATCAAAACTCAGAGAAAATCCCCTTTTTCCCAGTAGATAGAAAACAGAAACAACAGATTAACTGTGTAATGCATTGCACATTCTACCCCTTTGAGCGTGAGTCATGACCCACATTAGATCCAGGTTTTGGAAAAATGGTCTAAAACAATTTTAGTGTACAGATACATTTACACACACAAGTGTATAAAATATTGCTACATCCAAACTGTTAATGGAACAAAAGAAAGGTGGGGTAAGGCTCTAATAACACTTCACTCATTCTCTCTTGTCCTCCTTCCTGAAAAGGGGTCAGGAAGAGATTTCTTCCTCTCCCCAGGTTCCGCTTGTGTGGATTGATTTTCAGGCAAATGTATGAAACATATGCATCAGTTTTTGGCTTGGTAAAACGTATACATGTATGCATGGGCAATATTTACACGTATCAACATTTTTTCTCCGAAGCAACATATAACTCAATTCAAAAAGACCTTGAGACTAACAGACACTATAAGCTGAGCTAGTGAAGCAGCCACTACATACTGTACTGTATATAGAACCTTATATAGCAAACACTATATAAAATATACACAAATTTCTAACATTGCTCAATATTGGCCCCTAAAACAGTAACATGGAAAACAAAAACGAGGGGTTTTTCAAAAGAGGGTAATAACACTTCACTCATGTTCCATCTTTTGTTTCAAAAGTGGTTCATGAAGAAACTCCTCCCTCTGCTGTTGCTCTGGCTGTATTTGCGGATCCTCTCGAAATTTCATGGTAATGTAGGAGTTACAGCTCAGCTCCCTCTGCCCCTCCTCCGTGCAGTGATTGGTCTCCTTGTTGCACCGCCACCTTCACAAAGCCACAAAAACACAAAAAGGGCTTTTCATTACAGCAGCAGCTGAACTCCCCTTTAAAAAATAACTTGCTATGGAAAGAGAGAAAGTAAAAGATTTTAAAGCAGGGAGGAATCTGCTTGGACTGGCAGCCACACCTGTCTTGGACTCAAAGAGGAAACAAGCACCAGGTGCAGCTTGTTAGGAGAAAACAAGACCATGAAGGAGGGCGAGACTCAGGGAAAACTACTTTGTGTAAAGTTTGACCTTTGGGATATTATTCTTCTTAATTGTACTTTATAGTTAGAGTAGTTGAGAGCTTTGTGTCAAAGTTGACTTGACTTGTGTTCAGTCAAAACCTTTGCTTGTCACTGTTAAAATACTACTTGTTTGGTTCTTACTAAGAAGCCGTTTGCTGGCCAGTAAGCCCTACTGTGTGTTATCCCCACACTGACGGACTCTGCCAACGACTGAGCACCTGGTCGTAGTGCCAGTGATAGCAGCGCTGCCTTGGTGCTCTTGGGCAGCTACTGAGAATATACTCCAGTGACACACTTTTCAAACACAATGGACATGATGGAGAATAAACTTTCCCCCAGCTAGGTTGGATGGACTAGGCCGTGCATCATAAACTGTCTGGATCAAGATCTTAACACAGTGGGATCCTACTCTTCGGAGTTCCGCCCACAAGATGATATGTTCAACCACTTGTTCCAACCTTTTCCTCACTCCGTGTTGCTGCATTCCTACCATCTGTTCTTACTCCATTGCTACAAGCTCCTCTACCTGTATGAGCTTGTGTCTCTCTCTTCACCATGGACGTTGTCATATCCCTATGGTGGAACACTGCTCAGACGTTCACTTCCAGAAGCCACTGCGCTCACCACCACACTGTGCCAAAGCCTGTCCCACCGTAACACCGTAGCCAGCGCGTTCCAGTTACTTCCTCTCTTTACCTTGATGCTCCAGCAATGTTCGGATCCCTTCGTTCTCTGTATAAGCAGCGCTTTTCTAGGCCCTCTCACCCTAAACTCTTCTTCTAGGTTCCTAAAATGTAACTTGAACTTATTACTCTGATTATACAAACCAATGCCGCTCAAGTGCTGAGACACCAAGCTACCAGTAGAGGTAACAGCTTATTTTCCTCTCAAATTACACAATATACCTTCAATAAAATGTTTGGCTGTTGTGCTTCAGCCTCCTTAGAGGTGAAACAGCAGCCTCATGTGTAGTATTTAATGCTCATTTCTTGTCTTTATATTTGACTACATATTTGTCGGGCTTGTGATAGCATAACAGAGGCATTGAACTCCGAGTTATCCCTGGATCAGATTGCATTCCCACTGTGGTACCCCTGAGCAAGGTATGTACACTGAAATGCTCCAGTAATAATTCCTTCTTACTCTGAACAGGTCAACAAAATTAATGTCCTGTTACAAACAGATTTAAAATGCAGAAGAATCATATCCTTCAATGTTTCCAGTTTAAGATGCCATATTTCCTAATGTCCTCTACGTAAAACAATACTCTATGGGTTTCATTCAGCAACATTTTGGATGTTCTGCTTTAAATTTAAGATAGAAAGTGGTCTGCTTAAAAAGGGGGGGGGGGGGGAAGGTAACTTTGTCTTGGGAGAAGACTTCAGAAAAATAATATTTCACTCACCCAGTGATCGTCACCTTCCAGTCTGACTTTTTGAAATAACTGCCAAGAGCTCTGATAAACCTGTAACAGAGTGAGCAGATCAGCACAAAAATATGACATAAAACATTAAATTGCAAAATTATCTCAAAAAAGGAAGCGCAATTGCGATGGATGTATGTGGAGTGAGTACACAGGCTACACCTGCCAAAGGTACCACAATCTGCATCTTCTGCTTATCTGACTGTCCCCCTTACGTGACATTTCACTTCCTCAAAACCGTGTAGAACCTCAACTTGATGATTCATCATTCCTAAACTCATGTTATTCCAGATGACACCGATTTAAATTTATTCACTGATGTTTTGTTAACTGTTTGTCCTTGTCAGTGACATGGATTGAAAATTAAGTGAAATTAAATTAATTAGCACATTTGTTGGACTCACCCAGTTTCATGTGACACCTTCCAGCCTGAGCTTCCTTGGGAGTCGGGATGCACTGCACTGCCCTCCTCTATCAGCCAGTCACAGTTCGCCCTAAATGACACAGATCAGAATGTCAGATACACATTATATATAAAGCTCTAATAAAACTATTTAATTTATCTATGTACGTAGACTCTGCTAAGATACAATAGAGTACTGGGCTTAAGAGTGAGCAAAAACACTCCCATCACCAGTTATCAGTTCTGAGCAGTAAACACTTAAGAACATCTGAGAAAACCACAGAACACAAATTCCTTTAACCATGTACAGAAACTTAATCATGCTTAGCATGAGGCAACACGGGTTGTGCAAAGTTCTGGAAAAGGTGATAATGCAGTTTGGTGTTTGTGTGTAAGGCTGCTCTGTGGTCTTGTTATCTTTACTGATGCCAGTGTCAGAATAAATGGGATGATTTCATGGGGCAAACTGAATCCATTATGTGAAGAATGGCTACACTATATATACTTCCTATTGCTTTTACAATTCCAACTGATCATAACCATCAGTTAATGTCAGTGTGAATCACAACTGAAATAATACTTGAAACATGCAAATATTAACTAAATTTCCTGAAATCATATGAATAGCGTTCATAACACCAATACCCTTATACTAGCATAAAAAAACCTTAATACAGTAATGAAATTAAATTAATATAACATTTTTTAGCAATGCTACATAGCTCCTGGAATAGCACAGTGACTGCACACTCTGCAAAAGACAAAGGGACCTTGTCACCTTAATTCCTTTACTTACTTTCTTTAATCATAAAGAAAACTAAAAATGAGCTAAACTGTAAAAATGCCTCCTAAAGTAATTTAAACTACTTTAGGCTCTGGGAAGGGTTGTCAGGCATAAAAATACCTTTTACTTTGGTACTGCAAGGAATTTTTGGTGACATAGTTTTGTACAGGATTTTTTCCATCAGAAATAATGGTAAGTCGATCCCCTCATATCAGGAATTTGCCTTGTGTGATGATTTCATGGAATCAACCCCAATGCATGTGGAATAGGTGTAATTAAGTAATTAATGGATATATAATGAATAATTGCCTTATTTACACATAATTACACTTGATTGCCTAATTTCTTTAATACAAATCTTAGTTCTTCTTGAATAATTGAAAGTAGCTATAAAGCTATGATTTTTGTGACTTAATTTTAAGTTGTAATAATAAATTGTTTCCTCTAAGACTAAAAAGTTGTAGCTTCTCTATCATCGACAAACAACAGCCCCCTTTGGACAGTCCAGTGTTTATTTATGTAACTGTATTTGTGGTCCGACTCACCCAGCGACGGTCCCCTCGCAGTCTGGCCTTCCTGGGTACTCGTGAAAAACTCTGATCCCCTCCTCTTTCAGCCAGTCACAATTCAGCCTTCGTGCAACAGATCAGCATGACAGAAACCATGTCAGATACAAAAAAGTATTAGTAATACTAGAAAAGCACTTAAATACTCGACAATTTTACATACTTTTTTATAAGCACAATAAGTTCACCCACTCAAGTCTCAAAGGTCTTCCTGTACCGACATTGATAAAGGCACTTAACGTGAACCTTTCAGCAATAAAAATACAGACGGTCTTCGACTTAGATGGGGTTACATTCTGACAAACCCATCGTAAGTCGAAAATGCATTTAATACACCAAACCGACCAAACATCGTAGCCCAGCGTACATGCGGTGGCCATTACAGGCTTGCCGCCTTCATGCTGGGCAGATATCTTGAGTTTCTCCTCAAGAGTAATTTCCTTCATCTTCTTTTTCCTCACCAGTACCAGGAGATACAGGTGGGTATTTCTGTGACATGGTGGATGCACAAAACACAAAGTAGATACGGGGGGGTATCCAAAAAACGCTGGCAACACAGAACACTGTAGAGTATCGGTTGTATACACTAATGACCATGTGGCAGACTGGGAGATGCGAACAGCTGCCGCTGCCCAGCGATCCAGAATCAGCACAAATCGCTTGCCGGGGGGGACAAAATCCAAATTCGAAGTATGGTTTCTACTGAAAATCGTAAGCTGGACCATTGTAACTCGGTGACCGTCTGTATTCATTTAGGTAAATGGGTAAAAATGTTAGGTTACCCTGGGAAAAAGCTTTGGCTACATGTATACAGGCATATTTCTTTACATTACTTACTCTTTCTTTACTATTTATTCCTTACTAATGCTGGAGTTAAATTTTCAAAGCGACCTGCGCTAGCCGGTAGATGTCAGTAAAATTCACCAAAACACCATAGGAGCGTGGCACCACCTTCATTAATGGAGAATGTTCTGTATTTTACATTTCCTGTCTTTCAAAAACTAACTTTTTCCTTGGAAAAATCTAACTGTGCCAAACACCAAATTTTCTTTGAGAGTACATTATCTTCCTGAAGACAGACACTTCGGCCAATAAACATGAATTCCATAGCCCAAGGCAATGATCCCTCATGCAGCTCCCCATCCAAAGGCTCTTTCTACAGGAAAAGCCTCTCGTCAATGTGCCCCAAAGTGCTTCTCACTCACTGTAGCTTCAGATGATCGCAGCTCTGGAGGAAGGAGACGAAACCGAGGGCCAGTGGGGCTGTGAGGCAGGACACCGGAATTTCTACTTCCTTCAGAAATGCCATCAAACGCAGAGGGGACAGCAGACCTTGCAGACCCTCATCTGACAGGGAGCAGCAGTCAAACAATCTTGGGGACAGCAAATCACAGTGTAAGGCATGACATATTTGGTATTACTCATGGAATCTCAGTCATATTGCATTTGGTTTTCACAAAAATGGAATTACTCCTATAAAATGAGGAAAATCACTGCAGTACTGAAAAAAAAACAACACCAAATACTACTGACAGCTATTGCTGTGTCATACATGAGAAAAGATGTTGTCTCACCTGAAAGTAACCAGGTTGCAGCATTTCTGAAGAAAGCTACTCAAGTGATGCACTGTCCCATCTGTCAGCTTGCTTTTCTCACAAACAAAGGCTCTGATGAAGTGGTGTACCTTCAGTTCACAGTTCAGCCCATCAATATCCTTGCAGTCCAGTTCTAAAAATACAAGACTAAAAAAAACAAAGCATAGATTTCTTTTCAGTCTTGAGTGTAAACAGGAGAAGCTTATCATATACTGTACATTTTACCCTGGTTTTAAAATTTACTTTTACAAGTTAATGAATTTTATACCTCAAATTCAAAATGAGAGTTCATTAAAGACACCTTCCAGACATGCCACTTGTCTCCATCTATGTAGCGTACAGTCTTGGGTATTTGCTGCTGCTTGAAACATACAATAGCAATATATATCCAGGGATTTTTGTTAGATTTTTTGCATAGTATAACTGTTTTCCTACAAATCATATTTCAGCATTTACTAAAAATGCCTTATGAATGAAAATAACCTGAAAACAACCCTACTTCATGAAGCAAAGGAGCACACAAGAGAGCATCAACGTTAGAATCATATATTTCTAGTTGATGGCATGGAAGAAGACTCAAAAAGCGCAAAATTGTGTGTTCTTGGGTATAGAGAGTGCACTCTTGAGTACCTGTGAGTAAAACGGTATCACAGTGTACGTTCCTTCACATGACAACTAAACACTAAAGCTTTGAAGAAAGGGCTAAAGAAGAGTGCAAAGCTCAGCAGGAAAGAAAAGTTTACTTGTGAGTGTCAAGGTTAAAGGGATAAAAAACACAGATGAAGAAGAATGCAAGATGGATATCTCGGAAGCAGTCCACTTGAGTCCAGTTTTATAAATGATTTTTATGAAACATCATATTATTCTTAAGGCTTTTTTTTCCAGTTTGTCCACACACACTGTCTAAAACCGCTTGTCTCGAATGGGGTCGCGGGAAACCGGAGCCTAACCCGGCAACACAGGGCACAAGGCTGGAGGAGGAGGGGACACGCCCAGGATGGGACGACAGTCTGTCGCAAGGCACCCCAAACAGGACTCGAACCCCAGACCCACCAGACACCAGGCCCTGGCCAAACCCGCTCCACCACCACACCCCACTTTTCAGCTTGTAGTGAGTACAATTTTTTGAAAATCAAAGCGAAAGGTTAAGTAGTGGTTGAGTACAACCCTGAGGTACTTAGACAAAGAAACTATCTTGAGTTACAACAACTTCCACAGCAAGTAGCGGATGGATGAGTGACCCAGTGTAAGTAGTGTATCTAGCAGTGTAAGTCACCGCGGTGAATAGGATGTGTGGGCTGATAACACTATAGAGTTCATTGGAAGTTGATTTGGAGAGAAGTGTCTGTGAAATAAATAAATGTAAGTTTACATTTAGTAGATACTTTTCTGCAAAGGGACATACAATTATTTCACAGAGTTGAACAATTTTTTACTGGAGAAATTTGGTATAAGTAAAAAATACTTCAGTGCTGATCCTTTGATTCCAAACTGAAAGTAGGAACTGGTGGTTGACTCTGTCATGCCTCATAGAGGTCAAAGAGACTGAGGACTGAGTAAAAGTGGGAAGCAACCAGAGGAGAATTTGGAACTTTGGAATTTCAGATGGCAGACATAAAATTTGTGGGGTACTGGACTGTAAGAGAGCAGAAAGGATAAGATCAAGGGAGCAGGTGGTGGCTCAGTTTAAGCGCAGAAGGTCAGAGAGGAGTTCAAATGCAGGGAATGAGGCTTTGGAGGAGTCCTGGTATGAAAAGGGTAGGCAGACGTTGAGAACTTGGTGTGACGGAACTGCCTCCGAAGAATAAGGCAAATAGGAGGAGGATGAGGTGGGAAGAAAAAGTGATGAAAAGTCAGGAGTGATTATTACTAACTGCAGCTTATTCTTTAGTCCGGAAGGAATATTTGTTAAGGAAACAGCCAAGTAGAGTTTTTTGAGATCAACTTGAAGGGGAGATTAGAAAATCCTTGCTGCCACTCAGAGGCAAAAAGACAAAATCAGATTTTTTAAGGTCTCAAACAAACCTACCCAGAATTTCTGAATGAGAAACCAGCCTCTTCCATTATGTCGCAAAATGAATTAAGGCTGGAAGTTTGAGGTGACCAAAACAAGATGCTGTGAACATAGGAAATGATGCAATAAAACATATGTATGTAGAAGCAGATAAAAAATACATCAAAAACAAATGACAGTGGTACTCACTGAAGCACATTTTCAGGACTGGATTCACCTTGAAGGTGAATTTCTGCCAGAAACAGGTATCTTCCATACATACGGTTGAATGTATTTAGACTGTTAAAAATAAATAATAATTTTTACAATAAACTGATGACAGATTTGCAAAGAAATAACAGATTCTCTCACAAACTGTATTTACCCATAAGTGATACTTTACATTTGACACTTTATATACAAAATCACTTTATATTTCACACTGTTGTACACCTGTGTAAAGTGAAATGACGAACATGAACATCTTTCCCCTGCAACCCCTCATGAGGGACGATTAGTGTTAGTGGAACTTGACGTTGCAGAGCTTGAAACAATTCTGACCGTACGGGGGGAGAAAAAAAAACCTTTTCACCCTTTGAGAGGCATCATCACTCACTGAATGATCTTGAGTCCAGGACAACGCAGATAAAATTCTCGTAAGATGGTGGCTCTCGTTTGTGTGACACATTCCCAATTCAGGCTAAGTCCTGACAGAAGCCGGGCAGAAGTTAAAGTGGGGAGAAGTTTCATAAGGTACTGATCATATACATCACCGTCATCAAGCAAAACTGAGTCGGTGTCATCTTCAGAACACCAAGGGTCAAATCTATGGAGAATGAGAAATTTTTTAGCAAATGTTGTTTTGTGGTCACCTTTTCTGGTAGCTAGAGTCTAATACTAATTCTAATTCTCAGCAGAAACCTGGTCAAATACAAAGGTATCACCTGACTAACTTTGTAAAATGCCTTATTTTACATAAAATCGATCAATATTTAAATTAATTATATTTACAGGTATCCATTTATTCACAAATTATTACACATAGCAATTGCTGTATAGCCAGGTACTTCTATCAAAGAAAATTCCACATCACAAAACTATATACATAAATGGACATACAAGCATCATACATAATAAATAGAAGCCAGTGATGCTCCTAATTCCATAAGATTTTATATCATAACTGGATATAAACTTTGTCGTCATTTTAGATATCGCTGCCAGTGAAGAAAATCTTACTCCAAATGCTGAAGCCTGTGACATCCCTGCAGAAATGAAGTTACCGCGGACACAAGCTTTTCCGTGCCCATACACCACGTCAGCTTCAGCTCTGTTACCATGTGCTGTAGGGTAACAGTAGGGATCAGGTCTTTGCCATTCCGCATAGTCAGGCTGAAAGAAAAGGGTGTACAATAAGAGTCATAATGTAAGCGTAATGTCAGATTCAGCAGGTTTTGCCAAGAACTTTGGTGAACCAAACCACAAATCTATATCAGCCCCAAATACATTACATGGCAATACCTATGGTGCCGACTGCCTGAAACGGCACCTCCCTAATGCTGCACTGGACGAGTGGTTACTGAAAATGGACAGAGTAATTGATTCTTTTGTGCTTTTAATGCAGTAATTTTGTATAAATTTGTATAATTTTGTAAAATCTGTGCTTGTGTAAGGACATTCACATTATCAAAGCTGTTTAACTAACTGAGGGTGGCTGCGTTCCTGCAGCAGCGCAAAGGATGGAGGGAGAATGTCCCCATCAACCTCTAATTAAACATTCCTGAACCGTAAGAGGGAGCGCGACCCTGTTTTGCAAAGGAACGGATGAAGGGAGAATCCAGCCACTAGAGTGTTAAAGCCCCCACTATGATCCCTCACCAGTCAGTGTATCTGTAAATACCACCAAAAGTTTCACACACCCTGCACATCAGCAAAGTTTTCTGAAAGAACACGCATTTTTATGATTCACACAGAGTTAATTTTTTCTTGTTTATAGTTTATATTTCTAGAGCAAGTCAAAGGTCCCAGGTTCATATCCCATCTCTCACTCGAATTCCTTTCACTTACCCTTGAATTACTCAGGTAAAAATTAACCAGCTGTAAGAAGCTGGGTTTTCAATATAAAGGATATATACTATGTGCAGGTTGGGTGTATTATTATTATTATTATTACTACATTATCTAATAAATAAATGTAATAATAAATAAATGTACCTAACGAGGTAATTCTTGTAATTACTGTATTTATTCGTTATGCCTATAACCCTTCCTTGGTGAGCTATTCAAGTATCATGATAAATGTATGGTAACTCAAATCACGTCATTTGTAATGGTATTGCCTTTCAAAAAATTTTTTTTTCCCCCACTTTCAAGTATTAAATTGATGCAAAAGACTTTTCAGTAGTTCAGAATTTCAAATGCTGTCTTCTCTCACCTACAAGTCTTTACGATAAGCCCTTCATTTCTGAAAGCCTGGCAGAGTAAATCCGCTTCACGATAGGTTGTGAATTCCTGCTTGAACCTGAAAATTAAAACATTCTTAAGATCTTACACAATAACCTCTGTACTTTGATATCATTTAATTTAGAAAGTAAAAAAAAATATTTTAAAAAAAGAGCACCATAGCCTAGCACACTTACTTCACTTCTTTCTCTGGAACGTCAGGTCGTGTCAAGGTTATGCTTAGATCCCAAGTTATAGCCGACATACAATCTTCCCTAAAAAAAATTAAAGGCATTGTTTATATACTACAGGAAGTACATCCCACATCTTTTTCTTTAGAAGAAAATATATATTCATTGGTTAATATAAGCCCTTAATATAGCGAAATCCATGAGCAAATATGCACTTGTTTAATTTTGTTTTTGTTCATAGGGAATTACGTACATATCACTTTCAGAAGGATCATTATATTCCAACCTGTGGGCAGAAAAGAAGTTAAATGATACTATCTGTAAAAGAAAATCTAAAAATCCAGTGTTATGTAAACACCCTCTTTTACAGAATAAATTAATTTGGATTTTAAATATAATCTGGCTCATCTAATTTACAAAGTGAGCAGGGCTACATCTTTCAGCACTTAAACCAGTAGAAGGAAGAAATTCTTACAGAACTTCCTGGAGACTGTAGCACTGTAGAATGAAACAGGTCAAGCTGGACGCAGTTTTCTCTGTAATCTCTTTCACAGAGAGTTTCACGACAGACAGATCTTTCTGTGTGCTCAGGGTGGACAATAAAGTGCCCAACTTGTCATCTGACAACCTTTTGGCGCCCAGGCTATATAAGCACATCAAGAGACAGGCAAAAGACAGTGTGAAGACAGCTGATCTAGTTGTAATGCAGAAAAAAAATTAACACTGATTATCTTTATTTAATACCCCAAAATACACCCATTAAATCTGCAAAAATTATTTTACTAGGAATTTCATCTTATACCCCTGCTTCAACCTGAAGAATTATGAGACTTTGGAACACATACACATTCTGTGAAATTAATGGTTATTTTGTCTCCTTTATGTCCACAGGTGGGTACAGTAGCCAAATGCAGTTCTCAAGTGAAAATACTGTAGCTTTCAAAAAAAATTACTGAAGTTAAAGTACTCATCCAGAAATGTACTGAGTAAAAGTTAAAAAAAAAAAAAATAAATAAATAAAAAAACTGCTTTTACTAGAAGTTACTTTGATTCAAACTGAGTCTTTTAATGTTAATAACCTTGAGCAACACTGAATGATGACAGTTTTAACTCTTTCTCTCGATTAAATTTACTGTACAAATAAAATTGGACACTGTCAATTAGACTGAATTGACTAAATGCAAAACAAAGACCACAGTCTGCAAAGTTTTATTAGCCATGATTAGTTGCCCCTTTGTCCAAGGTGACCTACAATTTTAGGTTTGTATACTAACCTGCTTATAACAATTAACCCATTTATAGAGTTACTTCAATGGAACAATTCAGAGCAAATGTTAACCCTAAATCTTTAACCCTTTCATTAGACCTTAACCCCGAGTGCCTTGATAAAGTCTATTAGAGGAGAATCAGGGACTCAAACTCGTGTTTTTTCATTGCAAGTTGAGCTCTAACTATTACACTACTGCTGCTGAAATTATAGTATTTGTTTGCCATTTGGCTGATATCTTTAACCAAAGTGATTTATCATTGTACACAGAAGGGTATTTATTAAGAATAAGGCTGTATTCAGTTTTCAATCTGTACATATTTCACACACACCTTGACTCCGTCCTCAACAGTGTTACCAAAAGAATACAGTGATTTAAGTAACTAAGCTGATAGCGGCATGTTTATAGCTTATTCCTGTAAGGACTGAAAAAAGGGGTTTGTGTCCCAACTTCTGTTACTTTACCTTTGATTATTTCTCACCTGAATTGATACAGTAAAAATTACTCAGGTGTTTAAATAGGTAGTGTTGAAGATGATCATGATGATGAATGTGTTCTTTCAGTTGTAATATCAGCTTTACATTAATCAATGTTTTTGAATGGTTGAGACTGTTACTACAAGATGTTGTTCTCCCATGCTGCCTTATACTAAACATAATTAAATTTCTGTACACAGATAAATGGATTACTGTCCTGTACAACTTTTTTAAATCTTCTCATGAGTGTTTTTTGCATCTTTACTTTGTCATTGTCTTTAATGGCTGTGCTAAACTGATAATCAAGAGTGGGAGTGGTGTTGTGCTGTTAGAAATCCCCTATATGAACTTGAGTGCTTGTGTGCAGTTAAGCTACCTGTTTTTTCGGGACTGTGTGAAACGCCATTGTATTGGATTTTAAAACCCATTTATGGAAAAAATTCTATGTATTTCCACTATAATGTTTTTTAATTGCGAAGGACAACTGTATAAACTTAAAAAGATCCATTTAATACAGGCATGTTCTACTAGTAGCAACAGGATCACCTAAACACCTGCCTGTACTTGCTGGAGAAAAATGTTGGATTTCTGATTAATATGGTCCATGGTCAATTTAATGAGTAAATATGCTTGAAATAAAGGAAATGGAATTTCCTTAGTCACACAAATTGCACATCATCAAATCATGCTAGTAGAATCAATTAACAACAACAAAAAGAACTCACCAAAACCTTGTTAAACATGTTAATTTCTGTAGACCACAGCAAAGTTCATCAATAGAAGAATCTGTTAGACCAGAATTTAACAGGCTGAAAACACAAATGTCAACAAAATTAGTGTCAATAGTTATCTTATTAATCAACAGCATTAATAAATCTTTAATATATTCTGAAATGGGTGCAGTTGCACAGCAGATTTAGCTGGCTCCTGCTCTCTGGCAGGTCTGGGGTTCGAGCCCTGCTTGGGGTGCCTTGTGATGGACTAGCATCCCATCCTGGGTGTGTCCCCTCCCCCTCCAGCCTTGCGTCCTGTGTTGCTGGGTTAGGCTCCGGCTCACCGCGACCCCGAATGGGACAAGCGGTTGTAGACATTTTGTGTGTGTGTGTGTATATGTATTTTCAAAATATTTGGTGCCACATTAACACAAGTTGGGCAGCATGAATTGGTGACTAACTTATGTGTAGCAACTCTGTGATGAAGTTACATTCTGTCCACGCTGTACGCCCCACCTTACGTCCAGCGCTTCCAGATTAGGCTCTGGTTCATTGCTGCCTTGTTCAGGAGAAGTGCTTATTGAAATTGGATGGATTAACAACTTCATTCATCATAATATTTGCAGAAAAAAAAAACTTGGAATCAGCATAATAAGTGGAATCATCATGAAATGCCCTCACATACCTGAGATTTTGAATTTTACAATTGTGAGACTTCAGCACTGTGCTCAGTACTCGAGCTCCTCCATCCCTTATATTTCTAGTATCCAGTCTGCAAAAAAATTAAGAAAAATTAACATATGGAATAAACTATTATGCTTAAAGGAACATTTTTAATGCATTCTCAGACTGACACAAATACATACACAATCACTCAGCACTTACAATCACACCCATTAATAGTATTATTAAAACCTCATAATTGTCCTAATATTATAATGTCTTCACTATTGAAGTAATATTCATTCATTCATTTTCCTGCCCGCATGTCCTTCTAGGGTGGTGGCAACAGGGAATGCACAGAAGCCCAGACGTCACTGTCCCTAGCAACATCCTCCAGCTCAACCCGGAGGATCCCCAGCCACTCCCAGGCCAACTGGGAGATATAATCCCTCCAGTGGGTCCTGGGCCGACCTCGGGGCCTCGTCCCAGTTGGCCGTGCCTGGTATACCTCCAAAGGGAGGTGCTCAGAAGGCATCCTGGCCAGATGCCCAAACCACCTCAACTGGCTCCTCTCAATGTAGAGGAGTAAGAGCTCTACTCCGAGTTCCTCCCGAACGGCCAAACTCCTCACCCTGTCACAGAGAGTGAGTCCCACCACCCTGCGGAGAAAACTCATTCCAGCCGCTTGTATCCGCGATCTTATTCTTTCAGTCATTACCCAGAGTATATCAGATATATGGTTTACAGCCATACCATGCCGAAAACGCCCAATCTTATCAAAGTAGTAGTCTTCCGAAATGTTAGTTTTGTGACAGTTGCTGCCATTACATGGAAACAGTAGTGAAAGATAAATTTAAATAGCTTATTTGTTGCTATTTTTGGAAGATATGAGTACTTAAGAGACAATTTAAAGGGGTTGTCAAAGTGGAAAAAATGAATAAAACAGATTGAACTGTGGACATAGTTTATCAATGGCTTGTATGAAGATTCTGTCTACAGTGTAGTGCTACAACATACAACCTTCTCTAAATTAAGTTGATATTGACCAAAGTACTTGGGTTCTTCAACTGTTTCACCAAACGCATCTAATTCTAGAGCCCAGGTACTGTGAGGCATCAAATCTATCTGATGCATCAACATGTCACCCTGCCATCAGTACAACATGTGTAATGTGGAAAAAATGAACATGCGTGTAAACATGAACTGAGATGGCAGATTCTCCCAGTGTCCTCATCCAGTATGCACAGGTTTTGTGCATTCATCTGCTGGGACTAAAGTATTTCCCGGTCTTCTGAATCTAAGTTGTTCCTGAAAAACCCTTTGTAAGATAAATTCTCAAATATCAAAGACATAACTACCATTACTGGCATCCATCAATTTACAAATGTTCTTAATAAAAAAAAAATTTTTAAAAAATATCTGTATTACAGCTGTTGATATCCAGTTTTTGATTTACAGAACTCACACACACTGGCTGAAACCGCTTGTCCCACGCAGGGTTGCAGCAAACCAGAGCCTAACCTGGCAACACAGGACGGAAGGATGGAGGGAGAGGGGACACACCCAGGATGAGACGCCAGTCTGTCGCAAGGCATCCCAAGCAGGACTTGAACCCCAGACCCACAAGAGAGCAGGACCCGGCCAAACCTGCTGCGCCGCCGCACCCCCCGGTGATTTACAGAACTAGAAATACTACTAAAAATAAAATTTATCCAAAGCTTGTCAAAAAAGTTGAAAGTCACGTGAGTGAAGCAGAAGTGCAGTAATGTACTGTTGTTGGCTCATCTGCTCCCAGATCTCTCCCTCCGTTGGTGTGAGGAATGTGAAAGTGCTGCTGAAGGGAGTGGGGAACTACGGGAAGCGTGTGAACCCACAGGCATGTCCGTCGGCCATAGTGGGTGTGTTACTTCATTGAATGTGAAGACAGCAGAGCAATTAGCAGGAAGAGGTTAGTTGATGGTTTTCCTGGTGTGTTTGTGCACTTTAACAGCAGCATGCAGTTCTAGAAGGTTCCTCAGAAAAAATGTGACATGCTAAGTGGATCCCTGCTTTGTTTATTACTGATTGCGGAGAACAAAACAGTTTAAAAGAAAAGTGTGAAACACTGAGGAGTTTTAATTCCAGCTTTGGAATTTTCATCAGAGACAGGAAAGTTCCCTAGATTGTAAGAGCATGGTCTGGAAACAGGAGAGCAAAGATAACAGGTGTAAAGTACTTTTGCACTGTCTTCTGTGATGTACTTTGCTCTGGAGAGAAGTGTCTGCTACATAATAAATGTACATTTAAGAGTTTTATATTATGCTGACATCACAGGTTGATACTGATTATTATAATTATTTTCCCATCCATCCCTTTTAAAATACAAGTTAAAGAACAGCTGGTAACTTAGTGGTTAGAGCCGCTTCCTTTAGCTCCAAAGGTCACAGGTTCAATTCCCACCTCCAGCTGTAATACCCTTGAGCAAGGTACGTTCTATGAAATTACCCACCTGTATAAACAGGTAACTAGTAGTAACTACCTTAACGTTGTAAGTCACTTTGAAGAAAAGTATCAGGTAAAGGGGGGGGGGGGACTTTTGGTATCCAAACTGTCCTTACCAGCACCTTACAAACTGCTAAAATGTGAATATGTCAATACCCTTCTAATGGAAGAATGGTGTACTGCACTGGTGTTTCATTCAGTCACATTAATATTAAAAAATTAACAAAAAATAAATTACAGAAACAATTATAGAGCACATCTGCAGAGAAATACTTACATTAATACTTCACACTTCATAACGACTGGCTGCAGCATTTCCAGCACCTTCTCAGTGAATTTACATGAATAAAGATCAAGGGACTTTAAACGTTCGCACCCCCGAAGGCAGTAAAAGACAGGGGAAACTGTTGTTTTAAAGGACAGCTGCATCGATTCAACATTTTGCATCACATCGCATAAAAACTGAGGGTCATGCAACTCATACAAGCAACGAAAAAAAAAGTCAGATTCCTCAGAAGAGCAAAAATTCTGGATACTTGATATGAAACTTTGCAGCCAGTCCAACAAGAGTGGCTTAACTCCACTTGGAATGGATATGGTCATCTCTTCCTTCAGGAACTGCAGTGTGTTTGTATTTAAAAGGCCAAAAAGAAATGGTGACACTGAACCAGTGAATAAGAAAAAAAATTTGTGTTTTAGGAATGATTCCATATTTTCCTTTGCATCGGGAAATGTGTGTTTTTTTAGTAATGTTTCCATATTTTCCTTTGCATCCTTTTCATCGCAGAGGATGTATGAAAGTGCATCAAAGAACTCTTGGAAGGTCAAGTGCATGAAGCTGTAGACAGTCTTGCAACCGATACTTTTCTTCAGTAAGATTTTGTTCAAGAAAGAAGATGGAACTTGGGCAGAATCTGAAAAAAAGCTGTTCACCTCTTCCTCTTTCAACAAGACTTCATTTTTGTCTATTCCACTTTTAGCCAGAATGCTAAGTCGCTGTAGGAGGTCCTGGGGAGGTAGACTAGACTCCTGGCAGTGATGCTTCAATATGATGGAAACAAAGTACACGAATATTGAGGTTTCTGTTTCCAGGATGTGACTTATATCTGTACCTTCCTGAAAATGTTCTCTCAACACTGTGCAAACAATCCAGCACATGACGGGAACAAAACAGGCTGTCAACACACCTTCATGTTCTTTCACATAACAGAAAGCCCGTTCTACTTTTTTTTCATCTTTAAAGAATTTCTGAATGTATTCCTTTATTCTGTTCTCAGAAAAGCCAAGTATCTCCGTGTAAGCAGGGTTTTTCAAGATTTTTTCAAGTATCTTTATGGAAATGGGTCTAGTAGTAATTGCCAGACAAGAATTCTGCAAGACCTTCTTTCTTAGAATGCTGTTCATAATCTGTTCCACTGACATTTTTTCATAAGGGTCAGTAGTGAAATCCTTTAGAGCTTCTTCGGATAGTTTCAGCTCATCGAAGCCATCAACAATGAAAAGGACCTTCTCTGGTTGGGACAGGATCTGAGGGATTACAGGTTCCAAATCTTGACAACAATACAGGATTAGATCATGAAGACTTACTTTATGGGCAATGAGATTCAACTCTTGGCACCTGAGAAGAAATACATAACTGAAGCGATCTGAATAGAGTTTCCCAGATGCCCAGTCAGACATCATTTTCAAAGTTGTGAAAGATTTTCCAATTCCAGCCTGACCTTGTAATACAACCGTTTTACTTGTGACTCCATGTGGAACAGAGTCAAACAGGCATTCAATTCGTGTGTTTCGAAAGTCTTTGCTGTCCCTCTTACTCAGAACTTGCTGTAAGGTGTTTCCTTTAGACCTCAGTTCTTCCGTTCTCTCGTTCTCCTTGCGATGTTGCTGAATAAGCAACAGATCCATGTAGCGATCATCCAGCCACACACGTTCTCCAATGAGGGAATTGTATTCCTTTACCACTGCACAATCTGATTTGATGTGGTTAATGTACTTCTTTCTTGCAGTGTCCACCTCTCTAGCTGGGTATCAAAACATGGAACAAGCACTGGTCAAGAGCTGGATCAATGTAAAGCACGGGTGTAATAATTTGTCTAATACTGAGGAGGGAAAAATTTTACACACAGGACTCAGTATATAGAAAATTGGAATTATGAATTTTAGGGAGGCACATCTGTCTGTGTTGCACATCCCATTGGTTTAAGCTTAGGAAATAAAGAATTGCCTTGCTTCTACCAAAAGCAAATACCCAAAACAAGCAGAACCAAAGTGTGGACATAACATTTAAATGCTTTGCGTAGAAGATATGCCTCTAAACATCTATCCCTGTCAATACCTTTACTTGAATCTCTCTCCTTTTTCCATGAAAGCAAAAGCAGGAGTAACATGCTGAGCTGAGAGTAACAGAGGATACCGAGATCCTTCTGAGATACACACATTCTGCTATATTCTTGAATATACCAGGTTTACCAGATCTTGCTGACTAACCGTGGTAGATGATTGTTTAAAATTTATGTTTTCACAGTTTAAATATGTCTGAGATGATACTTGTATTCTGTGTAACTACATAACAATAAGTAATCATACAAAACAGTTCTTCAGTGACCGTACAAAATGTTTTGGATGTTCACCGGTAAAAAAACAGAACATAAGCATGAGGTGACAAGTACTAACTGTAGATTCATTATCACAAATTCTGCAGATGTTCACCTGCAGCACATTAAACTCAATGCAAGCAGGGTGTTTTACATTAATAAATGTGGATATTCACTAATGCCCAAGATGAACAAGTCTGGCACATTAAACTTAACTTGGATATAAACTCTGCCTCTAGCCTGTAGTCTGTAGACCCACCTGAGCAAGATGAAGGACTGCTCAGTTTCTGAATGATGAGCGGACATTCCTCCCGTAGTATCCTGTATAGCTCTGCTTTCACTTCGTCTCCTCCGGGTCGCAAGGCATCATACACATCCCTCATTTTTTCCTGGCTCGTCCGAGCAGCACGTATTTTTTCATACGCTTCTTTATGGATCAACTTCCTTGACATCATTTTGTCGGCTATGGGCATAACATCGCTCACACTCTGTATGAGCTCAGCCCTGTGAGTTTCCAGGAAGTGGATACCTGTGGTAGGGGAACCAAACAACGTGCGTAAGGTTGTGCCACAAGAAATCATGAAGTGATTGTTTGTACAAAATCGTAAACAGGTGGCATTTCTTAAACTGCCAGTTGAAAGAGTGTGTGCACCCAAAGTGGCCCCCCCGTACCCTACATTAAAGTATGTGACATTGTTATATATAACACTGCATGTAATATTACTAAAGGCAGTCCCCAGATTATAAACGAGTTCCGTTCCCAAGTCAATCTTAAAGTCGCATTTGTAAGTTAGTCAGAACAGTTAGGAACAGTTCATATACAACATCAGTTAGTCAACTGTTTGTCTATAGTATATCATGTACCTTTCCATGCATAAAAAAAGATTTAAAAAACACTTCTGGATACACTAAAATATTGTTAATACTGTGTGTATTACAGAGTACGGAGTGTATAACAATACAGCAATAATACTAGTAATACAGTAATGATAAGAATAATAAATGTAACTATGTACAGTATCATAATAGACATAGAAAGAGATAGTAAATGTTACAACAGTATTTATAATACAGAGAGAGAAAGGAGGAGAGAGAGAGTGTGTAGGTCTAAAAAAAAAAAAACATAAAAAAACTTTAAATAATATTCGCTTTTCCAATGTTCGCTAGCATTATTTCCACTTTAGTTTTTTCTGATCGTTTTCATGTGTTTCATTTGGCTTTCTTCTTTTAATTAAAAAAAAATTAAAGCCAAAAATAATACAGTAACACCGTGGAGACATGACTACTACTAGTTAGTTAGGTGTGTGTGTGTGTGTGTATATATACCCATCGAGACATAGTTGCAGACGTGATTCTTAGTTTCTTTCAACCATCACACAAGTAGCTGCAGAAAACGAAACAACATGATGATCCACCTTTCCTGATGATCATGATACCTTCCTCGGTTCGTACGTAAGTAAGTAAGTGGGACGTACGGTTCGCATTCCCGGCGGCTGCGACACTCTGAGACGGGTCAGAAACACAGTTTCAGTGTTAAGCACCACTGTCTTACCGCGGTTCTCCACCTCCATCCTCCAGGCACAGAGCGACTCCACAGCCGACCAGGACACGGCAATATGAACATTACTCTAGGAGAGCATTGAAAACTCTTCCGCCCCTTCGGCTCTTCCTTCAACCACTTGGTTTCAGGAACGAGTCACTTCCTGTGACGTAGACGAATGAGGGAAGTGCGGAGCGCAGCATTGTGGGAAACCGAGGCAGTAGCTGAGATGTTTGCCTCATTCGCAGAGACACACTGTGCACAGTATATTTTATCACTGAATCCAAGAATAATAAATAGTTTAATAAACTCGAACGGCAGCATCAGCGTATAAATTACCCAACAGCTTTAACGGCAAATAACTGTAAGTTGCTTAATGTCTTTGAAGAAAAACATCAGCAAGATAAATGTAAAATGTACAGTTTCAATTAATTAACGTGATTGTACCAGACTGAATAGAATTTACTACAGTATCAGACTGTTGCGCTCGGCTCAGACTTAGCATGTTTTGGACAGAGGTGTGGCCATACTGTTGCTGTATTATTACAGTTATTATTAGAAAACTCCAGATGTTGATCTTTTTGTAGCCCCTTCCATTTTATAAATGTTCTTGGGGCACTGAAGTTGGATCCAATTCCAAGCGCACAGTTTTTTTCCAACACGTACAAAAAAGTCATCCAAAATAACAGTTAGTGTTCAGGCTGAGGTTCAAACAGAAGCTACAGGGCACTGTAGACTTGGCAGGCTAAGACAGGAATAATAATAATAATAATAATAAACATCATAATAATAATAATAACACTGCACCCATGTCTCTTTCTCTTACTGTAATGCATAAGTTGTACTTTTGCTGAGATGTATGTCGCTTTGGACAAAAGTGTCTGCTAAATGAATAATAATAATAATAATTTATTGATGCCAGTGGGGAACTTCAACGATTTGGATGCAAGAAACCAGTCTCCCTACAAGACACAGAGATTAAGGACAGACTTCACAGAAAGCTAAGCTTTACATACACTTTGTACAACTTTTTAACTTTTTCCACAGTGTCACAAATGTGTGATGGTGGGTAGGTGGATCCTGAGCTAAAAACAGTGTATAAACATTGTGGATCATAGTACTGCCATCATGGTTTGCCATTGACCTTGACTCTTTGTCATTGAACTTCTTGGCTTCATGGGTTTCTGCTTTGATTCTCTCCACCCCAGCTCAATCCCTGTTGCATGATCTTCTTATCTCTCATAGACTCTTCAACAGCATCCAAGGGCACATGCTGGTTGGCTGAATCCAGTCCAGGGTCCCAGAAAGTCACTTCCTTGTCTACATCTGGATCGGCCCAAAACCCAAACGATGTCTCAGCAATATCTCTAGTGTTTCCTTCATGAGCTAAAATGACTGACAGTGGGTCGTGTTTCCTCACCACCACCTAATGTTCATATATTTGTGTTTACAGTTCTCTGGCAGTCTGTCCCACATAGTGACACACACTGTTGCTACATTGTGTCCTTTAAGGGACTTTCCTCTTTGTGCAGATTGTATTCTGCTGCAGGCCAATTTCCATGCAGGATAACCATCAGGCGATCCACTGCTCTGCGCCCTGCATCTAGAAGGTCCAACACCATCTTGATTTGACCCTGGAACTACCCGTGTGTGTGGACGCAGTGGTGTCTTGCAGATTAAAGACTGGTATCACTCACTCCAGGGCAGCATCAGTCACAAAGAGATGATGAAGGTTATCCATGAGCGCTCAATATTGTAGATGTTCAGCAGGCTGGAAAAGATGACCTCACACTGAAGAATGAAGTCCTAACTGCACGGTAGGGTGCAGGAATGGCTACACAGGGATCCAATACGCTGGGCATAACTAGGAGGTCAGAAAACTGAATTTCTTCTTATGCTGGGCTACGTCATTAAAATAGTGTGATGATCATGAATACAAAGTCAGAATGATCCAATGAAATTGTATTTTATTGTTGAAGAGCTTCAGGAACTGTATACATACCCATATTTGTCTTCTTATGTCCCTTTTATTAAGGTATGCAACACAAAGCCAGGCTGGCAGTGGAATTTTGGTGTGAAATGTCACTGTCCACCTCCACATCCACCTCCACCCTCTATTCTACAAGCGACTCCATAGCTGACCAACATACAACAGTGCTAATCCAGGACTGAAAGCGAAAACTCTGCTGCTACTTCTGCTTTTCCTTAAAACAACTGGTTTCACTGAGAAGTGACTTCCTTTTCAGGGTGTCAGTTATTTTCTGCTTTTTGGAAATTATAGAGATGTCTTTAGAATTGTGGGAAACTGTGGCAGTGGCAGAAAATTTGTCGTATCCTATTAGGCAGAAAGATATACAATAGCTTCCTATCACTGAGATTAACTACCTAATGTGGTCTCTGAGACGAATAGCTCGTCTTCAGTTTCCTCCAGGAAAGTGTTGTGTGAAACACAAACTAAGGTTGACACTTTTTTTTATTGTTTGTATAATTTAGCTGGCTATATATCTTACTCATGCTATCAACTGGCATCCCATCTGGATTGTACCCCACTGAACCTGTGCTTTCAGGAAAGGCTCTGGATAATCATGAGCTGGAAGTGGAGCAGAGGTTCTTAATACTGAATAAACCTGTAACTCAGCGAGTGTGAGTGTATCTCACATCTAGCCATGGTTCTGAGCCATTGGTGAATAATCCACATTGACAATAAATCCCACAGAGCCCCAAGATACTAATCTATACACTTTTTAAAATTCGGTCTAAATAGCATCCATGATTAAGCAATTTAAAGAAATGTTTTCAGACCCTTCACAAAAAGTAAAAAAAAAAAAAACAAATTTTTGTGGTTTTGAAATGGAAGTGCATTTGCTTTAATAGCTGTCATGTAGAGCCCTGGATATTTCTCAGTTCCCAATTACTTTGCCATGATCCTCCAAACATCCTTCAACTGAATTTGTTTTTGTAGTTTTTCTTCACACGATAGTTCTCTTTTCAAAATGAGTTGCATATACTTGCCAAAGCAATCTCTCTCTTTAGAGGGTATGAGTTTTACGCTTCCTGTGTTGCAAAGTGGGTGTGTTAAACCACAGACACGTCACGATCGGGTCCCGCAATGTAAATTCTGTTGTCTGTGTTAGATGTGTGTTTCCTTTCAATGGTGTTTCTCCCTTCGTGTTAAGTTGGTCTGTGCTTCACACTAGCTGCCTTCTCATCTGGAGATGAAGGGACATGGACAAGAGGGGGAAGGATGAGCACCGGCATCATCAGTGAGGAACAGCACTGTGACAAAAAAGGGCAGCGGTCCCCTATTTCCGTGTCATTACAAGTTGGCACCGTGAATAGCCGCTGTCGAAGCCTCATTACTCAGCTTGGTACCTGGTAAGTCACGAGCTTTTTTCTGAAGGCATGTAGCACAGCCTTTATTCTAAATTCTGAATAAAACTTTATTCTGCATTCAATTGTGTCTACTATGCAGGTCCCTAGTCAATATGGGAACTGTGCAAATACAATGAATATTTTTACTTTCACTTCAGCTCATAGTGCACTTTCTGCAGTGTGTTGCTCATGGTCCAGTTCATTTAGAATTTATTCATACATGTATTACCCAAGTATGCAAAAACAAAGTGCGCTAAAGTCAGTCAATTTCCGTTAAGGGCTCAGTTGAACTAAACTTAGTTAGAAGGATTTTGGGTACTTTTAGTTATTTATTCAACACAAGATAATGACAATGAAAATGAAAATGAAATGGCTGAGGATTGTCACATACATTTTTGTAGCTCTGGAAAGTGCAATAGTACTAAAATTGAAAAAATGAAAGTATGAAATTCAAGACTCTGGTTATGGCCAACAAAAGCATAAATGGAACTGCTCCCAGATATCTACAAGACCTCCTACGCTCCTCCACCTCTGCCCTCTCGGTGGTCCCATGTACAGAAGGTCTAAAAGAACAAGCACGGAGATTGTCGGTTCTGGCTCTGTTGCGGGGGAACGACCTCCCATTCTCACTCAGAACTGCTGAATCTCTGTCCACGTTTAAAAAGGGTGTTAAAACTCACCTTTTCCAGACTCACTTCTCTCATGATTTTTCAAATTCGTGTAATGGGTTAATGTTCATGTTCTATAACTTTCATAACTGTTGAACAACAGATAAACCTTCACGCAGCTACTCATTTTATGCAAATGTTTCATTTTTTTAAAAAAAAAAAAAACTAATTTAGGAATGTGATTAGGAATTGTCGATGTTTGGATAAACCTTTATGCAGCTACTTGTGTGATGAATATTGCTTCATAAGGTGGAAAGTAGCAAACTAACTGTACTTTAGAATCACACATCTGCATTTATGTCTCTCTTTCTGCTAATGCACACATTTTATTTTCCATGAGATGCACGTCACTTTGGAGAAAAGCATCAGCTAAATGAATGAATGAATGTAAATGTAATGTAAAAATGTATGAAAAACAGAAAAATATTTTATATTGTCCTGTACATTGCATAATTCACATGAACTCATGTCTAAAGGACTCTGATATTTCAGTTTGTTTGAAATTTTGATCAGCAGCAGCTCATAGCTCACGTTTTGCTTCACATTTCACATTTCTATGTTATTATCGTCTAACTTCCCAGAATATTTGTTAACCAAAAGCACAATTTGGTTTTTCCCTTCATATACAGTCAGGATTTTTTCTGATGTCGCTCAGGCAAAACAGCTCCCTTAAGACCTCTTGGAATTCAGACCAGCTCCCTTTGGGTTACAAGTCAATGTGTTTTGTCACAAGATAGCCAGCTGTGACTGGTGCTGGAGTGGTAGTTAAGACAGTGCACCCATCAGCACCATTCTACCACAGAGTCACACTCATACCGGTTAGACAAGTTGAAAGGACAGAAATCATCTAACCAGGACTGTATTTGATAAGGATCTACTGTATTTTAATGGTTAAATATAAAATGAAAATAATTAATCATTTCATTTGTTAGATATATTCTACAAATTACTGGTTGTAACATGAAACTGAGACCTTTTGATACTGTTTTGGTAACAAAATCACATAATAAAACAAAGGAACCACAACCAGTAAATCGACTCGTGCCTCTAAATTACAAACCTTTATAACAAGCTTAGTGGAAAATTACTCCTGGTTCTCCTCTTATTTCCATATAGCATATTTCACACTGGTTACATTAAACTTTGTTTTATTGCAATTCTGTTGTGTCCGTGTAATTTAAAAGACAAAAGGGGTCTCATATATGCACTTTTTTAAAATTCTTTTAATCACTTCCTGTTTCATCTTGGATATTTTTCTTTGTAAAAATGGTATTAATACTTACCCTTCAAATGAATACAGATCCATATTTAATGAAAGGAAATATCTCATATGACATCACTCTTTTCTTTTTAAGAGTCTTCTGAATATCATATCATATCACCTTGTTTACAAACAGTGTTTTTCTGTGTTGCTTAGGTATATGGATGCATGTACAGCATAGCATCTGAAGAGCATCAGTATCTGCAAGATGGAAGCCAAAGAAGGTAAAGCAACAGAAAAAAAAACAAGTAACAGTCTCCCATTTGGGTGAGGACTCATAATGAACTTTACACCATGACTGAGAATACTATATATTACCCCATAAGGACAGTTTCTCTGTGATGTGTGATTATACTGGTCCTTTTTCATAGGAGAAAAGGCAGAGCTCAGATTGGTGCTTCTTGGGAGAAAACAAGCTGGAAAGACCACTGTGGCGAACATTATCTTGGGTGGAAGGACAGCGAAGGGGGATAAGAATAGCCAGACAACAGAGGAGTGTGTGAAAAGATGGGTGAAGGTGGCCAAACGACAGGTCACCGTGGTGGACACACCAGGCTGGGAATGGTACTATACACGCAATGGCACTTCTGACTGGGTGCGGTGGCAGACGTTGCGTAGTGCCGCTATCTGTCCTCCAGGACCCCATGCTGTGCTGCTAGTGGTCCGAGCCTGTGCCGCCGTGACAGAAGATTACCTGAAGAACACCCAGAAACTGCTAGAGGTGTTCGGAGTGGGTGTCTGGCGGTACACCATGGTTTTGTTCACCTCACAGAACAAGGAACAGACTGCTAGTGTAGAACAGAGTATCCAAGAGAACAAGATGGGCATTCAGAAGCTTCTGGAACAGTGCAGGAACAGGTACCACATCTTGAACACCTATGGGAAGGGCAGTGGTGGCAAATCACACGTCCAACAAGTGATAGAAAAGGTTGAGGAAATGGTGGCCATGAATGATGGTCAATGCTTTAAACTGGACCAAAAACAACTAGCACTGGTTCATGAGATGCAGCTGAAATCCCAGAGGAAGAAACAGAGGTGGATGGAGGGAAAGAAGCAGAGTGAAAGACTTAAATCTTTAATTTCAGGTGAGTTTTTAAAATGAAGTTTAATGAAGCATATAAAGTAATTAATCAAGTAGTAATCGAGATCATAACACAGTTATAGTCTATTTTTAAAGAGTCCATGTCTTACTACATAATTTTATGTTTTTATGGACAGGTGACAAATTTACACCTGTAGAAGAAGGAAAGAAGTATATTACTCCTCAGGCAGTTTCACATTTTCCTGAGCTTCGAATGGTGCTACTTGGGGAGAGAGAGGCTGGAAAGAGCTCAGCAGGGAACACCATCTTGCGCAAACTGGCCTTCAAGACAGGGCAAGTGACAGAGGACTGTGCTAGTGGATACAGCCTGGTGGCCCAGAGGTGGCTGACAGTGGTTGACACACCTGGCTGGGACAGTGGTCCATCAGAGCACACCACTGAAAGGGTTCAAAATGAGATCCAGGACAGTGTGTCTCTACTTCATCCAGGACCTCATGCATTCCTCTTAGTGGTTGCCATTGATGCTGATGTTCAAGTGTCAGCAGTCAGGAGACCCATGGAATTTCTGGGGGAGGCAGTCTGGAGACACACATTAGTGTTGTTCACCAATGTAGACAAACTGAGAAATGATGTCACCATTAAAGATCACATTGAGAGGTCTGAGCAAACTCTTTGGCTTGTAAAGCAATGTAGAAATCAATACCACGTCATTGACAACACATGCCAGGACAACGAAACTCAGGTGATACAGCTCATCAAGAAGGTAGATGCTTTGGTAGCAGCAAATTGTGGTGAGCCTTTTTCATCACTGCTGCAAAATATAATACGTGGTGAAGACATGAGTGAAAAGAAAGGAAGACATTTAACTGCTGAGCTGGAGACCATAGAAGTGGAGAATAGACAGAAGGAAGAGCAGATAAAGCAGAAGCATGAACAGATGGAGAAAGAGATAGAAGACCTCAATTATATGTATGAAGAGAAAATCAGAGATAGAGATACAGAAATGACCTCTTTAATACAGTTGAAAGAAAATATCATTAGTGAACTGAGAAAGAAGAATGAAGAACTCCAGGGAATCCTCGCTGAAACTCAAGAAAACTATACTGTGTCACAAAACAAAATAATGGCACTACAGAAAGACCTGCTTAGGAACCAAAAAGAACTAGAGGACACAAAAACAACCTCAGACAAGTACAGGACAGAAATAGAAAAACTGCAAGTGGAGGGTGAAAAAAGAGAGACAGAAATCAGAAAACTCATGCTTGTTCACGAAGAACAAGTGAGAAAACAAGAAGAAGACAACATGAGTAAAATACAGGAGCTGAAGCTGGACATAAATATGTTAAAGGAGAAAAATCAGAAGGAGCAAAGAGACTATGAAGCTCTTCATGAAGCTGTCAAGGAGAGAGACAAAGAAATGGTAAGGATTAGAGAATGTTTTGAAGAGAAAGAAAAGATGAGACAAGCCCAGTTGGAATTAATGACCAAAGAAAAGGAGAGTCTGATAGAAGAGCAGAGACAGAAATATGAGAAACATCTGAAGGATGAGAGAGAAACAGCGAAAGAAGCACTTGAGATGAAAGAGAAAGAAATTGCAAATTTGCTTGAACAGGCTAAGGAATATCACATAAAGGCAGAAAAAACTGAGCAAACGCTGAAAGCTGAGATGAAATTGAGGATATCAGAAGTTGAAGACAAGCTGAAAAAGACAACAAAAATGTATAATGACAGTCAAAGTGAGGTTGAAGAACTCAAGAAAAGTATTAAAAAAGAAAAGACTGCCTACAAACAGCTGATGGAGAAATATGAAATGACAGTGAAAGACATGAACATGCTAAAACAGAAGTATGAAGAGATGGAATCCCATACAGAAGCAATGAAAGCAGATAGAAATCAGCTGAAGAAAAATCTACAGGGTACTGAGGTAGAAATAAAAAATCTGAAAGAAAAACTCAACATGAGACATTTGGATGTTGACAGCTTGAGACACAAATATGAAGAGAAACAAAGACAAATAGCTGTCAAACTGGAGACCTTAGAAGTGGAGAAAAGACAGAAGGAAGAGCAGATGAAGCAGAAGCATGAAGAGATGGAGAAAGAGATAGAAGACCTCAAGTATATGTATGAAGAGAAAATCAGAAATAGAGACATAGAAATTACCTCTTTAATAGAGTTGAAAGAAAATATCATTAGTGAACTGAGAGAGAAGAATGAAGAACTCCAGGGAATCCTTGCTGAAACTCAAGAAAACTATACTGTGTCACAAAACAAAATAATGGCACTACAGAAAGACCTGCTTAGGAACCAAAAAGAACTAGAGGACACAAAAAAGACCTCAGACAAGTACAGGACAGAAATAGAAAAACTGCAAGTGGAGGGTGAAAAAAGAGAGACAGAAATCAGAAAACTCATGCTTGTTCACGAAGAACAAGTGAGAAAACAAGAAGAAGACAACATGAGTAAAATACCGGAGCTGAAGCTGGACATCAGGATGTTGAAGGAGAAAAACAAGAAGCAGCAACAAGACAATGAAGCTCTTCATGAAGCTGTCAAAGAGAGAGACAAAGAAATGGTAAGGATTAGAGAATGTTTTGAAGAGAAAGAAAAGATGAGACAAGCCCAGTTGGAATTAATGACCAAAGAAAAGGAGAGTCTGATAGAAGAGCAGAGACAGAAATATGAGAAACATCTGAAGGATGAGAGAGAAACAGCGAAAGAAGCACTTGGGATGAAAGAGAAAGAAATTGCAAATTTGCTTGAACAGGCTAAGGAATATCACATAAAGGCAGAAAAAATGGAGCAAACGCTGAAAGCTGAGATGAAATTGAGGATATCAGACGTTGAAGACAAGCTGAAAAAGACAACAAAAATGTACAATGACAGTGAAAGTGATGTTGAAGAACTGAAGCAAAGGATTGAAAAAGAAATGAGTGCCAACAAACAGCTTATTGAGAAATATGAAATGACAGTGAAAGACATGAACATGCTAAAACAGAAGTATGAAGAGATGGAATCCCATACAGAAGCAATGAAAGCAGACAGCATTCAACTGAAGAAAAATCTACAGGGTACTGAGGTAGAAATAAAAAATCTAAAAGAAAAACTCAACGCGAGACATTTGGATGTTGACAGCTTGAGACACAAATATGAAGAGAAACAAAGACAAATAGCTGTCAAACTGGAGACCTTAGAAGTGGAGAATAGACAGAAGGAAGAGCAGATGAAGCAGAAGCATGAACAGATGGAGAAAGAGATAGAAGACCTCAAGTATATGTATGAGGAGAAAATCAGAAATAGAGATACAGAAATGACCTCTTTAATACAGTTGAAAGAAAATATCATTAGTGAACTGAGAAAGAAGAATGAAGAACTCCAGGGAATCCTTGCTGAAACTCAAGAAAACTATACTGTGTCACAAAACAAAATAATGGCACTACAAAAAGACCTGCTGAGAAACATGAAAGAACTAGAGGATACAAAAAAGACCTCAGACAAGTACAGGACAGAAATAGAAAAACTGCAAGTGGAGGGTGAAAAAAGAGAGACAGAAATCAGAAAACTCATGCTTGTTCACGAAGAACAAATGAGAAAACAAGAAGACAACAAGAGTAAAATACAGGAGCTGAAGCTGGACATAAAGATGTTGAAGGAGAAAAATCAGAAGGAGCAAAGAGACAATGAAGCTCTTCATGAAGCTGTCAAGGAGAGAGACAAAGAAATGGTAAAGATTAGAGAATGTTTTGAAGAGAAAGAAAAGATGAGACAAGCCCAGGTGGAATTAATGACCAAAGAAAAGGAGAGTCTGATAGAAGAGCAGAGACAGAAATATGAGAAACATCTGAAGGATGAGAAAGAAACAGCGAAAGAAGCACTTGAGATGAAAGAGAAAGAAATTGCAAATTTGCTTGAACAGGCTAAGGAATATCACATAAAGGCAGAAAAAATGGAGCAAATGCTGAAAGCTGAGTCGAAATTGAGAATATCAGACGTTGAAGACAAGTTGAAAGAGACAACAAAAATGTACAATGACAGTCAAAGCGAAGTTGAAGAACTGAAGCAAATGACTGAAACAGAAAAGACTGCCTACAAACAGCTGATGGAAAAACTAGAAATGAATGTGCTAAGAGAGAATTATGAAGACAAGGAATACTACACAAAAGAAATGAGCTATGAGAAATATTTGAATGATGAGAAAGAAGCAATTAAACAAATTGAGATGAAAGAGAAAGAGGTAGAAAATTTGCTTCATCAAGCTAAGGGAAATAAAGAGCATGCACTGAAAGTAGAGGACAAGTTGAGAGAAACAACTAAAATGTATAATGACAGTCAAAGTGAGGTTGAAGAACTCAAGCGAAGGATTGAAAAAGAAAAGACTGCCTACAAACAGCTGATGGAGAAATATGAAATGACAGTGAAAGACATGAGCGTGCTAAAACAGAAGTATGAAGAGATGGAATCCCATACAGAAGCAATGAAAGCAGACAGAAGTCAACTGAAGAAAAATCTACAGGGTACTGAGGTGGAAATAAATCTAAAAGAAAAACTCAACGCGAGACATTTGGATGTTGACAACTTGAGACGCAAATATGAAGAGAAACAAAGACAAATAGCTGTCAAACTGGAGACCTTAGAAGTGGAGAATAGACAGAAGGAAGAGCAGATGAAGCAGAAGCATGAACAGATGGAGAAAGAGATAGAAGACCTCAAGTATATGTATGAGGAGAAAATCAGAAATAGAGATACAGAAATGACCTCTTTAATACAGTTGAAAGAAAATATCATTAGTGAACTGAGAAAGAAGAATGAAGAACTCCAGGGAATCCTCGCTGAAACTCAAGAAAACTATACTGTGTCACAAAACAAAATAATGGCACTACAGAAAGACCTGCTTAGGAACCAAAAAGAACTAGAGGACACAAAAACGACCTCAGACAAGTACAGGACAGAAATAGAAAAACTGCAAGCGGAGGGTGAAAAAAGAGAGACAGAAATCAGAAAAATCATGCTTGATCACGAAGAACAAATGAGAAAACAAGAAGACAACATGAGTAAAATACAGGAGCTGAAGCTGGACATAAAGATGTTGAAGGAGAAAAATCAGAAGGAGCAAAGAGACAATGAAGCTCTTCATGAAGCTGTCAAGGAGAGAGACAAAGAAATGGTAAAGATTAGAGAATGTTTTGAAGAGAAAGAAAAGATGAGACAAGCCCAGGTGGAATTAATGACCAAAGAAAAGGAGAGTCTGATAGAAGAGCAGAGACAGAAATATGAGAAACATCTGAAGGATGAGAAAGAAACAGCGAAAGAAGCACTTGAGATGAAAGAGAAAGAAATTGCAAATTTGCTTGAACAGGCTAAGGAATATCACATAAAGGCAGAAAAAATGGAGCAAACGCTGAAAGCTGAGATGAAATTGAGGATATCAGACGTTGAAGACAAGTTGAAAGAGACAACAAAAATGTACAATGACAGTCAAAGTGAAGTTGAAGAACTGAAGCAAAGGACTGAAACAGAAAAGACTGCCTACAAACAGCTGATGAAAAAACTAGAAATGAATGTGCTAAGAAAGAATTATGAAGACAAGGAATACTACACAGAAGAAAGGAGCTATGAGAAGGAAACAATTAAACAAATGCTTGAGATGAAAGAGAAAGAGGTAGAAAATTTGCTTCAAGCTAAGGGAAGTAAAGAGCACTCACTGAAAGTAGAGGACAAGTTGAAAGAGACAACAAAAATGTATAATGACAGTGAAAGTGAGGTTGAAGAACTCAAGAAAATGATTGAAAAAGAAAAGATTGCCAACAAACAGCTGATGGAGAAATATGAAATGACAGTGAAAGACATGAATGTGCTAAAACAAAAGTATGAAGAGATGGAATCCCATACAGAAGCAATGAAAGCAGACAGAAGTCAACTACAGGAAAATCTACAGGGTACTGAGGTGGAAATAAATCTAAAACAAAAACTCAACGCAAGACATTTGGATGTTGACAACCTGAGACACAAATATGAAGAGAAAGAAAGACAAATAGCTGTCAAACTGGAGACCTTAGAAGTGGAGAAAAGACAGAAGGAAGAGCAGATGAAGCAGAAGCATGAACACATGGAGAAAGAGATAGAAGACCTCAAGTATATGTATGAGGAGAAAATCAGAAATAGAGATACAGAAATGACCTCTTTAATACAGTTGAAAGAAAATATCATTAGTGAACTGAGAGAGAAGAATGAAGAACTCCAGGGAATCCTTGCTGACACTCAAGGAAACTATAATGTGTCACAAAACAAAATAATGGAACTACAAGAACATCTTTTGAAGAACAAGAAACAGCTAGAGATGTGTGATTACTACAGGGCAGAAATTGAAAGATACAAAATTTGGCATGAAAAAACAGGGATGGATAAAGTACCACAACTAAATCTGGAAAACAAAACTAATCCCACAGAGTTTGACCTGGACATAAAGATGAACGAGACGCAAGAAATGGAAATTGAAGTACTGGATCAAGCCATGAAGGAGAAAGACCATGAAATAGCAAGGATTAGACAACACTGTGAAGAGTTGAAAACAAAAATACAGAATATCAATGACGAACTAAAGGAAATAAGTAAAATGTATGTTGACAGTAAAGTATATTTGGAAAGACCAAAAGAAATGACTGGATGTAAACATAAGAAAGATTTTTTAATTGATATATCTGAAATATTTGACACAACTGCGAAAGAAATCAACATTCTGAAAAAGCAGCTAGAAAAAATGGAAGCAGACAGGAGAGAATGGAAACATGAACGTAGACAACTGGAGAGAGAAATACAAGTCTCCGTGGAGGAAATTCAGAACCTGAAACAGCAAACAAATGGGAAAAATCTGGAAGTAAAAAATGTTCCACACCTAAGTGAGCAGAGAGAAAGAGGAGCAGCTGCTATATTACACATTACACAAGTGGAAAAAATAGATCTCAAAGAGGAGACAAATAATTATGACCATATGGAGAAGGAGACTGAAGAGACCAATGACAAGTCTGATGAGGAAAAGAAATCAATAAATGAAGACCTGGCCTGTCCTTTAATTTCAAATGAAAATGTTTTCAGCAGCCAGAAAGGCATGGAGGCAGAAGACCCAAGAATGTCAGAAAAATTGAGCAGTGAGGCAGAAGAATATGAGAAAAGAACAGAAAACCTGGAGCATAAATTACAAGCAGAACTGAAAAAGAAGGAGGAGCTTCAAATGTATATCTCTGAGGTGGAGAAAGCGTCAGAGGACAAGACAACAATGTTTTCAGGTAGCCGAATTGAGGTTATACGTTTGAAGGAAAAAATTGGAACGCTTCAGAATGAGAACAAAAACAAGCTAGCAGTGAAAGAAATGCATGAAATTCAAAAATCAGGTACTGAACAGGAAATGCAGGACCCTGTGAAGGACATTAATGAACTAAAGAAAAAAGTCAATGAGGAAAATTTTGAAGGACACAACTTTAAAGACATAAAGAGAAGGAACGATAGGAGTGATAGACAAACAGCTCTTACGGTAAACCCCATGAAAGAAAAAAAAATAGAATGGAAAGAAGAAAAGAGGAAACGGAGAGAAAGGAGACAACAGAAGACCGCTCGAGAATATGATGGAACATGTCTCCAAGAGCGTGAGAAGCAGACAAACTTGAAAGTGGTGGAAAGGACAGAGCTCCAAGTTATAAAACAGCCTCACGGCAGAACGATGTTCAAGAACGAGCCTCCAGAAGGTACAGTTCTAATGATCCGATATACACCTGCTGGCTGTGCTCTGTGAGCAAATTAATAACTGCAATGTGGTATTTTGGATTAATCTTGTGTAAAAAAGGTCCAAACGTGAACCTCTTCAGTACATTTTCATCTCAGTATGACAATAATCCTGTAGGCAAATAAATACTGTCAGTGCTTCCCCCCATAGTGTGTGAGTGACACTGATGTATGGATGAGTGACCCACTGTAAGTAGTGTATCTAGCAGTGTAAGTCACTGTGGTGAATAAGGTGTGTGGGCTAGTAACACTACATAGTATCCATTGTAAGTCGCTTTGGAGAAAAGCATCTTCTAAGTGAATAAATGTAAATGTAAATATAAATGCTGTAATGTGTCCCTGTTATGTTTTCTGTTCCAGTGACTTCAGAGCCCAGCCTGGCAAAGACTCCAAGGTTTATTGCTGGGATCTCCAAACCATCTGAGCTAAGGCTGGTGCTCCTGGGGGAAAGTTGGAGCCACAGAACCTCAGTGGGCAGCACCATCCTGGAAAGAACAGCAGGCCACACCCTCCATGAGGAAATGGAGAGTCATGCAACAAAGCCTCTGGCCAGGCAGGGGGTAGTGGCAGGGAGGCAGGTCACTATGGTGGAGATGTTGGGACAGGGATGGTACCACGGACCAGTCCTCACGCATGGCACACAATCGCAGGTGGAAGTCAGTGTGTCCCTCTGTTCCCCAGGCCCACATGCCTTCCTACTGGTGGTCCCCGTCTACTTGACTTTCACAGCACATTACTGGAAAGTTGTGCAGCACCACATGAGCATACTGGGCGATGGTGTCTGGAAGCACACCATGGTGCTTTTCACATGGGGCCACACATTAGGAGAAACCATCCAGCAGCACATTGTACGATGGAGGGACCTCCGGCGGCTGGTTAAGAAATGTGGGAACAGATACCATATCCTCCGTGGTGATGCCGAGGACAGTCATGTCACAGAACTCTTGGAAAAAGTGGAGAAGATGGTGGCAGAAAATGGTGGTCATCACTACGACCCTAAGAACAACTCAGAAGCTACAAAGATGCCACCAGAGGACCAGCAGATAGATGGTCCATCTGGTGGGGGATGTTGTACGAGCATGCCACGTCCCAAACGGTTTTCAGTAAATCTGGAAACAAATGTTGAAGGGTGCTGTACTGTTCCACAGATCGTGAACAAGAAGAAAGGTCCACCACAGAAGGAAGCAGCAGGACAGGAATCTGATAAGAAAGAAATAGAGAGACTTAGAAAAGAGATTGTGGAGAAAGAACAAGGGATGGAAAAACTGAGAGAGAGCTGCAAGGAGAAGGAGAGACAGATAGAGAAGCTTCGAGGCATTCTGAAGTCACTGAGTGACATGGCACCAGTGTTCACTGATCGAGTGGAGGACCTATCGCAGCACTTTGAAGACACAAACAGAGAGGTGGAAGGATACATGACAATCATGAATGACCTCCACGGCTTTTCAGCGGAGAGCACTAAAGAATTACGGCAATGGGAAGAAGAACAAGAGATAGAAGAGGAGACCTGCTACCCGCAAAGAGTTGGAGAGCGACCACAGTGCTCTGCAACGCTGCCCTGCTCTCTACTGTGAGCCACTGAAAAATTAGAAATTTCCTGTAATCATCACAGCAGCTTGAAACACTTCCACTCTCAGCTGAGACAAACTTCCATATAATACATTTACTATGGATTTATTATGGTTAAAAACTGTTATAACTTTAATAATTTATAGGGACTCAATTCAAAGAATTTCTTGTTTGTATTTACTATTTCTTGTGTTACTGTTTTGTACTATTATTTCCTAATATTGTTAAAATTAGCTTTCATCGGTAATTTTTGAAAGTATTAAATGTCTAAACTAAGGGACTACAATTTACGTGGGTGGAAAGTGTGAAAAATGCATGTTCGTGTAAGAAATAAAGACACAGGATTCCAGCTCATGGACTAGCGCCTTTTTCCACAACTTTGAAAACTGCTCTATATGTATTATAATCATTCCACAAACTTGTGTCACTTTCAAATATTGCTTGAGAACCATTTACTAAGACACTCTACATGACTGGAGTAACTTATGGTACATTTTTTTTGCTCTACATTGTAAATGGTGTTAAGTCCTCTTAATACCTCAAATTTGGTCTCTCCTCCCCTGTCGCAAGAGGTGAGTTTGGAGGATGATCTTCAGAGGACTCAAAACCATCCATCCATGCTTCTGAGCACAACTGGGAGGAAGGTTTACTTTAATGCAACAAGTTCTCCTCATTTGTTCTCATTTACCCACATTTGTGACACAGCCATCCCACAAACCTTCATTGTACTCCACCATGTTGTCCTTCAAAGTGGTAAGACTTCAGCTTCTTCTGCCAAACCTTGAGCACTAAGGAATATATGTGATGTATTGTTTCATGGCTCTTAGGCAATTCTTTCTCCAGCACCAGCATCCTCATTGACCAACCCGCTAATTCGTAACGTCAGACCCAGTTCTGTGAAGAGTTGCCCCTGAATTCTGTCTTCATTCAATCCACAAATAAGTCTTTCTCTTACCATCTGTGGAAGTAACTCCATAATTTCACTTGGATTTCAGATCAAATGGATTTTGAGCAAGCCCACCAGCTCTATGTATGTTTTATACCCTGGTTTTTGTGGACTTTTTCTGTATAGGCTTTTTGTGAAGCTGCACATGGGCACACCAACAACATTTAGCAAAATACATTTACTTATTTAGCAGACGCTTTTCGGAAAAGCAACTTCCAATGAACTCTATGTAGTGTTATCAGCCCACACACCTTATTCACCGTGGTGACTTACACTGCTAGATACACTACTTACAATGGGTCACTGATCTATACATCAATGGAACACACACACTTTCTCTGTCACTCACACACTATGGGGGAACCTGAACAGCATGTCTTTGGACTGCGGAGGAAACCTATACAGACGCAAGAAGAACATGCAAACTCCACACTGACTGAGCAGGGATTGAACCCACATCCTCTTGCACCACCCAGGTGCTGTGAGACAGCAGCGCTACTCACTGTGCTGCCCATACCAGTGCAAGACCGCAATCTTCATATCATCGCAGCATTTAAATCTTGTCTCAGTTTTATTTATAGAGCTAGTCAAACTTTGGGTCATTTCTGTTTTGTTTTGTCTTTTTTTTTGAAGCCACATGTTGCTTCCATAGTGGTAAATTTTTTTCAAAACCTAAATTAAATCACGAATGACTCCATTTTACCACGTTAACTGTGACCTCACAAACCATTTTCTTTTTAAATTTGTTTCCTGCCTCCAGGGCTGCACTTTCACTTTTGGTAATGAAACTTACAGACACATTGTAGCTTTTTCGATATAAAACGGATGGAAAACAGAATGGAAAGTGACAAAGGGAACTTGGGCACTACTGTTCATCGTAAGTTATCATCTGGTTCCTCCAGTTACTTACAATTATATTCTGATTAATGATTCACATATGTTCAGCATCCTTTTCTTTTTTTACCGTAACAGTTGTGTGAACAGGAAGTGTCTCAGTTCAGCTTCTTATGAATTCCTGCTCTTTTCTGGTACAATGGTGCAAATACATTCTTTACTACATACACAGTACAGATACATATTATTCATAGGACAAAAGTTCATATGATATTATGGCAGTGGTATTACATTAGAAGCAAAGGACTTGAAGCATTTAGAAGAGGAGAACTTCCCATGTTACAGTATGACAACTGATACCTCTGATTAACATATCTTCTTTTCTATGGACAGAGTGAAAATAAAACTGGATTCTTTTCTAGTTTGGTTGTGTCAAATGTTTATGGCGCTATGAGTAGTACTTTTTAAATGTTTTGATAAAAATTGGAAGTTTTTCATAGACCTATAGTTTTTCAGTGCATTAAAATGTCAACGGTGCTTCCTGAAATTGAATTTCTTGTTCACTATAGTAATTAATGTTTTAAGTGTTCACAGCAAGTACGTCCAGGGAATCCAGAAACTACACACGGATTTTCCAGAACTCATGGTGGTGACCAATGACTACACACTGTCTCTGTAATGGTCCTATCACATCATATCTACTGCTCATCTCAAAGGTCTTCTGTGGTAGATGAGATACTAAAACCCCTGGAAGACTGAAGGAATAGGGACAGAAAGAGGAGCGAATCGAAATGGCTGCAGCTGCTCTCTCGGAGCTCAGGATCGTGCTCCTTGGATGGACGGACAGTGGGAAGACTTCATCGGGAAACACCATCCTGGGTAGGGCAGCCTTCTGTACTGAAAAGGGGACAGAAGAGAGTGAAAAGCGTGAGGGTTTTGTGGATGGAAGACATGTCACTGTGGTGGACACCCAGGGGTGGAAGAGGATTGCCTCACTGACTTTCTTCAAAAAGGAGATTGTGCGTGGTGTGGAGCTATGTCCTCCAGGGCCACACGCCCTGCTCCTGGTCATGCGGCTGGACAAGGATGTGGAAACAGGTTCTTTACAGGAGCTCCTGGAGCTGCTGAGTATGCGGGTATGGAATCGCACCATTGTGCTGTTCACCCACAGAGATGCTGTAGGCGAGACAACAGACTTGGAGCGACACATCCAAAAGAAAGAGGTCTACAAACAACTTCTGGAGAAGTGTGGAAATCGATATCATATTTTTGACAACAATGAAGTGGGAAGAGATCAAGTCACAGAGCTCTTGAAGAAGATAGATGAGATGGTGGAGGGAAACACAGAAAGGTTCTTACCAAGCAAAGAGATCCATGAAGTGTTCATCACACTAAAGGTCCGACAGAGGAAACGCAGCAAAGAGCAACCTCCTTCAAGTGAGTCTGTTTTTGTAGTTCATTCACTTTTCTCCTCCACGCGTGAAATTGCATGCAGTTAATTTTTTTCTTTTTCAGCTATGAAACGTTTTTTTTTTTTTTACATGCAACTTGTTACTTCGAATACTATCAGGAATCTGCTACCTGTGCCTTTATGTCTTATCTAGAATATTTTTTTTCTTAGAGGTACAGGACTGTGCAAAAGTCTCAGGCACTTAGATGTTTCACAAAAAAATTTGTTTTAGACAGTTATTTAATGTCTTCTGCATTAGTGTCAATGGGAAAGAGCATATTTTAGATTTCCAGGCATTCCTTTTGCAAAAAGTTACAGTATTACAGTAAGGGTTTTGTATTCAGTTAAAGAAAGAAAGTGTGCACGCGCGCACACACACACACACACACACACACACACACACACACACACACACACACACACACACACACACAGTCTGAAACCACTTATCCCAAGCAGGGTCGCAACAAACTGCAATCTAACCCGCCAAAACAGGGTGCAAGGCTGGTGGGGGAGGGGGGGGGGGGAACACAGGACACACCCAGGACAGGACGCCAGTCCATTGCAAGGCACCCCAAGCAGGACTTGACCCCCAGACCGGCCAGAGAGCGGGACCCGGCCAAACCCGCCATGCCACCTCTTAGGACAAGCAGTTGTTGACGATGGACGGATACTAAGCTATATAGGAAGTTTATTAATTAAGAGAATTATTTTTGGAAGCATTCTCACTTTAGAGATTTTTTCTCCAAGTGCCTAAAACTTTTGCACAGTACTGTAGTATGTAAAAGATGTTCAGTGTTTCAATACTCAATAATGAAATATTTGTTAAAAATACAGGAAGTGCAGACAATACTTTTAAAAAACTCAATTTACTGTAGTGAAGAGAAGAGCAGTTGATTGTGAGAGTTCATGAGTGGAGGAGGCAGGAGGCTTGGCAGTCATTCTTGCACAGAAACTGCACAAATCCATCAAAATAAGACAAACATGAAGGGAAACCAACAAGAAACAGCTGATTGTACACCAGCGCCAGGTTCAACACATTACTGCACTTTTGCTTCACTTGCAAATTTAATTTTTTTTTTGACAAGCTTAACAAAAATTGTTCTACAGATACTTCGTTGAACTGCAATGAAAATATTATTAAACAAGTTAGCACTAATTATGCTTTATGAGCTGCTCCCAGTAATGTCCCTTATTCCTATTATGTGAGACAGCAGCAGTACCACTATGCCTCCCTACATGTATATAAATACATATAGGCATTTAATATACATACACTACATAATATAGACATAAAATTAAGTAAAAACACATCATATTATATTCATTTTTTGTAATTATGATCTAAATGGTCTGAGCAAGAGCTCTATTACAGTAAAAAAAAACAATAGAATGACTTAACCTACATCATCCATCCATCCATCCATCCATCCATCCATCCATCCATCCGCAACAACCGCTTGTCCCAAGCAGGGTCACAGTGAGCTGGAGCCTAACACAGCAACACAGGGTGAAAGGCCAAGAGTGGAAGGGCAACACCCAGGACGGGACGCCAGTCCATTGCAAGGCACCCCAAGCAGGGCTCGAACCCCAGTCCCGCCACACAGCGGGCACTGGCTGAGCCCAGCCGAACCCACCATGCCATGCCACGCCATGCCATGCCATGCCATGCCACCATCTCCTACTCTTCATAGGCAAAACTGTTAATTGAACAGAAAGTTGTTTTGGTGGTAATTATTGTTAAACAGCGTTAACTCCAGAACTCAGTTCACCCCCTGAATGAAAGGTGAGATATAGAAAAATGTATAAAGATTACAGTCATCTCCGAAATACATTGTTACGACGTTATGACAATTCAGATTTACAAAGAGTTTCATTTGATATCCATACTTTGACTTACAAGGCATCTCTTCGAGTTTACCAGAACTGACACTCTTATCCAAGGTGACTTACAGTGTAAGATACACTGCATGAAACCCCACAATCATTCACAGAAGAAAAGCTGATTATGAAGGGTCGTGAGTGGAGGAGGCAGGAGGCTTGGCAGTCATTCTTGCTCAAAAACAGCACAAACCCATGAAAACAAAACAAACATGAAAGAAGAAACTAACAGAAAACACCTGATTGTACACTAGTGCCAGATGCAGTACATTACTGCACTTTTGTTTCACCTGCAAATTTCTACTTTTTTTCATAAGCTTAAGAAAAATTTTGTTATACTGATTTTATATTGTGGAAATCAAGAGCTAATCAGCCAAGAGCTGTTATACTGAAATTTAGGTTAAGGAAGGTTTGCAAATTAAGGAATGGTTATTTACCAAAAAAATATGAACCGCAATGAAAATATTATTAAACAAGTTAGCACTAATTATGCTTTATGAGCTGCTCCCAGTAATGTCCCTTATTCCTATTAGCAATGTGTAAGAAAGTTTTTTGTTTTACAGTGAAGGATGAGTCTTCAGAATGCAAACCACCCTCTGAGGAAAAGAGTGGTGCGACAGAAACTACACAGAGTACGTGAAGAAAGTCAAGTTAAATTTTATACCACCTTCCATTGAATCAATACATTCCAAAGCCTTTTTAACTATGTAATACAGCTCTGCCTGTTTGACCCTGACTGACTGGTGACTGAAAATTACCACACAGAAGGACCTCAAGCTGAAGGGACTAAAGGGGAGGAGAAGCAGAATGTGGAGACAGACGGTACACCGGGAACAAAACGGAGGAACAGCATCGACAACCCCCCATTGAGTAAGTGGAAACAGCGGTTTTACAGTGTTTCTGCAGAGCACAAAAATGTGTTTTACCTTACCGTAGGTTGTGTAATGTACAAGCTGCTGTTTCTATTACAAACTTGATAATGGTACATTATTATGTATTATATACTAATCTAATGCATTCAGTAAATATCCAACTGTACAAACTGATTTATAAGCTATACAGAGTAGTTTTGTAAAATAAATTAGAGCAAAAAAATGGTCTAATCATCTAACATATTACAATTAAAAATATGTATGTTTACATATACAGTACATAGTGTGACATATTCATAACTCCAGCGTATGTGATTTTTGAATTTCTTATTTTTACTCACACTGTAGTTTGTCTGTACAATTTATATTATACATAAATAATTATCATTAGGGGGTGCGGTGGCGCAGTGGGTTGGACCGCAATCCTACTCTCCAGTGGGTCTGGGGTTCGAATCCCGCTTGGGGTGCCTTGCGGCGGACTGGCGTCCCGTCCTGGGTGTGTCCCCTCCCCCTCCGGCCTTACGCCCTGTGTTGCCGGGTTAGGCTCCGGTTCCCCGTGACCCCGTAAGGGACAAGCGGTTCTGAAAGTGTGTGTGTGTGTGTGTAATTATCATTATTAGACCCTTAGGAAAGCACTGTTATTGAAGTCTCTCACACAAGCCAACACTGTATCACATGCTTGAACAAGAAATGGAAACAATCATTCAGATCATTATTGTCTGAATTTTAAAGGCTTAAATGCCACAGAAAATGTTTAAAGCACAAAACCAATCAGTTCCTTACAAAGCAGCATGTGGCAGCAAAGAGAAATATCTGTATACAGTAATTACCCAGGTTTTTCCCCAAAAAGTAAAGAACTGCAACAAAAGGCTTACTTGGCATTTTTACAACCCAATAATCCTTGAATAACTGACCATGTGTTCTGACCCCCAACAGTTAATAGGCTGATATTAACTGCAGGTATAAAAAGAAAGAGAGAGTAACACAGATGAAGGACAGACTGCACAAAACTGCAGCATAAACAGAGGAAGGATAAAAATGGCATAGAAAATGATGGTAAATTATGGTAAATAATAGTAAACTGTTCAGTAAAGAGGAACTTTAGAAGAGACATGAAAACTGGAAAAGCTTAGACTGCCTGCTAAGTCATCAACTTCTTTCATAGAGAAAATGACAAAAACATAACACACGGTGAGGGTTCAATTATACTTTGACACACAACTATAATTCAGTTGGGATTTTTCCCAGTTGCAGTTCAATGTTTAATGCCGAGCTGAAGTGATTAGTACAACTCACGAGCTTCAAGAAAAGAAGGCAATATTTTACACGCTGTGTTTTTTTAATTCTTTGGTGGTTATTGAGCAGAGGGTTTACAGTGCTGTTTTTTGTCTTACAGCGAGTGAAGTGCCTCCTGCGTCTCCTAGGGAGTCTGAGCTGAGGCTGGTGTTGCTGGGAAGGACAGGATCTGGAAAGAGTGCAGCAGGAAACACCATCCTCGGCAAAGAGGTGTTTGTGTCCCAAGCCAACTCATCTTCAGTGACTAAGGAGACTGACAAGAAGAAAGGGGTCATTGCTGGAAGAAAGGTGGCCCTAGTGGACACCCCAGACTGGTTCACCCTTGGACTCTCAGAGAAAGAGATAGAAGACGATGTTGGACTTTGTTACAGTCTGTCCTCTCCTGGACCCCACGCCTTCCTCCTTGTGGTACCGGTGGGCCGATATATTGACAGGGAGAGAGGAGAACTTGATAAAATGATAAAAATATTTGGAAAGGACTCTCTAGGACACACAATGATTCTGTTCACCCATGGAGATGAGCTGAAGGACAAAACCATTCAGGAGTTCATTCAGACAGGAACTGAGGACCTCAAGTGGCTTATAGAGCAATGTGAGTACAGATATCATGTTCTGAACAACCATGTTTTGAAGGATAACACTCAGGTGGAAGAACTGCTGGGAAAAGTGGATGAAATGATAGATAAGCACAATGGCAGTAGTTACTGCAATGAAAAGTACAGAGCAACAGAGTCACACATCATAAATGTCCAAAAGCGCTTATTGATGGAACGGCGGGGACAAAAAAATAGCGAAGAGGAAGAAGTGTTGATGAAGCACCAGAAAGAAATGAAAAATATTGAGACAGAGCTGAATGAATGTAAACGAAGACTGGAAAATTTGGAGAAAGATATAGAAGATCTCAAAGAAGAGTTGAGAAAAGAAAGACAGGAAAACACAGAAAAGCAAAAATTGTTGCATGAAGCTGAAGAAGAAAAAAGTAGGGAGAAGAAAAAGTTCATGGAGCTGGAAGAGAGTTACAGGGAAGTGAAAAACAGCTACGATGAGATAATAAAGATCAGACAGGTCGAGGAGGAGAAGGCCAGGGAGGATGCAGAGAGACACAGGGAGACTCTCCTGAAGCTCAGTGAGATAACCGCAGAGTCCACAACAGCGGCACAACAACTGAGGGCCAAGGAGGAGGAAAGGAAGAGACTAGAGACTAAGATGGACAGAATGCGGGAAACATGTCATGAGAAGGACAAAGAGATAGAAGGGCTGAGACAGCTGGAGATGGAGAAAGACAGAGAGATAGAAGGGCTGAGACAGATGGAGCTGGAGAAGGACAGAGAGATAGAAGGGCTGAGACAGCTGGAGCTGGAGAAGGACAGAGAGATAGAAGGGCTGAGACAGCTGGAGATGGAGAAGGACAGAGAGATAGAAGGGCTGAGACAGATGGAGCTGGAGAAGGACAGAGAGATAGAAGGGCTGAGACAGATGGAGATGGAGAAGAACAGAGAGATAGAAGGGCTGAGACAGATGGAGATGGAGAAGGACAGAGAGATACAAGGGCTGAGACAGATGGAGATGGAGAAGGACAGAGAGATAGAAGGGCTGAGACAGCTGGAGATGGAGAAGGACAGAGAGATAGAAGGGCTGAGACAGCTGGAGATGGAGAAGGACAGAGAGATAGAAGGGCTGAGACAGCTGGAGCTGGAGAAGGACAGAGAGATAGAAGGGCTGAGACAGATGGAGCTGGAGAAGGACAGAGAGATAGAAGGGCTGAGACAGCTGGAGATGGAGAAGGACAGAGAGATAGAAGGGCTGAGACAGATGGAGCTGGAGAAGGACAGAGAGATAGAAGGGCTGAGACAGATGGAGATGGAGAAGGACAGAGAGATAGAAGGGCTGAGACAGATGGAGATGGAGAAGGACAGAGAGATAGAAGGGCTGAGACAGAGGGAAGGGAGGGAACTGGAGAAGGACAAAGAGACGGACAAACTGAAACAGATGGAGCTGGAGAAAAACAGAGAAATAGACAGACTGAGACAGACTGAGGTACAGAAGGACAAAGAGATGGACAGACTGAGACAGAGCAATGAGAAGAAAAAAGCAAAGATAAAGAGGCTTGAGGCTGATGTGAAGTCAGCGAGACCCATAGCCGCTAAGGCCACTGCCATGAAGCAGGAATCAGAAGAAAGCTCCAGAGGGGAATCCAGAGATGAGCGGACAGAGAGACACAGGGAAAGTTTTCACTGGCTCAGAGAAGTGGCTCAAAGGCTTGCTACAATTCAACAGGAAATCTCAGGAGACCCAGATGTCCCAGAGGGGGAGAACAGAGAGGACGTCACACCATAATGCTCATAAATGTGATTCATGTAGAAACGAGTTCGAACTGAGAGTCAGAATGTGGGTGTGTCAAAATGTTTTTAACTACACTGGATCCTCAACAGACAAACACAATAGGGACCAGGTGTCTGTTCATAACTCCATTTGTTTGTAAATCCAGCAAATTAATCACAATTGATAAAAAGACTAGCAACGCGGACACCCTAAGATTTATTCAGAGGTGAGGTTCTGTCAGAGCCTATCCAGGACACAACGTGTGAGGCAAGAAACACCTTAGACAGGAGGCCAGTCCCTGGTCGCTTACTACAGCCCAACCAGACCGCTACGCTCCTCCACTTCTAACCACGTGGTGGTCCCACACACAAGAGTTCCAAAATAAAAAGCACACGAGTTCTCAGTTCTAGCTCCAGTGTGGTGAAATGACCTCCCTCTTTGACTCAGAGCTGCTGAATCCTTCTCAACATTCGAGAAGGGTCAGAAAACACATCTTTTAGATTCCCTCCTCCTCTGATCTCCTATTTGCTCCATAAATTTATATTACAGCATTTGTCCCAATTACCTTTCTATTCTACATGTTGGTACTAATAATCCATCCATTTCTAATAACCATGTGATCAGGGTCACGGTGATCCGCAACCTGTCCCAAAAGCATTGGGTGTAAAGCTGAGAGGGATACAACCTGCACAGGACACCAGTCCATCACAGCCACTCACACACACTCACACAAACAAACACACAGCCACTAATCCATTCACACTGTCACGGCCTTGATCCAAAGGCCTGTAATATTTTGTCTGTGGGTGTCTGTGTCTCTCTCTCTCTCTTCACAGGCGAAGCTGAGAAGACTTATTGACATCCAATTGTCATCGTTCAGCAGAAATGGAAGATGAATGAAAAGTCAGATGGCCACCAGACCAGAGAGAGGCTGGTGACCCCAGAAAAGTTGTGGTCTCGCTGTTGTTATTGAGGTGCTAAAGTTCACTTGTCTAGTTGGAAATGAGAAGTTGTATGTATTTGCTTGGGTAATGTGATGGCAGTATGAATAATGGTAAAGGCTTAGTTTGTGTAAATATAGGTAAATAGTTCACTGTAAATCAGCAACCAGCCGGAAGGGGGTGAGCACCATTTTCTTTTGAACAAGATTTTCTCCAGTTTTTTTTTTTTTTTTTTTTTTCCAGTTAGGAGTCAAATTAGACTGATATATTCTTATTTGCCGGGTAGGCTCCGGTTCCCCGCGACCCCGTCTGGGACAAGCGGTTCGGAAATATTTTTATTTGTTTTATTTGGATAGGGTAGACAGTGACAGACAGGGTAGGGTTAACTTTTGTTTGTTGTGTTGGCATGCCTCACCCCTGGAGAGATGGCTTACAAGTTGCTAATGGTCAATAAAGGCAAAAGCCTTTGTATTCTGAACAAATTGGTGTGTTTCTATCTGGTAGTCAGAGCCCCCAGCCCTAGACTGGACTGTAACACACACTAAGGGCAATTTAGAGTCACTAGTCCGACTGAACTGCATGTCTTTGAACTGTGGGAGGAAACCAGAGCACCCGGAGGAAACCGACGCAGACACGGGGAGAACATGCAAACTCCACACAGACTGAACAAAGATCAAACCCATGTTCCCCTGCACTACTCAGGCGTTGTGATATCACAACTACTTATAATGTTACTTTAATCTTTTCCCAAATTTTGCTCTCTCCACCAATTCTGTATACAGCTACTTGTGTAATGAACACTGGTTTACATTGTGAAACGAGACAAACTGACTGCAGTCTGAGAATCGAGTCTGAATCTAAATCTTTCTGTTGATGTAATGCACTTTCGTACATCACTTTGTAGAGAAGTGTCTGCTAAATGAATATATGTGTTAAATCAAAACAATATGCACAGCATTCTTCAGCATCTGGCAGCTTTCATCTTCCATTATTACCTATACTATCAATATAACGGTGAGAGTGTTTTGATTTATTTGCTGGGTAGGTTCCGAGGGTCTTGAATATGTAAAAATTTATCAAATACACTTTTATTATTAACTTCAAGCTGGAATGAAATAAGAACTCATTTAACCCTAACATTACCAGACATTTTCAACACATTGAGTCCCAATGGGGTCAAAAGAGACCCCACAGCAAAATGATTTGTTTTAGATAAGATAAGATAAGATAACACTTTATTGTCTGTTGACACAGAAATTTGTCTTGCTTGTCCAGCTCAGCAATCCATCCACCTTATTAAATCACAAAAACACAAATAAAACATAAGCAACTTGTCATAATCCCAAAAACAATAAAAAGCCATTACATAAAATCAAATACAAATCCTCAAAAACAGCATGGATAAATCCGCATTTACATTTTTAGTGCAGGTACATCAGTCTGTATATAAACAGTCCATGGGATATATGTGTACCTGTGTGTATGTATGTAAGTGTATATGTGTGTATATATATGTTATGTGTGTATGTGTGCATGAAGAAGAAGTAGAGTCACCTCCTTAACCTGCACTGTTGATTCAGTGTGATGGAGTGAGGAATAAAGGAGTGTTTGTACGTATTCCTCTTGCAATCTGGCATCCTAAAGCGCCTCCCAGAGGGCAGAAGCTGGTACTCCTCATGTAAAACGGGGGGGGGGGGGGGGTCGTAAATACGGGTTATATATACGTAAATCGGACGTTCGTAATCGGGTGACTGCCTTATGACGTCAGAAGCAGTTACGGTCTGTGACCAATAACACGATGAGGAAAGTTGCACCAATTGTGGGGTTAATCAGTCAACCAAACTAGGAATTTTTTGACGGGATGTATTTTTATTTTCAGTCATTTAACCTTGGGAGTAGCCCTGCAGTCAAATAAGCGACCGGCGACTGAGTGTGAATTTTACCTCATCATGGACATCATCATCATGTGTCGCAGGAAGCAAACGGGACAGAAATGTCTAATTTTCCAACATTTCATGTTTCATCGCCGGCCTAGTCTCTGCAAAGTGTTTTTCACCGTTAGTTTACTATGTAATTCACCACACACATAATCCAGTGTAGAGCTCAGCTGAGTGCCACAACGTGACCTCAGTTTGTGTCTCTTACCAAAAGAGGAAACGCAGCTTTTCTTTTCTTCCTTTACAAAACAATAAAATAAAATAAAATAATTTTTTTTTTTTTTTTTTTTTTTTAACCCGGTGTACCCGCCACCTCCAGCCGGGGGCGCTTCGAAACCCGTGTGGCGCACGCGTGTCCCACAACCACCACAAAAGAAGCCGAAGAACGGAAGCGGGGCACTTTCGCGCCGGAAGTGCTGGCTCGCGCTTTGCCTGTGTCCCGTGCGGCGGTCTCGCGCGCGCACTCTGCGACACCATGTCGTCGAACAGGAGAGTCGTGTTGATATTCGGCGGGTTTGTGGCGGCGGTGGCTGCTGCTTTCTACCCCATATTTTTCTATCCGCTCTCACACACAGAAGAGTACAGTAAGTGAGTGTAGTACAGCAGGCGAGTGTTGTCCCTAAAGGCTTTTTAGCTGCGGAACGTCGTGACGCGAACAACAGGAGGAGCCTGAGTGAGTGAAGAGGGCGAGTCGCCTCAGTCATTCAGCGCTGAAGCGCCTCTTCGACTTCCCTCCTGCTTCTGTTCGCTTCCGAACCGTCCGCTGTCATACAGCATGTAATGTGTCTCCCTGCAGCTCTAGGACACACGGTGTGTCCAGCAATTCGAGACACGTGAGGGCGCAGTGGTTACTTAGTAAGTTACAGTCATTCGGCCTGAGCGGAAGGTCGCGGCGCGGGTTCGAATCTTAACTAACTATAACTGTACCTGCCTTGTCCCTTGAGCAGCAAGGTGCTCAATCAATGACTCCAGTAAAATTGCCTCATCATGTTACGTATAAATGTTTCAATAATTGTAGGTAGGTAAACACTGTAAATGAATAATGGAGTTTCCCTATGTCATATGTGGGAGGCCCAGCAGGTTCAGGTTACCAACTCATCAAATCAAGGTCGAGAAGGTCCTGTAACTGTACATCATGTATTTATTTATTTATCAGACACTTTTCTCCAGAGTGATGTACGTCTTGTAAAAAATACAATGTGTTCATTAGCAGATAGACACTTAGATACAAACGTGTGATTCACGAGTGTAGTTAATTTGTTTCTTTCCACCATGAGTAACTGAATTAAACTTTATCTGAATACTGACGATTCCTGATCACCTTCCTAGTAATTCTTTTTTTTTTTTGAGATACATATATATAAGCGATCATGTTGCATTACAGGAGTAGCTGTGTAAAGGTTTATCTGGCATCATCTTTAACTTATAGAGCATGAACATTTACACCTTACATGAACTTAAGAGATGATGGGTGAAGCGAGTTTTAAGACCCTTCTTAAATGCGGACAGGGATTCAGCAGTTCTGAGTGAGAGGGGGAGGTCGTTCCACCACAACGGAGCCAGAACCAAAAACCTTCCTGCTTCACCTTTCGTACGTGGGACCAAGAAGCGGGCACATGTGGAAGAGTGTAGCGGTCTGGTTGGGGTGTAGCGGATGATAAAGTCTTGTAGATAGTCTTGCGCTGTGGGCAAGTTGTGCAAAATGAGTCAAAAGGTGGTAAATGTGTATTTCTACTACTGAGTGATGGCTGCTTTTCTCTGAAAACTCAACGTGCAGCATTTCTGTAGTTTATTAGACTCGTTTCTACAGTGTGTTCATTTGCTTCTCACATTTATTTATGTTTCGTATGATGATTTATACATTATTTCTGGCAGTTCATGATGATGCTGTTGTGTTCCATTAAAAGGTGGTAAAAGAGCTTAATTTTCCACAGAAAAAATCCAGAGTGTGAACCGAGCTGGGATCAACCAGGCTGACGTGCAGCCCGCTGGTACGTTTACCGCGGTTCCTTTTCTCGTAACTCATATAGAGAAGAGTGAAAACTGAAGGAGATTTATTCAATTGATTGTTACTTTCTGAAGTGTAAAGTCTTTACCGGTGTAACTTGAGCTCATCATTACTGTCTGAGTGTCTGCTGCACCACTGAGAGTCATTATATAAACTTGTACAGGAGTGAAAATATGGTCAGACCCCTTCAAGCCAAAATGAGGACTCGTACATTCAAGAGGATGGAGGTTTTGTGCAGACCCACCTGCTCCAGCAAGGACCTTTGCAAAGGGTAAAACCCATTGCACACATCCCAGTGGAAGCGTGTATGTTTTCACAAATACTGGAAAATGTCTGAAGCATTTTTGTAACAAATTACTGGTTTAAAAAAAATACAAAACCATGTATAACCAACTTTTTATTGATTCTGACTTTTTATTTTCAGTTTTTTTGGGAGTTGTAACAATTTCTTGCGTGTTCCATGTTATACAAAATTTAAATTGGGAGTGTGCTGGGGTGTTTTCAATGCTGGATACACTGAAGCGAACCAGGTTATGTGGGAAGAGTGTTTCTTTGCACTTGAGACCCCAAGTCTTGTGGAGTCATAATGTGATTTAAATATTTCCCAGAGGTTCTGAAGTAAACATAGTAACCAAAGAATACATGAATGTGTGAAAGGAGCAGGGCTAAGGTTTGCTGCAAAGCAAAAATGGAAGAAAAATGTTATACTTTGTATATGTTTAAATTGTTAATGATGCTATTTGTACTGTATATATAAATGAAATAAAAATGGTGTCTGAAAATAAACCTTTTGTACAATATCTGTTGTCTCATTCATGACTTTATTGACTAGCAGGTGGAGCACAGTGTCCCAAAAAGTGCTTCTCTTTCAGTGCTGTTACGAACCCAAGGGGCGAAGGAGCCGCACAGAGAGGTTTAAAACGTAAATGTTAAATATATTATATATAACATCTGGAAGCAAGGAAATTGTGGGAAGGGTTCGTTGTGGAGAAGGTTAGTGGTAGTAACACAGTGAATATACACTAGTGTGTTGTACACAGGGGTGTCCCAAGTGAAAGAGAAAATACCTGTTCCATCATGACGAAACCACAAGACTAATTCCTGAAAACAGTGGCCACGTCCAAAGAAAGTTTTACGTTTCCCGACTAATTGCTGTAAACTAAATTAGCTACCAGAACAACACACACTCACTCATTCACACACTACAGGCAATTCAGAGTGGCCAGTTTGCCTGAACTGCATATTAAAGTGTTTGGGTGGTGGGAGGAAACCAGAGCACCTCATGTGAACTCCACACAGACAGAGCTGGATTGGTAGAGTCACCCTGTCAACGCAAGCAGCAGTTAGAATTTTTCCCTGGGATTAAATGAAAATTATTATTATTTATTACTGTTCTCGGTGTATTGTTATTAAAGAATGTAGCCAAAATTTTATGTTGATTTATTTAATTGTATTTTCCATTCAATTTTGTTAGATTAAACATACAGTACTTTTGCTGTTAATTTATACTATATGTAAGTTTTTAAAAAAATATTCCACATTCTTGAAATTAGCAAATTTTGGTGAATTTTGGCTCCGGGTTCAAGCACTGAATGTTCCAGTACCTTTTAGTATCTGATACTTTGTAGAATGTTTTGGTACTTTCTGCAGTGTTCTGGTGCCTTCCAGAATCTTCCAACGACTGTAAGATTCTGCGGCTAAAACTGACACTTTAGAAGAAATGGTGGTATTTTTACAATCAATAAACTTCAATCATAACGCAAAAACTGACATAACTAAGAACTTTGAAAAATTTTGTTACACTGGCATTTATTATCAGTACATAATAAAAATAATAATAATTATTCATTTTCAGTACATCTGGGGTAACAATACTAGTACCGTGACTAATAATAAGAATAATTTTAAAAAACAAATTTAAAGTCTTGTCGCAGATGTACTGAATGTGGGGGGGGGGTCAAGGGCTTCTTTCAGTATAGAAAGTGAGGAAATTTATATCCTCCATAATACTGTGAATCTGTATTTTGCAGGATGTACAATTTGCCAGGAAAACGCGATAAATCAGTGAAGTGAAATATGGGAGAAACAGTGTAAATCAGTGCTGTCTGTGGTGCAGAACCCCGCTGTCCAGCAGGTGGGGAGCTCCACCTACGAATAGTTTCTGCGTAACGGAAGAGTAAAGTGCTTTTCCACGTTTTCCAGCCGATGGTTCCTTTCATTGGTGCCCCAATGCGCCACATGGAGAAGTGACACCACGGTAAGAACGTCATCGTTTGTGAGATTTTGCAGAGCGATTATTTGCGCCTCCGGCCTGAAGACTCCAGTGCTGCTGATGTTCGCCGGGCACCACACGTTGAGCGCTACTTCACCAGTGTAATACCTTTACATCTACGTGTGTTCGTTTCGCCCACTTTCGTTTTTCTCCAAATCGATGTGTATCTGGGGAAACAAAGTAAGTGTAAGTGTTTCACACACACACACACACACACACACACACACACACACACACACACAAGGAGAGATCTAGATCCTTGAGTCATAGCACGGTATAAAGCAGTGTACATTACACAAGTAGCTACTTTAGGCCTTTTTTTAGATTATTAAAGAGAAAAGACAGTTTGGGTTTATTGAGTACAAAGGAAATCGGGGGAGAAATGAGTCCGAAAGAGATGAAAGTAATAACGTTTATAGTTTATCGAAAACACTGATACACACACACACACACACATTTTCAGAACCGCTTGTCCCATACGGGGTCACGGGGAACCGGAGCCTACCCGGTAACACAGGGCGTAAGGCCAGAGGGGGAGGGGACACACCCAGGACGGGACGCCAGTCCGTCGCAAGGCACCCCAAGCGGGACTCGAACCCCAGACCCACCAGACAGCAGGACTGTGGTCCAACCCACTGCGCCACCGCACCCCTGAAAACACTGATAATATACTGCAAATAATAATATCTGTATTTGATTAACATACAATAATATTATTACGATTATACTATTTCGATAATATAATTGTCCCTCGAAGGTCATGCTCTGACCCCTTTGAAGAACCCAAAGAGCGAATAGAAAGAGTCAGTACTGCTCCTGTTGCCTGGTGTCACTCTGCTGCCCCAAAGGTATGTTACCAGATATTCGCACCTTTATGCAGCGTTTTGCTCTTTTTTTACTCTGATTTATAGGATTAATATGGATTTTTTGTTGACTTGTTTCTACTATGTAAATCAGTACTGATAAGGTCTTTGTGCTATGAGGGGATCTCTAATCGCCACACCAGCATGTGGACAACATGAGGTACTGCAGGCTTTCCCAGGTTTGTCTGGGCGTTCACAGTAAATCGGATTATAGTCACAAGGACATGTTTGGTGTTTGTCTTCTTCAGGGAGCGGAATTATCGATGTTTTATTATGGGGCCGGATGTGGAGTATTTGCGATGGGCACATGGAGCACTTTGGTTCCAAATACCATATGAAACCAGGGTTTGACTCCATGCAGTATGGAACACACCGGGTTTGTTCGAGCGTTTTTTGCTAAAAAGAGAACCAAGCAAGTAAGACGTGCCTGATTTCCAAAAAGGAAAAACACAATGAAGAAATTCCTTATTTCATACTAGACACTTGCAAATAAATGCGTGAGTATTTGTATCATAATAACTGTATAATTTATGTCATTAACCATCGCTCAGGTAATTACCCTGCTGTGTATAAATAGTAAATAGTAAAAATTTCCCTGAGCAATTTAGGGTAAGTACCTCGCTCAACGGCACTGCAGCTGGAGCTGGGATTCAAACCTGCAACCCTCGAGTCCAACGGCGGCGGCAGCTCTAACCGCTGCACCCGTAGGTCTTTCGCCTAGTTTTATTTTCCCAAAATAAGTGATGAACGATACATTTTCGTTCATGGGGCCTCTGGGGGCGGGGCTCATCTCTTTTTCCACGGGGGGTCGGAGCTTCGATGGGACACCATACTGTCCTGTGATTAACGTCACCACTTGAATCAGTACATTTGAAGAATCGGTGCCTCTTGTGGGCCTTGTGGCTGGCTGGGGGGGGGGGGGTGTCAGAGCAACTGACATAATCTCTGCGCACCGACACAACAGGCACATCCCACCGGTCGCAGGAGGGCCCCGTGCCAGAGCCGCGCTGCCAAAGCCCATATCCCTCAACCCCCCACCTCCCGACCCCCCCCCCGGCCCACATCGACAGACCCCATTGTTTATGGGGCGTTGTTATCGTTGGGCGCCGCTCAAGAAACCGAGAACGCGAAGAGCCAACTGGCATAAGGGCTTCCAAAAGAGAGACGAGCTCGAGAAAATGTGAGACCCCTCTCTGCGCGCCGTCGTTTTCCACGTCGCACAGGCAAAGGAATGTTGGACGCGGGGGGATTGCGGAACCCGAGGTCCTTATCGAAAACACACGGCTGCGGGAAAGCGGGACGTCCTCTCGGCGGAGGGCTGTTGCGCCCTGAGCTTCGAGTTCGGCAGGTGTCATCTGTCACCGCGGTCGTCCTTGCCGGGAGCCTGGCCTTTGACCGCAAGGAGACCGGGTCCGTCGCCTTATTTCTTACCCTCCCTGGACCGTTTCCTTTCAGTCGGGGGGATCTTCTAGACGGTATCGCGTGGGATCTGCTCAGATGACTCCTCTTGGACCTTCTGCAAAGCTCCCCTTGGTCATAATTTGGCCTCCAATACGTGCAAAAAAAAAGTTCTCGGAGGACCGCGTGTGGGGACTGGCGACTTTATTTGCTGACGTTCAGCACATTTACGGAACTCTGACCATTTATGGGTTTGGCCAGGGCCCGCTCTCTGGTGGGCCTGGGGTTCGAGTCCCGCTTGGGGTGCCTTGCGACGGACCGGCGTCCCTTCCTGGGTGCGTCCCCGGGTTTCACATTGACTCATTTAACTGACACTTCTCTCCGAAGTCACTTCCAATGTTAAGATTTTCCGGATTATTCATCCCAGTGGGTAATTTTACTGGAGAGTTTAAGGGTAAGTACCTCGTTCAAGGTACAGGAGGAGGTGGAATTCAAAAAGCAGCAGCCCTAACCACTACGCTACCAGTAGTACCACATAGCAGCATCGCTCAGTGTCTCTTTCATGGTCATCGTCCATCACGGCAACCTTCAGCAACGCACCCACGGACAGGCGATCGCTGCCGACCCGTATCATTGATCCGAGGCAAGAAAGGGGCTCGTTATTAAAAAGTATCTCATAATAATCTAACAATGTTATCATAATGCAACGTGACAATCCGTCGTCGTCTCGGACTGATGGAGGCGGAGGCTGGCAGACGGGACGACCTAACCCTAACCCTAACCGTAACGGAGAAGCTCCAGCACAAGGTCAAGAGAAGAGAAGGAGAACAATTTACATTTACAGTATATTTACATTTATTCATTCAGCAGACGCTTTTCTCCAAAGCGAAGAACATCTCAGAGCAAACAGCTCACACACTCTTTACCGCTAGCATTTGTACCATGAGCGTTGATACGCGGTGCCGCTCTAAAGTGTGTGAACCCTGCAGCGGTGGTCATTGTTCCTGTGTAAAATATTAAAATAAATGTATGAAATATAAATGTTAAACCTAAAAATAAACGTATGAAATGAATAGATGACCATGATTTACACCACTGACTCTACTTACCTACTTGGTTTAACCAGTTCAACTTGGGCTTCACTTATTTTTACAGCTGCTCTACTTGTGTGTTTCTACCACACACACGATTTCCTCTAAAGTAACACATAGAATTGATCATCACACACCTATTGTGTCACATGAGAAATACTGTATCCCACTGAATACCCATTTCATGGTAAAACTAAGGGACACAAGGGGTTCGCGCACTTTCCAGCCGCACGGTACTGTATGCCATAAAAATGTTCCAATTTTAATATCTGACAGGTTTCTACTTCAAAGCAGCTGAACCAAAGTGCAAAATTTTATTGTGTAACAGAACTGCTGCTTGTTCAGTTTTTCAGTTCCGTGTTTTCTGGATTTTTTCTACTTATACTCTTTTTTTCCAAGTGATTGACAAGAGGCCCCAGGAAACTGATTTACTATGAGCAGCAAATGAATTAGAACTCCATGAAACTGCTTAACTACACATTTACTTATTTATCAGACGCTTTTCCCCAAAGCGACTTCCAACAAACTCTACGTCGCATTAACAGCCCACACACCTTATTCACCACGGTGACTTACACTGCTAGATACACTACATCGCTCATCCATACATCAGTGGAACACACAACATGGGGGACCCTGAAGAGCATGTCTTTGAACTGTGGGAGGAAACCAGAGCACCTGGACAAACTCCACACAGACTGATGGGGGAATTGAACCCATGTTTTCTCACACCACCCAGCTGCTGTGAGACAGCAGCACTACTTGCTGCGCTGTTTGCTGAAGGAGTTTAGAAAAGCACATAGCCACACTTCACTCATCTTCATATGAAGAATCATGAATTACTCAGGCTCTATTTACACCCCAGATGGGATTTGAACTCACAATCCTTGGCTTAGAAAGCCAATGCCTTATCCATTAGGCCACTGGGGCTACATATACATTTTCTGGACAAAAACTCAGACTATGGCAAACACTGAGATCCAAAAAATGGCGCATGCTTCCACCAGTGAAACACTACACCGAAAGTAATTCACTCCGGGGTCACTGTGAGAGCGAAACATCCGCTCCGTTCCATCAGTCTCAGTCCATTTTCCCCATGACACATGTAGGACTGTTTGTAAAAAAACTTCTCATTCCAGTGTTAAAAATCACTGTAGTATCACAAGAGTGCCTAGACTGTTGTTTCATTGTTTGTTTTTCAGTGCAGCGATTCGGTCAAACCCAAGTGACCGCGTACGGTCATCTCTAACAGCCAGCGAACTGCGCTGTAAGCCGAGAGGAGCTCTGTGCCACACTCACGAACGATGGCTTTCCCCACACGCAAAAGGTGAGGCACGGAAGTTCTCGGTTCTGGCTCCGTTGCGGTGGAACGACCTCCCCCTCCCACTCAGAACTGCTGAATCCCTGTCCACATTTAAAAAGGGTCTTACAACTCACCTCTTCCAGACTCACTTTGCCCATCATCTCTTAAGTTTATGTAAGGTGTAAATGTTCATACACCTTAACTTAAAGATGATGCCGGATAAACCTTTACACAGCTACTCCTGTAATGTAAATGTTCATATGTATCTCAAAAACGAAAAAACAAATTACTAGGAAGGCGATCAGGAATCGTCGATACTGGATAAAGTTGTGCAGCTACTCGTGTGATGAACGTTGGTTCATACGGTGGAAAGAAACAAACTCACTGCACTTAAGAATCACACGTCTGCATCTCTCTTCCTGCTAATGAACATGTTGTATTTTCTACGAGATGTTTGTCGCTTTGGAGAAAAGTGTCTGATAAATGAATACATGTAAATGCGATCCAGTTCGCACCATGTAACAGTAAGACCAGTGTAACATCCAATGATCTAAAGAGACCACTTGAAAAAAAAATGTTTTTAATGTTGTCCCTTAACACCATTTTGGAAACTTAATTCAACATGGCTATGCGTGGATGGGTCGGAGCAGCGTCGACCGCTCTCTCTACAGCTGCACGTAAACATGAAGTATAAAGTGACTCGGGGTTCCGATCAGCCTCGGCCGCCGCTCTCCCCCGAAGCAGGGTATTCCCACATCGATCGCATTCTTGGGTTACCGGAGCGAACGCTGTGGAAACAGTGTATCAGTGTTCAGCAATGTCTGGAAAAAGAGAGTCTGGGAGGAGAGCCATTCTTGTGGCCTTGTGGGGTCACTTAATGTCATTTAGGAGCAGCGACGAGAAGTCAAACAATGACAAGAAGACTGTGGGCTGGGAGGGTCGGCAACCGACAGCGTCACTGTGTCTCATTGTTCGGAAAGGCATCGTCATCACCGAGCCGCGTTTCACCTTTATTGTGCGCAATTTAACAATTTTGTGTCTTTGCTTCAGCTTTAGTCAAAGCGATGCCCTAATCAGTTGAGTTTATGGGCAGCGCAAGTGGTTTGAGTTTGTTCTGCTCTGGAGAGGATGACTGTTTGGGGCCGAAAAGCAAATTCTGGCTGTGAAAAGCACTCAAGTCGCCATGTGACTGCTTTGCCCTTTGACACTTGATGTCAGTCATGACAACCTGTATTACAGTGTAATTCACAGTTATTTATTTATCAGACACTTTTCTCCAAAGCAACTTCCAATGAACTCAATGTGGTGTTATCAGCCCACACACCTTATTCACCGCAGTGACTTACACTGCTGGATACACTACTCACACTGGGTCACTCATCCATACACCAGTGGATCACAAACACACTCTGTCACTCACACGCTATGAGGAACCTGAACAGCACATCTATGGAGTGTGGGAGGAAACCAGAGCACCCAAAGAACATGCAAACTCCACACAGACTTAGCAGGGATCGAACTCGCATCCTCTCGTACCACCCAGGCGCTGTGAGACAGCAGCGCTGCTCGCTGTACCACCCACGGTGAATAACGAAAACTATTATGTCATGAAACTGAATCTCAGTCGTATTTGTGCAGAGGTGCAGGGCTGCCGAGGCGAAAGGAGCCCTTGTGAAACAAAGACAACATTATACCGTAAACCTACCTTTGTGATTTCCTCTTATTTGTAGGCCGCTGACGTAGCGACACCCGGTACAGCCTTCCTCTTTCTCGGGTCACGTATGCAGCACAGCGCAGCTCGTTCGGACATATTTCACTGAAGGCCAGCACAGTTTTTACACTGCTGCCACTAAATTCTTCTGTCCTTCTCCTTTTGATTACTGCATAGGGACAATGTGCTTGAAACAGTTTCAAACTTCACATGCAGACAGACAACCCAGATTTACTGCAGTCAGGAATAAATCCATTCTGGCTCCACTACGGTGGAACGACCTCCCTCTCTCACTCAGAACTGCTGAATCTCTGTCCACATTTAAAAAGGGTCTGAAAATTCACCTCATCCAGACTCGCTTCTCCTATCCTCTCTTAAGTTCATGTAAGGTGTAAATGTTCATGCTCTATAACTTTAAGATGATGCCAGATAAACCTTCATGCAGCTACTCCTGTAATGTAACATTAATGTTTCTATATATTAAAGAAAAATGTTACTAGGAAGGTGATCAGGAATCATGGAAATTGGGATAAAGTTTAATGTGGCTACTCCTGATGAATATTGCTTCATATGGTGGAAAGAAACAAACTAACTGTATTTAAGAATCACACATCTGTATATAAGTGTTTGATAAATGAATACATGTAAATCTCAGAAATATGTAACAAAATCTTGCCGGCATCATTATGCAGAATCTCAAAAAGGTGAACTACATGGTTATATGCATTAAAGAAATACTGGGGTGAGCAGCACTCTGGGTTTGGATGGGACGAAAAAGGACAAACAGGCAGTTTTTACGACGAACGGATTTTTAGAACATCGACCCACAGGGAAATAATGCTTTCGGTCTGAGAATCCCAATTTTTCATAGACTTCTACCTCAAGCCAGTCTTCCCAGCCTTCTTAACACCACCCAGCTTTTTTTCCACACACTCCCAAACACAGTTACCCCATTAGTTTCCCTATAAATCGCCCTAGTGGTTGAACTCTATTACTTTTTACCCACAATTCAACTATTTACAATAAACAAATTGTCCCGCCCAAACATACAGTAACGCGGGACGTTACAGTAAATAAGAATTAATGGTCCTCATGTTTTAACCCTTGTTCTGAGTGATGTGAACTGTCAGGATACATCGCGAAGGAACGACCTCCTTCGATAGGCTGCTCTTACTTCTAGCGCGCTTGTCTGCGGAGAAGAGCGATGCTTCTGCTAAGGTAGAAAATTAAAACTGTCCTTTAAAGGCCATGCTGACGACTGACACTTTAATTTCCAAAATAATTCCGCCCATCAGAGCAATATTCCACATTTAACACAATGGAAATGTCTTTTTCGCCTTTATTGGTTCTGTATTTCTTGATCCTCCGTATTTCCTGGCGCTGCGCGCTATTGTTCCGCACGCCGATGCCAGGGCGAAATAAAAGGGAGCGCAACCACGCAAGCCACAGAAACCCCATGATCCCCCCCGTGCAGCCTCCTTGGAAAGACCCAGGGTCGTGTCTCTGAAAAATGGGGCGTTCTGAATTATTTCTGCTGAAGCACCACGTTTAATAGCATGTTTGCAAGTATGCTGGAAATGCTCTGCAGGATTTGGAAAAGACATTAAGCGTGCGCCGATAGGGTCGACATTCCGGAAAACGCCAAAGCGGCCCTTCGCGGCGACGCGGACGAGGCCCGGCAGAGCCACGCCGGTGAAGCTCGGGGCTCGGATGCTTCCATCCAGGAGCTGCTCTGCACTTGTTGGTGTCTGTGACCTCGCGTCCCTCCGTTGTCGCGCATTCTGACATTCTGGGAGTCGGGAATCAAGGGATCGAGAGCAGAAAATGTGAGATGAGGGAAAGAGGTGCTCGTTGCCTACTTTGTTTGTGCTTCTGTTTGCTAACCCCCCCCCCCCCCACCACATTCGTGCTTCCCGTATGACCGAATGAGGCCTCTGAGTAACGAAAATAAACCCCGGGCTACGGTAAAGTCATCATACCAGGCACCGTGGCTGGATGCGAAATGCATCCGAACAACTGCTCTCAATTAAACAGTAACTGATACGTTACGAGGACGAAAAAGAGCAAAATACTGGAAAACAAAACAAAACCACTAAGGCACTGCAAGGAAAAACAAAGCAACAATGTGTGGATCACTGGATGCGGGGGAAAATAATACGAAATAGTTAGTGTGTCACAAGGCGATGCAGCGCAGTCGACGTACCAACGTGTCGTGTTGCCCATGAAGATTGTGCGTGTCTCTATACAATATTTGCATATTATTGACAGTTTGTGGTTATGTTCGTACGCAGATGAAATGAAATACCCTTCGAAAGCACAATCACTCTTGGGTGATACTGGTTTGTTGGGTGTTTACTCTTCGTTTACCTTCATGTACCTCCGCCTTGTGCACCGTGCAATGGGTTACTGCAGCTGTCGCACTGTATGCAGTTACAAAAAATGGATTTATGGAAGAATGGTATCGGGTTTCTAATGATCCAGTTTCAGGATCAAATCCCAACTCTCGTAGCTCTTCACCAGCATGATATTTACGATGACACAGCGTGTGGTTTCATCAGGATAGGGAGACGAAATGGGTCTTGGAAGCAAGAGCGGAGCGTGGCCTGTCTGATCCGAAGCGTCTGGGGAGAGGCTGGTTGCTATTATGCAAGCGCTAGACAGGGACAGGACAGGCTTGATTGGGAAACACGCATTCCGCTCTTCTGGGCCCGGGCCTGGGTTCGACCCCCGCGCTGGAAGGCAACGCCGCTTTCATTGACATGGGTCACACAGCTATAAATGCAGGTTCGGGGTTTGAGATTTTCAGCTTTTCTACCACCTTCTCCTCAGCAGAGGTGGGTATAACACGCATACGCATTTTCTGAACCGCTTGTCCCATACGGGGTCGCGGGGAACCGGAGCCTAATCCGGCAACACAGGGCGTAAGGCTGGCGGGGGAGGGGACGCACCCAGGATGGGACGCCAGTCCATCGCAAGGCACCCCAAGCGGGACTTGAACCCCAAACCCACTAGAGAGCAGGACCCAGTCCAACTCACTGCACCACTGCACCCCCCAAGAGAATAATTGCTCAAGTAAAAGTAGAAATCCAGATTTTTTTAAAAAACTACTTAAGTACTGATACTTTGAATCAAACGGAGCTTTTAAAGTAAGAACACCTAGCAATGCTGAGAGCTGCAATATACAGTTTGAACTCATTTACTAAATACATTATATCTGCTGTGCAAATAAAACTGGACATTGACTTTATGAATTAGACTAATAAAATATAAAAGTACAATACAAAGGCCATGGTCTGTTAGGTGTTATTATTAGCAGTGATTCGCTTTCCAAGCTGACTTACAGTTTTAGGTTTATATACTTAGCCGATTACAAAAGTTATCTCTTTATACAGTTAGGTAACTTCACACACACACACACACACACCCATCATCTGAACCGCTTGTCCCATATGGGGTCGCAGGGAGCCAGAGCCTAACCCGGCAACACAGGGCATAAGGCTGGAGGGGACACACCCAGGACGGAATGGCAGGACATCACAAGGCACCCCAAGCAGGGCTTGAACCCCAGACCCACCAGAAAGCAGGACCCAGGCCAACTCACTGCGCCACCGCACCCCCCAGTTAGGTAACTTAAATGGGACAATTCAGTATTACCCTACTGTAGTACCCCAGAACAAGGTAGAATACTTACCCTGAATACCAATCTGATTGATGTCACTGCTGGCGAACTTGAACAACGAAATCTGCAAAAGAAGTCCATTGACAGTCCAATTATGTTTCTAATGGTTCACCTTCAAAGTGGCTCTTAGTGACAATGGCTATTGAAGTGCACCAGTAATACTGTAGTAATACTGACTTGATTCATTGGAAGGAGATTTAAAGCATCAATTGTGGCACAGCAGCACGGTGAGTAGTGCTGCTCTTTCATAGCACCTGGGTGGTGTAAGAGGACATGGTTTTGATCCCCACATGTTCTCTGTGTGGGTTTCCTCCCACAGCCTGAAGACATGCTGTTCAAGCTCCCCAACAGTGTGTGTGACAGAGAGAAGGTGTTTTATTGTTGAGTGACCCAGTGTAAGTCGTGTATCTAGCAGTGTAAGTTACCCTGGTGAATAAGGTGCGTGGGCTGGTAACACTACATAGAGTTCATTGGGAGTCACTTCGGAGAAAAGCATCTGCTGAATAAATAAACGAAAATGGAGTTTAAAAAGTTGAAACATTAAATGTGAAAAAGTAGCCAATACAGCTAAAGTACATTTTTCTCTGCAAACATATGGCAGCCAAAGTAAAAAGTCCCGATAACACACATTACTCTGAAAAGTAAAATTTCTGCAATATTTTACTCAAGTACACATTACAGCCTAAATGTAACTCATTATTAATCACCTCTATTCTCAGGTGACCCAACAATTAAAAGCAATATCTGCCCTCAACCATACTTTCTAACGACAAAGTAATTTCGGAACATCGTCTCTGAGCGTCTATCCGTCCGCATGCCAGCAAATACGTGTACCTGCGCGCACACGCACGTGTCCGTGTATTTTCGTTAGCTGAGTCTTTGCACAGTCTGCCATCAAGCAGCTTCTCTTTTTGCACTGGGCTAAACATTCACTTCCTGCCACCTCAAGCTCACTTCCTGTTGACTGCCGTCCCTAGTTTTCTTCTCCTGGACCGTTGCCTTTCCCCACGACCGACGAGTCCGTCGGCTGCCCAATCCCACGTCGAACCGACGAGTTCGCTTTCCCCAGAGCAGCCCGTCATGTGGGTTCCTCTTGCACCGTGTTGGCCGGTTAGCGGTAGCGCTGTGATCTGCTATCTTTTCTTCACCGTCTCGGACCTTCCGAGTGCGAGGAAGGCCTTGGGTCGGGACCGAGCGGGTGCGGTACGATGACCGCTACCTCCTAGCGGCCTCCGCCGAGAACCGAGCCTCGCGTTCTTTGAGGAGGCACGGGGTTGCAGAGAGCTCCTTCATTCGCATTTCTAAAATAACCCTTAATTACATGGATACTTTTTGGACACTGCTTTGTTTAAGAGAATGGCAGCGACAGGAATGGTATTTCTGCTGGCCTGGAGCGCCGTAGTCTCTGCTAACCACATTTCTGTTACATTTCTGTTTCCAGCATCTCCAGCGTTTCCAGTCGCCAGCGCTAACGTCGACAAGGTCTGCTCCGCTCCAGCAGAAGGGAAAAAAAGAGACCTCGGTTTTCTGTCCCGGATCAATTCGTCCGAAAAGTAAGGTCTTGAGCTAACAAAATGGCTTGTGCATGCGCAAAAACGACGAGCTCTTCTTTTCCCATCCCGCTCTCCTTCACGGGCCTCGGAAGCCACTGGAAAGAAGCAAAAGCTGCTGGGACTTTGCCGCACTAACTCGAGCTGGTCTGCGTGTTTCCGCATTTTCGTTCCTACATCTAGAGCCCCGTCCTCGGGCTGCGTGTCAGAATCTGAGATAAGGGAGACGTCGCTGCACGTTTCTTGCCGGAGCGTTTAACGATGATGGGTTGAGACGGAGCCGATTTCCGTCATCTCGGAGCAATGCCGAGTAACTCGGCCCGGTGGTTTGTTCCGTTCCTGTGGGGAGCTCTCTTGCCCAAGTGCTCTTGGAGCGAGCCGCGGAAAGGTCTTTGGGACGCAATGGTGTAACACGAACACCGTGGTGGGAATAGTGAAATGGAACACTGCTTCGTTTCCAGTGCCTTTATCTCTCGCCGCGCGCCGCGTGGTTTGCAGTTGAACGGCGATGGATTCCGACAGGGCGAGGGACCGGATGTTGGCCCTGTTAGAGCAGTTAAATCATGGAAATACGCTCGAGGAAACAGTGCTAATGTCTCCCTGATATAACCTCCCTCTCCCTCCCTCCATTCCTCCCTCCCTCCCTCCATTCTTCTTCAAGTTTGGACTTGTGGGCAAAAATAATTTAATTGCCTTTAAGTTAAATGTAAAGAGGAGAGGAACGAGAACTGCGAGCACAACCTGCCAGTTCAGAAAACGTGAATCTTTTTTACTTTCATCAAGTCTCCTTTTCAGAAACCACAGTTGGCATCATTTCAAGGGAATGTGGATGGGGCACAACGATGGGCGTATCAATCCCATGTCACCGATTTGCTCTTTTTTATCAACATTCTGCTGCTTACCATGTCTATACCCCTAATCCCACTTCTCCCACCAATTAAAGAATAACTATGTTTTTTGGTTTATAAAAGTGTAGCCATCTTTCACATACAGACAACCCTCTACTTACATAAATTCCATCCATCTCTCTTTCATCAACAACTTCTTACCCCAAGTGGGGTGACGGTGAGCCGGAGCCTTACCCAGCAACACAGGGCACAAGGCCGAAGGGGGAGAGGACACGCTCGGGACGGGACACCAGTTCGTCGCAAGGCACCCCGAGGGGGGCTCGAATCCCAGACCCCCTACACGGCAGGCACTGGCCAAGCCCGACGCACCACCGTGCCATCCCTTACATAAATTCGATTTACGTAAAAACCCCCGGCATACACATTATTTACGGATAACGCTTACACAAAACGTCGGAAATACGTTAAGCGCAAGTCGGAGTAGCAGTAGCTGAGGTGGAAAAATTAGTAACGTTATTATGTTGAATGTTGGGGGAGGAGGGGAATCTGACATCCGTAAATTTCGACTTACCTAAGGGGGTGGAAGAACGGTCCATTTGCGTAAGTCGGGGGTGTCTGTTTCTTAAAATGAAAACCCAACAATACTCTGAGCTGGGAAAAAAAGGAAACACAACGACCGAGGGAGGATGCGCTTGGAGTCGCCTGTGGCGAGCGGAGAAAGCCTTGTCACTTTTTCCATGTCACGCCTGAGCAGCCCATGCTTCTCTCTCCCACTCGCTCCCCCCTCCACCTCCTTCCTCTCCGCTAGAGGAAGATGTACCCTGATTTCCGGAAAACGGGATTACTTTAATCTCAGTGCATGCGAAAAAATCCACGGAGAACACCCCCCCAATCCCCCAGCCGCTCTTCGGCTTCCCGGTTTCCGCTGACCTTTGCAAAACTCCTGATTCATCCCTGTTTCATCAGTTTAGCGCCCGTTTGTTTGTGTGTTTGCTCTCAGAGAGAAGGGATGCCCGCTGCTCATCGTGTACCATCCAGTCGTGAAGGAGCCACACGGGCCTGTCCATTGTGATCATTGTAGAGCCTCCGACGCTACATTCAGACGCAGTCCACACTGAGCTTAGTGGGCATGTGTCCCGAACTGATTTACCATAGACTTTCCCTGAAGTTACATGTTTTACAGCGAATTCAGACTGAGAGGCACCTGCCTCGCAGCACACAGAAGATGCAGACGACACGTTGCTCAACAGAGCAGTGATCCTCAGCCTACAAGGTCCTGGGCTTATGGGTTATGAGTGGGGATGTTGGGGAGGGGTTCAGAAGGCAGGACGCTCAACCTTGGCGGGACCCCGCTTCTGCCACCACCTGGACGAGCAATCTGGACAGAGGAAGAAGCCCAACGGCTCTGAGCACGAGCCCACCGCTTTGCCGGTGCCGCTTGCGATGCATCGGATGCCCGCTTTGACAGCCCTTGGCACCTCCGAGGTGCCCGCAGTCTCCGTATCGCAGCCCCCTCCTCTATTCCAGTGACTCTAGCCCAGTGTTGTTTCCTTTCCACATGTTTACTCCCCCATCACGCAATCCTTCGTGCTCATTTTTAATTAGCCGCAATCAGCAACGGGCTGGAACGCAAAGCGGAGAGCGAAGGGTGGAGGACTCCATTCTCGAGAAGGGTTGAAAAACGCCGCTGAAATTCCTCTCTTTTTGCCTGGAAAAGGAACGCTCCCTGACACTTGGATGCCATCCACAGCGGTTTATTAAGTGAGGCCAGTCAAGCAAGCCATTACATCAGCATGTGGCCAGCGCTGGCTACCGTCGAGTGCAGCGCTCGCATGCGAAGCAGAAGTGGCCTCCAGTTTGCATTAACAAGTCAGCGGAGGAGGAGGGGAAGAGGACGAGGGGGAAAATGTGTTTTTGTTTAAGGCTTTTGCTTTCCTTTAAAGTGGCTAAGCACCGACCTCAGACACCGGCATCGGCAGGGGACGAGGGAGCCTGGCAGTCAGTCGCCGTGGAAACGGAGGAGCCGCGATTGCTCTGGAAGTCCCCTCCAAGCAGACACCGAGCTGTTTCGAAGTTAGCTGCGATGCCGCACGTCCAACAAATTCGTGCTGTGATTCCTTTTCGTACTTCGGTACCGCCGAAGCGCCGTTCCAAAGTGATGGCCATTTCGGCATTTGCAGCGACCTCTCAACTGGCGGGATGTCTCCTACCGTCTGCTCTTGCCTCCTTCTGCTGGCTGAGCACTTTTTTTCCTTTCTTGCCACTTTTAGAGTTTCAGGTTCCGGCTACATCAGCAGCCGTGTGTCAAAGGTTATCCTCGGAAATGACGGCGAATGAAATAATAGCGCTCCTCGCTTTGCCCCGTATCGATAGTGCGTCTCCTCGCTTTGTCCGGTGTCAGCAGTGCCTGGTGTGCACTTAATGAATGAGGAGAAGACACAGATAGCACGGGGGGCTCCTGGCTTCCTGGACCAAACATAATAATAGGAAACATTTTTTTATGCACATCGAAAGAAAACGTTCTTCACCGGAGGATATGATGTCACGGGCCCAAAATTTTCTCTCTTTTTTGGCGGATCCGCTCAGTGGAGCTGTTAGTTTCACTTCCCCATGTCGGTGTGCCCTCTCCAAGAACACTTTCCCAGGGTATTCCAGCAGATTTCCTGTCTTCTGTTGCAGAAATTCTGAACCGGACCCCCTCCGCTTCCTCCCTCTCTCTCTCTTGCGCATGATGTCTCGCTCCACTTCCCTTTCTGCTGATCCACCAACACGCTCTCCTCTCTCGTCTTAAGGCCATTTCTTTGGCCGAGTCGCTCTCGTTCGTTTACGATTAATACAACTAGGCTGACCTTTGACCCTGCAGTCTAGGGTCGGCCTTAGAGTTCCCAGCGATTGCAGGTTCGAATCCCACCTCTAGCTGTAGTCATCTGGCTGAAAGTCCAGAGTCACGTCACCCATGATCTCTTAAGTTCATGCAAGGTGCAAATGTTCATGATGATGCCCGGATCAGCCCTTCACACAGCTACCCCTGTAACGTAACGCGAATGTTTATATGTATCTCAAAAAAAAAATTACTAGGAAGGTGATGAGGAATCGTTGATATTCGGATAAAGTTTTATGCAGCTACACGTGTGATAAACGTTGCTTCATATGGCGGAAAGAAACAAACTAAGTGAACGTAAGAATCACACGTCTGCATCCAAGTGTGTCTGGTAATGTAATGAACGCATTGTATTTTCTATAAAATATGCGTCCGCTAAATGAATACATGTAAATGTAAATGTTTTACCCTTGAGCGACACGTCAACTGTAAAATTACTGCAGTACAAACAAAGAAAACCGGGGAGCTGTGTAAACGGGCAAATAATTGTAGCTGTTATATAATTTATTTATACGATAACTGTCGGTCGCTCAACATCGCGAGTTGCTTCGGAGAAAAGTGTCAGCTAAACGTAATGTGAATATGGAGGCCCTACCTGTCTGCTTTTGTTTCGTCGCGTTAAGCTGGGGGGCAACGACCCCTCCCCGGTGCCCTCCTCCCTCACGCACCAAGCTCATAACACGGCTATTTCCAGAGCCACCTCCATGGAAACAATAACCCTCTAAACTGCCTTAACAAGCTCGCGGGAGACCACCTGCTCTCGGACGTGGCTCCCAGGCTGCGCTTCGGATTATTCGGTCATTTATCTGCTCGTTCGGGAGCTGCTGAGCGGCCAGGCCAACCGACAAGGTCACGTGACCCTGTTCGCAGCACAATACGTCCAGTTCCGAGTTGGCCCCCGGTTTAAAAAACGGTAACGCGCAATATTGCGCAACACGTGTCCTCGTAGTTGTATTGCAGCGGAGAAATTAATAAAAGATGCACTTCGGAAGTCAGTTGGGTTGGAAAATTATCCAAAAAAAGAATTTTCGTAAAGCACCAAGGATAGAATAACAATTACGTTTTCATAACATTTCCGGTGATTTAATGATGCACCGTTGGCTGAGAGTATAAACAGATAAACATGATGAAAAATTATTTACATATATCATATTTAAAATATCATCATGTAGTCGTGATATATTTTAAGGTTATATAACCGTGTAATTGTAAGTCACCTTGGACAAGGGGGCTGCAAATCATGGTCAATAATAATCCCTACCAGACTGTTGCCTTTGTTTTGTGTTTTTGTGTTTTATTAGTCCAGTTGCCAATGTTCAATTTTATTTGCACAGCAGATGATGCTGCATTTTACAGATCCCTTGCGTAAGTTGCTTTAACTCTTTGCGCATGCATTTGTCACCCTGCCACCCTGTAAACTGCTCTTTAACAGCACCTGCCGGATGAATAAATGTAGATGTAAACGCGGTGCAGGTTTTGACGGCCGTGTAGGAGGAGGACGAGGGCATGACGGAGTGGATTTGATTTGTATGTGATGCCGGTAGACGCAACATTGAAGAGATTAGGAGGTTTTCCAAGGGCGTAAATCTTCAGCCCATAAACCATTTACATTCACAAATGCATAAAGGCTTAGTGTAAAATAAAGCCAAACAAACATAAGGATTTAATTTCAGTCGTCCCAGCCAATTTCCTGATATATAAACAACATGCAAGACGAAAAAAGCACGGGTGAAGCGCGGATCTCGAACGCTGGGATGCCATCTGTAAAGATCATCTGATAAGTGAAGCAGGTGAAATATGTCAGATTGCGTTTCGAGCTATTTAAACACCTTGGGCGGAACACAGCAAGACTGTTCGATCAAAAAAAAAAAAAAACTGTGCAGGTCTTCATTCGTACACGTATGTTTTTATGCAATGTCTGTGCATTTCGGGTTGCCGACGGCGACGCTGCAGCAAGCCGTGCGTCCGCGGTCGTGCTGCTCTGTACCAGTTAGCGATCGGAAAGCATTAAATCAGCGCAGCGGAGAGGCAACAGAGGACCTGCTCTCGACGGAGGCTGAAAGAGGCCTAACGGCAAGTTCCTCTCCTCCCGGGGCCCTCAGCGCGATGGCCTTTGTAATGTATATCAACTTCTGGGGCCTTTTAACCTGCCAGCGCATTGTTCTGGCCCTGGGTGCCGGACGCGGGGGTGGGGAGGGTCGGCTGCATTCTTTATGCAAATGAGAGCTGGGCCGGCTGGGCGTCTGCAAGGGACGACGCCGACCTCGACACGCGGCCCGACCTGAGCAGATGGCTGGGCAGGGCTCCGGTGAGCCGGCACTAATAGCGTGTGCCATGTCACATTGTCCGGGGCCGATGGCCGAGTCCCCCCGCCCGTGCGCCCCCCCCCCGCACGCTCCTCTCCGCGGCAGCTGGAGAGGCGGCCGTCCGGTGAGGCCCGGGCCCTGCTGTCACCCGTTCGCCCTCGCACCCCTGGCCTCTCGCTCTTGGGTTCAACCGCCAACCGGTTCCCTCCGCTCCTTCAGGACGCCTGCAATAACCCATCCGACAGCACGGCCCGCATGGGCCTTTTTCTCGTTTTTAATGCTTTTTCTAAGGTTCCTCGACGTTTCAATTTCGCTCTCTCGCTCCGACTACGCCGTCTCTGTCTGGAAGAAGGGATCCGGGTGACGCGCCTCGAGCCTCGCCTCTGCTGCTCTCCTTTCTTCGATGTCTATTCTCTTCACCTATTGGTGGGGAATCAGACCCCACCTGCTGCAAATGTACAGATGTCTTGTAGGCCAGAGGCAGAGAGGCAAGCTGCTCTTAGTCCCGCCCACCTTTAGCAGCTTCGGGACGCACTGCGATCGCATCAAGCCCCGACTTGTCTTCCACTGCACGATCTCTCTGGGTCTTCTTATTCCCCAGGTGTGCTGGTGGATACCGGTCTACATGTCTAGAATACAGCGCCGCTCCAAAGTGTGCGAACCCCTTGTGTCCCTTAGTTTTACTGCGAAACGGGTATTTAATGAGAATCGGTGTTTCTCATGTGACACAATAGGTGTGTGACGACCAATTCCATATGTTGCTTCAGAGGAAATCGTGTGTGTGGTAGAAACACACAAGTACTGCAGGTGTAAAAATAAGTGAAGCCCAAGTTAAACTGGTTAAGCCAAGTAAGTAGAGTCAGGAGTGTAAATCATGGTCATTTCTTCATTTTATACGTTTATTTTAATGTTTCAAGAATAACGACCATCCCTGTAGGGTTCACGTACTTTCAAGCAGCGGTGTACACGAGCACACGGCCCCACGCAGTACGGCCTCATCGCCGTCGCCGCCGCCATCGCGCTTCCCTCGCAGGGGTTTCGGCGGTGGTTCGAGAAGCTGCGAACAGTCGGCCGATCTGACCTTTGCTCCAAGTCGTCTTTTTTCTCACGTGACGCCTTTATTCGAAAGTGTCAAAATTCCCCTTTCGCTGACAAAAATACTCGTGCTGCTGAAGACCGACATCAATGGAGCATGAGAGGTGTTTAATGTCTCGTGGCGGAACGCTAAACGGTACCTTTTCGCTGTCGTCGGGCTGTCCGTTTATGGTGATTGATGGGCGGGGCGGTGGGGGCGGGGGCGGGGGGTGCCCTAAAGTGTCTCGACAGGTCCGTGTGCAGCAGGGCGGCCCCAAGCAGTCTTACTCCTAAGCCTCTCGCTTTCCCTTTGTGCGCCGAGTCTCGTCCCGATCCCTTCCCTCGTCCTCCTCGTCCTTCAGCCGCATCTGAGATCTTCAACCCCACACATCTGTTCTGGATTTTTTTGTAATCTGAAACATTTGTTGCTCGTTGTCTGTGTATGTAATAATGTTGTATTTGTAAAGTATTAGGAAAACACATGCGCGCACACACACACACACACACACACACACACACACACACATACACACACGCACATACACACACTTTCAGCTCTTGTCTTGCTTTGCAGCTTGATGAGGGTTTGTGTCTGTTGGCTTGCATACACACACTGCTGTGGAATGGTGGTTGGGAAACGGCCCATGTGACAGTAGAAATATTGGTTTGAATCCCAGGTGGGTCGGCGCTATTCTGTGGGTTAGAGTCGATGTGGGGGGTTGGGGGGGGGGGCAGCGGTCAGAGCCCAGCTACTCTGGGCCCAAATTGGAGACACTGCAGCAATTGCATAACGTCGTGAGGTTTGCACAAAGCATTGCCTGCCTTTCCGCGTGCAGTCGAACCCTCGCCATCTGGGCAAGGCCGCTTCTCCCGTCCCCTGGCCGCTCCGCGTGGACGCGTACCCTGCTATCGCTCACATTTACATCGACATTTACATGCACGATGTCGCCCGCTTGCTGCTTCACCGCCGCCTTTGCACGGTTAACGCACCATTACTAGCAAAAGCAGAAGTGTTTCGTCAGACGTTGCCAGCAGCGAGCAGATTTTCTGTTGTGGCAACAGCGGCAGGATGCTGATCGTTTGCTCTAATTTGTCCCCTTTTTTCGGTCCCATTTCTGTGTTTGTCTCATGTCCTGCGGTAAGCAATCAAACAACTTTTGACTCTGCGGCTGGCCGAAGGCGGATGCTCACGCTGCAGTCAGTCACAGAAGAGTGCGGTCACTCTCAGTTGCAGAGGATCCTTAAAATATGGGAGCAGCTGCCATCGCCCCGCAGCGAGGCACACTTGGTCATTGCCAATCTCCGTCACCCAGGGCCTTCACGTCAGGGTCCCCCCATGATCACAAAGTACCTCCCAATTCTTATTTACTTACTGATTTGTTGATTTATTTATTTCAAGTTTTCTTTCTGCTGCTGAGGGTTGCCATACCAAATGTCATTGTATTGCATACAATGACAATAAAGTTTCTTATCTTATCTCATCTTTTCTTATCTTATCTTATCTTATCTGCAGTCACAAAGTCTACGTGATTCCAAGATGTGTATAAATTTCCTTTAATGTTCTTTTGACCCACAACTGATTATTTCTCCAACCGCTTGGACTCAGTTATGGTTTACCTGCATTATGGTGAATTTAGTGGTAATTAGAATACTTTGTGTTACGGAGTATTTGAGTGATGATATTTGATTAATTTGCAATTTATCTGCTCAGAGGTCCAACCAATAAGTCGCTGGTTCCCATAGATATGTTTTTGTAACAGAGGAGACTGAAGAAGGGCATCAGCTGCATGACGATCCATCCATTTGTTTTCAGAAACCAGTTGTCCAGTGCTGGGTTGTGCTGGTCTGGAACCTGTCCCACAAGCATAGGGTCCCCTGAATGAGACACCAGTCTACAACAGGGCAGTAATACACACTTATTCACTCACAAGGACACACACTATCGGTAACTTACAGCCTCCAGTTCACTTGAAGCATGTCTTTAGCCTGTGGGAGGAAACCAGAGCACTCGTGAAAACTATGAGAGCATCCAAACTCCACACCAGCAGAGCCTGAGAAAACCCATGACCACAGTAACGGTCCTGAAGCTGCGAGACACCAGTGAGACCATCTGTCTTCTATTAGAATGATGGCAACAGTGGTCATAATGACAATGATGATGATGATGATGATGATGACACCAATAATAATGTAAATCGTTTGTGTTATTTCATGTCAATGTACTTAATTTACTTTCTTTTTGCCTTCAGTGATACTGCTGTATGATAACATTATAGGAACCTAAGCTGGATTTTCTATGTTCCTCTCTCCTGTGCTGCCTTGTCAAGTTGTGTTTATAAGAGTTGCCTTCGCAAGAACACACTTTCATAGGACTTCAGCTTGCGTGCGATACCACCTCCGATTCCAGCCAGAACTCGGTCGCTTCTCCATGTCTCCCACCAAAGGTTACAGAATTTAGTTTGCGTAAAAGAACCAGGAATGGCTGGTGTCCAGTAAATTCATGTGAAGAGAGGTCTGCGGAATAATGACTCTCTCAGCAACTACCAGGCGGATCAGAGCCCATTCTTTGACGGGAAGGACTTTATTTGTCTTTGAGAAATTGAATGAGTTACAGATTTTTTAAAAAAATGGAAAGCAAAATAAAAATGATATTTATTCATTTAGTAGACGTTTTTCTCCGAAGTGATGTACGTCTCCGAGAACAACGCAAAAAAAGCGCATTACATCAAAAGGAGAGCTCTAGAAAGACACATGATCTCGAATAGGGTTTGTCTCATACCATGGTATTATACAAGAAACTATATGTAAGTGAGTAGGGGGTGCGGTGGCGCAGTGGGTTGAACCACAATCCTGCCCTCCGGTGGGTCTGGGGTTCGAGTCCCGTTTGGGGTGCCTTGCGACGGACTGGCGTCCCGTCCTGGGTGTGTCCCCTCCCCCTCCGGCCTTACGCCCTGTGTTATCGGGTAGGCTCCGGTTCCCCGTGACCCTGTATGGGACAAGCGGTTCTGAAAATGTGTGTGTGTGTGTATATGTGAGTGTTTTCAGCGTGATGTAATGCATGTTTATGGAGCACCGAGTCGGAGAGAGAAGCATTTTCAGACCCTTCTTGAATGTTGAGAGGGATTCAGCAGTTCCGAGTGACAAAGGGAGTTCGTTGCCAAAAAAATTGGAAAAAACTCTAAAATACTCCAACATTTTAATATAAAGAGACCATTTACCACACTTTCATACTACGAGTGAGTGTTTTACTAACTATTATTGTCAATGGACTTCTGCAGTTAGGCTCCTTCATTCCTGTGAACTCTTATTCATGAGGTTTTGTAGCCCAGATTTTTTTCAGTGTTGTGCAAGGAAATGTGAAGAGCTTATGGCAGAACAGTTCATGCAGAATGAAATGTTTTTGTTCACTGGCACTGCACAGCATTGCACTCATTTATTTTGGCTCCTTCTTATTGGGCTCAAACGGTTGCAGAAACTCTACGCCATTTTTAAAAGAAAATATTGCTGCTGAAGATGTAGGATGTCGCTGTGTGAACCACAATGTCGTATTCTGAGAACCTGGAGATAAAGCACAAAACCACATCCTCATAACAAACATAATAATACACTAGTGGTACAAAAACTGCTGATGATTAAATATGACTCAATCTGGATTCTGTAAAGGAATCTAATGCATCTAGTAAGTCGAGGGAAAAGAAAGTTATAAAACACCACTTACCACTAATAATTTGGAATATGTTTGGAGAGCAGCTAACCGTTACACAAACACAAAAAAAATGTGTAAGGGAATGTATATTACTTGTCCATCCCTATTTCTGTATTATTCACATTACATTTATTTATTTAGCAGACGCTTTTCTCTAAACCGACTTCCGATGAATTCTGTGTAGTGTTATTAGCCCAGACACTTTATTCACCGCAGTGATTTACGCTGCTAGATACACTACTTACAATGGGTCACTCATCCATACCACACTCTGTCACTCACACACTATGGGGGAACCTGAACAGCATGTCTTTGGACTGTGGGAGGAAACCAGAGCACCCAAAGGAAACCCACACAGACACAAGGAGAACATGCAAACTATATGGCACTGGACATGTGTCCGTTGCTGTACAACTAGAGTCTTTTCAGTAATTCATTTAGCTGATGCTTTTCTCCAAGGAGACTTACAGCGTTAAGCAACTTACAATTATTTACACATTTATAAGGCTGGGTAATTTTGCGGGAGTGATTTAGGGTAAGTACGTTGCTCAAGAGTACTTGAGCTAGAGGTGGGGCTCAAACCCATGACCTTTGGATCCACGGGCAGCTAACCCCTACACTACCAGCTGTCTGCAGTGTTACTGGTGTTTCGGTTCATCGAAGCGGGCAAATGGAAACTCCGGGAAAGGGTTAGTCACCGGGACCCGTCCGACAGTTTTACGCCCCGAAAAGGACTCAAGAATTCCAGTGCTGTGAACTCTCCCTTCCTGTTTATTCTCATCCCAGCGTCTGCAGATAAAATGTACATTGAAAGTAAACCATCCGCAAAGATGGCTTTGCGACGCGTGCCTCGTCACATCCGTCCAGCGTGTTGCATTCAAACACTCCCAAAGTCCCGAACGTTGTGAGAAAAGCCACTGCTGGGGGTTGGACTTCTGGCGATGATCTTCGCCATGACAAAAATTCCCAGTAAGTATCATCCTCCCGGCGTGTTTGTTTGAACTGAAGGGGTGTTTCTATTTTTAACCCCCATTTCGTCTCCTCTTTCTGCTTTGCGTGCCATTGATTTTTCTTCCTGGCGACTTTGTCCTTCAGAAAGCAAAGTGTCTGTCACGCCGTCCTCATCCTCCCATTTCTTACACCGTCGCCCAGCGGAAATAATCTTTGGGGCTTTGCACGATGGCCAACGCTCATCGGAGAGCGGAAGAAATCAATCCACCTCCAGGTTTTGTCATGTGGGGCTGCTCAAGCCTGTGGATGAGAATAATTTCAAATGACCAAAAAAAAGCACCCGGAACAGTTCTCTGTACATCTCCACAATACATTTATTTATTTATTTATCAGACACTTCTCTCCAAAGCAACTTCCAATGAACACACACCTTATTCACCAGGGTAACTTACACTGCAAGATACACTACTTACACTGGGTCACTCATCCATACATCAATCGAACACACTCTCTCTGTCACTCACACACTACGAGGGAACCTGAACAGCATGTCTTTGGAGTGTGGGAGGAAACCAGAGCACCAGGAGGAAACCCACACAGACATGAGGAGAAGACACAAACTCCACACAGACTGATCAGGGATCAAACCCGTGTCCTCTCGCACCACCCACATGCTATGAGACGGCAGCGTTGCTCGCTGTGCCACCATGCTGTCGATAAAGCGTGTTGTTCTGACCCCACGGCAGCTGCACTTGAAACGCAGCGCTTTGGAGCAGCGGCTCCCAGGGGCCTGGAAGGTGACAGACTGGAACACCACAACCTGCTGAGTTTGGGACCCTACAGCACAGATTGGTGCAGTTTGCTTGGTCTGGAACACAGCAGTCTGCAAAAGCACAGCATTCTGGGCCTTTTTCTTGCTACGGCACCAGACCGCACCTACGGGGCTTCCGGCGCTTGACCTACAACCACGTTAACATCTCAAGAGGATCCGCGCTATGACACACTACAGAAAGGTGTTGAACCAACCGGCAGATTCCCCTCTATAGCGGATGAACTGTGACATCTTAAGCTGCGTAACTTACTTTTATTAGGCATGTTCTGCCCCCAGGGCTCTCCTTGCTGGGCTTGTTTTAAACCATTACCCCCCCCCCCCCCCCCCCCCAACACACAGTCATGCTTTCATTACCAAAAGGCTGCAGGGGCAAAAACAAGAGTTCCCATGTGGTTAGGGTTTGCGTTCACATATTCAGGTTAATAGTTACAGCTTTTCTTCATTTACAGCCGCAGTGAGGTTTAGAACCGCATTAAGGATTCAAACATTATTATCAGGCTGCTGTTTCCGCTGTGACGTCCCAGTCTGGTCGCAGTGTGTGTATAAGGATCCACGAAGAATCGTAGATAACGTGTTAAACATGCGGCAGCGATTGAGTATTGCCCTGCTCCGCCGCCCGTCTGCTGGCCCAAGGCTCCCACCATAAGCACTTCGTAGGAGCCGATAGGCAGGGCACCCCGGGCCGCTCGGAGCGCAGACGCCGAGAAGCCATGTGACGCGTAGAAGGCGCATAGGAGAAGATGCCGACCCAACGTGGGCTCTTCAGTTGGGGTGGTTCCGTCGTGAAAATGCACCAATGGCTCTGTGTTCACGGTTAGGTATGAAGGTGTGCTCCGCCCACCTTGACTCTTCCCCTGGGACCTTCACGGCTTCTGTTCCATGAGAAGGTGGAGCGACGCTATTGGTTCTGCTGAACAAATCCCTCGCACAACACAGATTGTTTGGAGGACGATGTGCCAAGGAACCCATCCAGCGTCTGTGGCTGCAGTCATGAGCATCCGAAAAAAATTACCATCATTACGACAATGTTACTAACTGAATTATTACAGCACAGCAATTTTTACTGCAGTAATAATGAAGTGAACAGTAGTCATTGTTACAGTACAACTATTGCATTATTACAGTATAGTAATTGTATAATTATTACAGAATTCTTATATTACATTTATGTTTATTTATTTATCAGACACTTTTCCCCAAAGTGACAAACATCTTATAGAAAATACAATGTGTTCATTAGCAGGAAGAGACACTTAGATGCAGACGTGTGATTCTTAAGTGCAGTTAGTTTGTTTCTTTCCACCATATGAATCAACGTTCATCACACGAGTAGCTGCACAACTTTATCCAATATCGACAATTCCTGATTGCCTTCCTAGTAATGACTTTTTTCTGAGATGCATAGAAACATTTACATTTATTCACTTAGCAGATGCTTTTTTCCCAAAGCAACTTACAACGAATACTATGTAGTGTTATGAGCCCACACACCTTATTCACCAAGGTGACTTACACTGCTAGAGACACTGTTTATAATGGGTCACTCATCCATACACCAGTGGAACACACTCTCTCTGTCACTCACACACTATGGGTGAACCTGAACAGCATCTCTTTGGGGTGTGGGAGGTAACCAGAGCACCTGGAGGAACCCCACACAGACACAGGGAGAACGTGCAAACTCCACACAAACTGAGCAGGGATCGAATCCATCTGCTTTTGCACCACCCAGGCACTGTGAGACAGCAGCACTACTCACTGTGCCACTATGCTGCCTAAGGAGTAGCTCTGTAAAGGTTTATCTGGGCACCATCTTACAGTTATAGAGCATGAACATTTACACCTTACATGAACTTAAGAGATGATGGGTGAAGTGAGTCTGGAAGAGGTGAATTTTAAGACCCTTTTTAAATGTGTACAGAGATTCAGCAGTTCTGAGTGACAGGGGGAGGTCGTTCCACCGCAACGGAGCCAGAACCGAGAACCTCCGTGCTTTACCTTTCGTGAGGGGGACCACCAGGCGGGCAGATGTGGAAGAGTGAAGCAGTCTGGTTGGGGTGTCCTTTAAATACAACCGATTAATTTTTATTCATTATTTATATCTATATAGGGGTGCGGTGGCGCAGTGGGTTGGACCGCAGTCCTGCTCTCCCGTGGGTCTGGGGTTCGAGTCCCGCTTGGGGTGCCTTGCGACGGACTGGCGTCCCGTCCTGGGTGTGTCCCCTCCCCCTCTGGCCTTACGCCCTGTGTTACCGGGTAGGCTCCGGTTCCCCGTGACCCCGTATGGGACAAGCGGTTCTGAAAATGTGTGTGTGTGTGTGTGTATATTTAAAGGAGCTGGAGCTGTACAGAGCAGAGCATTTGCAGCGAAATGGGTGCAATGTCATATCTGTTCTGTTGATGCTCGAGTTTGTGCAGCGATACACACTTGCAGCTGTGAGGCTTCCTGGAGCCCCTTTCGGCCAACGCACTGCACGTGTTCCCAAGAGGAATGAAGCCACTCGCAGAGTTCAGTCTCAGGACCTCCCCGAGTGAACCGAAAGCCCAAAAGTGCGGTGATTCATCACACTTCTTCCTGCTCAGATGTAAAAATGGAAAACAAAACCTTGGCCTAAAAGCACTTTTCTTCCTTCATCCTCAGTATTTCACATTATCATTATTATTATTATTATTATTTTATTTATTTATTTATTTATTGGGGGGCGTGGTGGTGCAGTGGGTTGGACCGGGTCCTGCTCTCCAGTGGGTCTGGGGTTTGAGTCCCGCTTGGGGTGCCTTGCGACGGACTGGCGTCCCGTCCTGGGTGTGTCCCCCTCCCCTTCCGGCCTTATGCCCTGTGTTGCCAGGTTGGCTCTGGTTCCCCGTGACCCCGTATAGGACAAGCGGTTCAGAAAATGTGTGTGTGTGTGTGTATTTATTTATTTTAAATTTTATTCATTTTTCACCAGGCTTGTCTTTGGAAAGATGTTCTACTCTCCATATTTCTTCCCGCCTGCGCTCGAAATGCCGTCCTGGACAACAAAAGTGCGGAATCCGCAGAAATGCAGCGTGTCAGAGGAGAGTGAGTGACAGCTTGGGCTGCGATGGCATCTCGCTTGAGGTTCCAAGGAGGAAAATGAGGCCCACATCTGGCTGAGAGCGTGGCTGAGTCCTGAGGAATTAGATGAACGTTCCCCCTGACAATATACGCGGGGAGAATTTATAGGGGGAACCTGATGCTCGCAGCACAAGTTTGATTGCTTGTATTGGCAGCCGGTTCCCTGTTTGTACCGAGCTCTGGAGATCGGTCCTTTCCATTGAAAATAATCATTTTATATGTGCGGAGCTGAGAAAAGCGGATGCGAGATGCCATAAATTGCTTGTGCTGGAATCTGGGACGGTATTAAAATGTAATAGTGAAATCTGGACTCCCTGCTCATTCCGGACGCTCCGAACATATATAAATCCATTGGAAAGCGGCTCGATTTCGTCGATAAACCGAGATGCGAAAACGAAAAACGGAAGATACTGTGTCTTCGGGATAAAAGCCTTTGTGACGCAGTGTTGCGGACGAGTAATTTATAGATCCGACTTTGTCCCCGGTACTTCTCAAAAGTTGCAATTTCACAGTACGGCACATTTTTTTAAGTTAACAAATCTGAAGGAATGGAGACAAACACGGAATAGAAAGAAAATCTTCCACCTTTTTAAACGTCGCGGATTTGAAACTGTCCCTCCCGGAACCAGTTATGAGGGCTGCATGTGGGCCGCAGAAATATTTGTGAAATTAGTAGTAGAGTGCGGGAAGGCGGCACAGCACCTGGGTGGTGCGAGAGGACGTGGGTTCGATCCCCACCCAGGCTGTGCGGAGTTTGCATTTTCTCCCCGTGTCTGTGTAGGTTTCCTCCGGGTGCTCTGGTTTCCTCCCACAGTCCAAAGGTGTTCGTTTAAGGTTCACCCGTAGTGTGCGTTCCACTGATGTATGGATGAGTGACCCATTGTAAGTCGTGTATCTAGCAGTGTAAGTCACCGCGGTGAAGAAGGTGTAAGGGCTGATAACACTACGTGGAGTTCATTGGAAGCTGTGTTGGAAAAAAGTGTCTGCTAAATAAATAGATGTATATGCTATACCTGCAAATAAATACTACAGATGTCCTCATGTCACATGATAATATATTTACAGAGACACACACACACACACACACACACACACACACACTTTAACACTCATTATACCTAAATAAAAATTTTTTAAAAAAGGTGTAGTATTTGATTTTTTCGAGCGCGGCCCTTGTACCTGTTCTCAGTAACGATTGTGGACCTTTGCCAAAGAAGGTTGGAGACCCCTGCTTTAGAGTGACAGTCATGTCACAGCAAATCAGCTGAATGTCACATAGAGCGATAAAGTTCTCTTGCCTGAGGTTCGGCATTTTTATTTCAGTTGTGTTTCCGCCGCAGAGAGCAGCGTACCGTATCTGGGCTCAGAATAAGCTGCAGGAAGCCGTTCGTCGCGAGGGATGGGAACTCGGAGGAAGTCGAGCACCATTTCCGTCACAGCCATGAGAAAAACTGCTCACGGAGGGGATGGGAGAGTATGATGTCCAGGTGTCAGCCCAACACGGAATAAATCATTTTATTGGAAGTTTCATAACATTTCTGCACATCGAAATGTACATGTGTTATATTTCTCACGTACATTGCTTCATGGCCTGTCCACTGTAACAAAGGTGACCCTGTGCGCCCAAGTATTACAAAAAGCCCAAATTTTTAAGATACCATAAAGCCCATAACTAACAGTTTGTTAAATTGTCATTCTACTGTATTTCTCCCTTTTTTAGTCACCAGCCATGGGATGATGGCAGAAGCTGAAAATCATGTGAAGAAGATTCATGTTTTAAAAATGGCCTTGTCTTAATATTAAGAAATATTCATTTAGCTGATGCTTCCCTCCAGAGCAACTGACAATTTGAACCTACTCACAGTTATTGATCTAGAAGGGGAAATTTTAGAGCAATTTAGAGTGAGCGCTGCACTCGGGGGCAGAGGTGGGATTCAAACCTGCAACCTTTGGGTCCGAAGGAAGCAGCGCTAACCACCGTGTTGTCAAATACCCCATTTATTAGCTCTTTCTAAAATTATAAGGTTATGGAGTCTGCTGCTTGGGTTGTGATATAAAATGTGCTGTTTGGGACGTGATGTGGATCTCGTGGTTAGTAAGGTTCGAAGACTGTGTTTCATCAGACGCCGTGGTAAAGCGAGGAGGACTACAGTGTCTTCTGAGTCCTGAAGTTTGTGCGTGATTTGTGCGCGCTATTAAAATGAACCAACCAAGCGCCGCCCTGTCGAACCCTGGCGGTCCATGATACACATTAACATGAGAAGCGTGTGAATCGCGAGTGTCTGCCGTAAATCCCAGCGCCGGGCCTCCCCCCTCTCTATAATTATAAATTCTATTTACACTGCGAAGCCAAGTCACTAATTTTCCGAGGGCGACGGGACTCGATGCGCCCTTTCCCAGCCTACACAACGCATCTTGGGTCGCTTCCCCGGCCGACCGGGGGCCTTCCTCGCACCATTGTTTGTGCGGCGGGGAGGAGGCCGGAGCTCGGCCGGAGCTCGGCTCCTCCCCGCTTCTCGTGGGATCAGGGGACGTGTCGGGCCACACACACCATCAGATTCGTGTTCCTTCACATGTTTGCAGTTAGGGAGGCGAAAGTCGGGCCGCTTTCTGTGTTTCCCGCTCTTGGCGGAGCGGGCAGGATGAGAAGAGGAGGAACGCTCTGCTGGGGGTGTGTAGGGGCCGTTAGTGCCACCAGTCAGCGGGCACTTGATGGAGCTGTGACTGACACACACACACACACACACACGTGGGAAAACGGTACCGGCGCCATAAAACGCGGCGCGGCGCGGCGCGCGCACCTCTCGCGATACGACGAGCTGCGCCCCGTTCTAGTCTATTGTGAGAGTTTTCCTAGTCTCGCGTGCGTTGCGAAGTTTCCCACGCCTGTTGTTGTGGCGTCTGCCCCTTTTTTTTTTTTTTTTTTTTTCCTCTCTGTCGCTCTCAGCCCGCCGCCCCCACCCCACGCCACCCCACCCCGCCTCTTTTTTCCCGCCCCCCTTTCTCTCGCTCTCCGCCGCTCCTCCGTCTCCAGTCTGCTCGCGTGGTCTCGGCGGCTCGTGGCCCGGGAGGACGGATCTCGCGAGAGTTGGAGTTTTGGTGAGAGTTTGTGGAAGATGGCGCCTGTTGTGACAGGGTAAGTCTGAGATTCCCAGTCGATGGGGGCTGAAAGACTTAAAGTGAAATTAATTAAGTCGAGACAAATTGAAGGCGCTCGCCTCGCCGCGGACCGACGCGGCATCCCCCGTACCGTTTACGCCGTCTCTCGCCTGTGGCTCCCGGCCTTTTCTTTCTTTTAAACCTATTGTGTGTGCTTTTCTCCCACTACTAGCTACTCCTCTCAGGCTGTTGCTGCGCCGCCGAGGCGAGTCGAGCCGAGCGGAGCCATGCAGCCCTGTGGCCCTTCGCCTGTCGGGACTGCCGGCTGAACGGCCGCAGGCTCCTTTTTTTGTTCTTGGACACAAGGAGGAGGCGTTCGTAGCGGCCGCTGCGGGGAAATGTGCGTTTTTCCCTTCTCTCCTTTGTGAACTAATTCGGAATACTTACTCTCTGGTACTAGAAGAATACTACTCGCCCGTCCTGACACAAATCGAATGAAACGGTCGGTATGTTATTTCAGCAAAGACAAAGTGCGACGACGTGTAGAAACTTTGGTTTTATTTTTTTTGTAATTTATTATTATTATTATTATTATTATTTTTGCTTCGTTTTCTGTCATTTTTTGCCTTTCTTTTTAACTTAAAAGTTGAGCCGTGCGCTCAGCGCGAGCCCGTCGATTGTCCCGGAGCTCGCGCATACGTGTTCGGAACGGGAACGGTGTTTTGACACGCGCTCGCGTGTATCGATGCGTGCGCGCGCTCCAGCGTGAGTGTCGGGCGCTGTTTACCTAACGCCCGCGCGCCCTGCCTGCTCCTCATTATTTATTTAATGTTTTTTTTTTTTTTTTTTTTAATTTTTTTTTTTTGGGGGGGCAGCAGAGGACATCTCTATCTTTACCCCCAGGTGGGAGCGACGAGCCGCGGCTCCCCCCCCCGTGAAATCGCAGCCCGACGCGTCCCTGCTGTGTACGTGTGTGACACGCGGGGCTTTGTTTTTAACGCGCGTGACGCTCTCTTGCGTGGGGAAACGATATGCATGACGTCAGGTGGGGTCCCAACTTCATTCACAGTCGGGGTTCTTTGTTTTCGCCTGCTGCCTTCTGGAAGTGCCATGATGCTGAAGCAGGTCAACCATTCGGTGCTCATTCCTACAGTGTAAATACAGTGTAAATAGAGTGTTCTGTGCTCCCCCTCTCTCTCCTTGCCTAAGCTGCTTCTTTTTACTTGGCTTGGGGTCACAGCCAGCAAGGTCAACTCCACAGTCGCCTGGGCCCTGCTAGTGTCTGTACTAAAGACTGTTTCTAGTGTCACTTACGCATGCGATAATAGGGCGACGCACCCAACCTGTCCGTTTCCCCGGTTTCTCTGTCATTATTGTATGTCCACTGTAATGTGCGATTATTAATGTGTGATGATGCGTCATTGGAAAGGAGCTGGCAGTTAAATATCGTCACATACCTACGAGACAAATGGAGTAAAAGTAGTGCCCTAAGGAGTAAGGACACTAAAATTAATGACGTTTTTGTGCCATTGCTGAATTTGTAATGCACATAGACAGCTCAGTGGGGGGTTGGTGTGTGTTTTGGTGCAGCTTGTGGGGGCTTTCCACAGGACATGAACCAGTGCTGTTCCAGCGGAGGGTTCTGCTGGTCAGGCCAGACACCTGTCTGCTTATCTTGAGCTCTCAGGTTGGGGAGGGGAAGGAGAAATTTCAGGGCCCTTGGTTGCTGTGGTCACAACTGCAGTGAAGATCGCAGTGCCCTGCACTGCAGCCCCTCTACAATTGTAGTGATATTTTTCTTTTCAAATGTAAAGCCTCTAAATCTGTTTGATCTCTGAGATTGGGCAAATAACCTCAGCTTCTAAGGGCAAGTTGTGCCTGTGTAGCTGTAGTGCTGGTTTTATTTACTATTTATTTACTCACGTTCTTAGGCTCTGTCCCTTTCCCTAGTGAGATATCTGATGTGTGGTTTTGATTGCAATGTCAAGCTTGAAGGATCCATGGGTTAGCATTTACGTGGTGCTTCCTGTTTACGGTGCTGGACCTCCGTATGTCTGCTGGCCCACCCTGCACTACGCATGGTTGACCAGAGCACTTCACCTGAGACAGGAGAGCACCTCTCAAGAGTTCAGGTGGACCTCTGTCTTGTATTTTGGTTGGGGGCAGCAAGTTGCAGAATGTTTAGTGCGCTGTCTTGCAATTTTAAGGTTCCGGGTTTGAATCCCAGCTCCTGTTATTGTACTCTTGAGCAAGGTGCTTGCCCTGAATTCATCCCATGAAAACACCCTGATGTATAAATGGACAAATTATAGTAAAGTTCCTTATTTAACATTTTGGGCAGAGGCATCAGTTAAATATGAACTAATAATTTTAAGGTCTTAACTGCTTAAGTGAACATTTAAATGTGGTAAGATACAGACCAAACCTTCAGAATGATCACTTCGGTTGCCTTCCTGTTACAGCACAGTAGAAACTTTCTTCTGTTTTGTCATGTGTTAGTTATTTGAGTTATTTTTCTTACTTTATCCTGCAATTTACAATTTGTTGAAACACTCATAACTGGAAAAGTAAAACTGATCCGTAGAAAGTAATTTTTAATCTTTGCAATAATGCGTGATCAGCAGGCAAGCAAAACACTTTAAGTGTTGCGGTTCAAGTTATTGTTGCATATTACAAATGCATGACTCAAGCTGACACAAAGGGAAACTTGGTCACCCCTTTCTGTATTAGTTTGTGTGGTCAGAAACAGACAAGTCCTAATTATTACTGGACATGAGTAGCCTGTTTGTTTTTAGAGGAGATTCCCTTTCTGACTGGTTTTGTTTCTCCCTTAAGAAGTGTTTTCTTTAAGCAATACTGTGTGTACACTGTGTGTACCGCTATGATGCGGTGAGTGGTGAGTGAAACAATGAAGAAACTGCAATTCAGGAGAAAGTGAGGAATGTGACTCATGACATTGAATGCTACAGAGAAAGTCAGAATGGGGAGTGAGGCTTGGTGATGAGTGAAGCTGAGCGTCTCACTGTTGGGCTGAAGGTTGTGGTTTGGGATGAAGGAAGTATTCAGCAGGCGCCCGCTCACGTCTCTCTGTAGCTGGAAGCCCAGGAGACGCACTCACCTTTAGGGCTTCCCTGTTTCTAGTTTGCCTGGCTGAACGCAGCCTTCCAAAACCAGAAAAAACCAGATGCGGACACTTTTGCCTTGTATTTGGAGCATGTCAGATTTTCAGAGCTCAGAAATATTAGTAGGAGGGAACTACTGGTGCCTCACCTGAAATGATGAATACGTGACTCACTTGTTTCAACACCACATACAGCCCTAGCCTGAGGATATGTTACTTTTAATTTTATTTTTTTAGGCTCTATGGAAATCTTTTTAGAGCATTGCCTAATCTGAACACATTTTCCAGTTGCAGCCTTATACAGATTTTCTTAGATAGGTCAGCATTGGTTTAATTAAAAAAAAAAGTCCCAGCCTGAGCCTTTTGAGTGGGCTGCTTCACTTGATGTCACTTACTAAAAATATATACAATAAACAGGTGAATTTGCACATTGCATGGCAATACGTTGCTGACCATCTGCTAAAGGGCTTAGTAATGTAATATTAAACATTAGAAGCACGTCTTTCCTAGAAAGAGATGCTGTGTGGGGCGCTTCATTAGACCATCTGCGTTGCCATGTTATACTGGCGGTGGGGTGAGACGAGGAGGTCTTTTCTAGACGTCTTGGAGATATGTTGACAAACCCTCTGTAGTCTGTACAAGGGATGGGAGAGAAATTCCCTCAGCTGCAACTTGGATATGAATAAACGTGAAATCTGTCTGTCTGATTGCTATAGTTTATTATTTATTTTAAGTCTGATGTTTTGCCGTATTTGTTGTTAGGCTAGGGGGGCGCGGTGGCGCAGCGGATTTGGCCGGGTCCCGCACTCTGGCAGGTCAAGGGTTCGAGTCCTGCGTGGGGTGCCTTGTGACTGACTTGCGTCCCATCCTGGTTGTGTCCCCTCCCTCTCTAACCTTGCGGCCTGTGTTGCTGGGTTAGACTCCAGTTTGCCATGACCCCACCTGGGATAGGCGTCTTCTGACAGTTTGTGTATGTGTTGTTAGGCTAGCTTCAGGCCACCTCAGAGTTGTCATTTGCAGGAAAAGTTGAAGTTGGCCCGAAGGGGAAATAATTGGAGCTAATCATGTTTCTGTTTTTTTTTTTTTTTTCTCCTCTTCCTCTCCCCTTCTCTTTTTCAAATTTAACTGAAGGTTTTTTGCTTTGCTTTTGGCTTCATTCGAGAAAGTGGCTGCCTTTAGAGAGAGTGAGAGAGCGTACGCAGTAGCTCCTGGGGCGACAAGTCTTCCCCTTTCAGCCTTTTCAATTCAATAGCAGTGACTGGTCGCGTGAAGAACACGGGAGACCAAAAGCACATTTCTGAGTGATTTGGCTTGGCAGGCTCTGAACTTGGCAGTCGCTGCCATGTTGGTTTGCAGCCACATGCAAGTGGTGTGTGTAAGAAAAAGAGAAAAAGGAGCGTGTGTCGATTTGAATGAAGCTTGGGGCCATTTAAAACCAGTTTAAATTTGCAAGAGGTTGACTTTATTGATTAGTTTTGATTTTTGTTTTTAGATATTGCTTTCCACAATGACAGGGTTTTTTTTAAATAAATCTTCTCGCATTACTTCAGGGAAGTGAATACACAAAATGGGGGGAAACATTATACAGTTATGAAAGGAAAGTAAATGTATTGGTTCAGATTACATTTAAAGGCACTAGAGTATAATTTGGTAACAGCGTTGTTGAAGTGTAGAATATCTATCCTCAGTTCTTGAAAGGAGTCAAAAATGTTTGCTGGGGAAAGGCTTCATATGCTGAGATTTCTGGGAACACAGTAGGCTTTTTTAAGGTAATTTTGAATATGGTTGTTATAACATTGTTTACTGGTCTTGGGGTTATGTCCCCTTTGACCATAGCAAAGCGAGCTCTCTGTTGTTGGTAGTGATTACACTGTTGCCAGGGGTGTGGGTTTCACTGGGTCAGCATTTTTTATATTCAGGATGTTTCATTCAGAAAACATGAAGTGATCCCTTGTCTGTTTCTTGTTTAGTTTCATTCAGCAAGTTTCCAGCCAATTGCCGTGTTTTGCAATCTTTGTAGCAGCTGTAAAAAAAGGAAAGGGAAAGGTTGGAACCTCTGGATGGTACTGGCTGTAGATTCCTTGTTCTTCCTCTGTTCAGATTCTGTTTTCTCGGGAAAGTGAGTCCTCTGAAGGGGAAGCATTTCGTTTTTTTTTTTTTTTTTTTTTTTTCTTATGTCGAGTGTTTTATTTGGAGAATTGAATGCTTTGGCATAGTTTCTACAAAGAACGAGGTGCTTCCACAGGCCATAGAGAGGTTGAGCAGGGGTTTGACGTTCCGTGCAAATCAAGTTCTCTTTAGGTTTCTATAGATCAAGCTTCAAAACTTGGTGGTGGTTTCAGTGTACACAATTGACTGTGTTAATCAATGACTGTGGTTTGCCATGCTGTCAGTGGGTTATAGCTACAGATGCCAGTTAGTTGAAGCTGTGTCTGTGGTGAATTCATGGTGATTGGCCACAATGTGGACTTGCACACACCACCAAGCAGCCTAAACACCTGGCTGGATGCATCCACCACGACTAACCCTATAAACTTATGCCTTCTGATTTGTATTGATTCCCATGTCGCCTCTCTGCTGTTCTGCCAGCTGAAACCTTAAGGCAGCGTTTTCCACTGAACCCTCTAGTTGTATGTAAACAAACCAGGTTTTGCTTCTTCTGGTTGCAGTTAGATGGAGAACCAGTTTTTGTTTTTAATAAAAGAATAAAGAATCATCTATAAACTTTACATTCCTTTAAGGCTGACAGTGAGCCACAATTATTACTCCACAGACGTCCTGCACTGTTGCCTTAAGTCCAGTTTTCAAGTGCAATGAGAAGAACCTTGCAATCATGGCATATCATGTATAACTCTGTTCTTATGGTGAATTGTCATCTTTTCCATTCTGTGATTGGTAGCTTTAGGGACTTTGGAGGTGTGACCCTTTCACTGAACTGATTTGGAGAAAGCCACAGTAGAAGATGATGGAGCTGTGAATGGGTCGTTGAGGAAGGCAAAGCAAGACCGCAGTAGGGGGTGCTCATTAGCTCCTTTTATTTACTGCAAGAAACTTGCAGACAGAGCAGAGGGAGCCTCACACAGTTTGAAAGTGAGACATTGGGCAATGGTGATCACAACCACACTGGTGTCCAGTTAAACAGAAGCAGGTCAAAGCTCACAAGTTTGCTGCTTGCTGAGGCATTTTGCTGAATTTGCTCCTTAGTGACAGTGTGCAGACAGCAGAAGTTTGTTGCTTATTTAAGGGGACAGTTTCTGTTGAAGTACGGTGACACGTGGCACACAGGCCTCTTCCATGTGGTAGCTTACCAATGTCATATACAATGGTCAAAAAAACCTGGGTGGTGGAAGTGCCAAGCTAATTAAATGTCCCTTTTCCATGTGTGATGATCATCACTTTTTCTTATTGGATTTCTCTGGCTTGGCATCTTCACCGCAATCATGATGGCTGCCATTATCAGCATGTTGCTTCTTGCTTTGGGCTTGGTGCTCCAAGCAGCTTCCTTTTCATTGTGATGCGTCATCAGAACTTCATCAATTTATTCTGTTTCTGATGAGGATTGTAGTGTGTTAAAACTTTGCTCTTAATGGGGAGAAGAGCTCTTAGATTTGTTTTTCTTATAAATGCTTTTTTTTGGATTGAAACAATTGAGGTTCAAGTGCCATGGTCTAAAGGAGGAACAGCAGGAATGAACTGGCAAATCTTTAGCCAAATGTCCTTGTCACCTCAGCAGTTCTTAAACTGGGTCTATTGAAATTATGAACTGCAACAGCAAGTTTTTTTTGTTTTGTTTTTTAGGGGTTCTCTTAGTGCTGGTCTCAGTGAAGTCAAGACTGCATAGTGGAAATGAGCAAACCATGGTTGGTCTCGTTTAGCCGCACAGCTCAAGTTAAAACAAAGCATCTGGAACCAAAATGCCTCACTGTGTACCGGAGAAAGCCAGACTGAAGAAAAGGGGAGGAAAAAAAATGGATGCAGTGGGATGTGGTGTACGGTTACACTAAGGACACTGCTCTAGGGGGTGGCTCACACACGATCACATGGCAAACAAAGCACACCCTTGTGGGGGGGTTGGGGGGGTAAAAGACACAATCTCCTTAGTTGTATTTTGGAATGGAGGCTGCGTCACCCAGAAACCGTGGTTTGTAGTAACACATTCCCCTTCACATATGGAACAGAGCAGCTGGCAGCTTCAGTGCAATACGTTTAATGTGTACATGTCCCTCACATGCATAAGATGTCAGTGGGTGTGGTCATGGTTAGCGTTGCATATGAAAACGGGGCAGGGTTGTTTGGGGTGGGGAATACTAGCAACTACATCATAGATATAGAATCACTAGATTCCCCCATTTGGTCAGGACTGTTTCTTTCAAAATGTTAATGCGTTGACGATTGTGGATCTATTCCAGCCCGTGGAACACATACAGAGGCTTCTGCTGGGTAGTGGACTTTGTGGTTGCATGGCCCTCACACACATTCTACTGATGCTTTTAATGAGCAGAGCTATTCTAGTCATTCTGTTTCTATAGCGATAGCTGTCTGGATTGGGCCACGTGGCAGCTCCACTCCCTGAGAAATGGACCTGCTCTGGTTTTGTTTGTAGCAGAAGTAAAAGAACCAATCGCGAAACAGCAGAGACTGAATGGTTGGGTATTTCCTTGGTTGTTCTTATTTTGATTATCTTGTTACTGTGTAGTCATTTTATTCCACAGACATCTTATAGTTTTTATCTGTTTATACAGCTAGGTTTTTTTTTTCTTCACTGGAGCAAAAGTACCACAATAAAGTTCCCTCTAGGACTTAACAGCTTTTGGGTTACAGGTTTTTGCTCGTGGTCAGTACACAGCGCACTGTTCTTGAGGATGTAACAATAATAATAATAATAATGCATATGAGAATTGTTAATTTATACTTTTTTCCTGCATAATGGTATGGATGCAGTGTTGTATTCTTTTAAGGACACACAGCAAAGTATATAGTGTGCATTGAAAAATTTAACTGCAGAAAGGCACCATGAAAGCGTGTTAGCAGTGAGATGGAAAAAAGCAGCATATTGACTTCCTTAGAAGTCAAAGCCAGGCCATCATTATCACACTCCTTTCTTTTGATTGTGCCATGATTACTGGTTTATTTGTGAAATTCTGTGAAATAAGCTGCTGCCTTACATTCTGCCTGCTTATCTATATCCTTTGCTTCACAAATTCATCAAATTTAATTTATTAATTTTCACTTTTACCCCTTTTTTCAAGATGTTTTCCTTGCACATTGTAATGCAACCACCACGCTGTTGTTCTGTAAGTTTAAGTCAAACAGCTTTTGCTCTGTTGTCTTGTTAGTGTAGTGACAGGAATTTGCTTTGCTGTTTCTTCTGTCTCCCTTTGTCATTTGGGAATGAGCAGGGCCAGTAATTTATAAAACCCACAGCTTCTCCAAGCTTGTGGTTGATCTCATGGGTTGTTTCTATGCTGTGCTAGTCCAAAGACTATTGTTTATCTTATTAAGCCTATTCCAAACCTAACACTTTCTGATTTAAAAAAAAAAAAAAAAAAAAGTAACAAACAAAAAATGTAGTCCAAAATAAATAATGCAATTTGTACACTTCAGAAACTGCTGACAGGCCATGGATGTCTTGTTCATCCCTTACAGAAACTTGACAACTAGCTTGTACAAATCTGCTTAAATGGGAGCCAGAATGCACAGAGAGGGTTTCTTTTGTCCAGGGAGTACACCCTTGTGATTTCTTGCCCCTTAATTTTTTGGTAGACCTGTGTGTGAGGCTGATTTCTTTCCTTTCGTTTCAGCTCCCAGATAGTTGTGTAGAGCAGTGGGCCCTTCTGATGCTCAAAGTGGTCTGTTTGTATGATTTTCAATTCATCTGTGTACTTCAGGCACCCTCCCAACTACCAAGGAGTCACCGTGGGGGGTCCGTATGTTTCCCCGAATGGACTTGCACTTTTTTTTTCTCTGGTCCTTTTCAGCCCCTCCACCCCCTACATGTCCCCACACTCATCCTATCATTTATTTACTCCATACTTCTGATTCTTATTTAATTTCTTTTCCGTCATTCTCCAACCTTATTTTTCCCCGTTCAGAAGGGAAGTTGTGTGGTATTGAGTTTTGCCTGAGGTCTACAGAAATATGAACAGCTGGATCAGTTGAACGCAAGGTGGGAGAAAATCTGACCAAATGAGAACTGAGACCAGTTGGATGGTTTGTTACTTGGTGGTCGTAGTTACTGTGGCCTTGTCTGCCTTCTTGATGTGTGTTCCGGTTCAACACATTTACCATAAAACCTGCCAACTGTCTGGTCTGCCAGGTTGACATTTAACCCGATGTGCCATTTGCATGTGCCTGTTGCATTTCTCTCAGGATTTAGTGTTCCAAAGCCTCATGAAATGGTTGTTTTTGGCTGTCTTTTCAGAACGTGTTTGCTGATAATAAGGGTGGTGCATGGATACGTTGACACAACACAGTATGTGTACACCGTGGCCTAGGAAGCACCTCGACTTCTACCCTTTGAGTAGGCTGTGGTGTCTGACGTAGTTATCTCACTGGCTTTCCTGTGTTAGCTGCTTTGTGTGTGTGTGTGTGTGTGTGTGTGTGTGTGTGTGGCGAGGCTTGTCTCTCCTGTAATGCTTTCTAACACTGGCATATTGCAAACTGCAGGTTACCCCCAAGGAGTGGGACCTGTTATTGGTAGCACATTTTTTTTTGCCAGTTTGCACTGCCATTCACAGTGGTAGAGTCTGTATCGTGTGGTCTTCTGCAGGAGGTGGTATAGTCCTGTGACTGGTACCCTTGTTGCAGGTGCTTTACTGCTCCTGTGCAGCTGGGCCTCGGCACACAGTAGTCCTGCCTTGGTGGGCAGCAGCCCAGCAGTTGCGTAGTGTTGAGAACTGGCAGCATATAGTTGCTCCAATGTTAAAATTGTGGTCCCAGCAGCATGATGAGGAGCAGCGGAGGTGTGACTTCACTCATATGGCATTTCCCAGTATGTTGCAGTTGTGAATGGAGCCTCTGCAGTGCCTGCCCTCCCTTGGAGGCTCCCGTAGGGAGGAGTCACAAATGTGCAGAGGGTGCATGCTCTCTTCACCAAGGAGCCAGGCCTCGTGCTGCAGCCCCGAGCAACCGTACTCCCCGTTGACCCCAGTGTCCTCTGGTTTAGCCTGGTGCAATGCAGTTGTCATTTGGATCTGCTGGCAAAATTCTGGCAGCCTTCAGTAGACTCACCAGATGAGACATGATGGTGCAACAGTACCCTGCAGGGGCAGAAACTGCACACCTTCTGCCTCTCTTGTACTCTCCTGCAGTTCTTTCCATAAATGTCCATGGCCACCTTCTCCAAATCTTTGCTTTGTGCAGGTTCTGCTGATTCTAAGCATGGGTCACCTTTCTTTTTTTTTTTATTTTTTAAAAAAAAAAAAAAACCCTGACCACAAAGCTGTCCCTTTGGCTAGCAGGTAGTGACATTATTTGAGTGAACCCAGGACATGTTTTGTGATGTTGGTCATACTGTGGTCAGCCTGTGGTCGTGTTATGAATGTGGCTGAAATGGACTGGCTCATTATCGTTCATTGCTGGAGGTGTATAGTTGTACTTTATAGTTTGGTAATGGGTAAATTTGCACCTTGTGTCTAAATGGGTTTACAGGCTTCAGAAATTATTTTCTAATGGTCTGATTTTAATTCAGTGCAGTTGCTGGAGTGACACTCTCAGGGAAGGTGTGTGTGGTTTTTGTGGTTGTGGTGAGTGTATTAAGAAGCTTAAAATTTTTCCGTGATCTCGTTCTTGGGATAACTCTTCTGCTGCTGCTGTCCACTGTGGTGTGAAAACTGGTTCAAGTTGGTTGCCAGTTCCTTTTCTCCTAAGGCAGTCTTGCGATTTGACTGTGTAAGATTGTTTCCTTCTAAAATGGGTATCGCTGGTAGCTTTAAGGAAACCAGATGTTTGTGCTTAAAAGAGGATCTCCGTTGGCAGCACCTTCTAAATCTGTTCATATTATGTTCATCCTGCGTAAATTCAGATTCTGACTTAGTCTGTCTCTGAAAGCTTTATGAAATACTTGTGATTTAGGTTTACAATGGTTCAGCCTAGGATAAAATAGGTTTGTTTCTGCATGTAAGTTCTGCTCAGAAGTCAGCTTCTATTAGTCTGCTTTCTTGGAATGAATAAAGATTGACGCCTCTATCATTTTCACTCATTTGCTTGTCTTTTGAATACCCTTGTCCATATTTCCCAACGAAATGTTAATTATGTCAGTAAGGGCATTTTTCCATATTATTTTCTCAGAGAGGGTGGGATTTTAGGGCCATATAAAACATTAAAATAGCCTTTGCCAACAGATCTGAACCTGTAATACTAAGAAGAGAAAAATGACATGCTTGTATTTTGCAGTAATCTGTGTTTAAACATAGAGCATGGCAATGGGGGCTCAGGGAGAGGTTACCCATCGATGGACAGATATCTAACACCGTTTACTGACAGCTGACGGTGCCTTTTCACATTTGCTGAGTTGTAAAAGTTGGGCTTCACTGTTGCGCTGAGAAGTGTCAAAGAAACATCCATGTGTGGGACAAGGTTTATTTACACATCCTTCCTCCCACCAAAAATATGGGTAGGGATGCTGTGGCATTTTCTAGGGTTTTTGTACAGAAACTGAAAGTTGACATTTTGATAAAGTCGCAGGTGTTTGCTTTGGTAAAGTACTTTAAAAAAATCAGTTCAAAAACCAAGAAAAGGGGGAAAAATGCACACACATTAACATACCTTTTTTTTTTTTTCCCTCCTTATTGGCACTAACTAATGATCTGTGAAAAGGTGTTTTCAAGGTCTCCACACCCCAGATTTTCTTGCTCAGCCCCATTGTATATGAAGATGTAAGGGATAAATTGATGCCATTGTTGGTATTTAGAACTCTGGAAACACTATAAATCTGGATAGCTGTGCTAGAATATGTGCAGAACATGTCCAAACAGTAATAGTGTGTCTTCCTCCAAACAGAAAAAGTGACACATTCAATTTATTTCCATTTATTTTTACTGTATATTATATGCTGGGGGCCTGTGGCATTTTAGAAAATGTAGAGTTAACTTACCGGCTAGTGTTATGGCTTTTGGCCTCTGCTTCAATGAAGGTGAGCGCAACCCAAGCCTGAATAGGAGTTTGAACACACAGCAATCTCTATAACATCAAAGTTCCACCAGTGTCGGTACAAGGTTACATGCCGACGTGGCTTGGGATCGTGTTGCATGCCGCACTTTCTCTGGAATTGGCCGGAAGCCCTGGAGTGTGTCCTGCTGTGGTCATGTACCATTTTTTGTTTGTTTGTGTTCGCCTTGCCCGCCTTGTGTGTTTAGTGGAGGAGAGTAGAAGATGCTTATTGCAGTGACATATCCAGGAATACTTGAACATGATTGTAATAGATGTTTATGAATTGTGCTTGCTTTGAAGTTAGAAGCCTTACTTTGATGGCATGGCCTATGCATTAATATGTTCTTTTGCTCAAATCAAGACTCAGCTTCCTACATTTATTGATTCATTTAGCTGACACTTTTCTCCAAAGTGACTTATAGCATTAAGCTACTTAGTTATTTACCCATTTATACAACTAGGCAATTTTACTGGAGGAATTTAAGGTAAATCCCTTGTTAAAGGGAACTACAACTGGAGGTGGGCTTTAAACCTGCAACTTTTGGGTCCAAGGTAGCAGCTTAACCACTACACTACCACCTCGCCCTCAGTCCTTGATCTAACTTTTTAAGATTGTGAGATGATACTACAAGCATTGTGGTTTAGTAAGATTTCTCAAAATAATACATGTCGATGATGACAAAGGCCGCTAACTTTGTATATGCATGTGTGTATTTACACATCAGAAGAATATTAGAAAAAGTACATTGTGATGGTTCAGAGAAACAAACTACTTCTCTTTTCATCTTTATTTAAACTGTTATCTGATGTGTAACATGCCCATGAGGGCACTTCAGTTCTGAAATTGAAGCTACGCATCTTTTCTCTGCCTGATTTTTAATTACTTTGTGGGGATTTAGAAAATTGCATAATTTCACAAAATGTGCTGCTGAACCCTGGCTGTTAGGACACCCTTAACACCATGGAACGAAAATACAGGTTTGTCAATTGCATGACAAGCACTTTCCTGTAAAGCTGGCTGAAACTTTTTCTGTCTCTGTAGGGTGACGTGAGGTGATGTTTACTCTCCGTAGCAGAGTCTTTCTTGTAAAAAGCGTGCCAGCGCTCATGCTTTGAAACTGTTGCCTAGTGTCCCCGTAAGGGGGGCTCGCTGTGTTTAACAAGCTGCTGTAGATTGTGATGAACCCTGTCTAAAGTTAGCTGAAAGGAGCGATTCTATGAATTTCCCCACACGGACGTGTATGTATGTCTGTGTGCTGTGTGTGTACATGTGTATAGGAAGATTTTTTTTTTTTTTTTTTTTTTTTTCCTTTTTTCATTTGGGTTTTATATGTTGACTGGTCTTTTCAGGACATCATGCAGGGCTTGTGGCTTTTCAAGGCTTATTTTTGCTCTGTTTCCAAGCTTAATTAAAAAGAGAAGCACTTTGTGGCATGTTACAGTTGTGGCTTCACCATGTCACAAGTAGTAGTGGTACTGCAAGCTGCTGTCCAGCAATTGATAATTAGATTTTAAGGGGGAGCATGATGAAGAAACCAGATTAAGCGAAATGAGTTGCCATTGGCCTTGATGACAATTCGGTCCGTATGGCGAGGCTGCAGTATCATGGCTCTTGAAGAAGCTCTGTCTTTACTCTTGATGCAGCTGTGGTGTGGGTGCAGCTTTCAGCAACCCCACAATCCATGTTGGTGCTGGCTGACCAGGTCTAGGATTGCAGCAGAAACTGTGAGCTCTTTCTCCACTGTTCCATGTTATTGTCACTGCGAGATGGGCTTGGTAACAAAGCAAAAGTGAGAAGTCGTGCTATGAAGAGTATGACATCTTCATGTTTCCATCATGTTCCGGTAGCTCCAAGTACCAATGTTTCAATGTAGTGTTACCTTAGAATGATCTTCACACACGACACCCAGCCCAGTATGAGGCCACATTCGTACATACATGTACTGAACCTCTGATGTTCTAGTAGTGTCTGTCTGAGCTTGAAGAACCCTTGTGTGTCCCAACTCTTTTTTTTTTTTTTTTTTTTGCCTTTTACTCCTATGAGCAGTGGCTTCAAATGGAAAGCCTGATATCAGGTCATCAATTTTTAGGTTAATTCTTTACCAAGGACCAGAAGTAATTTGTCTCCTGTCTTGTTGATATTTTAAAGAGTAGTAGGTATCAGGAACAGCTGCAAACAGGAAGGAAGCTAAAGGCAATAATATAAAGCCTAACAGTAAGAAAAAAAGGTCCGACAGAACTTCCTTTTCCCCGCAGTGCTTGACTTCTAAAAGGGGAATGTCTTTAACTGCAGTTTTGCTGAACCTTTTTCTTTTTTTGTCAAATTCCTGCCTGTTGAGCAAGCATTGCCCATGTTACCAAAAACTGAAATGTAAAAAAAAAAAGATAAAATGCAGAGAATCCATACTACATGATTTGACTTCCAAAGCTTTATTTTTAGACCGTAGTGTCACGATCACGCGTCAGCACCAGCCCATTTTGTTCTGCAGCGAACTGGGCCTTACCTTTGAACTTCTGTCATCTGCGGCAGTGGCCCCAGGACAGGAAAGGTTCACGTTGGCTGCACCCGATGGTTCGTGGGTGGGCTTTGCCGACCTCCTTCCGATTGCGTTGATGTTCGTTAGAATCAAGCTCTCAGCCTGTCGCATGATAAAATCAGTCTTGCTCCGATGACAGAGCTCTTTGAATGTTAATATTGGCATTTGCTTTGACTACCTATTAATTTATAACTCGGTCCCCAAAACAAATGTATAATAAAATGTACTCATATATATACATATATAGAATATAGTACAAATGTACTCATGTCCTGTTGAAGAAAGTTAAATATTCTGTAAATGCAACATTCAGTTTAATTTGGGAAGGAAGAACAATTTATCTGTCCGGCTGAATCAGTTGAGGGGACTTTACTGTGTTTTCTGTGGTTTTGTGAGATTAAGCAGAGACTAGTTACATGTAGCCTTTATGGTACCTTTTTTCTTTCTTTATGGTTGAGTTGTAACCTTCCCCCATCCATGGCTACCTACCCCTGTTTACACAGTGCCTTGAAGCTCTGAGCCCAGTGTGAATGAGTAATGGTATGGTTTCATTTAGGCCGAATAAAACCCAGTCCCCTCTCTGAAGATTGGAGAGAGAGCTGTGTTGTGGCCCTTGGGACCGCCAGGATTAACTGCGAAAACACGGATACGGATCGAGGAGTTTGCAAACCGAACACTGAGGTGGTGCTCCAAAGGGATGTCTCACGCCTGGGCTGGGCTTTCAGCATTTTTTCCTGTCAACTGTATTTCAAGAGCCATTGTGTTGAGAGCAGTTTGATAGGAGAGGAGCACATGGTCAAGGTGTGGTATTCATACATCTCTGGAGAATAGCTGCTGTGCTCTGGCCTTAGTGCTATATCATTGTGGAAGTGCTTTAATTTGAAAGCAAAGAAATGTGTGAAGGTGGACTATTACTGCTCCAGTAAGGCAGCAGGGACCTCCTGTCCAGCCAGCCCCCCGCACACAGTGTTACAGCCTTGTCATGATTGGAAAGTTGAAATGATAGCATGTTACGTGCCAGCCTTCACAGCACTGCTAACGGGTGTGGGGGTGGTCCCCCCCCCCCCCCCCCCCCGATGGGATGGTGTCTTTGAATAGAAATCCTCAGTTGCTTAACTCATAATTCCAGTTGATGTGCAAACAATTCCTTTGTTTAGAGTAAAGACAATTACAGACTTTTTACTATCAATGTTGGTTTGTACAGCTGCTAACTAGCAAGGATAGCTTGTCTGTCATAAGGCAGTGGGTGTCTTTACACTCGCCTGCGGTCTTCGCACTGAGGAGACGATGGCTACGCACCCCCCTACCCCCTATCTCTTTACTGCTGAAGCTCCGCTCTTGAAAAAGAGCAAACGAGTTCCTCTGTGAACCCATGATATGAATTATTTGGTTGCCCTGCCTGAAGGCTTCATGCTCACAGCAGGTGTATTGAAATGAAAAAGGTTGCTTGCGTCTCCTTTTGCTTATTTGCCATCAAATATTTTTTGAGTGCGTTGTGTCAAAGGGGAAGCATTGTCAGTGTGGGGTTGATGGGCTTCTCCCCTTCAAATTAATATGATAATTTTTATGGAACCTTTCTACCTCTGTTGTGCACTTCTCTTTACTCGGAGTTGTATGTCACTTTGGGGAAAAGTGTCTGCAAAGTAAATAAATGTAAAGTAGGTTCTCAAAGTGCTTTACAGTAAAAAAAAAAAAAAAAATAGATGGTACAGTAATGAGAAATAAATGTACAATAAAAATCAACACTGAAAATGTGAGCAATAATGTACCAAATTGAAAGAAGGAAATAATCAAGAAATTGATGGATGGGAAAGTAGGGGCCCACAAGTGTCACTTAAAAGCTATTCTGGGTCTTAAGTGTGGGGAATCCCTGGACAGGCTTGGGGAGGGAATTCCACGGTGAAAGACCTGAGTCGGGAGAAATCCCAGTCTACCATGGAAGTGATGAGTTACACGAACAAAGACTGTGACGTGGGCTGTGATTTGCTAGCAATTCAGAGCAGAGGGGAGCGGTGGTGTCTGGCCTTTAGAGCTTTTTAGGAAATTCTGAGGACTTTGAAGTCAACTCAGAACCTTAGAGGAAACCCGGTCTTTACAGGTGCAGGTATTCAGGTGTGACAGTGTCTCTTCAATGGAACTTGGTCAGGGTTTTAGCTGCTGAACACTGAACATACTGGAGCTTGTGTGAGTGTCCATTCATACACTTTTCTGCACATTTGTTTCTTTGTTTTGTGTACCGAGCGCCGCTTCCCATGCTGAGGGCTTACTTGGAAACATCTACTCTGACCCGTTTTGAGTTTCATCGATAGTGTAAGATTAAAGCATGGCCAGTATCTTTGTAATATCAGGTAATTCTCAGTACTCTAAATACAGATTATACGTCGAGTTGTTTGCACCACATATTTATGGATGCTGCATGTGGGCTGCAGGTCCAGTATAGGTATCTGCTTTCCTGTAAGCTAGAAAGGCATTAGATGAGTCACCTGTGTAGTGATAGTTTTGTGTGAATTCTTTGATGGTTTGACAGGTTACTCCTCTCTTTCTTTGTGCTCCACTCACTGCCTCTAGCTCTACGGTTCTGATGGGTGGACAACTTGCTTTCAAGCAATGAGGAGGATAGAGACGTCCTCCCGCACACTTCTTGAAACTGCTTTCGGGAGGCCGCGTGGCATGTAACATTACCTTGTTGCACTGCTGTGATAAGTCTCAAAGGCTTTTTGTTGTAATATAAAGAACAAAGAGAACTCAGACATGGCTCTGCTATCACTTCCGCTGGTGTGCAGCTCAAACCCAAGGGTGTCGCCTCAAGAATGGTGCGAGGGGAGGGGTTGGTGGCCCGCAAGGTCTTCTCTGAATCAGAAGTTCACCTTGACAGAGGGGCTACATGAGATGTTGTTCTATGTTCTCTGATGTGTGGATGGCCCTCTGGAAGAATGCTCCACATGTTGTGCCTGTTAAAGGAACGTTATTGTCCATTATTTACATTGGGGAACATTTATTGTCCAGCATTACCACATGGTTTCAAGCCATAATCTACAGATGTTTTCCCAGTGATTATCGTATTATTTGTCGTGCTGGAAAGTCTCAAATTTTAGCTCTCAGAAGGTGAATGTACTGTTTCTTTCCATGTGCCCTTGTTGTAATATGCTTTAGTTTGGACCGGCTTAGCTGGTCGTCATTTGTCTGCATTTTCCAGGCCTTTGTGTATCTTCTTGCAGTGTTTACTTCATAGCTGTGGAACATGGAAGCTAAGGTGGTGCACGTGGGCAGCCACACAAGCCACAGGCTGACCAGCGTCAGCACTCAAAGGTCCATCATGTGAAAGCTGTCTGGGGCAGAGGCCACAAGAAGGATGGCATAGGGTGGCCAGCAGTCCTTAAACTTCAAGACAACTCCACATGTCACGAATAAAATGTCTTAGGAATGACTTCAGAAACCACTTTGCTTTATTGAAAAGGGTTACGGAACTAACACGAAAATGTACCTGTTACTAAGGGCTAAGCACTTGTCCTTTTTTTTTTTCTACAGGAAGTTTGGGGAGCGTCCTCAACCACAACGCTTAACCAGGTAAGCTCCTCCTCCTGTTTTTTTCATGCTTTAAAAAAAACATCAAGACTCCATAGTGACAAAACAAAAACTTGTGCTGCTGTTGTTTTAGGCTTTAACCACAAATTGTAATGAGAGAACAAAGTTAGTTTGCTACACTTCCAGCTTTTGGGGTTCTTAAGGTCAAGGTTTAGTGTTCTAAAAAGGAAAAGTTGGGCTGCCTGTTTAATTACACGATGGTGCTGCAGCCCAGGTTTTATAACTTCATGTGTTCTGTTTCAAGATCCACACAAGAGCATAATTAAGCTTTTTGTGATGTGTATATATTTGGTATTTTGGGCTTTTTTCCCTCCTCCCTGGCATTGTTGTTCACTGCCCCAAATACTGCAACAAAGAGCAGTGAATGATTTATGTCCACAAATCCCAGGCGTACCATCAGGAGAAGTAACTGTAGTTGTAGTGAATGGTTGTAATTAAGGCCTTTCTTGGGACATGGCAGATGCTTGGCTGTAGCCTGTAAGAAAATAAGGTTTTGTAGCCGGAGAGAAGCGAGTCCCAGTGGCCTTGGTCAGACGAACTGGCCACAGCCTGGAGATGATGTCAAAAAAAGGTTGATTTGCTCAGAAAAGCAGATCCATGTTGGAAGTTGTAGTCTCCGAGAATCCCGTTCCCGTTGTCCTGTCAGTATCTGCTCGTTTGGTGCATGATGGGTAAGTAAAAGGGGCCGAAGGATGGAGATGTGTGGCAGGAGAACCCTTCGGGAGCTGTGGTCAGTTTGATTTGACCGTGGCTGTTTCAGGATGGCTGAATGTTTGCGGAAAAGAGCTCAAAGCCCAGAACTTTCCCCAGTCTCTGTCTCCGAGGAGCAGACTGTCTCCTGGGCTGTTCTAACTGAAACAGGTGGTGTCTCTATTATGGGACCAGGCTTATGTTCAAAAGGTCGCAGGTTGACATCCTACAAGGGAAGCTGCTGTTGGACTTTCATTGCGAAGGTTGTGCTTGTAGACGGGGTCCGAATCCCTAACAGTGTAACTTGCAAAAGACTATTGTGGCGCGCAGCGCTGTGGGTTTGGATAGGGCGAAGAAGGACGCAGAGGCAGTGTTCATCTCAAAGGTTTTATTAGAACACCGGCACCAGGGAAATAATGCTCTCGGTCCAAGGAACCCGTTTCCTCTGGGACCTGTGCTACCAGCCAGCCTTCCCAGCCTATCTTGCGCCCCAGGCTCTCCCCCAACACACTGGCACACACAGTCACCCCATCATTTTCCCCAGAAGTGCCCCCAGTGGTTGCACACCCACATTTCACATTTTTCCCCACAATGCAGCAATCTACATTTAACAAGTTTCCCCACCTAAAACAGTAATGTGGGTCGTTACGGTATAAAGGAGTGTAAAATCAGCAGCTACTTAGGTTGCTATGAATGAAGGCAGAAGCAGAGATGATGTTTTGCTGAATCAATAAATAGTATGAATAAGTTTCTCTGCAGCAGTGCACTTTGTGTGTGAGGAGATCCGTGGTGCAACTTACTTGAGGGGGGAGGTGGTGTTGGCCTGAGGTGATAGTGCTGTGACCTTATTGGCCTGACCTCCCTTGCCGCCTCCCTCCCCTGTCCCAGCAGGACACCGCCACTGAAGACACTGCAACAGATGTAAGGGGCAGATGCCTGTCTGCACAGTCTGCGTACCCCCCCCCCCCCCCCCACACACACACACACACACACACACACACACACACACACACACACACACACACCACCTCCCTCGGGGAAAAAAAAACATGCACGCACTTCCTTTGCACATTAATGACTCTCGGTCTTCGTGTTGCTGTGCCACAGACCATGTTCCCCCTTCTCCAGGCAGCAGGCTTTGGGGTGACAAGGTGAGCGATGACAGTTTGCTGGGCTCTGCGTTTTGGTCAGATGCCATAGAAGGGAGGAAGGTCATCAGCTGTGACAAGACTGTTGTCGGTGAGCATTGCCTTGTGGCTGTTTGAGCATCCTGTAGAGGAGTAATTCGGCCTTTAAAGCTGGTTAGCAGTAGAGATGAGGCAAAGGGTTGTGCCCAGTGTTACCTAGCTTAGGTCACTGACACGTCTCTCCCCGTGTTTCTTCATGGGGACTTCACCTCCGTCGCACTGTGCCGCTGCTCTCAGAATGCGTAAGATGTGAAGTCCCTGCAAGGCGAGTTTCGAGTTGAATGACAGCTTTCATCTGGAGGCCCGTCTGAGCGGAAGGTTTCAGTTTTGCTGGGCGGAGGTGTCGCTCGGGCGCTTGGCTCTTTCATTTCCTTCTCCAAGTGTGTGTCTGTGTGCCGGAGCCTCGCGGCCCACTGTGTTCGCCTTGAGGCACGGGCCACACCTTTACCTGTCTGGCACATGCTTCCATTTCCTCACAGAGCAGAGTTTCCACTGCACTAAAAATATGTATTTATTATTCATTAAGCAAAACGGTCTCATTGTCGTTTTCCTGCTGTATTCATATTTATGTAATTTCTTGCATGTAAATTCTTTGTGCGGTGACTCTAACTGTGCTTCATTGCTGACGTGATCTGCGCATTTTTGCGTCATCGTAGCTGCAAAGGGAAGCGAGTCGAAACGTCCAGTTAATGCAGTCGGTGCTGCTCGGTGTCACTGGACTGTCTGGCCACCTGCACGTTTCAGTGAATAAGCACTGAAACTCTTCAAGATGGTGAGATAGTTTGTAAGTTGAACAAGGAGAAAAGGGAATTAAAATTGCAGCCTTAGCCTCTGTATAAAAACACAGATGTGAACACAGTCCAGTGCTGAAGGCAGTTGGTGGGAAATGTGGTAACGCTGTTTGATGGGGTAACGCTGCGTTTGCAGCGGAATATCAGAATTCCACATTTATAGTTGACCACCACTGCTGAACTCTCATATATGGGCGTATTTTCGTTTGTTTTCCCCTCACTGCCTATTATTTTTCTTTTTGCCAGACAAAGTCTGATATGTACCGACTTGTGTAAAGTGTTTTTCAGTGCAGTTGTGTTAACAGAACAGTCGATGTAGCGAAATGAATCAGTGTTTATTAAATAGGAATTCCTGAAAGAACAGTGGGGGGAGACACACTTCATGTGCAGTTTAAGGGTTTTCACTGGTTAAAATGCCATGTTATAGTGCGACAAATATGGATGTCTATCTGCACCCCCATGATGTGTTCCAGGCCCCACACACACACACACACACACACACACAGCAATTGTACATTGACTGCAACATGGTGAATCTGTAGCAGCAGGAAAGCGGTGATCAGCTTGAAACGCTTGTAGCTGCAACTCTGTGGATGACGGGGAACAAAGAAACGTGTCAGATCTATGACTGTTCCTCGGCTTTGCACCCACCTCCCTCCCCCACCGTTGCCAAAATCCCAAACGGCCCATCGTGTCAGGTGTCACTGACATCTGTTGGAACTTAGGCTTTTTTTATTCCATTTTTCTGCCAACTCACCATTTGAGACGATGCTCTTGTCCAGGTGTTTGTACACCACCGTCGCTCTGCCAGGCCTCTGAGTGGTGTGTGTTGCCGAGTGTATGAAGGTGTCTGCAGGGGTCTTAGGAAGGATTTCAGAAACCACTTTGCTTTAGTGGTCAAACCATGGACCTTGCAGTAGGATGCCAAGAAATTGGAATTCTTTCTTGGTGAACTCAAGTGTTTTTCCTGCCCCCTCCCCATCCCTGACCACCCCCACTGCCTCCAAGCACCGATCATTAACAACCCTTGAAATCAGGCCAGCTGCTTTTTTTTTTTTTTTTTCCCCTTCTTCCACCAGATTTTTCAAGCAATACATAGTTGAGATCGCAGGAGAATTACCTCGTCGAAGCTAAAACTGTTTTTTGTTCACACTTCAACTGTACGTTCATGGTTTTGTGTCAAGGTCCCCCCCTTTCCTCGAGTATCGGTGAGTTATAGTCCCCTCTGTGTCCGCTCTCCTCGACGTTAAGATGAGCTCAGAGTTTGCGGTACCACTGGGATTCCTTTGTCCTTTGCTGTTTTATGCATCTCTGAGTGCTCTTGAAGTTGACGTCATCGGAGATGCGAGCAGCACCACTTTAGCCCCTGCGCTGCTGCGTAGCCTTTCCGCTCCTCCTGCTTTTCTCCATCAGTAGTGTGTGTTTTTTATGGAATCGGAAGGTTGGGGGGTGTTGTACCTCAGTAAACCTTGACCCTGTCTCTGTGCCATATCTCTGCAGGGAAGCGATGCGGAACTACCTGAGGGAGCGGGGAGATCAAACGGTCCTAATTCTACACGCCAAAGTTGCACAGAAATCCTACGGCAATGAAAAGAGGTAAGGGTTTACGGCCACTTGACCACAGGGCGATGACCTTGACTTGGTGACCATGGCTTTGGGGAGTTGTGCTGCACTTCTTAATGAGGAGACTCTCCTTATTTGGTTCTCACTGAGCTCATGGCAGAAGAGGAAGGCCACATTTGTGCAGGACATTTGCATTTATTCATTTAGCTGATGCTTTTCTCCGAAGCGATTTACAGTATTAGTTAGTTTTTACTGATCCAGGCTTAGTTATTTATCCATTTATACAGCTGGATAATTTTTACTAAAGCAATTTAGGGTAAGTACCTTGCTCAAGGGTACTATCCAGAAGTGGGGATGGAACCTGCAACCTTTAGGTACAAAGGCAGTAACGCTAAACACTGTGCTACAAGCTGTCCCCTTATATGGCAGCCGCTGCGTGTTGCTTTGGCTCAGTGACCCTGCAGGGGGAAGGAGATCAAACTCGGGACCCACTGTTCCCCCTCTTCTCTCTTATTTTTAGGATTTGAAAGCAGACGGCTTTGCGGCGTTGCACTTCAATCTTGTTTCCATGCAGGTCAGGGGGAAAAAACGGCTAAACAAAACTTCTCAGTTTTACTGTCGCTAGATGACAAATCAAACACTTGTGGTAAACGCTGTAATTTTTTTTCGCTTTTCTTCAAACTAAGATGATGCGCAGGCTTCAGAATGACGCAGGATTACTCTCATCTCCAGCTGGGGATTTACTTTTATTGTTAGTTCAAGTGTATTGAATTCCTGTGAGCTCCTCTGCATCAGTGTCCACAGTGGTTTTGCTGTTGTCACGGTGAACCTGGTGCATTAATTATACTAAACCGTAATGTGCTGCTGTCTCGTTCACAAGTAAGAAAATTCAGGAAATGATTTTCTCAGAGACTAGTTGAAGAAATTATCATAGCAATGTAAACAAAGTTGTGGTATGCCTGGATTGAAGTTTCAAACTAGAGAGTGAAATGAAACGTTCAGGTCAATTGATTCCCACCCCCCCCATTCCAAATGTCACTGGATGTGTGACACTGCCACCTGTTGGTCAAAGTGCACATTTCATGGATGGAGCCTCACTGAACTCGCTGCATCTTCTGCAGGAGTATGATTTTGTGTGTGTGCTTCTCCGCCCTCCTCCCCAGGTTTTTCTGCCCTCCTCCTTGTGTGTACCTAATGGGCAGTGGCTGGAAGCAGAAGAAGGAGCAGATGGAGCGGGACGGCAGCTCAGAGCAGGAGGCACAGCCCTGCGCCTTCATCGGAATTGGGAACAGCGAGCAGGAGATGCAGCAGCTCAACCTGGAGGGGAAGGTAGGTGCCAGGCTGGTACATGTCCTGCACACTTAGTGGACCATTCACCACGGCAGCTGCTTTTGAGTTTAGTTCAGCTCGCAGTCCTACCGGACCGAGTGCAGAAAACATTTTTCAAGTGCCTTGAGCGGTTAAATTTGCAAAGTCAACATGGTTACGACTAATTGGGTGTTTTAGTGCAATGCAACGACAAGCTCTGGCACCTTTCTTACTGTAACTGAAGCACAGTGGTGCAGTGAGTAGCGATAGAGCCTCTCAGATCCTGGGCTATGGATTTTAATGTGGCTTCAGATGTGACCCAGTCTCTGTTGAGTTTGTGTAAGTTTCCTCTCGGTGCTCTGGTTTCCTCTCATAATGCAAAGACATGTTTCAGGTGAACTTCTGACTAAATTATCAGTAGTGTTTCTGTGTGTCTGTGTTGCATTGTTAGATTTTTATGCAGTCAAGGTAGGGTATATAACTAAGTACTTTAGTCCACCACACACCTGACTTCGAGGTTCCACTGAATACAAACTGAGGAACTTTTTGCACGGACCTGTTCTGACAAACTGGTCTTTGTTGTCTTCAACCACCACTCTTACCCACTCCCCCTACCCAGAACTATTGCACAGCCAAAACTTTGTACATATCCGACTCTGATAAGAGAAAGCACTTCATGTTGTCAGTGAAGATGTTCTACGGCAACAGTGCGGACATAGGAGTTTTCCTCAGCAAAAGGATCAAGGTTATCTCCAAGCCCTCCAAAAAGAAGCAGTCCTTGAAGAATGCCGACCGTGAGTATTTGTAGGGCCACAGTTCTGGTTCGGGTGTTGTTAAAAACTGATGGAATTAATAATAATAATGAGCTGTTGTGGGTCTGCTGTAGAAATGACTCATCACCATTCTTTGTGCCAATAGGTGGCGCTGATGTTCAGACAGTCTTGCAATATCATTGACCTCATTGTGACTAGCGTGGTACTACACTGTAAAGGAGGGGTCTTTCTGCTTATCTCATGCATTGCCATGTGGGAATTGTTCCCTCGCTGCGTTTGTCTAAAAATAAGGGTATTGTCCTCCCTCCCTGCAGTGTGCATTGCATCAGGGACGAAAGTGGCACTCTTCAACCGCCTGCGATCCCAGACGGTCAGCACCCGCTACCTCCATGTGGAGGGGGGCAACTTCCACGCCAGCTCGCAGCAGTGGGGGGCGTTCTACATCCACCTCCGTGAGTGTGCGGCCCTTCCCTTCGCGGTGCGTCACCGGGGGACTGGTGCGGGGGGTAGCCTCTCACTCATCTCCTGTGTCCCCCTCCACAGTGGACGACGAGGAATCGGAGGGAGAGGAGTTCACAGTGCGCGACGGATACATCCACTACGGGCAGACTGTGAAACTCGTGTGCTCTGTGACGGGCATGGCACTCCCCCGACTGGTAGCTGCTGCTGCTCCTCCTCTCTCCCCTTTCCCTTTCTCTTCCCCCCCCTCCCAGAGTCCAGCACTCAGCCCCACTCCTGTTATACCCAGTTCATGGCAAACTCTGCTCCTCACGCATTGAGCTACTTTCACATAAATGGACTGTTAAACTCATGCGCTAAACTCATGTCCTTGTTACTTCTGGTTAACGCTGTAAATAGCAGGTGCTCTTGCACCGTCCAGCACTGCTGAAACGGGTAAAACCAGGAATTTTATGGTTTCTGCAGTATTCCCCCCCACTTCGAGGGTATGTGAAATACCTGCGCTGTAAACCCACACTGGGACACTTTAGGTCTGAGGGTCAAAGACACTTCATTGTTTCTTCCATTTGAAGGCAAGGCTGCTGTTTTCGAGAAAGTTCATCCTTCACGTTTGCCTGTGGTTTCTGAATATGACCGGTGCTCTGATGCAATTTTTTTGCAAGGACCTCTGTCACATTTCACTGTTTTTGGCCAAAAAAGGAGGAATAATATGCGTAAATACGGGTGTCCTGAGGTCATAAATTAATTTAGCGGATGTTCTTCTCCAGAGTGATGTACAGTGAACACTGTACAGTGTTATTTCACATACCATTGCTGTCACCCAACACAAATGTCTTGTGTGAAGGAGAGTAACACAGGTGTATAATGATTGTAATAGGCTTAATTTGTAGTACAAATATCTCCTGTTGTTGTTGTCGTACAGTTGGCACAATTGCTAGGAGTTGTAGGGCAAAGACTTTTTCATGTCACACAGTATAGTGTAGTTTTGCTGCCTCTGAATAACTTACAGAAAACCTCCTTGCTGCACTTTTTAAAATTCCATTTAAGTGGCACTTAAACATTCCTCTGTCCTGCTCTCCCTGTTTACCATGTTCTTTTGTGCTCTTCTGCTTTCTCTCCATTCCTTCTCTTCTGCTTCTCTTTTTCATATCCTTCCTTCCGCTTTGTTTACTTTTGCCTCTGTTCTTTGTCCCGCTCTCCTGCATGCCCACACAGGCGCTTCCCCTGTCTCTTCTTGCACAAACCCCATCCGGTTGGGCCACAGTGTCACCATTGTACTGCTGGCCAGTGGTTCCACAGTCCAGCTCGCCCACTTTCTCTGTCCGCACTCTTCACCAGAGTAGCAGCCGGGCACACCGAGCTCTGTGCTCCACACACACACACACACACACCCAGTTCTCAGTGCAGCAGCATCACTCACAGGCTTTCTAAACAAAAATGGCCATTTGCGTCCCCCCTTACCCCCCCAGCAGGTAGACAGGGTTCAGACCGATTGCTTGCATGCTCCACCCGCTGTCTGGTTTACATTAATGGAGGAAATGTTGTTTATGCTCGCTTGAATTTATTGTACTGCAGGGTGTGACGAGTCCTGTTTGCTGAAGCAATAGATACCCCCCGTGTTTTGACAGCCTTGACAGCTCTCTGTAGCATCCAAAGGGAGGGGCAGTGTGCAGCCATCAAGCTCGTGCTTCATAGAAAAGGGAACCTTTGTCCTCCCCCCCTCTTCCGGAGACACTGCTTTAGTCTTTTAATGCCTCTGTGGTAACATTTCTTTCCCCCCCTCCTCTGTGTGTGTGTGTGTGTGTGTGTGTGTGTGTGTGTGTGTGTGTGTGTGTGTGTGTGTGTGTGTGTGTGTGTGTGTGTGTGTGTGTGTGTGTAGATCATCCGGAAGGTGGACAAGCAGACGGCGCTGCTGGATGCCGACGACCCCGTTTCCCAGCTCCACAAATGTGCCTTCTACCTGAAGGATACGGAGCGGATGTACTTGTGCCTGTCCCAAGAGAGGATCATCCAGTTTCAGGTCAGTCCCTGCACCACATGACCACCGCACCTTCCCCAGTGCATCCATGTTTGCGTGCATTTATTTAGCAGATGCTTTTGTCCAAAGCAACTTCCAATGAACTCTGTGTAGTATTATCAGCCCACACACCTTGTTTACTGCGGTAACTTACACTGCTAGGTACACTACTTACACTGGGTCACTCATCCATACATCAGTGGAACACACACTCTGTCACTCACACACTACGGGTGAACCCGAGCAGCATTTCTCTGCACTGTGGAGGAAACCAGAGCACCCAGAGGAAACCCACACAGACACAGTGAGAACATGTGAACTCCGCACAGACTGAGCGGTGATCGATCCCGGATCCTCTTGCACCACCTAGGCGCTGTGAGAGAACAGCGCTACTTGCTGTGCCACTGTGCTGCCCATGTGCTACTCAGACCCCCCCATCCCTCGAAGCTATTCTTTCACTAGTACTTCACAAGTGTCCCTCTACACCCCACCGTCTCACTGCCCCCTCCCTCTTGTCCTTTCCCTCTCGCAGCCCATCTGCCAACAGTTCACATCATGGGGTACGTTTAGGTATTTTGAGGTACATTGGTGTCTAAAAGCAATTCTTATCTTATTGGATAAGCACTCAATTGTGGGTTTAGCTTTTGTTTACTGTGAATTTGTTGTGACACTGACGGGTTTTTGTTCATACATTTTATATTGTGTGGTTGAGCGATTAGATGTATTTCAGAAGCAGATTAATCTTGGATCATCGATCAGGGACACGGAAGCGCATCTGATACCATAATGATTGTCCATCATCAGAGCGGGTCGATGGGCAGGAGGTCAGCGATAGTTATGTGACCGGCAGCCCGTTTCCGTCACGCTCCGCTGGGGATAGGAAGGGCTGAAGGAGCCGTAGCAACAGCACGGTTCATTGCTGTACTTCTGACAAGTTTTGGATCCTGTTGTTTTGTCACTGAGCTGATACCGCACTTACGAGTTTAACACCAAGAACTGGGGTCAGGGACGGATCGGAGGCACGGTGTACGTATGTTGGCTTGGTGCCGTGCGAATGACTGAGTCGTGTCCCTACCCCCAGGCCACTCCCTGCCCCAAGGAGCCCAACAAAGAGATGATCAATGATGGAGCCTCCTGGACCATAATCAGCACCGACAAGGCGGAGTACACTTTCTACGAGGGCATGGGCCCCGTGCACTCGCCTGTCACGCCCGTGCCTGTGGTGGAGAGCCTGCAGGTGGGTCCTTTACTGACGCTGCACGCAGACACTTGGGAAGAACCCTTCAGAGACCCTCACGTCGGGGTGTCTGCTGTCCTGTTTCGCAGCTCAACGGAGGAGGGGACGTGGCCATGCTGGAACTCACAGGGCAGAACTTCACTCCAAACCTCAGAGTGTGGTTCGGTGACGTCGAGGCGGAGACCATGTACAGGTAACGGCGGTGCAAGTATGGCGAGTCCTCGTGCAGTCAGGCATCCGTGAGAAAACGGTGGTACGTTACGGTGCAGTAAAGGCACTGCGGGGGTTGTAGAGCCGACAAATTGAGTGCTCAGGTGTCTCATTAAACTGGTAATTCTCAGTCGACATGATGATTCTGATTGCAGAGCAGCTGGTAGCGCAGTGCTTAGAGCTGCTGCATGTGGACCCAAAGGCTGCAGGTTCAAATCCCACTTCTAGCTGTAGGACCCTTGAGAAGGTACAGACCCTAAATTGCTCTGGTGAAATTACCCATCCGAAAGTGCCGGACTGCGGTGGATCCATTTACTGCTATAAAGAAGCTCCCTTTCAACCGATATTTTTATTTGCGAATTTAGCAGGTTTAGATTGAAAGGTTCCCCCCGCTTCCCTTTTTCCTTTCAGTAGAAGCATTTTACCAGTAAATACCAGAGTTGCTGTACATTGAGAGTGTAGTGTCAGTGCTCTGAGCCATGTGCCCCGTGTCACCTCTTGAAGGTGTGCCGAAAGCATGCTGTGTGTGGTACCCGACATCTCGGCGTTCCGCGAGGGCTGGAGGTGGGTGCGGCAGCCGGTGCAAGTGCCCGTCACTCTGGTGCGCAACGACGGCATCATCTACTCCACCACGTTGACGTTCACCTACACGCCGGAGCCGGGTCCGAGACCCCACTGCAGCGCCGCCGGGGCCATCCTGCGTGCGGGGAGCTCCAGCCTGCTGTCCGCTGGCAACCCCAGCAGCGAAACCAGCTACGCCAGCAGCACCGCTGGCAACCCTACCAGCGTCACGTCCGCCTCGGCCGCAGCCGCCGCAGCCGCCGTCGTGTCCTAACACACGGGGTCGCGTGCAGACGGACTGCAAACGGACTCCTTGAAAGTGCTGCATATGGATTTTTAAATTTTTTTTTCTTTTTTTTTTTTTTCTTTTTTTTATATATATAAATCAAAAAGCTTCTCGAAAGAGAGCAAGAGGAGGTGGAGGAGGGTAGTTGATTGCAGAGAAACGGAACAACTCGGGCTCCCTCTAGTGCTCGTGTAAGGGGTGCCCCAGCCCCCCCCCCCCACTCCCCCACCACCACCACCACTCATCGGGCCTTAGCGGTGGAGACGTGTGATGGGGGCTCCCCAAAGTCCCCGCCGGGCTCGAGAACAGAGACCACACCAATGATACATCAGCCATGTATAAAACTTTATTAAAAGAAAAGTCTATTTTTCACTTTTTTTCTTTGTTTTTCTTTTCTTTTTTTGTGTTTGTACGTTTCTGTAAAGGGGCAAGATGTATTACTGGTTGGGTGGAACTCTTTTAGAGGATCACATATAAAATGTGGTAATAACATAGTTTTTATGGACCAAGGATATTGTATAAGCTTTAGTAAAGGTACATTTTCTCCATACCTTTTGTATTAAACATATAGTACACTTTTGTTACCAAATAGTTTCTATTTTTCCTCTGAGCTTGGGCTCCGAAGTGTGTTTCAGGTTGCAATCCTGGCCTGGCTTGTGTATTGTAGCTTCCTTTTCCGTCAAATCCCTGAATTTTTTTCCTTTAAGAAAAAAAAACAAAAAACAAAAAACAAAAAAAAAACTGAAGTCAGACTTTTTTAACACAAAACCGAAGTGTGTATAATTTGAGTTTGGGAGAATCTCAGAGGGTCTGTTTTCTACGATTGATTTCTATGGAGTCTTTAAAAAGAAAAGCTTTAAGCATCGCCTCTGCCTTGTCTGCAATAGTCAACCGTCGCTGCCGTTCCTTTTGGGAGGTAAAAAAGGAGCAAAGCGATTTCTGTTAACTCTTCCATTTTTTAAGTGCGAGACTTCTTACAATTTACAAGAAAAAACAATAGTCATGTGTCTAATGTGTTGAAATCTTGTTAGACCAGTGGTAGCCATAGAAGTGTACATTTTTATTGAACACAGATTGCCATACTCATTTCACGTAGCGAGTATCTAGATCACGTTTTTTCAAGCTGTTGTCATTGTAAACGTATCGAGTGTAAAGTCAGTCTTGAATCTGTAGTACAGCTGTCGGTGTAGGTATACTTTCTACACAGGTTCCTTTAGTCTTCCAGGTGGTTGTTGTTGTTGTTTTTCTTTGTTTTTTTTTTTTTTTTTTGTTTTTTGTTTTTTGTTTTTGTTTTGTTTATTTAAACCTCTGTTCTTTTTAGAGAAAGAAAACCGGTAAAAATTTGTGCTCGGTGTAATGCTGACACTTCGGTTTGTGGCCTTACTGCAGCTTTTGTGAAGGGTTTTTTTTTTTTTTTTTTCTTTCCTCCCCCCCTTTAATTTAATTGCTACTGTTGCCTACAGTTGTTCTCTCGTTTGCCTTTCTGCTTTAACATGTTACTCATTTTTTGTTGTTACTCTGTGAAGACCTGCTAGAATCTGTTTCCTGGAAGACCAACATTTTCTTCTGCATCTTCCGTGAGTTACTGTTGTGTCACGGCGCGGCTAACAGCCAGCTAGCAAGTGCTGGCCACACGTCCTCCAGCAGGACTTTGGCTCATCCCGGCGTACCCAAAGACCCTGGTCTCCGCTGCAAGAGACCCATCGAGCTCTTAACACGGACTCTTTGGAGAAGGCGTAACCTTTTGTGGAATATCCCACGATGCAGTCGAATACCAATCCCACCCCCCACCCTGCCCCGCTACGGGTGCCCTCGGCACTTATCTCCATATCCAGCGGACGTCCGGTTTCTAACGCACTGTGAGGTGCGCGGAGTCCCTGCCTTCGACGGGATTCTCTGACTGCAGCCGATTGGTCGACCTCGGCGGTCGCCGTGGCGGAGGGGTCCGGGTACCAGCCTAGCCCGCTCTCCTGTGGATCGAAAGCGGACGCGTCGCCCTTCATCTGCCCTTCTTGCACGGACGTCGCAGCCCTCCGGATCAGTTGGACGAACACTTCCCGTTTTGCCGTTCTGCTGGCGTACTTCCTGTTCGGCTGGTGTCCGCATTGCTGGATCATGAGTTGCCTGTTGGTTCCAGTACATTTCATGTTAAAAACTAGAGGGTTACATACACAGTGTTTAGCTCAACTGTAGCAGCCTTTATTGGTATTTGTTATTGGTGAATTCTGTGTGGATGGAGGGGGGAACTTTCTAGAAACTCAGCCATTGTGCATTTAGTGTCTGTATTTTAAAGCAATATTTTGATGGGAGCTTTTATATCACATTGTGTGTCTTGTGTTACACGACATAATTACTGTGTTGCTTTAGGGTTCGGTTCACTGGACGCCTCGCGTTCACCGGTAGAAGCGCAGTTCTAGGGGTAGTTTCTCTTGAGCGATGTACGCGTAAAAGTAGCGCGTCGAGGGCTGTGTGTCCCACGTTCCGTCTCCTTCGCACGTCCACGTCCACCTCGGCCATCGTTACCTCCTGTCCTGTCCTGTCGTCTTCACAAGAACATTGATCGGCAGTTACTCCCAATCGTCATTTCGGTATCGGTGAGGAACTGTCCCTGCTGCCGGAGCAGTGTGTGCTTCCCGTCCTAAACGGGCAGGTAAAAAGGCAATATTACCACGCTTTAATCGTAGTACGACTGTGTAGCTTGGGGTTACAGCGGTAATCCTCTGGTCGCAATGTCTCCAAGTTTGTATTTGTGCTACCTGTTGTTTGTTGGCCTGCCTTTGTGTTTCTCTACCTGTCCATTCACAGGTGGGCCTGGGAAGAGGTGGTTAAGGGTCAATTGTCGAGATTCCAGCGTTGTTGAGCAGTTCATACAGCCATTATACCGTGTAACAGTGTACATCTTTAATTAGTTAATGTGAGAACAAAACAAGTGCATTATGCCCTTACTGCCTGCGTTGGCCATGTGGCGCATCGGCCGTCGCCACGGCGATCTTGGTGACAGATGTTGTAGGGACACATGCTGACTGCCTACGTCGTGTAGTTTATAGCATCTGTGCTGGAAGTCCTTCTGATATCAGCAGGAAGTTGATTATTTGTATAAAAAAGGACACTTGGCCTTTCTGAACTTTGGGTTCTCTACACAGTTTCTCTGTGTTAAATAATAAAAAGTAAAAAGGTGGTCTTCAAATGCAGGAATGTGCAGCTGAGCGCTTTAAGGCAAAGGTTTTCACCTGCTAGCCGGGGACTCTGGTTTCCTCTCGCGCCTGGCGTTTCCCTTTCCTCGGGGCTACATCTGGGCTCCACCAGCGCGTATCTATTAACGGGGGGCCAATTAAGCAATGACTCAATGGGGTGGGGGGGGTGGGGGTCAGAACATTTTCAGACATATCTGATCGACAATCTCGACTGGTTCTGACTGTTTACACAAACTTTTCAGAATGGCCCTCGACTGACTGTGTCCCGGTGGGGGGGGGGGGGAGGGGTTCTTCGAGGTCACGGGCAGTGGCAGTGACTTTTCTACCAGCCTGTCTTACTCCACCTGCCAGGAGTGAGAGATGTTACACAACTTTCCGAACATGCTGACAGAACAAAGACTTTCTACTTTTTTTATTTTTCTGTAAGTAATGCTTTTCTAATATCCTTCTGCGCTACGTTTTCCTCCTGTTCTTTTTTCATTATTACTTTTTCCTCCTTCCAAAAGCAGCTGTTTTCTGAGCTCTGAACAAATAGTGTGAACTCCAATATGCCAAATTAGCGCAAGGAAAGACAAAAACTTACCTTTGATTTCTGTGCACTGCTAAGCAAGCGCGGCTGGTGGGGCAGTGGCACCTGGAGGGGGGGGGCAGGGGAGGGGTTGCTTTCCAGTAGAGATGACCGACCACACCCCCCACCGAGGAGGAGGGTGTGAAACAGCTCCTGCTACTCATCTAGCCTTTGTGTCGCTTCTTTATCGGGGACGTCTGCAGGGCATCCGTTCATAGACTGAATCGCAACATGGGTCCGGACTTGGGTTTGACCTCTAGCCCCGCCTAGTTTGGTGCTCTACCCCCCCCCCGATATATGCCATTCAGACCACCCTTACGGAGCCAGCCACGATGGGCCCCCCAGGATGGAGGCACGTCTGTTCTGCTAGCATTCCGACCAATGGCATTCCACTCGAACCTCTGCCCTCCCCCCGCCGAGGCCGTACCCATGTCTAACTTGGGGGTGGGATACTCGTGCCGCCACAGAACAGTGAATAGTGATCGTAATTCGAGCTGCATTTGAATTGCACTTGAGGAAGTGCTCAATCTGATGTGTCGGCGCCTCTCCTTTGAGGACAGCTGGAGCGTCACACTTCTCTCGCTCTGTGGCCTGAGCGGCGCGTCGGCACACGGTGCACGTCCATCGAGTGCTTGGGAGCAGGACAGCTCTTATCTCCACTGTGTGTGCGTGCGTGTGTGTTGTAGCTGTGAGCAGGAGTGTGCGTGCGTGCGTGCGTGCGTGCGTGCGTGCGTGCGTGCGTGCGTGCGTGCGTGCGTGCGCTAATGTCCTCAGTGCTCGGAGAGGGTTGACTCCATAGGATCTGTGCTGTTTGTAACTTAGCAATAACATGAAACAGGGCAGTTTTTGATAACATACAATAGTTTTTTTTTTTTCTCTTCTCCCCCCCTAATTGTACATATTGCACCTGCTCAGTTCCATCCTTCATTACAGGACAATACAAAACCCTACAATATTGGCAAAAAGGATAAATAAAAAGTGAAATATACATCCTTTGTTGTACTTACTCTTTTTTTTCCTCACAGCTTTTAAGTTCTTCCTTCTCTAAGAAAACTGTGCTTTTATTTTCTTTTCCTGTGAACGTTGTCAGCACTGCAACTGGTTATATTTGTGACCATAGTCTGACTGGAAAGGTATCGCTGTCCCATCACACTCCTCGTAGTCCAGGTACCTTCTCCCTGGTGCGCTGCTGGAACAGTCCGGCTAGACATGAGTAAGAACTACAGATGCTCACACTGTATTGTATAGAGACTATGGACATATAAAGTATGAATTCGACATTCTATAATACCTTTTATAAAAAAAAAAAAAAAAAACATATTCATGTTAACACTGAGTACATTTTTTCCATGTTCCTTTTTTCACTTTCATTTAAAGATGAAATTTCTTTGCTGCACCAGCCCAACACTTGTGTTTGAAGAGTGAGATAAATGGAATGACGACCGAAACGCTCAGTAAGTGAAACGTCTGCAAATAAGACACGATGACCTGCACACACACTGAGTGAGTAAGAAACGTGGTGCCTTGAGGGAGCACGGTTTCGGTTAAATGCTCTGACCGGATGTCGGGACTCGAATAAGGTTGAGGGGACGGCCGTCATGAGTCCGGGTCGTCGTAGGTCGAGGACCGCCTCTACGTTGTGTCAGGGTTAGGTAAACTCACCACTATTTGTACCTGTCACGCATGTGGTTTGCCTTGGCTGTACTTTCCAGATGTTTCCGCACGTGTCTCCATGCTGCTGACTGACCCCAAAGCTTTTGTGCTCGCGGCTAAAGGAGCCCCACACACAGCGGAGGCTCTTCCAGGGCCGGTGTGCCGTCAAGTTGAGCGCCGCCGTAGGAGCTCCCGCCCGTGTTCCTCGTGTCCTGACCACCGATCGGGGTACGGATGCGCAGGTGGCCGCGAGGCACCAAGAGTGTAAAAAGCTGTCCCCCAGCCCCCGGGCCCTGGGATCCGTCCAGCAGACGTCCCGACGAACGCCAGGATGAGATAATCCCCTTTTGTTTTGAAGAAGCTGCTCTACAGTTGGGCCATTAAAGGCTTAAAATAATCCTTTGCTTTCGGAGTTCAGGGGCTGCTTTTCACATCGCTCTATAAACACAGCTCACAACATGTTTCCCTGATTTTTACAGCACTGGACCTGATGGCGTCTTTGCACGGTGCCTCGGGTTCGAGCCGTTTTGTGTGGAAGTGCGAGGCTCGGTTTCGGCAGCGACCCGCCGGTAACACGGTCGAATCCCACAGCAGGACTTGCTGCTGTAGCCTTGAGCGAGATTTGGCCTGAACTGGTCCCGGTGAAGAGCGGCTTAGTCAACGGTACCAACTGTTTGCCTTTGAATGGAAGTCCTGCAACTTGACCGTTATAAAACAGGAAGTGGTGGGGGGTGATGATATTTGGAACTATCCCATTGTGTGCAGAGTGGCGTCAAATCCCTCGGATCCTCGATCCAACGAGCCGCCGAACCACAATCGATGAGACCTGTGATGTCGTGAAAATTGTCCCCATGGTCCGGTGTGATGAAGGGTTCTGAGAGCGAGGAAGTTACTGCTGAATGGTTATGGATGATCTGGCGGCGGTGGGAGATGTTAAAAAGGAAGGGAGCTCAAGCACATCTCCAGAAAACTCCACATCAACACCTTTTTATTAGTTGGTCTTTACATACGATATATATTTGTTGCATTTAGACAGGGAATTTCCACGACCTGAAAACAAAACATCGATGGTAAACATAATATCAGACACGTTAAGTATTACACATTCGCTGAAGCTTTGAAGAAAAAAAAAAAAACAACTCTGTAATAGTACATTTACTATGTTTGGCACTTTTGCACCGCGGTAGATAGCGGCAGCTCTTTTGGGCCCATGGCAGCGGACTAAGCGCTTTGAAGGTTTCCCAGGTGTCAAAAATCCCACCGTCATGTGGCAATGTGAACTGCCAGAGATACACAGGACGCCTTGGCTGCATGCAGGGGTTCAAGGGCAAACACACCAAGGGCACATCTGCACAAACTCCCTGTGACACAAGACAGGAGTGAAAAAGCACAAATGCTGGGCCTTGGGTTCGAACACAGACCCCACGCAACAGCAGCTATGAAGGCGATTACAGCTTTCGAATTAATATCCTCGTTGCAGGAGCCTCCGGAAGAGCCCGGAAGGTTCCTTGACAGCCAGTGTGGTGCTGCTGAGGCGCCGATTCTAAATCGTCGGGGTAAAAATACTGAAGATGTTGATGGTGCCCAGGTACCGTCACAGTGACACCTGTCGCCATGGAGACCGTCATCGAGGAGCTGCTGATGCCAGGCAGGACACCTGAACACCTCTGAAGGATTTGGCTCCATACGGTTTCCTAGGAAACCAAGTCCTTCAGGGGTGTTTGGTCGAGACTCAACGTGGCCAAAACATTAACTATTTCGTCCTTTTATCCAGAATGACTTACAACATTAAGATACTTAAGCTCATTTGTACAACAGCTGGGTAATTTTTACCACACCAGTTTAGGGTAAGTGCTGTGTCTTGCTGCAGAGGGAGTGGGATTTGAACCTGCACCCTCTGCGTCTAAAGGCAGCAGCTCTAAACCCAGTGACCCCAACCAGGACTTTGTGTACTAAAGGTCTGGTACAGAGAGCTGGCCCTCACCGCCTGCCTCCTCTCACTGCTTTCCGTACCATGGTATACCCTTGGCTGCTTTGTGCCCCCCGTGTCACACTCCATGCGATGGTCCTCGTTTCAAGACAGAGCAGGGTGGGGGGTGGGGGCTTCAGCATTTAGGGGTCCAAGCCCGAGTGCCTCCTTTACGTCTGTGGTTCCGTGTTTACATTTATTCATTTAGACGACACTTTTCTCCAAAGCAACTTTCACTGTTACTGTTATTTACCCAATTATACAGCAGGGTAATTTTTACTGGAGCAAATTATGCATATTGAATGAAGTCCAGCTCACCAGAGTACAAAACACAGTGCGGTGTGGTGTGAAATAAACCATCTGTGACACGACACGACATGGCATGAATGAGAACCCCAATGGGACGCTAATAATTCCTGTATAAAGTATTAAATGTACAAAATGAGTAAATGACTATGATTTACGCCCCTGACTCTACTTCCCTACTTGGTTTAACCAATATAACTCAGGCTTTGCTTATTTTTGCACCTGCACTACTTGTGTGTTTCTACTACACATGATTTCCTCTAAAGCAACATACGGAATTGGTCATTACACACCTAGTATGTCACATGAGAACCACTGTACCTCATCAAATAACCGTTTCAAGGTAAAACCAAGGGACACCAGGGGTTACCATACTTGTACACAGCACTGTACATGGTTTATACATGTATACATACATATTTCTGAGTGTCTCCACTGACAGCCCACATGTGGCCCACACAGCAGTGCAGTCGCCAGCTTTCGCCTCGCAAATTTGAAATTATCCACAGTGGCCCCCCATCTACTGCTTGTTAACGTTTCAAATCAATTTTTGCAGTAGCAGAGGGTTGGAGAAATTTAAATACTGTGTTTGAACAAAAGCCAAGAATGTGGGGGAAGCACGGCAGCTCACTTATGAATGAAAATCGATCATCGTATCAGTCGCTGTGGCGGTTCGAGCGACGGACTCCGGTCGTCTTCCTGTCCCGTCCTTATAAACGTTCTCGCTCAGTAACCGTGACGCACCTGTAGTGGAAACGCCTGTCAGCCACATTCTCCATGTCCAACATTTGCTTAACTTATAGGCGACTTACAGGATTAGGCTACGTACACCGATTTACCCATTCATACAGCTGGGTAAATTTTACTGCAAGTACCTTGCTCAAGGGTACTACAGCAGGAGGTGGGATTGCAAGCCGGGTTCTTGGAATGGGGGGGCAGTGCCTCTAACCATTGCACCACCTGCTGTCTGTCACAGTTGTTTCCTCTCATTGACACACAGAGAAAGAGCTCTGAACTGCACCTGGTGCCTAAAATGTATGACCCCTAACCCTAACCCCAACCCCAAACCCTAACCTGACACGACCTCCGTCCCATGAACACGTGTTGCGAGGGCTCCTCTCTGCTCCAGTTGATCCGAAATGCGCTCTTTGGGTGCAGCTCAGGAGGACGCGGGAGGCTCTGTGACATGCCACGCGCCTGTCGCCGCTGCCCCTCCTCCTAGGCCTGGGCGGAGCCGCGGATACTGCTGTAAGTGAAGCGGGTGAGGGTGCCGCCCGAGTGGGCGTGGCCGTTGTCTTCGGTCGGCGTGCGGCTGAGACGCGCCGGGGCGCTGCGGCCGCAGCAGGCGAAGGTGGCAAAGACGCCGGCGCGGAAGCGTTTGTTCATGAAGCAGTAGATGATGGGGTTCACGCAGGCCGAGGTGTAGGACAGCAGGTGGATGAAGGAGATGGGCGCTCCGGACAACAGCTGGTCGGCCGAGCGCTGGTGGAAGGCACGCCAGGCGTTGACGGTGAAGATGGGTGTCCAGCAGAGGAAGAAGAGGCTGACGATGACGATGAGCATGCGGATGACCCGCTTCTTTGCCATCAGGTTGGCCGCGGAGCTGTTGCTGCACACGCGACCCACCTTGGCCCTGCCGCTGCCGGAGGAACGCTCCCCCTGCTGGCTTGATTGCCTTGACTGCTGCAGCTCCAGCTGCTTCTTTTTCGAGGGCTGCAGGTAGCAACCGTCTCCGTCACCCGGCTTCAGGCTGCCGGTGCTGGGCTCCCGCTCTGGGGTGGGAGACACGAGCAGAGGAGTTCAGCGCAGCTCACCTCCCCATGTGGGTGTTGGTCTCGGTGCGCGTGTGTGTAGCAGCGCTTCCAAGTGCTTCTTCTCTGTTTTCACCACCCTAGGAGTGTGTATGAGTGTGTGTTTATCTGGGCTGCACTTAATGTTATACTGTAGTGGAATCACACCCCTGAAGGCCAGTCTAGGTGTCCCCAGGACTTTACACTCATATGAAAATTTCATAATTATATGTAACGCTACAGAATATGACAATATTTCACAGCTGTGTAAACGTGTGGTATTTTAACTTTGCACCAATGCGTCTGCGGTTGTGCCTCTCGTTACTGTGCGAACAGGCGAAATGCCACGATCTTTGGGTCTCCGAACGAAGTCCAGGTCTCGCCGGGGACTTTTCAACATCTTACCTCTGTTGCTCTTCCTGTTCATGGTCTCAAATTTAATTCCTCTGTAGAGCTCCACGGAAATGAGACCATATGCGGTCATCATGATGATGCCCGGCACCAGGAAAAGGAGAAGCAGCAGGAACACGTACCTGGGAGCAACACGGTAAAATGTCACTGCACCTGGTTGAACGATAATTTAGATGACCGAGAGCCAGAGTTCATAGAGTTATGTTTGAAAGTATGTGAACCCTAAAAGGTCAGTCATTATTTCTGTATGAAATGAGTAAATGACTATGATTTACACCCCTGACTCTACTTATCCACTTGGTTTAAGCGGTTAAACTTGAACTTCACTTATTTTTACACGTTCACATTAGTTGTGTGTTTCTACTACACACGATTTCCTCTAAAGCAACATATGGAATTGGTCATTACACACCTAATATGTCACGAGAACCACTGTACCTAATCAAATAACTGTTTCAAGGTAAAACCAAGGGACACCAGTGGTTACCATACTTTTAGGCAGCTCTGTATGTTGAGGCGGAATAGTTGTGGGAGCTGTTTCCTGTTTCTGCTCGGCGGACTCAATGAACTCACCACAGTCTTACTGCTGCGGCGCTTTCGAGAAAGAGCCCCCTGGCCTGTCGACTCTGTCAGGAGTCAGAACTGAGCCCTTTCTTGGAAACTATTCCAGGGAGAAGTGTGACCAAAACTACCCGAGGATGTCAGCGTTTCATCGTGAGGATGAGGATGGTGAGGAGCTCAGTGTGGGAACTGGATGCTCACCAGGACTGCTGGATGACGTCACTGGGCCAGATGAGGCGGCACATGTTCCCTGTGCTGTTGTTGTGCCGGGTGAAGGGTATGAGGGTGCTGGAAATGGGGTAGGGGAGCATGAGCAGGAAGGACACAACCCAGGTGCTGGAGATGACCTTGGCTGCGTGGGACTTGGTCTGCCACGTCCTGGAACTTAGGGGTTTGCAGATGGCACTGTAGCGCTCCAGCGATATTGCCACCAGGTTGAAGGTGGACACACTCACCGAGATACCTGAGGGGTTCGAGGGGACAAATGTGCTCCATTACACTGCTGCAAGTTTCGTTGGTCTTAAGGTTTGAGATCCACAGCAAGTGAGACTCAAGGTGGTGACACGGCGGAGCAGCAGGTAGCGCTGGTGCCTCGCAGCACCTTGGCTGTCGGACTGAACGTGGGAGTGTGTGTGGGTGTGTGTGTGGGTGTGTGTGATTCCCTGTGATGGACTGGCACCCTATCCAGGGTATACCCTGCATCACATCTCATGATTCAGGGTTAGGCTCCAAAGCATGGCAATCTGCAATGGACAGGTGGTCATTGACAACTGATGGGTGAATATTTATGAAACACCTGCCAATGTCGTGTTCGATGTGTTCGCCGGCACTGCAACGGTTAAGTCATGAGTGGCGGTAATGGAAGCTGGCGAGTAGTGGCCTTAGTCATCACACACACACACACACACACACACACACACACACACACACACACGCACAGTGCGACTGAGAGATTCCAGCTCCACCCTCTTTATCAACATCATCTGCAGTTCCTAATAAATGTTAACATGTCCGAACACAAAAGCGACGTCTGTTATAAACAAGTCCCAGTTATCGTGGCCACGCGGGGTCTCAGCTGTCAAGGCTGCTTGGATGTTTCTTGTCCTTTTAAACAGCGTGACACATTTAATAAATGTCGGTATCGTGTCACGCTGGTCACTCCATGACGACCCAAACAAACAAGGAAATATATTATCCGGGAAGATAAAAATCGGTAATCTATCAAAACGGCCCGTCTTCGGTCTGTGGCGATTCTAGGTGTCAGTGCCATGTTGAGAAAAAGTCATTAAAAAAACACAGAATTAAATGAAGTCAAAAGGACGTGAGCAGACAACAGACGTCTTCAACTTTGAGTACAGTGTGTTTACAGGGCATGTGTTGGATATGAGGTCTGCTGTAACCCTCGAATTTCAAATCATCTCATTTGCATAAAATACCTTTTTTTATACTTGAAACGGCTTCTAAAACAGGGTGACCACTTTTACTGAGCTTTACCATTTCTCCTACATGGGAATGGGACTCCTGCTTCTGGATGCTCAAGTGCTCCAATTTTTGTAAGAGTCCACATGAAGGAAATGTTTCCCCTTCGAGTAGTTTTATTTAGTCCACACAGTGGTCAGAAAGAAATGGCAGGAAACAGTTGCTCGTCTTCAACAAACGCACACACAAAGAACACATCAAACACAGCAGTGTATCGCTCTTTGTCTCGTTTCATTTATCACATTACAATAATGACAATATGAAGAATTAAAAACGATAACTAGACACTCTGACTAGTATTAGTGCAAAACTCTCAGCTTTATCTGAGAGTTTATTTATTTATTTTAGCTTATTTATCTGATGCTTTTCTCAAAAGACACCTGAAATGATTCACCTACTGATACAGCGCGGTAATTTTGACTGAAGTTATTTTACCTCGCTCAAGAGAGGGATTCAAACTCGGGTCCTTCGCGAGTGAAGCAGTAGCTCTGATAATTTCTCAACCTGCTGCCCCGCTTACATTTATTTGTTTGTCTGTTTTTACCCCTTTACACTGGTATGTAGTTTTTACAGTATCCATTTAGGGAGAGTACCTTGTTCACAGGTACTGCAGCAGTGGGCAGGATTCCAGCTCATGACCTTTGGGTGTGAAGGCAGAAGCTCTAACCACTAGTCTGGGTTCCGGCTCCAGGACAAAGTGACCCAGAGCAGAGCACCATGCTGCCCCCCCCCCCCCCCCCCCACTTTGAACCGTGTGCCCTGTCTGTACTCACCCATGAAGTACATGGCCACTTTGCACATGCCGCTGCCGAAGACGAAGTCGCGCATGAGGTTCGGGATGAGTGTGAAGGGCATGCAGAAGAGGCAGAGCATGAGGTCGCTGGCAGCCAACGACAGCAGGAAGAGGTTGGTGACGGTGCGCATGCGCCGGTTCCGCAGCAGCACCGTGATGATGAGGGCGTTGCCCAGCACGCTCAGGATGAAGATCACGCAGTACAGGACGATGCGCACCGTCTGGTTCATGTCTGAGGGGTGGGGGGAGAGGGAGGGGGTGGAGGTACGTTAAAGCAACACGCAGGAGAAACAGGTTCACTGACGACTTCACTAACACGGTACTCCTGCTTTTAACCTGCGTGGGGGTTAGACACCTCAGGGCTTTGCTCCCAGGAGCACAAGAAAGAAGAAGCACCTCTGTTCATCACACAAACACTTTGTATCTCTCGCTCCTCGTCTCCGTTTGGCGCTGGTTTCACCATCGCCCATCGTTAATGCTATGTTTTACTCAATCCGCATTCTTGTTTGGACGAGGAACACCAGGACGACTTGTACGTGCAGAGCTCATACCTCAAGTTCCTTCTCTAAACATGTGGTTTGCCGGAGTGTTTGTCTTTCTTCGCTCAACTCGATGCGCGTGACGCTTCCGAGGAGCCCTGCGTTCTCCGGAGATCCTTCCGGAAGTCAGCAGATGGGCTTACATCATCACACCTGTGAAATACTGCAGCCTCTTGACCTTCTGCCCCTGTTTTTATGAACACATCTGGATGTATTTGCAGGTTTCCAGTGCGCTGAGACCCTGTGCTGCTCATAAAATTAATTTAAATAAATAAAATATAAAACTGAATATGTGCCGCCACCCACAGCAGATGTAGCGCTGCGCCGCAGCTCCCTTTGCGGCTCGGTGCTCGTCCGTGATCCTCCAGCTGTCCTGGGTGGGAGAAGCGCTCAGAAGAGGGTGACACGGTGTCTGGGCCCACAGCGCCAACGAGCCTCGAACCCACGACCATCGCTCCGGTGGCTCTTGGAGGACAGACGTCCCGTACCGTGTCTCTCGACCGTCTCCGCTTGCGTCACAGTCAGCGGGGGTCCTAGTGCCAAGGCGTCGAGGCCCAGCACGTTCGCGTGTGTCCCTTTGCTCGCATCAGGAGAAAAGGAGGTGAATCACGGCGACACCGTGGTGCAGCTCTGAGTAAAACAGTGTATCCTACAAATATGTGAAGTGATGGAAAGGTGGGATGGTCTTCGGGAGACCGTTCTCCTCCTCCTGAGAAGGGCTCTGACCACGATGGCGCACTTTCAGCCTCGTCCATTTTTTACAAAGCGTATCGCACTGATTTTCGAGGCTGCAGCAGCGGTGTCGTCCCCATGGTTCGAAGGGTAAACCGGTGTAAACTTGTGCCGTGAGCAGGAGAGCGGTGTTACTGAGCTCTAACGGTCACACCGCTCCTCAGCTGCACCTCAAAGGAGAGACAGTAACTCCTTGAACACAGTCACATGCACAGAAATGTGCCTTTTAGAAGCACAGTAAAACACAGTAAAATTAAACTGAAGGTGTTATGTCTATTGTGACGACATGTACTTTGTCATTATCATCATCATTCTTCTTCTTATTATTATTAACAACAATAATAATAATAATAATAACAGTGATGTATAATAATAATTAGATACCGAAAGATTAATTTTCTCTTTAGTGAGCCCAGAAATGTTTTCCCGAAATCCGAAAAAAAGGACAAGTTTTTCTCAACCGCAATAAAAAATTAAAGGCAATAATTATTTAAGTATTACACATGTGTTTTCTTGCACACCGGGAAAATATATTTTTCAAATTTAGGCGAGAAACTGAATCCGAGAATAAAATTCACTCTTGACGTTGTGCGCGCGCCACTCTTTGGATTATAACTTTCTTCTAAACCCGTCGCCTGTTTCCTCAACATTTCTGTCTCAGGCAGAATATGCATGTAAACATTTTATTAACTTCTCAAAAGTGTATATTGCGACCTATAATGACAATAATCACTGAGTTCGTCGACGTTTAGAGAACGTTGCTATTAATTTCTCTACTAGACTAAAGTGTCACCGAGTGCTCACGGCACGCGCCCGTCCGTCATCCTTCGATTGTCTTTTCCCATCATTTTTCTCATCTCAAGTTTTTTTCTTTTCTTTTCTTTTCCTCGAGGACACGGCGCGCGAGCCGAGCACCGAAAGACCGCCAAGAGAACGCGCGCGGACGGCCGCCACAGCGAGTCTCGCGGCATGAGCGCGCGCTCCCCCCTCCCCCCGCGCCAGTCCCGCACACACAGTCCCTCCGTCTCACCTTTGGGCTCCGGCTGCAGGTCCGGCGCGCCGCTGCAGTCCAAGTCGCTCTTGATGCCGAGTCCGCAGAGGATTCTGTCGAAATCGGTGGAGTTGATGAGCACGTCGTGCAGCGTGAACGTCTCCATGGTGCTCCGGAGCGGTGTCCAAAGTGCCGCGAGACGCGCCTTCCGCTCGCACTGTCACACTGTGTCACTCTGTCGCTCGCTGTCACTGTGTCCCGAACAACGCGGCGCTGTCTTATGATCATAAAGCGCGAATCTTTAAGTTTAAGGTAAGAAACTCGTCATTGTCCGCAGTGTCTGTCTCCATTCGGGAAACACATGTGAATATTTCTTTGGAAAAAAAAGTAAAGCGCCTCAGCTCTGTCGCCAGTGTTTCTGCTCACTTTCTCACGCAGTACAGTCCAGTCCGCGTGGAGGACAGAGCGAGTGGCTCCGCGCGCGCGCTGCGTAGCGGCTCAGCTCCTGCTGCTCGTGCTGGTGCTCAGTGCGGGGCGGCGCGGGGCGCTCGTGGGCGCACGCGGGCGCACGCGGGCGTAGCGCTGAACCCGGTGCTCCCGGACTCCGCCTTTCCCGCGCGCGACCCCATCCCATTGGGAAAAAGCGAGCGCGCGGTAAACATTTTGGCGGGTTAATAACCAACTGCAGGAGCGCGGAGGCTCGTGTTTGGATGTATTAATAAGCGCTGTAACCAAACTGTATTATATTTAGCCTCCCGTCTCCGTCAAACATTAATGAAAGGGACCATTCGTCACCTTTATTTACCTCACAGCTTTGGCTGTGACCTCTCTTACAATGCGAATTTACACGATCGAGTTTACACTAATTTACCTGCTTCACATTCTTACCGTATCTCTCAGGTCGAGCGGTACTCAGCTGCTTAGTCGCGGGATTCAAACCAAGAACCTTCGGACAAGAGCAAGACAGCAGCCCTAATAGGTCACCTGCTACTGTACCTTTTCAAATACTGTACTTTACACTGAATCCAACACTGGAGTTAAGCAGCGACCAAAATAATCTGTTAGCAACAGAAATCACAGGATTATTATTATTATTATTACACACACACACACTTTCAGAACCGCTTGTCCCTTACGGGGTCACGGGGAACCGGAGCCCAACCCGGTAACACAGGGCGTAAGGCCGGAGGGGGAAGGGGACACACCCAGGACGGGACGCCAGTCCACCGCAAGGCACCCCAAGCGGGACTTGAACCCCAGACCCACCGGAGAGCAGGACTGCGGTCCAACCCACTGCGCCACCGCACCCCCTCTATTATTATTATTATTATTATTATTATTATTATTATTATTATTATTGTTGTTGTTGTTGTTGTTGTTGTTGTTGTTGTTGTTGTTGTTGTTGTTGTTGTTATTAATGGCACCCCACTATGCCCATGAGCAACAGAATAGTTAAGCGATATTATTAGAAAAATAAATTGTTATTTTTTATTATGAATTTGTTTTGTGACTCCAATATCATGTAATGAGCACTGAAGGAGAAACTGGTAGCTGGTCTAAAACAGCGTTTCAGCAAAAACAAGTTCATGTCATGGTTCGTTTCAAAGGTGATTTATTTCAGTGCCACAATTAGGCAGATATTGTATGTGAGATGGGTCAGATAGCTCTCCCTTATCGACGTGGGGCTACGAACTAATAACAGGCACAACAGTGCATCTCGCACTCCGTTAGTGTCTCATGTGAACAAGAACCAGCACCAAGATGTATCTCACCACACCTGTTACCCCAGACAGGTAAAAGTGAAAATACAACGCTTTCATGATGCTTGTTGCCCCCACCTTTCTTCACAGATATTACATAAACAGAAGTCATGCAGATGCAAAATTAAGTGAGTCCCAAGCTGTTTAAACCAAGGAGGTAAGTAGAATTATGTGTGTAAGTCATAATCATTTGTTCATTTTATAAGTTTAATATTTCATCAATGAATATTCACATTTATTCATTTAGCTGACACTTTTTTCTAAAACAACTTATATTGTTAAGATTACAATTATTTACCCATGTGGTAATTTTACTGGAGCGATTTAGGGTAGGTGCCTCACTAAAGGGTACTACAGCCAGAGGTGGGGATCAAACCTGCAACCTTCGGATCCAAAGACAGTAGCTCTAACCACTAACACTACCAGCTGCCTATGTTGACCATCACTTTAGGGTTTTCATTCTTTCAAGCAACACTGTGTGTGTATATATATATATATATATATATATATATATATATATATATATATATATATATATATATATATATATATATATATATATATATATATATATATATATATATATATATATATATATATTATGGAAGGGGGTGCGGTGGCGCAGTGGGTTGGACCACAGTCCTGCTCTTCGGTGGGTCTGGGGTTCGAGTCCCGCTTGGGGTGCCTTGTGACGGACTGGCGTCCCGTCCTGGGTGTGTCCCCTCCCCCTCCAGCCTTACGCCCTGAGTTGCCAGGTTAGGCTCCGGTTCCCCGTGACCCCGTATGGGACAAGCGGTTCTGAAAATGTGTGTGTGTGTGTGTGTGTATATAATATTATATATATATATATAACAACAATAATAATAATAATAATAATAGAGGGGGTGCGGTGGCGCAGTGGGTTGGACTGCAGTCCTGCTCTCCAGTGGGTCTGGGGTTCGAGTCCTGCTTGGGGTGCCTTGCGGCGGACTGGCGTCCCGTCCTGGGTGTGTCCCCTTCCCCCTCCGGCCTTACGCTCTGTGTTACCGGGTAGGCTCCGGTTCCCCGTGACCCCGTATGGGACAAGCGGTTCTGAAAATGTGTGTGTGTGTGTGTATATATATAATACACTTTTCTTATCTTGTTATTCTTTTTAGTGGACACCTTTCTTAAGACAACTTAAAGTGTTTTATAAGCAACTTTACCGTGATTTACCCATTCATACAACAGGGCACCCTCATTGTATCACGTTCAGCGTAAGTACAGTACCTTGATCACAAATCCTCAGCAACAATGGGGGTCCTTCAGGTTATTTATGCTTCTTGATCCTATCACAAAGCACAGAGACTGCACATCCTATGAAGTGCTCTATTAGTTGTAGCAAAATTTAAAATTGTGATGTTGATCTTTCGTAATGTCATCATCACTCTGCCTACCATAAATATGCAAAGCTTTTGCTAAATTAATAGCTTATTGGGCTTAATTTTGCAAATTTGCTATTTACGACAGACACTTTTTTACGCATGTGGGTTACTGGTTAGAAAAAGGTCAGATAAAATGTGGTATTAGTACAGAATGTGGTGTATGGCGTGCTAAATCCCTATATTCTAGAGGACGAAAAAGCAGCGAGCGTTGTTATACTTAACTGGTGCAGGAAGAACATGGGTACCTCTAGTGTGCTGCAGGTGTAATTTGCGGATACCTTCACTGCACATAGTTGTCAAACAGGACTAACCTGATGTGACCAGGATTCACCTGGAGCAGGAGATGGTGGCACTAAGGAGATGCTGAGGCATGAATGTGAGAAAAGCAGACACAAGCTTATGTACCTTATTTTAAAAAAATGTAGGAAGGTTATCAGGATTCATCTATTCTGCATTTTATGCACCTACTCGAGCGATGAACATTGGTGCATCAAGTGGAAAGTAACAAACTAGGTTTACTTAAGAATCACATGTCTGCAGCCATGTCTCTTTCTCTAAGTGTAATGCACAAATTGTATTTTCGCCGAGATGTAAGTCTCTTTGGAGAAAAGCGTCTGTTAAATGAATAAATGTACATGTCCAACAGATTGATGCAGTCCATGTAAGAAATTTCATTTCCTTCATTGCTTCCTCCCCAGGCCAAGCTCTGGGTTGCAGCTGAGGTCTGAGTTCAGGTACCATGATGTGATCGTGTCTCCATCGCCCTGCCAGTCTGTGTGGAACAGTCAAGAACTTCTGCCAGTCCACCACGTATGAGGCATGGGTTTTGTGGTTTGTGCTTTTCTGTGGATTGTTTGCACTAAGAACACTTAATTGTGGGGCCACCAGGTAGCGTACTGGTTAGAGCCTTTGCTATCGAGTTAGAAGACACAGGTTGGATCCCATCTCCTGCTGGAGTACCTTTGGGTCAGGTATGCTGAATCCTCACAAACCTGCTGCAACAGTTTGTGAGAATACACAAGAACACTTTTTTATGTAACAAGCTTATTATCATTGCAAAAAAAATAAGCCATTTTATTCAAGGTGAAATATTTTTCTTTTTTGCCCAGAAAAAATAATGGCAATTGAGCCTACTCACGAAAGAAATTTGCCTAAATGAGTGATTTCACTCAACAAATGTACCTCATTATGTGAAGAATGGTTCTATGTCAATAGCCTAAATCAAATACACAGACTTCTTCACATTTATGAATGCATTTTATTTATAAATAGTTTATGTTACTGTTCTGTTCACATGGAGGTGATTTTTGACTTGAACACAAGTCCAGAGTTTATTTGGTAAAGTTGGCTGAGGGGGATGGGAACTGAGGAGACAGGGCGGAGCTTAGGGGGATCAGACATGCAGAGAGACACACAAGGTAGGGATTTGCTGTCAAATGTTGTGGTCAAAAACCGTAGGTCTAAATCCAACCTCCAGCTGTAGTACCCATGAGCAAGGTACTTATCCTAATTTGCTCCAGTAAAATTACCCAGCTGTATACAGTAAATGGGTAAATCAGTATAAGTAACTGAATGTTTGGAGTCATTTTGGAACATCAGCTAAATAAATGAAATGTAAATACGAAGGGTCGTGTGCTCGTGAAGCTGCGGGGGTCGAAGAGTTAAAGTCGAGGACCAAGCTGAAGCGGGAGGAAGGGCCTAACGTCTCAGAAGATCCCCCGAAATATTTGCGATTAGACATCACTCTTTTAAACACTCGTTTCATACGACACAGGTGTGGCCTGTGCTTGTCATCCCGATTATTACTGTAACAGTTACACTCCATTATAGCTGTTTGCTACTGTTGCTGGTGCATTTAGATCAGTTTACAGCATTCAATTGAGGGGATTGAATAATTGGAGAGGCAGAAGGCCTCGGGTGCTCCAGCCTGGGCCCCTGTGTGCTCTGCTGTCTACAGCTTTGTGCAACATGACAAGTTTTCTTTTTTTTTCCCTTACAGATCAGAATGGAGACAAGCGGTCCAAGCAAGAGCCTCCTGTGAAAACACAACACGGTAACAGCAGCCCTTTGCCAGGTTACTACTGTGTACTGGAGCCATGCAGGGGTGGTGGTGGTGGTGAGGTGACTCCTACATCATGGCTGCATTGTGGGATCTTTTCCCGCCAACTCGGGCATGGGGATCGGTGCAGCGATGTCACACAACAGGCTTTGGCCATTTTCACCGCAGCAAGTCGGTAAATAGCAGTCACACTGTCGCCGATTCCATGTTCACGCCGCACGCTCTCCCTCGGAACCCATATTCTCGCTTTCCGGTTTCCCGCGGCTCCGTCTTCCCGTCGCACGCAGTTGCTTGGTTACGCAGCGCAGCATCCGGGGCCGCAGCGCGAGGCCGGGCGGTCGGAGAGAAGCCCGTTCCCGCGCAGGGATGGAGGAGGGCGCCGAGCTGTCGGTGGTCGTGAGCCAGGTGGTGCAGCGGCTCCGCGGCACACATTTACATTCCCACCTGGAGAGAGAGGCCAAAGTGAGCGGACACACCAACGGCGACATCATCACTAAGTTTCCTCGACATTTTTTGGAGACGCGCCGCTGCTCTCGGAGCTCCAGCAGAGCCAGGCGGGCGCGAGCTGTGCGCGCGGCGCGGGGCGGACGCTCGGTTTGCTGCAAGCGCCGCTACTTCGCCTAGTATTTAACGGTGGCGGCGTTGTTTGTTCGTTCCTTCATTCATTCATTCATTTATTTATTTTTTTAATTTATTAAATACTTATGTTTATTCCATTTATTTGTTACGCGCTGCGATTAACACACAGCACACAGGTTAAATGCCCAAGCCAAGGCTTATTCGTGAAGCAGCCGCTGTGTTACCTGTATAACCTGAATGACTGTTTGATTCTGTCTGTTTTTAGTACGAAAAAAGACGTTTCATTTAATTATAGCAGGCCCGGTTTAGCTACTACTACTACTGTAGTTGTTGTTAAAGGTGTAACAACAGGATAGAATGTATGTTCTAAGATGCCCAACATGTCTGTGTGCCTCCATTGCTCGTGATATTTCTCTCCCAACACTGTTATTAATTCCACAGTTACCACACAGCTTTCCCCTCTATCATTTATACAAATGAATGAATGAATGAGCTTTGTTGCCAAGCATGTTTACACATACAAGGATTTCGTCTTGATGACGGGAACAGTGTACGGTAAACATCTTAGAGACACTGGGATCGCTGTCAGCGAGCTTTCAGGTGTGAAATGTGTGATTTGGGCTCCGACCTCCTCTCGCTGTGAGAGATGAGCGCTCACGCATCTCTGTGTTTGTCACGACTCGCTGTCCCAGGAGTGTCTGCACAGGCCGGAGATCCGCATCGAGTGCCTCAAGGAGGACGTGAGGAACTTCCTGAAGAAAACTGGTAAATGTGTGGTAATTATTACACTGTGATTCTTTTTCAGCAGTGCCAGTACACAAGTAAGTGTTGGCAGTGAACCACAGAGGACTGCAAACCGAGCGACTTGTCAGATGAGCCTGGAAAAGCGTGTCTAATTGTGCAATAGCCCTTAAAGGCTCCCGCAGTGTGTGCCACTTGTGTTTCGGTCAGTGACGAAACACATCCTCACACTCCGCTGAACACGAATGACCCCCTAAATTGCAACAGGGACAGTGAAGGTGTTGTGGATGTGCGCTGCGGTAAGAGGGGATAACCCACAGTTACGCACACCGAGTAGCAGTTCAGGGAGTGTGTTCCTCTGGCTGTTCGATGCATGACAAGTGGAAGCCCACCTGCAGCATGTATTGGGTGGTGTCTGGTGGCCCGGACCTTGTTGCAGAGGTAAAAAGGGCTATTCGCTGCTCCTGTCACCGAAAGGGGATGGCAAATGATGGAAGACCACATGGAGAAGGACTCGATTGCCGTGCAGGGCTGTGTAGCAGAAGTGAACCCGTTTTAAGAGCCCGCACACACCCTGCAGTGTGAAGTTCTCTCGCAACGTCCCCATGTGCTGAGATGAATATGCCCTTATGGCCTTTACTAAACCGATAAAGGACTCGTTTCACAAATGATCAGGTGAAGTCAAGTGCATTTCAGGGCCTTCGCGCTCACAGATCGTTGAGTATTAATGTGAAGTTCTGAAGTGCAGAGTGTGGAGCAGAATTCAGTTTTCTTCATTCCTCGTAGAACTGAGAGAACTCTTCCTGGAGAACGACTGAGTATCCAATGCACAGTTTGCATGTTTTCTCACCGCTTTTCTGACAGCATTGCGAGAAAGACCAGAACTGTTCTGAAGGAAACAGGGTGACTATTCCTCTGATTATGTAGTTGTTCGCTACCACCCCTGTATTGCAGGGCGCCTGTCTGCTTTGTGAAGCATTTGCTCCCAGTGGTCAGTAAAGATCTGAACACTTGATTTGATGAAAACTTTCAGGTTTGTTCTTCTTACAGAGAGAACAGTGCTCTCAGTTTTGGTGGATAAGGTGTTCTGAAATTATATATTTTAAGTGTTAGACTGCCATTTCTTACCGGTTTTTTGGTTGTTTCCTAGTGTTTTTGACAATGTGATTATTATTAAGTTACCTAGAACTAACAGAACTGTAACAAATGGGGGGAATAGTCAGAATTAATGAGTAGTGAACATGTTGCTTAGGTAAAGGTGCACAACTGTTGATGTGAATATTAATGGGACATCAGATGGCTTTTTTGCAGTCTTTAGAAAGTTTTACAGAGAAATACACACACACACACATTTTCAGAACCGCTTGTCCCTTACGGGGTCACGGGGAACCGGAGCCTACCCGGCAACACAGGGCGTAAGGCCGGAGGGGGAGGGGACACACCCAGGACGGGACGCCAGTCCGTCGCAAGGCACCCCAAGTGGGACTCGAACCCCAGACCCACCGGACAGCAGGACTGCGGTCCAACCCACTGCACCACCGCACCCCCTCTTTTTACAGAGAAATACTCAGTAGAAATTCAGTCTTTGTGCTCAGTTCCACAACATTTTTGGAAGACTAGAAATTATTACATCTTGGCTGTTTCTGAACTTGATATATGAGAGTGGAGTAGAACATTTAATAAAAACAAAACAAAAGCTTTTAAATCCAAATTTAAAAGCCACATATCTAATATTTAATAATAAAAAAATAATACAAAATGGGTAATATTTTTATTTGAGTACTCAGCAGGGCATTCTTTGCAGGACACTGTCCTGGTAGCCCAGGAAAACAGGCTTTATCTATTTATATCTTTGTTTTCTTTTTCCAGTTGCACAGTAATTTTAAAACCCATTTATTAAATTGATAGAGACTGATTTTATGTCCTGAGCGAAACTCCCTCATCTTTGTGATGGATGATGATTCCTCTCTAACCTTTCTCTCGTCAGGATGGGAGCGAAAGCTGCAGAACGCCGTGTACCGAGAACTACATGTGTGAGTAGTCTGTAGGTGGGGAGGACAAAAAAAAAATGCTTCCAGCTGTGCGGTGTGATTCTGCTCTGCTCCTTCGAGATGTGTTTTTGGCACCTAGCCTTGCCTATAAACGTACAGTTGAGTTAGAGCAAAGAAATGGCGCACTTTTCACTGTCTTTTGGAAAGAAGTGGAAAGGAAGCAGCTGTCTGTGTTTAGCGCAGTGCTGTCTGGACATTTGTGTACAGGTTGGCGTTGCAGGTAACGTGCTTGAGGGAATTTTACAGCTCTTGTGTTGCCCCATCCTCTAGCAGGGGGTATTCTGCAGTTTCTCCAGCCTAGCTAGCAGCATTAGAACATCATATTTGGGAAATGAATTCCAGTTTTTGTACACATTGTAGGGCCCGCTTAACGCTTTTGGTTTTATTACCTGTACCATGCTCGTATAAATGAAGTCAAGTCTCTTGTCCGCATAGAAACATTTTGTTATGCCTTCCTGCCTTGGACACGAGTCGCCTGTAGGTTGTTCTTGATCTGAATCGCTTATATAAGAGTGAGTGTTTTAGGACACTAGACAAGCATGAGGACTCTTTGAAAGGCCTATGTCTACTGATATCCAAACTCGTGGACTCATTAACTTGCATGATCAATTGGCAAGGCTGTGAGGAGAGAAAGAATGACAGTGTGCAGTACACGATTCAAGGTCAGTCTGAACCCTGTAAGCTTCCATTTACTTTTTCTCGTGTGATGAGCTAGAAATGGGATGTCGTGGCTCCATACCGATTCCATATGAACTGAAATAAACTGCCATTTGTAACGTAATGCTGTCTGCAGGTTTGACAATGCGTCGTGTTCTATGCTCGCTTTTAGTCTGCCACAACCTAGCCATGCTGCTGCACCCCCTGAGCACACCAAGGAGCCTCTGGCCTACATGCGCAAGGCCCAGGTGGGGGTCTATATCTTTTTTTATCATTTTAATTTTTTTTGTTTTATTGTAACAGCAATGCTGGGTCAAAGTGACATACAGAGACCAAGAAAGGTAACAAGAGGAGAATGGAAACAACAGCAAGTATAAATAAAGAGCAGCAAATTATGTTTATGAAAAAGGATGAATAAACATTGCCTGTTGTCAGAAAGAGTTAGAAGCTATGAGTTGTGATTCGTATCAAATTATTTTATCTGATAAAATTACTTCTCTAAATTCTCCTTAGATAAACAGAAATGCAAGTATAGTCTTGTTATTGGAAAACTACAACATGTGACCCAGAGAGGTAGAAAACAGAAAGGAGGAAAGAGAGGAGTGAAAATAAGAGACAGTGCAGAAATCCAATGGTGTCTTTGTCTTGAAGCTAGGAGGTGGGGGGCTGGAGATAGGAGTTCTGTAATTTTGGTGATGAAAGCATGTTCACTTCTTTAAATTTGAATACATACATTTTTTAAATAGTTTTGATAGAAGAACCTCCCTGATTTCATGGTCTATCTGTACTTTAGGAACAACACTGCAGGGGCAATATGCGGGCCAACCTGAGGAACACTATCGTCTAAAATGAAGGTGGATGCTGTCAGGTGTCTGTGAAGTTCCCCATTGCTGTGGGCTAACGGTGTGCGTTTTCCACAGGCATGCTGGGAAAAGCGCATTCTCAAAAGTCTGAACAGCATGAGCACGGAGCTTGGAGTCCCTTTGGCTCGGAAGGTTTGTTAAATCCAGAGCTCAGTTTGTGCAAGGGGCCATCTATGGTCCTCCTGTGCCTGTTGTGTCAATCCAACATATGTCATAAACTTATTCGTCACTGATCCTGTAAAATGCTTTAATGGAGAGTTGTTTTCAATGTATAATATTTGAACAGGACATGGAAAATTATTATTTTGATGTTTTGCTTATATTTTTAATTGACTTATTACTCCACTTGATCTTCATCTAAGTCATAATAGTAAAGACAGTTATATTTTAAAAAAAACACTTTTACCTTTCCACATATTTATTGAAAAAATAGTTTAAACAATCAGTCATTGATGGAAAAATATGTATACTTGTAGGATAACAGTGACTTGAAAAGAAAGTTATTGGAATCTGGGATTCCAGTCAGTGAGTCTGGTCTTATAATCAGTTTTAGATTTGCATTTGACCTGCCCTGCCATACAAGAAAACCCACAGTCTTGGCTACCTGGTCTTCACAACAAAATTCTGTTTAAGTGCAATGTAGCCCAATCCAAACAGATTACAGATTTCCTCAGAAGAAGAGTTGTGCAGATACACAAAAGTAGGAAGGGGTACAGAAGAATTTATAAAGGCCAACGTGCTCACACATCCACAGAAAGACAAGTTGTGTACTAGTAGAGGGACTTCAGTGCTGCTGCTGCTGCTACTGTCCTGAGGAGTGGGTGCCCTGCAAAGTTCCAGCCAGGAGTGCAGTGTGCAATGCTGAAGGAAGTGAAAAAGAACTGTAGAGTAACAGCAGAGGAGCTGCAGAGATCTCTTGAACTCACCAAAGTTTCATGTATCCACTACAAGAAACAATTAATAAGAATGGTGTTCATGGAAGGACACCACAGAGGAAACCACTGCTCTCAAAAAAAGACATTGCTACATATCTCAAGTTTGCAAAAGACCATGCGGATGCCCCACAACACTTCTGGGGTAATGTTCTGTAGGGGGATGAGACATTAGCGGATACAGACAAATTTTTTGTCCTGAGCGAAACGCCCTCATCCTTGTGATGAATGATGATTTGACAGAAATGCATGCTAAGCAATGCTATGTTTGGAGGAAAAGAAAGCAGTGCCCATCATCACCAAAACCTCATCCTTGCTGTGAAGTATGGATGGAGGGAGTGTCATGTTTTGGGGTTGCTTTGGTGCCTCAGGTGCTGGACAGCTTGATATCATAGAGGGAACGATGAATTTAAAACTGTATCAATCAACTTTACGGATGATTGTCAGGGCAGTGGTCTGCCACCTGAAGCTTGATGGGAACTTGGTGAGGTAATGAGACAAGGACTTGAAACAGAGGAGTAGATCAACAAAGGAATAGCTTAAACAGAAGAAAATTTGTGCTGTGGCATGGCAGAGTCCAGACTTCAACCAAACTGAGATACTGTGCCCTGACCTGAAGAGAGTGGTTTATGCAAGGAATCCCAGAAATATCAATGAACCAAAACAATTTTGTACTACCCTTTCCTACCAACCATCCAACTCTGATCAGCAACTCCAGGAAACGTACGGTAGAGATTATTGCTACTAAAGTAGGTTGTCCCACATGCTTTTTTCAGCCTGGTCCAAATGTTTAAGTGATTTTTCATATTGACTTGTTTTTATTTTTACATTTGCATGTATTCATTTATCAGACACTTCTCTCCAAAGCGACATACATCTTAGAAAAATTCAATGTGTTCATTACATTAGCAGGAAGAGACCTAGATGCAGACTCATGATTCTAAAGTACAATTAACTTTCCACCATATGAACCAACGTTCATCACACGAGTAGCTGCATAAAACTTTATCCAAATATTGACAATTCCTAGTCACCTTCCTAATAATTGACACATATACATTACATGACACGAATAGCTACTGCATTACACATAGTAGCTATTACTGTACTGTGTTTTGCCAATTATTATGCCTTTGCTGAATATCAGACTACATATTGTAATTGCAAAGGATTCGCAAACTTTTTCTTGCGTACAGCTTGATGTTCTAGTACACCAACGTTTTTAAAAAAGAACCTTCATATTACGGTACTATATCCTTCACTGCTATAGTGTATTTGGTGGAAAAGTGTATTTTTTGTCGGTTGCTGGTTTATAATTGTGGGAGAAGATAAGGCTGATGGAAATAAATTTGATGTGTTACTGGATTTTTCTTGGACCCCCACAGAGGCCTGTTCGTGAACAGAAGGAGCTGCTCCAGAAGTGGAGTGAGATGGGAACAAATGAACCAGGTGCTTCCCTCTGTGTGTCTGGAACGGAGCCCCAGGGGCCCTTCAGGACTAAACTAGTCATCACAGATAACTATCCGGCCTTCTCTGGGCACCAGTTTGCAAACATCAGCAGCAGATACCTCCATTAGGCTTAAAGTCCCGTGAACAGCACATTAGGTTTACAAGGGATTTAAAAGTCAGGCGAGGCGTTACCGAGTCCAAGCCGGGGCGCAGTTAACGGCTCAGCTGAGCCCAACATTTTTAAAAGTGTACATGGAATGGATTCCTGGGATTTGCACTTCGAGACAGAACCTTACAGTGTGTATAAACTGTCTCCTCACTGTTGAGATGCTCAAATATAGGCATAGGTGAAGTGGATAATGTTATTAAACTATCGTGAAGTATCTAGTAGCTATATGTTACTAAAGAGTAAGTCCCCTTTTCGAATGACTGCAGTTGTTGTCACGGTTCTTTTTAATGGATGCAAATGTTAAAAATCAAATGTAACTTTGTTCAAACATTGCTGATCATATTTGTGTTGTGTTTCTAATGCACTTTGTGATGCGCAGCCATCGTTCTGCTTTGTGTCTAAAACCAGGACAAGGAGGGACAAGTATTCGTATCTCCTCAGCAAAACATTATTTATATACAGTACCTATGTTATATCAGCGCTATCTCATGAGGCCTGGGATAACATGAAGTCGTGTCTGGCAAGTGTAGAGGTAAACAGAATTGAGAAGATGAGCTCTTACACACGATTACACTGCAGGCAGAAGGAGCGTGGCCGAAAGAGACGCCTTGGGTTGGTAGGACAGTTCTGTCCATGTGACTTTCCCTCTTCTCCATGTTGGACAGATCTCAGCCACTTCCGGCCTGTTTATGCCCCCAAAGACTTTCTGGAGGTAAGTCTGTCAATGAGCCAATAAAAGCAACATGTAGAGCAAAAGAGAACTGTTCAGTGAGAATGCTCTTGTGAGTTGAAACTCCTCTGGGCAGAGGCCAGCAGACCAACGGTGATGTGGTTTCAGGTGCTGACGAGCCTGCGGAACCCCAACCTGGACAGCAGCGACGAGGCCAGCTGCAGGTCCCATCTGGGCCTGATCCAGGTGTCACTCAACGTCAAGGACATCCCTGAAATGGTGCGTACCTGCCTGCACATTCTCACAAAATCATGGGCTTAAGTTAAACCATGCTGAGTGACCTGGGGTGTTCATATGAATTACTGAGGGGGGTATTGATACGAGTTACACGTTAGATTTGTAAAGCCCAAGACAGAATGTTCATCCGGTACAACACCAGGACTCACCTGGTGTTTAAAGTCTGCATGGGTTCTGATTTCCACTCCACATCTTGTAGACTTTTCCTTGATTTCAGTTAGTTCTAAATGGTCATGACCTGTTTTTTTGGAGACAATACATTAACAGTAATTGAAATTTGTGTATAAATTTCTTATTGCTGTAATGATATGATACAATCATAGAGCTGTCAGTGCATGCTAAATGAGTGTAAACAAGGTGGAATGTTTAATAAACGAGCTCAGTCGATGGAGCACAGTTTTGCTCGCGGCAGAAACATTTGTCAGTGTGACATTAGGGACAGTGACAGGTGGAGAGAATTTTAGTGCATTCGTGATGACAATCACATAAATGCGAAAGGGTTATTTAGCTATTGCAACTGCTGCGAAATTTGAACCTTTCTCACCTCAAAGGAATAAAAGGCAATATTTCACAATAAAATATATATTTTTTTGACATTGTATATCTATTTGTAGTTTTCATTGTCAGATGTCTGTTCATGTATTCCATATGTATTATTTATTGATACTTTTCGACAAAGTGGCTTAGAATGTGAAGTTTGTACAGTGAACTGCTTTCACTGATTTACCTCTTTTTACAGCTGGGTAATTTTTATTGCATCAGTTCGGGACAACAATCTCGATCAAGGGTACTACAGTAGGAAGTTGTAGCTCAGCTTGGGTCCCTCAATAATTCAAAGTCCACAGTAACAGTTTGTGTTACATGGTCCTTTATTTTTTTGATAACCTTAAATCTAAAATAAAACTAAATTTTTTCCTGCTTTAGCCTTTCCTTGATGTTATAGTGTTATTTGTAATTCTCATTTCATTTTCAGAAATTGGTGCAAAGTAATGGCAGCTTTTGTGCTCTCACCCTCATAGTTTGCCCTTTAAATATTTCAGAGAGAATTCTTCTGCGAACTAAGTCTGGAGAAGGGCCAGCTTGGCATTGATGACCACACCAGTTTCCCCCCAGGTAAAGAAAAGTAATTTCTTACTGCTGTTCACACCATGTTCTTTAAATGTCCTGTAAAGTTTTCATCATTTGAAACAATGCTGTGTACTCAAAAGTAGTCTGCTTATTGATAAGTGTCATATGAACCCAGCTCACTTCTTTTTGGCTAATATCTAGGTCCTTTGGTCTAAACACTAAAGAACCTGAGGTCTTTACCTGGACATGTATGCTGATAATGGCAGCTGTATGAACTTCTACACTAACAGATTGTTTGCACCTCCATTCCTTTCTCTCTTCTTGATATATATGCAGACCTCTTTGAAAGTGATCACATTTGCCTGGGGAAGAAAGGTAAGCAGACTGCAAACGTCTTAACTGTTCCTCTCTCCGTTCACACCCTGCCCACTCACGGTTTAGCCTATGACTTTCTGAAAGGCCCCATACTTGCCCTCCTGGATGAGTTCAAGCAGATGGGAGCATGCTATTTGTTTGAGCAAATTATTCTCCCCCTTATGGTTGCAGATCTAGCTTTTTGTAAACTTGGCTGAAACCTCCCTCTGCACTGGCTGTACTCACCCCCCTCTATCTCACCACCCTGGACCCGTGCTCGCCACTCACCCCTCTCTGTCTCAAGTGGCAAGGACCTTGCTCTCGAGCTGCCAAGCCCAGGCTGGGTTCTGGGAGTGCACTTTAATGGGGACTGTAAATTTGTCCCAGCATAAACATTGCAGGCCATGATGGACATTAATCAAACTTCAGCCCAACACATAAAAACAAGGAACGTACACAGTTTCAAGAGCCTTCACTCAATGCTCAGCGTCATTGTGGATGACTGGCATGGCTTGTCTGGAAAACGTTCTCTTGGAGATCTAGTTTCTGCACTTGAAACCACACCATGTGTCAGATCAAGAAGAAAAAATGTGTAGTTTGTTTGAGAGAATCAATATTTTCTGAATTGTGGAATGTAATGGAACAAGGGCATTTAGGGATGTTCAGGGTAGAATCAGGTATCTTGAATGAGGTGTGTTTAGGAAGCCTGTGTGAGTTCCCAAGAGCAGGTGCTGATGGAAGGCCTGTCGTTTGCAGTGCTCAGCGAGCAGGACAGCGCTGCTGCGCAGCAGTACAGCCGCCAGGGCTGCCCAACTGGCCTCCGTGCTCACCTCTGGGCCCTCATCCTGAACTGCAGCAACGACCCTGAGGTCAGAGCATCCCATGCACAAATACACACACACAGACACATACACACGTGTACCCAGACAATCGCACACTGCCGCACAATTTCTCATACACAAACAATTTTACAAACACGTCAGTTAACTTCAAGTCTGGGTTGAGTCATAAGTTACTCTTACATAAGACTAAGTCTGAGTCCCAGATGCTTAACCTCATATCCAAGACTGTTTCCAAGTGTTCATTACGAGTCACTGAGTCCGTAAATCTGGAAGCGAAGCTCGTTTTAGTTTTCAGTACTTTAAAAAGAAAAATGCAATGCACAAAAGAAGGGGGAGGCACAGTCATTTTTCTTCTTGAAAAAAGGGGGTGGGGCAGGCATTTTATTTGTGTACCCACGAAAGCAGAAGCACTGCCCTATGTTCTGTTCACATTGTGCACTTAGTTAAGCATACTGTGGCGCACAATGTGAACAGAACATGGGGCAGCAGGTGGTATAGTGGTTAGAGCTGTCACGTTGCACTCAAATGGCATCCAGGTGGGTCCAGTGAACGTGGAAAAGTACTGCCTGGATACCAACGATCTCGCCTCTGTACGTAGCATGGGCTCTGGAGCCAACCTTCTTGATTGGGAGTGGTCTCTTGGGGGGGTCTCTGTGAGATTTTCCACAGGCCCCTGGCTGAAGACTGTGCAATTGGAGTTCTTCCCAAGGAGAACAAGTAGGTGGAAAAGGGATGAGAAGCTTACTTGAATGGAACTGCGAGAGAAAAACTGAAAGTTTTTTTCTGCCTATATGGGTATGGAGTAGAAGTTTGTGATGGACTTTGGTCATGTTATCTGATTTGCGGCTGTATGTTTTGGCCACTAGGGCGACGAAAGGGGCAGCAGTGCAAGATCAGCTCAACTTCCACCTCCGAGAGCTTCTTTCTTGTCCTGATTGAGGCCAGAGACATTGATTCCAGATGTTCATGTTCTCTGTCAGATCTCAGTCATGGGTGCAGCTGCATCATGGAGGCAGTTTGTACGTCTCACAGCAACACTGCTAATACCCACTGTTGGACACCGGTGTTGAGGGAACCTGAAGAAGAGGGCTTCTGGACAGTCCTTTTAGGGATCTCTTGATTTGACTGAGAGATATTGACAAATCAAGGGGTTGCAGCAACTGCATCTGCTGAAGTGAAGGATTGTCCATAGGAGGAGTTTGGATAGTTTTTCTCCATAGCCTATCAGGTGGCCCCAAAGTTGTGCAGGGAAACTATTTGTTGACTTGGAAGGAGAGGATTTGCTGCTGTCTACCCAGGCTGTGTTAAGCAAGAGTGGGGAAGAGCTGACCATACTTTAGGAGATTGTTGAGTGCAGGAAACACCGAAGAGCTCTTCAACCTGGTGGACATGTGTTCCTACCATGCAGGAAGCAGTATTTGATGCCTTTGGTGGGTTAAAATCTATCACTGTTCCTAATGTTACAATGGTGCTTTGAGGCTAGATGGATCAGATTTTGCTGGTGATGAAACATGAGCTTATGCATTTTTTTGTGGACTTGGAAAAGGCATACAACTGTGTCCCTTGTGGTGGTATAGGATGTACTGCAGGGCTACGGGGTACTAGCGTCATTAATGTGTGCTGCCTGGTCCCTGTATGAACACAGTGTGAGTTGTGCCTCTATTCATGGAGTTAAGTCGAATTCACTTGATATGGGTGTCGGACTGTGCCAAGGCTGCACTTTGTCTCTATTGTTGTTAGATTTTCATGAATGGGATATCAAGACAAAGTTGAAGCCTGGAGGGAGTTGAGTTGGGGGAACCTCAGCTGCTTTGAGATGATGGTGTTTTTTCGCCCTCATCTGACTGTGACCCTTTTGTTTGCACTCAATTTCTTTGCTGCATGAAGGAGACTGGGATGAAAATCAGCAACTGCATGTTTGAAGTCATGGTCCTCTCCTGGAAAAGAGTTGGTTCCTCTGTCCAGTTGGGGGAGGAACAACTGGACATACTGTAGGACTTCAAGGGTCTTGGGAGAGATTAGAGGAACAGGTGATCAGAGTCAGCAGTTTTGCAGGCACTCTACTGGTCTGTTGTGGTGAAGCAGGAGCTCAGACTTCAGAGAAAGCCCTCAACTTATTAGTCAGTCTACATCATCATCCTCTCCTATGGTCATGAGCTTTGAGTAACAGCTGAAAGAGTAAGATTCTGGATTCAAACTGTTAAAATGAGGCTGAGCTCACGCTCCATAACAGTGGGTAGTTCAGTGATCTGGGAGAGCGTTGGAGTAGAGTCACTCCGCCTGTGGATCAAGAGGAGCCAGTTGAGAAGGTTCGGACATGTTGTAAGAAGATCCTTGGTCGAGACCTGCTGGAGCCACATGGGGCACATCCCACCGGGAAGAGACCCTGGAGCAGATCCAGGACACATTGGAGAGATTACATTTCTTAGCTGCCATGGGAGCACCTGAAGATCTCCGAAAAGGAGCTGGACAGTTGCAGGGAGAAAGGAAGGTTTGGGTTTGCCTGCTCAACGAGCTACCACCGTGAACCTCTCCAGGGCAATCAGGAGGATACAGTTTATTCATCTCCTTGCACATGCCACATTCACTCACAGGTGTATTCATGCAGACCACACAAATATTAACACATTCTGATGTTTCTGGACTCAGAGCTCTTCGTCCAATGTTGTGGAAGAACTTTTCAGTGGCCCCCTCCACTGCAGCTATCGGGAAGGCGAGATGGGAGTACATTTGCGGGTCTTCATTTCAGCAGACGTTCCTCTATAAGGTGTGGGCATGACCATCAGGGCAGGCTGGTATAGCACTGTTTGGGGTCTACAGAAAGCACAGAAGGATGCTGTCACCAAGTTTATTAAACATTTAGTTCTTGTCCAAAAGAAGGCTGGTCTCTAGATGCTCGACTGGTCCTACATGGGCATACATGAATATTTATACTGTTGGATATTTACGAGTATGTGTACTTTCTCATATATTTATCCATATTTACACCTTTTAGATATTTATGGCTACCTGTTTGTATTTAAACCATTGGATATTTATGAGACCTGCATACCAGGTTGTTTATAGACGTGACCTCAAACCACTTGTACTTCGCTCACTTTGCCTTCACTCCAAGAGTGAACGCAGTTTGAAGAGTTTGATCGGCCTGGACGCGAAGGCCTTGAGAAGCAGGAAGGTGAGGATGGACCACCCTATGGCCGGCTTTCGGGGAGCACCGGTGAAGAGGCTACAGAGCTGCTCTGTTGAACAGTAGTGGTTCTCGCACCCTCACTGTAAATTAGTCATGGCGTGTTTACGAAACCCCGCTGTGAATTGTCTTGCCAAAGTAATCAGAGCAGCTGCAATTCTGCTAAGTGATCTTTGGCTGTGGTCTGCTTCCTGTGTGGCACTAAGGGGATGCCCCCCCCCCCCCCCCACCCCCAAGCTGACAGGAGAACTGTTGGATGCTGAACGTGAGTGGGAAATTGATCTGCACCAGGTCTAACAGAACATGTTAGGCAGAAGACCAAAACATAACCCTAGGAAATTCAACCACGAAAATGGTAATTACTAAGGAAAAACCCTTCAATGGGAAATGATGTAAAACGGCCGTTACTGAGCTTCAATGGTGCCTGAGTGTAAAGTAAAAGCTGTAACTGACACCAGCTGGAGCTAAACACCCCAAAAATCACACATTCCCACGGACGTACCGTACGCAAGATATCTGACTAATATTTGTCCAAGTCCACAAACTTGTGTCAGGTTTTTAGCTCTTAAAACCTTGGGTTTCAATAGAACAAAAATAAAATACTGCTTCTCAGCTTGCTTCCCATACATGTAACACTTCTAAAGTTACTTAAGTGTGACAAGGATAACATTAAATGCTCCCCAAATATAGTGATAGAATTGTGAAAGGGACTTGGCTCTGTGGCTCTTTCATTGTACTCAAGAGAAAAGAGCGTTTCAGCAATCGTTTGTTCCCTTAAATACCGTAGAAACGGTAAAGTTGAGGTATTCACTGTATAGGTAGTTCTGCCACTAGCTCCCTTCACCAGTCTGCTTTGTTTACTGTTTCTTTTGTTGTTGTTGTTGATGATGATGATGATGATGATGATAATGAGTACAACTGGTAGCATAGTGGTTTGAGCTGTGAGTTCCAGGTTCAAATCTCACCTCGGTCTGCAGTACCCTCGAGCAAGATACTTAACCTGAAATTTCCCTTAAATTACCCAGGTGTATAATTGGGTAATGTTTGTTAAGTATCTTAACATTGAAGTCACTTAGGAGAAAAACATGAGCTAAGTGAATTAATGTAAATTTAATGTTATAAATAATAATACCAGTAATAATTATTCTTCCCACTTTCTGTAACTGCACTGCTATGTGGAGCTTCTCTCGGACCACGCAGGGTGGGGGGGCAAGATACGTGTTGTGAGGGACATGAGCGTGTCAGCCAGCACTCATAAACCAGTTGTGTGTGGAGTGACCGCTGGGTCACCTGGACACGGTGTCACTGGAGGGGAGGAGCAGAGGCGCACAAACAGGCTGAGAACCGTGTTGCCCGCAGTCCAGCAGTGCCCACCCCCCCAGGCCAAGGTGCCACCTTGGGGACAATAATAATAAATATAACAATAACATTGTTATTTTTTATTACTATTTAGTTACTCAGCAACAGCCAGAACCATCGGCCACTTTGCTTGGTGGAGATTCTAGAGCAGTGGCTTTTGGCATGGCTTCTGCTTCATTCTTGTGAAGCTGCAGGATTCACCTCGCTCCGTCTTGACACAAACCAGGCACTCTTCAAATCCTACACTCTTCTTCTTCCGCCGCCAGATCATTCAACGTGTGCCTGTGAAGTTCACTTTTTTCAACGCTTTGTCCTCTCCAGCCATCCCTCATCTCAGAACTCACTCTAACACTCCCAGGAGCTCTGGTTTCGCAGGGCTCTGCTGGTGCTGTAAATGCACAGGACTGGACACACTGGAAAGGACGGGTCTCGTGGCAACGTGTAAATGAAGAGAAAGTTGCATAGCTTGTGCCCTCTGTCCTTCCAGGTCATGCATGTAATAGTCACACGCAGAAGACCTCACACACACAGTCCTTGTTTTTGTGTATAACAGCGGTTCCCTTACCAACATTGTCCGCCGTTAGTTTTTCTGTATTTACTACAAATGTATATATTTTTCTCATTTAAAAAGCTAGTTGAATGTCTTTGAAAGCAAAATTTCCAGAGCAAAGTGTTTTATTTATGTGTTCTGAGAAGAGCGAGGAGGGTCAGTGATGGAGAGATGTGCTACTGTGCTGTAAACAGGACGTGATGCACTACGAGCAGTTGAAGGCTGGGGTCATCAATCACGACCTGCTTGTCGACAACTTAATTTACAAGGTAGGACACTTTTTTTTTTTTTTTTCCTTCTCTCTCTCCCCCCTCTCCTCCCCCTCACACTGGCAGCTTTAGTGGTTTTCCTTGGAGTGCATTTTGGCATTTTAAGTCTTTTGCATTTTAACCGGGCAACTATTATTTTGGACTACTGTGTGAAGTTATGTAGTGAAGATCATTGTATTGTTGTGACATCCAATATATATAAATAAAATGTATTAACGAGTATGCTGTTTTTGGCATCGTTTGCAGCCACTTCATACACACTCGTGACCACGGTACAGTATTAAAGTTTTACTCTCTCTTCCACTGTCACATCAGGATGTGAAGCTCACAGCCAGTAATGATGACTACTACTTTGTGTTTGAAGATTATCTGTACCAGGTGAGTCTGTGCAACCTCTGCTTCACATGAGCCATCAACATCTTTTTACTGAGAAGGGAGTAAAAAGTGCCCAGGATGAACCAGGCTAGAAAAAGAGAAGAGCTATGTGGGAGCAGTGCTGCTCCTATGAGTGCGAGGAGGTCGGACAAGGTTAGACAAGACGGCGGCATCTTGATATGGAAATGGGAACATGAAGGCTATCATGGTCAACACCCCCCCCCCCCCCCCCCCACCTCTCGCACACATGTACACTGGCCATTCCAGGGCCCCACACCATCTCCAGGGGTCTTATCTGAGGACACAGGTGTGTGCTGATTAAGAATCTCAGGACCGTCGTGTGTGTTGACTCCGTGCAAACTCGCCCGAGTAGTCGAGGAATTTGGTAAACAGAAACGTCGCAGCGTCTCTGGCCGCGGCCAAGCAAACCAAACAGGCAGGCAGACAATCCCGAGGGTTCCTGCTGGGCACTATCTCGTATGAGGTGCAGCTCCTTCAGCCATACCGCGGTGTCCAGGAACGTGTGCGCATTTTGCTCTTCAGTGGCTGCTGCTGTTCCCTGAGTGAATACTGACCCATGTTATACTTACTATTAGCTTACGGCACGTTTCTGCAAGCAAGCAAATCAGACGTTAATGACCGAGAAGGAAAAAGCTGATGGGAGATTTTTTTTTTTTCCCCCCCCAATTATTGAATACATTACAGGATTAAATAATTCTATACTGACTTGGATATTAGATATGTTCCTATCGTACTGACAGGTTTCCTGTTCCGCTACATGATGTAGCAGGGTATTACCGTAAATAAGGCGAATTTCCTGGTCAAAGTAAGCAGTCCCCTGACAGTCGCAAGTACACACACTCCTCACGTATCGGCTTCATTAGTGAGATCATCGTTGAGGTCATAGCCCAATTACCATTATTTGTTATGGCAGAAAATTTGGTTTTTGAATTTAAAAAAAAAAAAGCTCCTAAAATGAATTAAAATACTAAGCTGTATTTTTATGCATGGCAATGATAACATCAACATATTTTATATTTGCAACAGAATTGTTATGTCTGGCTTGTCTTTTAATGTTATATTTTCATCCGTTAATTTATTGTCAGTGAGCGGCTCTCCAGTGCAGGCTCAGAGCAGCATTCCCTCGGAGCTCTGCTTGTGGACGGACACACACGCTCGCTCACTCACTCACACAGGGGGTATGAACTGCGCACATTGTGAAACATTGAGTGCACAAAGTATCCGTTTTCCCCAAAAATCTTATGTAACATGTAGTCAGTGTGAGTTGCGAGGTGACGGCTGCACCCATCAGGCTGCTACTCTGTCTCTGTCCTTTGTTTACTCTTGGGTTGCACGTCACTGTGGAGAAAAGCCTTTACCAAACAAATAAATGTACATGTAAACACACGGTTACTCTCCTTGTCTCGCTCTTCTCACCAGTGCTGTCTTTTACCGTCTTAAAATTCATATAATGTCACATTGTTTGACTTGCGTGTTTCAAGTGTGCTTACACCTCTCACACAGAAAGAGGTTCTTGTACAAAGCCTCTTAAATTAGAAGGAACATTGGTCTGGAGCCTATCGAGGAAGCACAGGGTGCGAGGCTCACGACTCCTGAACAAGACATTGTGGCCATTGGAGTTGCAGATGTTTATGATATAACGGAGTAAATAAAACCCACAGGATTTGTGTGTCTTGCTCGCCAGAGCATTTAGGCACCAAGCTGTGCCAGACAGTGTGGTGTTGCTAGTGAATGCTCGAGTCCTCCTCTAGTACTGTTGAGCGCTATACTTAGCTTGAACTGGTCAAGTAAAATTACCCAGCTGTATAAATGGGAAAATTATTGTAAGATATTTAACACTGTATGTCACTTTGGAGAAAAGTGTCAGTCGGCAAAATGAATTAACAGCGAAAGTATTGAATGTGCCCTTAGTGATGTAATACCGTATTTACCGTAATCGAGGGATGTGATTGGTCGATATTGTCAGTCTGACAGGAAGTAGGATGTGTATATGTAGAAAGTGGTTTTGCTGCAGGAGAAGCCAGGTGTCCATGTACTTGGTAAAGTGAAAGTGAACGACAGTGTAATGAAACTGAAATAAAATTGTAGTGAATGAGAATCCTGTTTTAAGAAGAAATAGTATTTAATAGTATCTTTGTACCTCGTACCGCGTTTAGCTCCATAACTGTGCCGCTTGTGTGTAGGTCTTGCTGTGTTTTTCGCGGGACACTGCTGTTCTGGAGCACTTCAACTACAGCAGCGCTACGCCCCCTACTTGCCACACCAAAGGTAAGAGTGTTTGCATAAGGACTCACCCCCCCCTCCCCATTAGCACCACAGTGCCTTATGAGACCCGTCTCCCCCCCAGGCCAGTCCGGAGCTGAGGACGGCACGTCGGTGTACCCCCCCAATGGTAAAGTCACTGCCTGCCTGCATTGTGTGCCACTGGAATACTGAGAGTGACACGGAGGGCACTTTTTAACATTCACTGTTCTCTCCAAGGTGTAGTTCCCTTCCACGGCTTCTCTATGTACGGTAAGGGCGCCCCTCCTTTTCAAAGTGCCCAAAGGTTAGCTTCAGTTGTCTCTGTGTCCAGCGTTGTTCAGCATGTCCATGTCTTTGCTGCAGTGGCTCCTCTCTGCTTCCTGTACAAGGAGCCCTCGCAGCTCTACAGTGTTTTCCGGGAGATGTACGTGCGCTACTTCTTCAGGCTGCACTCCATTTCCTCCTCTCCCTCGGTAAGAGTGTACGTGATGTCCCCGGGCTGGACGTGTCTCGTGTGTGTGTTCCTAATTGTGTGTACCCCTCACGTAGCAAAGTTTATTTGTTCTGTAAAACCACCAAATTAAATGGCATAAAAATGTATTTTTCACATGATTCTGATAACACAAGTACATTTTGTATTTGTAATAAAATAGTTATTTCCTTTTAATCTTAATTAATTAACAGCTGCTGGTCCAGTGCAGGTTGCGATGGCTCTACCACACAAGCAATGGGTGTGAAACAGGGTACGCCCTGGACATACATTTGTACTCGCTTCCATGTCTGTATCAAGATTACACCAAAACCAGGAAGTACATGTTTGTAGAATGGAAGTAAAAAATGCAGATGTACTGAATTATTAGTCTGTTGTATAAAAAGTAATATATTTTTACAGGCCGCTGTAGTGGTTCTTCACTGTGTGGGACTCTGTGTTTATTGAATGTGTGTTTATCAGATCCACGTGAAAGTGCGTGCGCTCGCGTGCACGCATGTCTCTGTCCGTGACCGAGTGTGTGTGTGTGTGTGTGTGTGTGTGTGTGTGTGTGTGTGTCCCCACAGGGTATTGTGTCGCTGTGTCTCCAGTTTGAGAAGCTGCTACAGGTGTACCTCCCTCAGCTTTTCTACCACCTGCGGGAGACTGGAGCTCAGCCGTAAGTGCCTTTATCACCTTCCATCCCCCTGTGTTTCATCTCCACTCCCAAGGTTTCTATCCATCATTGCCTGAAGGGCTTTTCCTGGTCTGGGCCGCGGTGCCAATGTGGTACCAACAAGCTAGGCAGGGCAGACGTTCCCCTTTCCATAGCAGTGGTCTGCAGTGGTGTCCAGATCCTCCCCAGGGTTCTATGCATGACACATGGTCTCTGCATGATGTCCTGGCTCTGCCCCAAGTCCATCTCCCAGTGGGGCAGTCTGACCTCTCTACCACGCAAAGTGCCCTGAGGACATTCTAGAATTCCAAACCACCTGAGCTGGCTCAGGGAGAGAAGACTTGTGGTCACAGGTGAGGGTGATGATCTGGACGAAGAGCTGCACTGTGAGTATCTCCCACAACTCGGATCCAGCTTTGCCGCCATGCTTTCGTACCCCATTTGCAGCATTGCCGTGCATAAGATTGATCTCACAACTGTTGCTGCTTTCACTCGAGAGGAGGATGCTGAGGTCCTTGGAGAGAACAATCTGTGAAATCACCTAAGATTGGAGGTGTGCAGTGTATTCTGAACCGAGCGTATTCTGAATGAATGGCCCTCAGGCTGGCTGTACATTAGGTTTCCTCAAGCGTGGTTTGGAGCCCCTTTGAGGTGACTCTAAGTATTCCCATGCTCACCTGTGGCCTCGTGTAGGGGGCAGTTCCAGTAAAGGAGACGCCACCCTCATTCAGGAAGTCTGATTCCAGAGCTTTTAATGCCATCTGAAATATTACATCTTTATAAAGAATTTTTTGAAATGATATTTTAATTCTCGATCCTTGAAACCCAACCAGCTCAGCCTGACATTTATTGCAGGACTCAGACTGATACATTTTATTTAAAACTAGCCCTCTACCAAATATGTGTTTATACTCGCTAATGCGCACTTGTTTCTGCATTTTTTTTCTATGTCGACATTTTGCCGATATTGTAAATGCCTTCCAACACGCCATTCTCGTACCAGTGGAAAACACTGGTGACTATGGCACATACAAGAACAGGGAAAGAAAATGCAGAAGAAGAAATGAGTAGTGCAAATCCTGCCATCTAGTGGAGCCTTATTGACAATACAGACACCCGTGTGTTAGGGCACTGGGTGTACGTTAGTGTACATTAGTGTACGCAGTACTTTTAAATTAATGTTTACCTGTATGTGCTTAGCAGACTTTTTTCTCCAAAGCAATGCACATCGCAGGGAGCAACACAACAGTACATGACATCTAGAGAAGGAGGGATATGGATGCAGACGTGATTCCTGACTACAGTCAATTTGTCACATACCACGCTATAAACCAGTGTACGTTACGAGTAGCTGCGTTTAGGCTTTTCATCATTACACAAATTTTTGTTAGAAATGATTAAACATGAACAGGTACGCAGTTATTGACAACTTGGGAGATCGGGGAGAGTTGAATTTGAAAGGTGACTTTAGCGCATTTTGCTGAGTAGGGTTTTTGACTGTGTGTAAACATTGACTAAGAGCACTTTGTTACTGGAACATAAACTGTGAGGCAGCCCTCCTCTGCGTAGAGCTGGTGTTGGGTCGGACCCCTCGATGTGCTTCCAGCTTCAGTGCTGTGGGTTCCCTGCACTTCAGTGCCTGGATCCATTGTGATCGTGAAGACTGCATGGACACATCTGAGCACAGCGAGTAGAAGGATTAACTCTCAGTTTAACATTCTCTTCTCTAAATTGAAGGGTTGTGGTACATGATGTAAATGAAAGGAGACATGAGAGATTTCCTCGTGAACACAGTGAACTGCTTGGAAAACGGTTTGCTCACTCGCACTGTCACTGAAGCACCTTTTCTGCCTTTTGTGGGACCCTGCAGGCTGCGCATTGCGTTCAAGTGGATGGTCCGTGCTTTTTCGGGGTACCTCGCCACGGACCAGCTGCTGCTCCTCTGGGACCGCATTCTGGGCTACGACTCAATGGAGATACTGGCAGGTAGGCAAGATGGAATTCACCGAAACCCGTCTACAGTGGGGCATTTGTTTCTAAAATATTTGGATGTTTTTATTTTTATTTATTCCACATTTCATTTTTCATGGTCAGATTAATAAATGACATGTTTTGTACTTTCTTACCAGTGGTGACAGGTAACCATGGCAACAGAAGGCAAAACTGTACTGTTCATATGATCATCACCTTTCAAATAACGACGGAACACCTGAATCTGCACTTGTTTTCATGTTTAAAAAGATCAACTGGAGTTCACTATTAGTCTAGGAACACAAGAAGAAAAACACATGTATTTGCCAGTGATGAGATGAAATAAACAAAAGTTTTGAGGGCCCGTTATCTCAGGCGCTTGACTGAGCTCTCCTTCCGCAAGCCCTCACCACGGTGGTCACCTGCCACTACCGGACTCTAATGGTCTGACACCTCCAGAGGCATGTGTCCATGGCCACGTTTCTGAAAGGAGCTCCTCCTTAGGAGTCTGAGCTTGAGAAATAGCAAGTGTGTCACTATGGTGGGTGTGTGTTCTCGGTGGCCCAGTGCATTGAAGACGCTCCCTCTCCTTCCTCCCCAGTGTTGGCCGCGGCGGTGTTTGCGTTCCGAGCCGAAAACCTGATGGAGGTGACGTCACTCGCAGCCGCCGAGGTGGGTTGCGTGTTCTTCCCCAGCCGACCGAAATAGCTGCTGACTCCCCGCCAGCATATGTAACCCAGCCTTCTGCGCGCATGTCTCCAAAATGCTGGCTCTCCATTTTAGCCATTTCTCCGCCACGCCCTGCGCACCCAGAACTTTGAGGCAAAAGAGAGAGGGTGGCGTGCTGTCGCCTGTGCCCGTGTGTCACGTGGATCCCTGTCGAGTGTTGACACAGAGTCCCGTTTCCAGGAGATGTGCTTCAGAAGGATCTGTTCCGCCCTGAACTCCATGTTGCGACTCCTTCTCTGAAGCAGAGCGCTGTAAATCCCAGCGTGCGCCAGCTGCAGCAGCCCTGTGATTGACGTGTAGTAAATTGCCAAGAGACCCACACGGGCGTCACATTGTACCACTTTTAAGATGCTGTCGCACATTATTTGCTTGCTCATGAAGCACCTGGTTCACTGGAGAAGGTATCATAACGTGGCTTTTATTTATAGACTCAAGCCAGTGGGGGGAAATATTACACTCTTACTGTAAACATGATAGGTCACTAAATTTAATCTGAAATCGCAAAAGGCCAGAACGCAGAGGTTCGAATTTGCTGCACAGCCGTTGTACAGGCCTAGTGGTAAAACTGTTATTGACTGTTAAAATATTAAAGATTTTTTTTTTTTTTTTTTTTGGCAGTCATCAGCTGTAATATTAATTTGCTTTAAGGAATTTGTTGATGTGAAAATTGTCCTGTGAAGGACTGTCAAGCCTCTCTGGCTACTTGGCAATTACATGTCACATTTCTTTGTGGCTTCAACACAGGCTGTCCTTGCTGACCTTTCAACTCTGAAGGTTATGCCACTGCTTCAGATCTTCCTGTTTGCCACCGTCATCTGAGGACGTGTTGGGCGCTGCAGACTGACGGGCCGATACCACGTCAAAGCAGCTGGATCGGCTGCCTGGAGTGGCATCCGCTTTGGAGTGTGAACAGAGAAATGTGCATCAGTCTCTCTGTCTCGTTCGCTTTCCACATGACATAAATACACATAAACGTCTGTACAAATGCTGCTTTTCCATATATATATATATATATATAGTGTGCAGTCTGTTGCCCAGATTGTATTTTTTTCTTTCAGCATTATGTTATTTATAATTATATAAATAATATATTGAGTTTTGCAGCAGAAATGACTCAGAGCTGTTTTGCTTTTGCTGTGTACAGTGCCTCCCGACCCCCCACAGACCCTGTGCCCACGACCAGCTCTTTTACTCATCTCTCTCTCCCTCACCCCCCACTCTGGTGCTCGGCAGCACTGATTGCATAGATTTTTTTTTTTTTTGGTTATATTGAAACAGTGCAGAGAGCAGATCAGAACATAGGGAATGTGGATGGACAGCTAGATATCACTGAGACAGCTTTCTTCACCTGTCCTAAGGTCAGGCATTCGTACTAATGGGACTGGCATTGTGATTAGCACAGTAATTACAGTAAATAGTGCCTAATTGGAAGGGGAGCCCAGTCTGAACACATTGTGCCAATTTGTTTTGCTTTGTGTGGCGTATGGTACCTTACGGGTGTGTGTGTGTGTGTGTGTGTGTGTGTGTGTGTGTGTGTGTGTGTGTGTGTATACACATGCTTGAGCACCATTGTTTGCGATGGAGCAGGATGCGTTTACCTTTGTACCTTCGTGTTGATTAATGTTTGCTCATTTGGAAAATGTGTGTATGTGAAGCTGTACGGGGAAAAGTACTTTTTTTTAACAAATCCACATCTTTATTGTGGTTCTAATAATTATGTTTTTATTTTACCAGTGCTAGTATGTGTAGCTTGTGATACATTTTTACTTAAGACAGTGAATTTGGATCAAAGCTGAGCTTATTCCCTGATATGTTTTTAAAATACTCTGTACTATACAATGCTGTCTTAAGTTTTTATTTCTCATTCTTAGCAACAAAAATCATGTCCGTGTATTTTACCCATGTGAGAGCTACTATTGTTTAACTGTATTTTGGGTTCACTCATGCTGTTGGATCTATTGTATGTTCAGCTTTTCAGAATTTTTCATTGTTTTGGCGGACTACAGAACATTTTAAACCATTTCATTTTATTTCTGAACAGTTCAAGTGCAATGCTCTTCAAACCTGTATTGTTTTAGAAAGCTGTATTTTCTTCACAAAGGGCATGCACCTGAATTGCTGGTTTAGTCCTCGAATAAATGTAGAACATTGATTTAGATGGTGTATTAAAGATAAATTCAGCCTGCAATATTTGTGCACAGTCTGCAATATCTGGGTGAGGAAGATCACGTGTCTGTATGCATACCATACTTTGACACGAGGTTATTATTGTACAAATGTACATTGTATACAGTATGTACACCATTGGTCCCTGCATGTTAGCCCAGTGGTATTACACCAGGGACAGTATTTATCCCAGAAGTACTGTGTGGTTGTGTCCACTTTTGGACTTGCCAGAACTGCATGACTAATGTGATGCTAAACGTGCCGGATGTGGGACCACCAGCTTCTTGGAGATGAGATGTTGACCAGAAAGTCTTTTGCATCGTTACTGGAGATGTGGTGCCCGTTCCTCTGTCGCTCCCTCCTGCTTGTCCATCTCGTACGCCCAGAAGTTCCTGTGTGATGTCAGGGTACTGAATGGTGGAGTACTTTGCGCTGTACACCATACATTTAGAATTGCCAGCTTGAGACATCAGCTCTCCTGCTGGAAACACTAATGCTGACTCAATAAATTACTGAAGCACATGAGAAACAGAACGGCTGAGGTGTGCTTTTTTTCTGCATAATCTTATTCTTTTATCTCATTTAAATATGTTGCACTTTTAATTTCTTGTGGAAATTATGCACAGAGACGCTTGCGTGCGCAATCATCCGGGCAAAAGTTTTTCATACCGTTACCCTAAATGTAGGATGGTTTCTTCAATTTAAGATTCACACCTGAAAACTATGCACAGGGCACCTTCCTTACTCTTCCCAATATTCTTATTTATCTTTGTATTCAGTTCCTTTGTCCAATGCAAACTGCAATCTTAATCATCTTTTCAATGATTTAGCCATTTATACAGTAAGGTATTCTTGCTGTAGGTTTAGGGAAGGTACCCTGATGAAGGGTTTACAGCAAGAAGGAATTTGGGGTCCTGGGGTCCTTTGACACCTCTAAGCACTGCTCTACCAACCTAAGAGTAGGTCTAGAGTAAAGAGTAAGGTAGAGAGTAAGTCTACCTTTGCTCAAAGGCTAAAATTACCAATGGAGCAATGGTATACCAGTCCCAACCACTATGTGTGTTCAGCCTGCACTCTTGTCACTATGGAAGGCTCTGGAAAGTTCATCTTGGGTGAAACCCTGGTCAGCTTAGGAAATATTTTTGTTGAAGAATCTTTACTTGTTCTGTATAATTAGTCTTTTGCTTGATTATCTTTCTGGGCAGCAGAGCCAAGACACACCTGAGATCAATTCTCCATCCACCACTAAATCTCTCCTCTGCACTACTGTAGATACTGAACTGTATCTTCTAATTCTCATACTATATTAAAGTGTTTCTTCTTTTGCCTCAAACCTGATCAGTTCATGAGCCCCGACCGTGAGGTAGACATAAATATTTGTCCTCTTTGGGGAAGGGGGGGGTTCGTAGAAGCACATTGTGAATTCCTGTTGCTGGCAGTTTTCTCGATTTTATTAATACAGTAAAACCTCGATTTACCGCAAATTCAGATATAACGCGATGGGTCGTAGGCCCCTTTTTTTGCTCTTTCCAGAATGAGAAACTACACTGAAAAGTTCAAAAGTTGGCAAAGTTTACAAAACTTAGCAAACTGTCTTACAATGCAAGTGGGTTAAAAATGCCTGTAACAATAACCATTAATTTGCAGAATTTTTTTATTCAAAGGTGATATACTTGCCAGAAAGTAAACATGCAAAGAATGGGGTGATTCAGGATAATCGGTCAACATTTGGTTAGTTTGAACGCTGATTTTTTTAAACTCTGATTCAGCGCGACCCTGCTTTTATCGCGATGACATTTTATGGACCTAACGATCGCGTTATAAATGGGTTTCACCGTAAAACATACTACTTCAGCGGTCGTGAGAGTCCTTGCTATTCTTCCACGTCACAATGTGTGTTAATGATTAGCAAGCGTAAGCGGCGGGTGTCGAAGCGGAACGTAAATAGTTTAAAAATGTCTAAAAGCTAAAACACTAAAGAGTGTTTTAAAGTCATGCGAGAGAACCCGGGCCTCTCGTGTCCCGGGGAGCGTGTTGTGCTGGATGGCTGCCCGGCGCTCATCTCCCTGTTGCTCTCTCTCCCTCTCTGGGCCCGTATCAAATTATGCTGCTCATATGACTTTTTTTCCCCTCCTTTTTTCTGGGCCGCCTCCTCTCCGGGCTCCTCTCCGGGCTCCTCTCGGCCCTTCGCTCCAGAACTTCGGCAGATGAAGCACTTGCGCTGCTTCCGCGAGCCACCTGTTTAGCAGGAGTCTCCGCGAGGCCTGGCCCGTTGACCCCCGGAGGCCCTCGGACCCGCTCCACCCACCCCGGACTCCCCCGCCGTCCGAGAGACCGAGGAAGGCCGACGCGCGCCGCGGCGCCCCCTGTGGCGGAACCCGCTTCACACGGCGGCCTCCTTTCCCCCCACGAGGGAACCATCGTGTCATTTGCCCTCCCCGTGAAAGAGCCTATTTATCGATGTAGCCGGACGGTACAGCGCGACCCCAAAATATCAAGGGTCCTTTTCGAGAACCTCTTAAAGTTACCGTGGTTTTACTGAGAGTAAGTGGGTATTTATGTAACTGCATGGTTGGAAACATTTGCCACGCTACACGGTCACGGTGGAGGAAGCTCGTCAACTGTTAAATTCGCGTTATTTTTTAAATAACTCCAGCGTTCCGGAACTGTTGGTCAAACGAGGAGCGGGGAAATATACCTGCGCTCACGAGACACCCATGTTTTTTAAGCGTGTCTTTAAAAATGGCTCTTCCCGCCTTTCGCGCGTTCAAAGTGCTCACCGGTGTAACGGCGGCGACCAATCGCGTTCTGCCATGTTGAGGCGAACTAACCAATAGGAGCGCGGAGCAAGGAGGAAAGCCTCGTGCGGCTCACCGATTGGCATTGTGCCAGTCAGCGTTGAAAAGAGGAAAAAAAATAGAAAAAAAAAGAGGGAAGCTGTAGACAAAAGGCTGGGGGTGGCGCTCTCTCCTCAGCCAGGGTGAAATGACAGAAAAAGGAAATACATTTATATACACACACACATATATACATAATTATAGGCCTTGTTTCGTTCCCGCTCGCCGCCGCTGTTGAGACCCGGGTCAGACGTTCCATCAGGGTGTCGAAAAGCGACTCCCTGCTCTCCGCTGCCGATTTTCGGTGGGAGTGGGAGTTCTAGTGGGTGTGAGCGCACGGCGGCGTTGGCGGCTGATGTCAAGCGAATTTGCATGCGGACTTCCGCCCCGCGGCTCCAGTCGTGCTTCGGGCGCCGGGCAGCGAGGACACGCGTGTCGCCCCAACGCATGGACACCTCGCGACCGAGAGACGCACCCGCACGGCCAGCCCCGCAGCGCGAGCTCCACACCTACACCTCACGCGCACTTCCCGCGGTGACAGCCACAGCGCGTGGACGGCGCGCTCCCTGCTGACGCGAGCCCGGCGGCGCGGATCGCACGGATAGGGACACGTCTCGCGAGTGGAGGCGCGTCTTTTTCTTTTCGGCTCGTGGCTACAGGATCCGGCCGGCATCTCCAACATGGTAAAGTGAGCAGTGGCGTGGGCTCGCCGCGCGCCGAGCAGCTGCACAGGAGCGGAGTGTCGCGCTTTGGATACGACACACACACGCACTCCCCCCCCGCGGCAGTGTTACATCGTCTTCTCTCTCTTCGTACTTCAATACCAAGCTGGGAATTAAAGCTTTTATTAACATTTCACTTTTGCACTTTGGATTTTTGGAAGTTTCTCCCTCACTTTCAAACCGTTTTACGATAAAGTACTTTTTTTTTTTTTTTTTTTTTTTTTTTTAAGCCCACGAAGGAAATCGTTGCGACGTTTACACCCCCTCCCTCCCGGAGCCCATCATGGAGTATAAACGAGTATAAACGGGTGCGAACGAGTGTCAGGATGGAGTTGTGAACTCTTCACACACTTGGGATGTTGCGGACTCGCCACGAGCGCCGCTTTCTGAAGCTCCGCTGCTCCTGCCTCGCTGCTGCTGCGTGCGCGCGCGCCTTTCGCGCGATGTTTACACGGATCGCGCTGGTGGTGTAGCCGCGTCCCTGCCACGAGTGGCGTGTGTCCGCGCGCTAGGCTCACGGTGATGCGCGCCGCTCCTGCTCGTCCCTCAATAAAATTCTCTCGCGGTTACGTTGTTGTGTCCGCTTCCACGGGCGCGCGCCGCCTCGCTGAGCGCCGGGAACTGACTGCTGCTGGCGCGCGCTGCTTTATCCTTATTGTTTTCTTTCTTTTCGTTTCATCTTAATAATTTATTTCAATTTTTTTCCCCCCCGTTTTTCTTTCAATTTTTTTGGGGGGTTGATTTCTTTTGTTCTTGCCGGATTCTAAAGGCTCTCCCACGATGACTTACTTCTCCCACGCTGTGATTTTGCTGCTACGTGGACTCTTGTTTTCTGCGGTACTGGGATTGGAGAGCAGCTTCGATCTGCCCAATACGGCCGGCACCGTTGTGGCCGCAGGTAAGAGCGCGCGCGCGCGCACACGCACACACACAGAGACATATGTGTGTGTCACCTGCTATACACGATACACGCAAATACGCGTTTCATGTCTCTGCAGTCCCTGCTTTGTGTACAAGTGATCAGCAGTGAATGATCTTTCTAGAAAGACATCTAGAGGATGTGTGTTGCCAGCTGCCTTCCTACGGCTACGTGTGTTGTTGTGGAATGCACGGAGCCCCCCCCAACATGGTGCCATTGTGTAAGGTGCACCCATATGTGTGTGTGTCCGCGTTCCAGTGTGTTTTGTGTCCATTGATCGGACGTTGCCAAGTCCAGCTGTACTTCCGCACAGCAACAAGTATGATTGATAGGTGACTTGCCAGGGAAGAAGGACCCCCATCCCTCCCCCTCTCCCCTCCTTCGCCCCTGGCAGAGCGGACTTCTCCTCAGGATTTCCTTCTCCGCGAAGCGAGCCTGAAAAACCCCAGCGGATTTGGGGCGATGCGGTGCAACGCGATGACTTTGCAGTTTGGGGGGGGGTTGGGAGGGCCGTAGGACTGCTGCAGTGTATCGCGGAGACCGCGCTGTGCCGAGGATGGGGGATGTCAGGGATGCTCCGTGCACCGGAGGTAGATCCCACCGGTGTCTCCCTGCTACTGGGGACTCCCCCACGATGAGGGCATCCCCAGCGCCGGAGCGCGATCGTCCCGCAGCCCACGGTGGGGGCACCGAGGCCGTCGTGCCCCTCGTAATGTCCGCCTGCTCCCAGCTGGAGGGTTCCGCATCCTCTATCTGGGGGATACCTGCCTTTTTTTTTTTTTGGGGGGGGTGGGGTGGGAATCACATGACCGCTGGGTGCAGTAAGTTTATATGGTTGTGTGGTTTTTTAACTTGTGAAAAATTTCTACATATCGTCCTTTGTGAAGGATATTCGCAGGTTGCTGAAGAAAGTCGGTAGATGAATGAATATCGCTGACGTTTGGGCCCCGACTGATCTGTGCTTTAAAACAACAGAACGGGGGGGGGGGGGGGGTCAAATGAGGATAACCTGTCAAAATACACTGGTTTACTTTAAATTACCATTTGTGCATAGCTTGAACTCTCTAATTATTTTGCAGGTGATTGTCCATCATGTCCCTCATGGACAGTAGGACTCACACGTGTGAATATGGCTGAACTGTCGAGCCCTGGTGGAAATGGAAGTACTGTTACGTTCTTATGTGATGTTAGATTGATAAACTAACGGTTTACATTCCTGCTGCTCCTGCAGTGTGACAGTTATCATTCCATTGCTAAAGTGGCATTTTCCCCTCTTAACGTGCAGTTTTTTGAAAAACCGACGTGGAATTATGGGTCGACGGCCGCCGGTCCGTCGTGACCGCGAGCTCTTTGCTACGGGACGGGCAGCGTCCTGATGCTGGGACTCTGAGCGGAGGATTCCGACAGACGGGTTCGCTGGAGTGAGACGACCGGCTGGATTAACGAGCGGGGCTCGGGTCCCGGGTCCGAAACCGTTCGCCGCATTACTGCACCTTGGGAAAGTTCTGGAAAGTAGCCGTTTTCTCAGGGTAAACCAGAGGACTAAAGTACCTGGGCGCTGGTTCTAACATCAGTGCTGAGATTTCCTTTTCCAGCAATGCTTGTCATGTCCGTCGTGTGAAGCGGAAGGTCACCGGGTCAGCTCTCCGGCGGCGCCGTGGGAGAGCACTCTGCAGCGCGTCGCAGCTCGCTGCGTTTTACCCCATCGGAGTTACTCTGAATCACGTCATTTCTCGGTGCTCCGATTGGCACGATAGCCGTAGCTGGAGTTTCTCATCGTAACTTCTAACTGCAGAACGCGCGGCTTTCGACGCAGTGGTAAGAACCCAGCTAAGGGTTCATGAAGGGCGCTGTGGTCGGTGTTCAAGGCTCCAGTGGCACTGAATATCACTTACATGGGCCTGGCACTATGATCGTACCATGCTGTACCACACTTGTTTTCACAGAGTGAAACATCGTGTGATAATCAGTAAACGGGACCAAATTCAGCTGGTAGTGCACTGATTAGAGGAGCTGCTTTTGGACCCGAAGGTTGCAGGTTCAAATCGCACAACCAGCTGTTGTACCCTTGAGAAAGGTACTTACCCTAAATTGCTGCAGTAAAGTTATCCAGCTGTGTAAATGGGTGAGTAGATGTGAATCGCTTTGGGGAGCGGCGTCGGCTAAGTGAATAAATGTGCGTTCCTGCTAGAAATATAATGTGCGGGAATTTTATGAGTTTTTTTTTTTTTTTTTTTTTTTTCCTTTGAGCGAAATCTTGAAAAAGTTACGGGGAAAATTGTGCACCACTGGAAACCCTGAATGTTCACTCCAGTTGGGATTTTGCAGCCCCTCCAGCCCAAGGAGTTCCAGACATCAGTCATGTGAATTGGCGACTCCGTAGCGCGCGCGTGCGCGTGTGCGTGTGCGTGTGCGTGTGCGTGTGTGTCCTACCTCACACCCCGTGTTTCCAGGATAGGCAGCCCTGCGCTGGACAAGCACTTGATGGACATAGAGAGACAAGTATGTTGTAATGAATGCCCCCCCCACTCCCATCCTAGACCTCCTCTCCCTTTGGGAACCGCGGTGTCCGGAGGACTTTCGGCTGCGCACAATGGATGACGTCAAGCTTGCGTTCTCACGATGCTCCCTTTCCCCTGCCCTTTCTGAGCAGCTCCTCGCACTCCTTCCTCATCATTGTGTCGTGGCCCCGGACGCCGCCGCGCGATACGATGGCCCACGGACGGGACTGTACTTTCGGGCAGCTGTCCCTCTTCGCCGCCGAAATAGCCTCGCGCTGCGTGCCTTCGTTTCCTGCTGCATTGTTGCGTCGCTAAAATAGCTCCTAGCACGGAATGCGCTCTAAATTTAGGCCCATTGTTTTAAATTTAGTCGCGTGTACTATGAATACTGGACTCTCTCGTGGCGCTGCTGTCGTACGGCCTCTGGCTCGCTTCGAGCTTCCGAACACAACAGATGGTGTGTAGCTGCTGAAGTTGCTGACCCACATTGGTGAGGGATCCCTGCAAAGCGGTGCGTGTTCTTGGAAGGGTCCCAGTGCTCGGGTTCGGAGCCATCGGTGCCAAAGCGTCGGGTGCTGCAGGGCCGTGCCTCTCTAATAAGCCGTTAATAAGCGGAAATTCTGTGAGATGTTGCTCGACCGAGAGTCCATCCATGAGCTGGGTGTTAAGAAAAGGGAGCAAAACCCCACGTGTAAAACTGTGAAGATGAGGCCATGTCTTGGATTATATATTTGCATTAACATTTATTTATCAGATGCTTTTCTCCAAAGCAGCTTCCAATGAACCCTCTGTAGTGTCACCAGCCCACACACCTTGTTCACCAAGGTGACTTACACTGCTAGATACGCTACATCACTCATCCATACATCAGTGGAACACACAGTCTCTGTCACTCACACACTATGGGGGAACCTGAACAGCATGTCTTTGGAGTGTGGGAGGAAACCAGAGCACCCAAAGAACATTCAAACTCCACACAGGCTTAGCGGGGATCAAACCCATGTCCTCTCACACCACCCAGGCACTGTGAGACAGCAGCACTACTCGCTGTGCCACCCCGTTTATTGCTGTGAATGTTGCAGCGGAATATTTTAATGTAATCCTTTATGGCTCTTACCTGCCCCATGTAATTTGGACGTGTGAAAAAGGGGCTCTAATATCTGTCCTAACAGCGGTTATCCAGCAATAACCTGGTGGAGTAATTTAGCGATTGCTCATCATTCATCGCACAAACGGAACATGGGTGTACAATAGATGAAAAATGATACTTTTGTTTTTCTCTCATGCACAGAAAGAACGGGTCTGTGACGCACTACTGCTCCGCGTCTTTTGTTGACTGCATCGTCTTTTGTGCCAAGTTCTCGTCACTTATGCGGTCGACACCTTTGTCCGAGGCAGCTTGAAATGCTAAATTTGCATACAAAGCTGTTTACAGTCTTGAACGATTGATACATTGCGAGATGAGGTGCGTTGCATAATGAAGAGTAAATAAATTATTTTTTTTTAATAGAAACATCAGGGAGAGTTTTTAAAATAATTTTACTGCCTAGTTCTGTTGGGCTTTGGGTTCTTTTAGCCACAGTGACCTGGCAACTCAGGTGTGTGCTCAACAGATATGGGGCTGGTGCGTGCGTGCGTGCGTGCGTGCGTGCGTGTGCGCGCAGGTTTACTTTAGTCATGTTTCTCCAAAGTAACTTTTAGTGTCAAGTTACCTACAGTTAGTTACCTTTTTGTACAGCTGGGTGGTTTTTTTTTTTTTTTTTTTTTTTTTTTTAATTAATTGGAGTAATTCGGAGTAAGTACCCTGCTGAAGGTGGCATTCCAACCTGGGACCTCGGGGGTCCAAAGCCGGCAGCTCTAAGCACTCCGCTCCCAGCTGCCCCGTATGTTGAGTTGCCGTGGACTCGCCGAAGGCGTCTTCGGAGTCTCTTCGTCGGCACCATCCAAAGTCTTCAAGTAAAATTGGACACTTTTGAAAAGGCGTAGTGAAAAACATGTTGTACTCGGAGTACTCTGCTTTACTGTGGTTATTTTGCTGAAATGAGTCGCGAAGGACGACGAGGTCCATAAGAGGACGAGTTATTAAAACGCTGGAATTCTCACTGTCTGAGAGCCTTGATTATCGCAGGTGACGTTCGTAACTGATTCCCTCCTAAATTGTACCGGTTCACCTACATGTGTTCTAGTAATTATAGGTAAAGTACTCTAGTTGGGTAAACGGTGACCACACTCATTGATTGACCTTTCTGCATAGTAGTTAGAGGTCGTCCTGATGCATGTGCAATTTTTGTTATTCTCTTTAATTTTTTTCCTGCCTTGCTTTTGGAGACGTGTCGCCGGGTGACTCCTGGCGACCGCCGAAGGAGCCCGTCGCTCACCGAAGCTCTACAATGGCTGTTTCAGCGGAAGACAGCAGTCGCTGTGTGTAGCTGGAGATGATGTCGTTTCTGACCTCATCCTCACGAGATGCCCCCGCCTCTTCCCGCTCCTTCCCTGGCCACGATGTCGAACGCGCTCGTTTCGGCATCCGGGAGCCGAGCTCAAGGAATCTCGAGTCGTCTGTAGCTAGGGCAAGTATTTTAGAAGTATGAGTAAAGTTCTCGACTTATGCGCCAGATTCTCGTTTGTAACGCCGGCGCTCGGCAGTTTGCCGCGCTCCTAATCCGAGTCGGCTGGAACGGTGTCATCTTCCGGTTTGCGCGCTGACTGGGTGCGTGCGGAAGGGCCGCTCGTACCGTCGCCGTTTCCCGGCGCTGAGACGACGTGGACGCGTCACCCGATCCCGGATTGAGGGTTTGCGGCCGGCTCCCGTTTCCCGGCGTGCGGAGGATAGTGACGGGTGCGTTTCTGGAGGCGCGGGTCACGAGTCGAGCGTGACGTGGCTGCGGGCTCCAGCTAGTCGTCCTCGCCGGACGCCGAGGTCCGTTCGGCAGTGACCGTGTACGGTCAGAGTCGTGCAGTCGCTCCCCGCTCCGCTTGCCCGACTTTTGAAACGAGGCAAGGGATCCGCCGCGCATCGCTCGTGTGAAGCCTGACGGATCCGTCGCGCTGCAAAACATTAAAACCGAAAAGTCCGTTGTCGGATTTTTCTCCGGAATTCCTTAATGACGGGGGTCCTCCTTCGCTCACCCGCACGTCGGATCCCCTTCAGACAGGAATGCTCCTTCAGCACCACGATACGCCAATAACCGGTTTAATTTTTCAAGTGTGGCCTTTTTTTTCCGAAGCTACGTGTCCAAAGCCGTTTGTTGCCGCTTATTGAAATTCGAAAGAGCTAATGTGTCCGCTTCTCCAAAATAACTTATGTCCTTAAAAAATGCCTATTTTAAATAGTCTTTGTGGGGCAGTTGATTTTAGGTTTTGCTTATTACAAGACACTCCGATTCCCGCTTCTCGGTGTCCCGGCCGACTCTAATTGGAAGAAACCGAAATGTAGTTCGAAAGTGAGATTTACAGATCTCGTAACGCGTCGTCTTCGACTGGCCCTTCTAACACGCTGTAATCGAGTCGATAATTAGACGTTTAACAGGGGACTGATGGGTCCGCGATCACCGCTGTCTGCCACAAACTTAGTATCGGATGAGTGAGACGTCATGTAACCGCAATGGGAGACTAAACTACCACTAGTTCATGAGATACAATGAACAAACATTTAATCAACGAGTTATCGATTGCGTGAGAAGTTAGTGTACGTTGATAATTCGCTAATATTTCAGCAATTTTTTTTTTTTATTTGTATAATTAATCGTTTGTAGACTTATGATTACAAATTGCTGTGCACATATATGTATATAGTTGGTAATTAAGAAATAGCAGGTCATTGATTCAAAATGCAACATCGGGCACCAGATTGTAGATTCTTTTCTCACACCGCATGTTTCCACCTTTCGGGCTTTGGGTGGTATCAGGCTCTTTCAGTCCAGTGCTGCCCATGCCAACCAGAAAAGTGGGCCACTGACGTTAGTCCTCTGCACTCGCTGCTGTCCTTGTCCCGCTGTGGGGGGCAGCGGGGGGGGCGGCCACACGAAGTCCGCCGTCGATCCCGGATGTGCCGTGCGGGGATTCGTTCCCGTCTGACTTTGGGAGATGGCTACACTTCAAGGGCATGTTAGCACCTAACTCCAGCTGTCAGTAGGTGGTTGAGCTTATAGGGTTCCCTAATACCATGGTAAAATGACATGGTAATCCATGAGGTTTTCTCAGAAAGCGTTAATATTTTGGTTTCTCCCTCCGGAAGATCGCTTTGCGTGTATGAGGAAGGGCGCACAATGACACCGACGGTGTTAAGTATAATTTGCATTTATTTAATTCATAGGAAGTTCATTTCGAATGATTGGGACCAAATGAACCCGCAACTTATCGGTGTCTTTGGCGAAGTAAATGAAACGGATATCAGCATGTGACGTTGGCCAGCAGCCTGCATTTGTTTGACGGTCACGCTTACGCTGGACATGCTGATGAAAGGAGTGAGTTTTGCATTTTTTGTAGCTTAATGACACATTTATTTGAAGCGTCTTAGTTTTGCTCATTGTCTCCACGGTGCAGGTTTTTTTTTTTTTTTTCCCCCCCCTTTCCTAGTTAAAATCAGCAGAGCTAAAGCCATTCTGAGAACTAGACTTATCCCTGCTTGTTCCAAACTTGAGTTAAAGGGATTTCCTCTGTAGCGAGAGAAGGGGCCGACACGGTCTGGTGAGTGGCAGGTGAGGGGCTTTATTTCTTAGTGTTTGTCACACAGGGACTAGTGAGGGGAGCCAACGGGGGTGCGGGGAA